>NW_026728836.1:1328589-1939918 GCF_030272615.1 Cryptomeria japonica | reverse complement strand
GATTGCAGAAGATCATTGAAAGTGCTAATGTGAAGATAATTGAACTCTTTAGAGGAAATTCAAGGTCTATAGATTCTGAACCAGCAGTTGAGATGATCATAAATGAACCAATACAGATTGCACTAGCACAGAATGTGGATCTAGTCACACCGGCGTCATCGTACAATTCCACAATGACTGAAGAACAACATCATCAGAATAAACCCAGGTATGTAAGACTGAATCACTTAGAAAATCAGATAATTGGGAATAAGTATCCAGGTGTTATGACAAGAGGAAGACTATCAAATGAAGAGGTATGCTTAATTTCCCAAGTTAAACCAGCATCTATTATTGAAGCATGTCAAGATAAACATTGGATAAAAGCAATGGAAGATGAATTAGAACAAATTGAAAAGAACAATACATGGACATTAGTTCCCCAGCCTAAAGACAAAAATGTAATTGGAACTAAATGGGTATTTAGAAATAAAATTAACGAAGATGGTAAGGTAATCAGGAACAAAGAAAGATTAGTTTGTAAAGGATATTCATAGAAAGAGGGAATTGATTATAATGAAACCTTTGCACCGGTAGCTAGAATTGAGGCAGTCAGATTATTTCTTGCATTTGTAGCTTGTAAGAACTACAAAGTTTATCAGATGGATGTAAATTGTGCATTTTTGAATGGTGATCTTGAAGAGGAAGTTTACATTGAACAGCCTGATGGATTTTCATTGAAAAATGATAAAGATATGGTTTACATATTAAGGAAAGCTTTCTATGGATTTAAGCAAGCTCCTAGAGCTTGGTATGATAGATTGGACAAATATATTTTGAAGTTTGGTTACACTAAAGGTAATTCTGACAACAACTTATATTACAAAGTGATTAATGATGACATCTTGGTTATTGAAGTTTTTGTTGATGATATCATTTTTGGAGGTAAAGATGGATTGTGTAAGGAATTTGCTAACAAGATGTAGGAAGAATTTGAAATGTCTATGATTGGTGAGGTAAAATTCTTCTTAGGATTGTAGATTTCACAAACTGATAAAGGTATATTCATATGTCAAATAAAAAACTTGAAGGAACTACTAAAGAAATTTGGTATGGAAAACTCTAAACCGGTAAGTAAACCTATGACTACAACTGATAAATTATCATTAAAGGATGATTCAGCTCCTATTAATCTGACAAGATACAAATCTACGATTGGAGGTTTACTGTATTTGACACAAACAAGACCTGATATAATGAATGCAATATGTATTGTTTCAAGATTTCACAGTAATCCTAAACAAAATCATGAATCAGTAGTAAAAAGGATTTTTCAGTACCTACAAGGCACAACAAATCTTGGTTTATGTTATCCTAAAGATGAAAATTTTGATTTATGTGCATACACCGATGTAGATTGGGTAGGAGATGTTGATGACAGAAAGAGTACCACTAGTGGTGCATTCTTTCTTGGTAGCTGATTGATTTCAAGGATATGCAAAAAGAAGAGTTGTACATCATTATCAACAACAAAATCAGAATATGTTGCAGTAGCAACTAATTGTACTTGGGTATTAGGTATTATGGATTAAGCAAATGTTGAAAGACATAAAGGTAAAATGCAAAGAACTAATAATCATATATTGTGACAATTCACCAGCAATTGATATATCAAAGAATCCAGTATTTCACTCTAAGAATAAACATGTTTCTATTAAGTATAATTTTCTAAAAGAGAATGTTGAAGCAAATAAATTGAAATTGGTTTATGTGAATACTAAAGAGCAGATTGTAGATATCTTTACAAAGCCTTTGCCTAAGGAAACCTTTGAATATCTCAGAGAGAAGCTTGGGGTAATACCCTCACTGATAGAGACTTAGATGATTAAAGATTGGCATCAAACTGACAGAAACTAACAGAGAAACCTTTTTCCGATTTTGATGGAGGAGAGCTACTTCTCAGAGGGAGTAGTTGGTTGTATGTTCTGGTATATTTTCTTAATTGCTTTGGAATTTGATGTTAAAGGGGGAGAGATATCTATGGAAAAAACACTTTCCTAGGGGAGAGATTATTCATTGGGGGAGAGATATATACTCTCTGCATTTTGATTTTGGGTATTGATCTCTATCTTGGGATATTGTTTGTTTTTGGTTTTTGGCATTTTTGCTTTGGCACTCAGATGTTTTTCCATCTAGTGTTGCCCTCAATGCCAAAGGGGGAGATTGTTGGTATTATGGATTTGTTGTATTAGTTTTGTCATTGGTGTCAACACTTATGCTTCTGAAGATCTATGGTTATGTTGAACCAACACATTGTGTTCACTAGTAAGGTCAGTGACTTATGCACAGTCGCTAGTATATGCTCACCGGCAGGTTATATGGTTCACCGACACTAATGATTAATTGTTATCATCTGGAGATCACTTGATTATGTTGAAGACATGGTTTGGATACTTGGTTTTTGTGTTTTGGTTATTGTTCTAATCGCGTTGACATATTTGTTGTTATCGGCAGATAGGTCTAGGTTATGGATCGGTACACGTTATCTATTCCAAATCTGTACAACACATTATGGAGATGATTTATTATTGGTTATTGTATTAAAGATAACATATTTTATTGTATCAAGACTTATTTTGTAATTGATTTGAAAGTAATATTCTTAGTGATCCGACCTTAGTATTTGGTCTTAGGTTTTGTATAAATGTAAGATCTCATTTGTGAGATGTAAGTAATATAATTGTATAATATTGTAATCTGGTATGAGTGAATATTGAAGATCATATGAGCATATCATAGAGAAAACAAGCAGACATCATTTGAAGGTTCAAGGAAGGTTTGAAGTTGTTTATCAGATCTTAAACCGGGAATCCAGCATTGCAGATGCACTTTGTAGCAGTACATCATTCTAGGATTTAACCATCCTACTATAGTCATTGCAACTCCCATTTGAGAAGTGTGCTCTAGGCAGTTGGCCTTTATGCATGTGCAGACCCCATTTGTATACACATACTATCTGTAGTAGTATCATCTGATTGTGGGTAAGGTTTCCCACCGTGGTTTTTCCCTTTATAGGGTTTCCATGTCAAAAATCTATGTGTTATGTGTTGTGGATGTTTCTCTTTTTGTTTCATGCATTAAGTTTCACCGGTATTGATATTCACTGTTTAATATGTTTAACTGGCATTAAGATTGGTTTACCAGTATTAAGTATTAAGTTGAAGTAATTTATAATTGGGTTGAAATTCATTGACAACTGATTCACCCACCCCTCTCAGTTGTCCTTCAGGTTCCTAACAAAGTCTTCATATATGTCAATAATGTCATCAAGGTCATCATTGGTACTCTTGTCATTAGTTTTAATTGTGGAGGTAGGTTAACCAAAACTCCTAGAAGGATGCTTAGTATCAGGAGTTATCACCTTTTTTGGTTTAGACATTGAACTTTGAGACCTAGAGGGTTTAAGATCCTAAAAAAATTATCCATGCCTTGTCGCTAGCATGCTTATCTTGGGGTGTTGAATCATTTTGATTTGTTCTTGGCATGACTAATGTTTGTCCAAATCTAAACTTTTCTTCAAAAATAGGATTGACCAACTCTTTGAAATTTTCCTCAAGATCATAGGCACTTGATGACATATCTGAGCCCCATTCCCGTTCATTGGAATTTGTTGATAGATGATGTGCTTCAAGTACAATATCATTAGTGGAATTGGAGGGAGAACACAATCTCAAAGGTTCTATCCTATTCATTTGGCCCTTAGTTTATTGGGTACTAATTTAGTTTGGATATGTTCCACAATTCCTTGTTTTGGCAAGCCAAGAAGACCTTTACCATCATATCTCATTTTTTGTAGGAATTTGAAGCTGTTTCTAGAATTTTCAGTAGGTATCTTAATATTCTCTTGATTTGGTTGTTCCTTTGGAATCCTTAAATAAAATTTAAAAAAGTTCTTCATCTTTCATTTATGTTCATCTAGTAAAGGTTGTGGGATCCCATTTAATAGTAACTATTGTCTAGGTTTTGATGATTGTAGTCTTCCATAAGTCTTAGTGGAGTCCATAATTTGTTTGAGATACATCTATTGTCGTAAAATATATTATCCCATTCCTTTATATGTGACTTTAGCCTTGATATTAGGTTTCTTGGCAGTAGAAGCTTTTATTGTTGTAGGATCAATATAAGATGAAGACGGACTAGCTTCTTGATTTATAGGAATCATAGCTTTGAACTTATGAAAAATGTTTTTGCAATAGAGATATGGATTTGGATCAGCGATAATGATAAATTCTATGTCATTGTGTGGAATGAATTAATTGCATAGCATGGATCGAAGGACAAACCAAGAGTATGTTATAGGTGCTCGATCAAGCTCTAAATCTTGGTAAACCATATTTTTTACTAGACTATCCGAATTATGATTGGTAAGGTGACTATTGCTTTGGATGAGTTCTCTTCATCATCATAAGATTTGATTATCTTTTTTTTTCAATCTATAGCCTCTTTAGAGAATCCCAATTCTAGAATTACTTTCAAGGTACAAATGTTCAGACTTGCTCCTCCATCTATAAGTACTCTCTTCATTCGATGTTTATGGACAAAAAATTCAATAAGGAGGGGTGAATTGTGAAGTTGTTGGGGATACGAATCATCTTGTTTAGTAAAGGTAAGGTGATGGGGTGAATATAAGTGTCTTGACATGGCTTAAAATTTATCCACATTTAGGTCGATAGGTACATAAGTTTCTTGCAATGTTTTATCTAGGATAGCCTTATGTGAAGGGGATATATGTAAAAGCTCAAAAATGGATATATGTGCTAGTGTCTTTGAAAGATTCTCAATAAGGTCATACTGATTAGAATATGAAGTAGTTTTTGACACTGTACCTTGTAGGGTAACTTTATTCTGACGATTTGTTACATTACATTCATGGGTTTCATCTTTGATAGTTATAGTAGAAACATGATGGTCCATCTCAGAAAATGGTAAATTTTATACTCGTAAGAGACATTGGCATAATTGGTGTTTGCATTAGAAATAGTATTGGAATATTTTCATTTATCATATTTAGGGAAAGGATCCTTAAACAACACATGTTCTTCATTTGATGGATGACCCTCAACTTCTACCACACCACTTTCAATAAGGTCTTGAATGAGATTCTTAAGCTTATGACAATTGCTAGTATTGTGCATTTTTATTATATGGTACTCACAAAATTTATTGTCATTCCACCATGATGGCTTAACCCTTGGCTCAAAAGGTCATTTTTGGTAAAGTGATATGCTTATTAGCAACCAAATTTTACAATTATGACTCAATTGGTTCTCCCAAAGGTGTGTATTTCCTTTGTGTCATAGGCCTTGTTTCCCTTTGGGTATTTACTTAATTTCTTGATGAATTAGTTTTAGGAAAACTTACCAGAGATTTTGCCATGCTTGCATCCATAACCCCATCATTTATTGTATTCTTATTCTTGTTCTAAAAGTGAGGCTTTTCCTTTGTATTAGAATCATATTTGTCGTCTTTAAAAATATTGATGAGAAATTGTTCGAGAAGGACCTTTACAATAGACAAGCATTTATCAACAACTTCTTGAAATGTGGTCAAGCATAATTTGCAAATTTCATACCCAATTTCATAATTTAGGTTTAATGTGAACACCTCAACCAATTTATTTTTGCAACATGACATGAGCATCAACTAGCCAAACTTTGCCATCTTTGTTAAAATGATGAAAAATATTCCTCATTATGTTTTTGGTGGTATATAAAGTTGTCACTGAGACATCCTATTAAGTGTCGTAGGCGAAGTTTTGAATGAATTTCTTAGCCAAGTCACCCCATGAACTAATCCCAAGAGGTGATCATGAAAACCACTCCATAGCTTGCCCCCCTAGACTATGAGGGAAAAGATGCATTAGGTAGGAATCCTCATGAGAAAATTATATACAAGAACTAAAGAACTCTCTAGTATGGTTCTTAGGATCACCCTTTCCCTTGTACTTGTCAAATTTAGGCACATAAAATTAGGGGGAAAGGGTGGTATGGGTATATCTATATCAAAAGGATAAGGAAAAATGTCCTGAAGCATGTAGTTCTTAAAGAAAGTACGCATACTAGTCATTTTTTGTTGTAATTCCTTCACTTGTTTTAAATCATCATTAGGAGGTGTTGTGTTCCTTTGATTTATCCCTATGCTTGAGCCACCAGGTGGAGGAGGAGGGGGAATGAAGGTGTTGTAATGACTACTAAGAGGAGGTACATAACTAGGATATTGGGT
This sequence comes from Cryptomeria japonica, assembly GCF_030272615.1. NCBI lineage: Eukaryota > Viridiplantae > Streptophyta > Pinopsida > Cupressales > Cupressaceae > Cryptomeria > Cryptomeria japonica. The sequence goes on along the minus strand of NW_026728836.1, from coordinate 1,933,657 downwards.
CTTGGGTGGAGGAATGCAACTATATGGGTCTTTTGGAGGTGGTGGAGGAGGAATGTAATTGTCATATTGACCACTTAGGATATGACCTTAGTATTGATTATAGAGCCTTGAATGAGTTTGAGCATCATGAACATGAGTATGATGGGTATTAAAAACATTAGCTTGGTTGTGATCATTAAATAAAAATATGAGGTTGTCTAGTGGGATCATGACCATGACCTTGGTTGGTATCTTGACGTTGACCTTGGATATGACCATGGTGGTGCTCCTCAAATGAAACACGAGGTTGTTTAGTGTAAGTATGACCATGAGTATGACCTTGATTTGTATCCTGATATTGATCTTAAAGTGTTGGCAATTAATATGTGTATTGGTAGTTATTTGAATATGAAGGTCATTGGTATGATATTGCTTATGGTTTTTCCAAGTACACATTTGGATATGAACGTCTAGTTTTTGTAAAAGGGATGAAGGTGACTCAGACACTTGGATATCTCTATGTCTATTTCCACTAGCATTGACACCATCTTGGTTGACCTCCAATAGTTGAGACACATCAAAATTAGGAGGTAAATTGACACCATCTTGAGCAAGCATTAAGAAAGAATATTGTGGATCCTTGCATAAAATTATCTTGAGCAACTTTGAATTTTGAGGTGGACAATAATATTGAAGCTCTACTGAGGTTGAAGACTCATCATCTGAGTCTTTCTCACTACTATGGTTTTTGAAATTCTTTGTATTGTAAAACTCTTATTCATCATAAGTTTAAGTATCCATGTCTTGAGATATTTAAGCTCCCTATGCTTCTCTTTTGAGTATGTGGGATCTAGTTCCAACCATATAAGGGACAAGTCTGACTTGGGTAAATGGAAATATGACCAAGGGAGAATGATGAGGCAAAGATATGACAATGACTAAAAGTTGGGAGTTTGCCTTGCAAAGGTCCTAAAATGAGATTCCAAATGATGATAGGATTAGGATTATGATAGATATCCATGAATCAATAACTCAAGCAAGATATGACTTCTTCGGAGATGAAAAATTCCAAGGGAAGGTATCCTAACTCAAGAGCCTATAATGCTGCCCTAGTTGAACATGATAGATCTAATCAAGAGACCACTTAGTGATATCAAAGTTTGATGCAAGATAGTGAGGACAAGAAGACAACTTTTAACATTGGCAAGATTGGTGTTTTGGATGAATGAGGGTTTGAAAGAACTAAAATGGAAAGGTAACAATGGTGACCTGATGATTGATTGACTAGGAATCCTAGGGATTCAGTTGCGAAGCTCTTTCAATATCTTTAATCAAATACATGAAAAGATACCAAGGACATTGATCATATATGCCACAAATGTGTTTTTAATATCTAAATACATAATACTAATGTCCATATATGTATTTTTGCACAAAACGAACATGACAATAGATATAAAAAATACAACAGGATGTGCCATAGACATGACAAGATGTCTCAGAGATGTGATTGAAAGTTCCACAAATGTGAGGAGATGTTTCAAAAAAATGTTTCTGGTGAATTTTTTTTGCCTAATGTGTGTCCATTTCTAAATTTGTTTTTGGATATCAAATGTGACCAAATATAATTGTTTCATGATCATTGTGGCAAGAAAAAAAATGAGAAAAGAAGGCATAACGGTTGTTGTGTGATTAATGATAACAAGGGTATGGCCCATGATCCTCAAAGTCCAAATTTCCACCGGTCTTGTCAAAAAAGAAGACATGCCAGAAGCACAGGCTAATCCTAAGGTCAATCTCCAATGGTAGCAAACTCAATCCCAGACTTGGAATCTTCTTCAAATCAAAAGTGTAACACTTTAAGGGGTTCTTTTCAATCTTGTCTTTATGAGAGATGATAAATAGGGGCCTCCAAGATATTAGAAAAAAATATTTAAATAAATAATATTTATTTATTTAATTAAAGGATTATTATAGGCATCTATAGTTGCAGTTTGCATGGTGTTGTCATTGATGTCACACTTGTGTGTATTAATGACAAAGGTAAAGAAGAACTTGTAGTTGCTCAGTTGTGTTCTTAGTACAGTTGTGGTCATTAATGTTGATCTAATTATTTTTTGGTATGTATGGTATGCACATGAGTGTTTAGATGTTGTTATGATGTCTAGTGGTGATATTGAGTGAGTATGTGGTGTTTTTGAAAGGTGATAATAAAGGAAGTTAAAATATGCAAGACAAAATATTTTTAGTCCTTATGGGAGAATGCTCTAAATTCCTCCACTTTTGAAGATGGTGGCTTGAATTTTTGGATTTAATGACTATATTCTATGGATGTTGCACTATTATATTTTTAGGTCCTTAGTTTTTCAAATTTTGAAGTTGGTTGTGGTAGTTTGTTGATAGTGAGGTTGTTTGTCAAGACTAGTCCATAGAATGCTCTACATTGTTCTACAGTTTTAGTTCAAGTTTTTTTGTCTTGGACGACATGTTCATATTTCTCATGTAGTGTTTATTATTTCAAAATTCAAGTGTTGTTTTTCTCTGCAACTGAAGTTATGATGTATTGTTGTTTGGCATTATCTATTGTATTGATCTCTAGCAGACTTAGTTGGTTTGTCTTATTTGGATCATACTCTTTTGGTCTAGATATGGATTGGAGGTTGAGTTAAAGTGTTGATATGAGTCTTACCATGGCATGTGAAGATACCTATTAAGCTATTTGCATTAGAAAGTGTTTGTGGTCTGATTGGTTAATGTGCTTTATTGTTTATCTACATGTTATATTTGATGTTGACTTTGGAGGAGGTGTTGGTGTGTGAATTTTGTTATAATAAACTTAGGAAGACATGTTGTGATGTATTGTAGTCCCCTTTATCTACTAGAGTGGACCACATTTAGTGAAATACTTCATGGTGGCTGAATTTGTGTAATTCATTTTTGTCTATGGTCGCCCTAATTGAGTGTGTTGGTGAATAAGTTGATCTATATAGATGTGTAGATGTTTGAATTGAGGTGTGGGTTGGTTGAGGATGATGTAGAAGAACGTGTGTTCAAGAAAGAAGTGTGAATATCAACTTGTGATGTATTTATGATAAGGAAATCCTACTCAGATTCAATTCATCTTTTCTCAATGCTTGACATAAGGTATTGAGTCCTTTTGGTAGCTTGGTAGATCTATATCTTGCGTTAGGATCATGTACCTCAGTAATGCAAGTCCATTGTATCTTTCCCTAAGGTTTCATTCCCTATCCTACAAGTCCAAATAAGGATTAGTGAGCTTCCCTTGTCTTGTGATGGGCAAGGTAGTTGATGTCACAACTCACATCATTTGATCTTTCAATTATTGAACTGGGTGTGTCTTAAAGTTGAATGTGATAAGGATATTTCCAATTTGGGGGGTTTTGTACTAAAAATAGTGACTCACACTTCAATCATGCTCTGTTAAGAGCTCTTGGAAACTATTACTGAAAGCTAAGTCCTAAGCTAACAGTGTTATTCAATACTAACATAGATTAAAACTAGAATGCTTAATCTTGGAAACTACTACTGAAAGCTAAGTCCTAAGTTAACAGTGCTATTCAATACTAACATAAATTAAAAATAGAATGCTTAATTGATCCAAAAAGAGACTTTGGTGATTTTAGTTCAATCCAGGCATAACTTGATCAAGATCGAATCATGGAATCCTACAACTATGACTAAGATTAATTTTAATCTACAACACATAAATTTCAAATTCTATTCTACTTTGTTGAAAATGAAACCTACATTACGCTTGCAATAATTAAAAAACCACTCTAAAGAACATTCAAAGTACAAACCTAAATCCCATGAATCAATTCAATAAAGATTCTATCTAATCTCTACTTCCCTCACCATTGTCATTTATTGTTAAAATCATAAAGTAACATGAAATTATCAATTAAACTATTTTGAGAATCTAAACTAGCTTGATGAAATATTAATTATAAACATTTGTGAAAGAATCAATTAACTTTAAACACTATTGAACTAGAAATAATTTGTAAATGATAGCTACTGACTAGAAATGATTTTTTTATTTCTCATACTAAATATGAAGCTTGCTGAAAGAAAGATAACTAAATAATAAATAGAGAATGGACATATACAATAAGAAATAACACAAGATCACCTCCCTTTGGTTGAGCGGACCTTGGTTTTCCTCTGGTGGGATCTTTTAACACCAATATTTAGATCAACTTCTAGCTTGCATTCAAATTGGCTCCCAGAAGGGACTAAAACAAGGTTTGGAAATTATAAAAGAAATTGACAAGACTCTACAAACTGATGACTGACTAACTAAATAGTTTCTACCCAAGAACAGGTGGATATATAGTCATATCTTTATTTGAATTTCAAATTATAGAGTTACTCACCTAGATGGATAATGGTTGCTAAAGAAACTAGAGAGAACTCGATGTATTAATTGTAATGCTTTAATTCATCATTGGTGAAAATGAGAGTTTCATACGCAACCAATTAAGTCAATTGAAGAAAATAATTGCATCGCCTAGCTGAAAACATTAGAAATGCAATCAGGAGTTCTACGTCATTGAGAAATGTGTTTGACGGTTCCACCTCATGAAACAATAGTCCAAGAGATCTGAAACAAAATCCAAAAAGGTAGGACAATAATATAACAATGGAGTCTAAATAAACAGTCATTTCTTCATCAATTTTAGCCTTTGAAGTAGTGCATTCAATACAAAATATTATTTCTAATATATCTCCTAATTAGTTAATTACAAGAGAAAAATAAGTAAGCATGCAAGTATATAGTCGACCACCAAACAAATTGATTAACAAAATACACAACTTTTAAAATAACATTTTTGAGAATTGATCACTTTGTTCCTAAAACATTGTATTCAATCATTTATATTGTGAGTGTGATTCTCACTATGTTTTTTCCCACATTAGGTTTTCCACATAAAATTTTGGTGTTCATATGTTTATTGTTTATTGTTTCATCTTTCATTGATGTTTAGTTGGTTAATAATAATTAATAAGTTTTTATGACTAAAGAAGTTTAAAAGGATTTGGATAAGACTAGTTTACCCCCACTCATAGTCTTGTGGTGTGTTAAGCATTGGTATTAAAGTGAGGTTCCTCTAAGTAAAGCTTGACTGCTTGAGGAATCTCTGGGATAGTGTAGGAGGATAGTTACAAAGTACCAAAGTTTATGGTACAAATTATTTCTTTTGGAAGACACAAATGAAATATTATTTGAATTCTCTATCACTTGGAATATGGGATATTATTAGCACTAGTTATACTACTTTGATTTGTGGTCTCTCTACTTTTATTGACATTAATGAACATGAGAATAATGCCAAGGAAAGAAATGCAATTGTTAGTAGTTTGAGTGACTTAGAGTTCTTGAAGGTCATGGGTTGCAAATCTACAAAGAAAATTTGGGATAAGTTGAGCAATATTTATGAAGGAGATATGAAGAACAAGAAAGTCAAGATGCATATCTAAGGTATAAATTTGAGATAGTGAGGATGTCTAAAGATGAGATCATTGACGGTTACCTACACCAAGTGAATGAGATAGTAAGTGCAAGAAGAGGTGTTAGTGGAACACTGGGAGAAACTAAAGTTGTGAGAAAAGTAATGAGGAAATTTCCTAGATCTTATAAACCTAAGTTATATGCTATTCAAGAAGGTCATAACATGGATACATATACCCTGGATCAGCTCTATGGATCGCTCTCTTCCTTTGATATATCAAGGTTTGAGGATCATATCATTGTCAAGAAGGAAGTTGTATTCTAATCTACTAAGAAGATTGAAGATGTACCTATTGGCAAGAGACACTGTTTCGGTGAATATTAATGTATGAGAGATGTTTAGGAGTTATCATTGATGGAAACTCAATTCAAAAATCATAACTCGTACATGTAGATTTAATTTACCTAAAGTTATATTATCGTTAGGCATAAGTCTGGAAGGTGGAATACAATGTATGGCACAATATGAGTACAATGTGTAGATCTTGATTTTGGTTGTGTATCTCTGGTTGTGGTAATAGAGGTAGATGATTCGACGTTCAAGATAGATTATTCCATAATCTTGATATTCAATGTTGATTCATGAGTGAGATTGAAGGTCTGGTATCCAATGATTCAAGAAGAACAAATCTATTTTTGTGTAACATGTGATCCAAAATATTTGGGATGATTTTGGTGATTGGTTTTGAGTTCGAGGAGATTGAGATGATATGGGTGAAGCTTGTTATCATCTTTCCTAGGTTTACATATAGATTTGTGGATGAATTGAGCCAACTTGTTGGTTACATATTTCATGTTGCGTGTTATGCGGTTTTTGGAAGCCGACATTTGTTAATGCAAATATATAAGACCAATTCAATTGAGAACTTTGTGTTATGGTATGAGTGTGAGAAAACTGTATGAGTGAATGCGAAAAGTTTTGTGAATGTGATTGAAGGTTATAGTGCTTTGGTATATGATAGAGTAGCAGAACAGAGTAGCGAGATAGATCAGTGGTAGAAGAAATCTTGAGCTTAACCAAAAATGCTATTTGGCATTAGTAGATGTTATTCTTCACTTCAGACACTATTGTAATCTTTTGTAGTCATTTGTAGGATAGCGAGTCCTCTAAGTTGTAGCCCTCTTTTGTATTTGAGAAGTGAACTCTTGGTAGTGTCCTTGAATGCAAGTGTATTCCCCTTTTTGTAATATTATCATATTCCTGATCAAAGTATAATAATATTGTGGGTTCAAATCCCATGGTGGTTTTTCCCTTTCTAGGTTTCCATGTAAAAATCTTGGTGTTATGGTTTGGTGGTTGATATTAGTTTAATAAATTTGTGAATTGCAAAACACTGATTCACCCACCCTCTTAGTGTTCATTGTGTTGTCCTCAAAATCTGATTCCCTTTAATGTCCTTAAAGTAATATGATCTAAACTGGGTGTAGAGGAGACATCAAAGATAAAGAAATCTCAGAGACAACATATGACAAGGTTTGATTAAACCTTCTACACTTTGGGCTTCCTTGGAGCCCAGGTGGGTATACCTTTGTGAACTAACTTCACACTTTTAAACAATAAACCCACAGCAAACCAGTCTAGAAAACTAGTGGATTTGTTCACCTTGAAATCAAACGAAAACAAAGAATGGAACGATACTTAACTTTAGCATTTTGATCAACAAAGCATGCAATAAACAAGTTCGATTAATACCAGTGCTTTATCCAAGGTTACAGAGTCACCTAAACTCAAATAAAACTCCTGAAACAATATATCTTTATACTTCCCATCAATTTGGTTTCCACTAATCCTTGCATATGCCTGACACATACAAGAATTTAATCATTTCAAGCTAAGCTATGGTCCTCAAAATTCAAAGTTCCTTCCAAAGAATTTACTGGTATGAGTGATCCCGCGTATTTAATTTCCCTCCTAAAGAGAAAAGCTAACAAACGCTTATACTGAGATTGCTTTGCAATTCCATTCAAACAGAAAAATCCTGGATTATTCAGAATGAAAACAGTAAATAAATTTGTGAACAAACTTGAAGACAACACAAAGCCTTTTCAAAACCGATGGCCTGTATATTGATATTCATTTGAAGAGATGTTACAAGAAATTCTGATTCTCCATTAAACTTTGGAAAAGCTCAGATAATATTTCTGCAGCGTTTTCTTACAAAATTTTGTGATCTCTTTCCCTCTAGTCCTAGTATCCATTTATAACAACATGGATGCACAAAGCTTTGGACTTCTTGAGGAGAGTTTGTTACAATTATTTCAAAAATTGAAGAGGTTACAATTTTTACGTAAAACAGTTATGCACTCTTTTCAGCCTCTGCAGTCTGTTCAACATGTTGTTCGGTTGCAACCTCTTCTGGCTTTTTAGGGGTGCTCTCCAACTACTCCAGATCATGGGTGGAATATTTAACTCCCCACTCATTATATGTCTCTTCTGTCGGCCATGAAAAATTAATCACATCATTTTTAATTTTAGTCAACCTTTTCCAAGAATTTCTCAGTTTGTTGACTTCTGAGTTAAGAAAACCATAATGTGATTTAATTCTTTCTATTTCCTGTATTGTTATAACAAAGAAAGAGGTATCATCAAGATCAATGATTCTCTTAACCCTTACTGACAATTTGACTTCTATCTCTTTGAGCCATATTTGCTTATCTTTTAGCTGATCCGGATTGGCAAAAATTCCTGGGAGCAACTCAAAAATTTGATCAGTGTATTCCTTCTTACATAGATTGACCTTCCTATCCACATTATCTACATCTGCTGCCAATTGCATTAAAACTTTAGCGACATCAGAGGTAGACTTGATAATGGGGTTGGCCCTTGCTTCATCACAAGATACACACATGAACTCTAGATCTTGCTCCCTAGGCCTCCATCTGTCAAAAATGGGTGTCAAAATGGCCTTATCTCTCCTCAGTTCATTCCATATTTCCATGATTTTTCCCACATTGTTGTAAAGCAATGAGGCATTTATTGTATCTACAAAACTAGAGATTGTGGCCTTTACTTTCTCCTCATATTTCCCCGCATAAAAGGCCTGAGCCTGCTTCAGGTTCTCTAGTTCTTGGGGAGTAATTTCAATCATTTGGGAGCTAGAAGGTGTAGGAGATGGTGGAAGTTCAATAATGGGGCTAGTAGGTGGAGGTCTTGCAGGAGAAGAGGAAATCATCAATGTTGAAGACTCACCTTGTTGGTGTTGTCCCATCAGCTGGCTCTGCAATTTGGCAATGATGTTATCTTTACCTCTTACCTCTTCCTTGGCACTGTTGTAGGCATTCAAAACTATTTCCAACTTAATTTGGAGGGCCTCCTTTTCTTTGGCTTCCTTCTCAGCCACTGCAACACTGAATTTTGCAGTTTCTAGCACAGTGCTAGCAGCCTCTACTACCCCTATACTCTGCACTCTTTTTACCATCAATCCACAAGGGTGACTTGACCCTGGAGTGTCTTTGCCCCTTTTTCCCTCATTTCTCTTAAGGGACCACATGACTAGTGCAGCATTATCCTTACCGAATGTAACCCCTTCCATGGGTTTAGTTTCTTTTCTTACTGCATCCAGCACTAGAGCATCAGCAATATTCCATTCTGGCAAGATGAGCACTCTAGCTTGTGCTACTAGATCTCTTCCTTGTTCAGGAGTGATGGTTTTGAATTCTTCCATCATCTCCTATTTTATTTCTTCCTCCACTGAGGCTGGATCTTTGTTGGGCTGCTCTGCCTTTCTTGTCTCACATCTAGCATTATATCTATCTATATGCTGCTTCCAAATGAATTGCATGAATGCTTCAGATGTGACAAAGTTGTCATCAGCTAAAAAGGCACTACTTGCCTTTTTTATCTTAGGATCCCACTCTTGGTCTTTAAGTTCAGTTGAGGTAATGTCCATTTCAGCTTCAATGGGCTCTTCTAGCATCCCTTCTTCCACTTCATCATAAGTGTATGCAATCTCCCCCAAGCTGCCCAACTACAAGAGGTGTGCAGCTGCTGCTTGTTTATCTCCTATGTGGATGGGGGATTGGGATGGGGAATACAAGGGTGTATCTGATTGCACTTCCTTCCCCACCCTTTTCTTCTTTGGACTGTCTTGGATGTCAATGAAATCTTGTACTTTCCTCTTTCCTTTGGATGAAGAGGGCTCCCCTGTTGTAGGCACCAGCACACTGTAACCTGATTTCTTATGCAGGGTGTAGTCACCAAGAGGGATTGCTTTGGTGGAAGCTGACTTGCCCAAGATCATTCTAGCCTTTTCAGGGTTACTCTTAATCACGGCTTCCCTCTTCTCCTTCAGTGTTTGCATTACATCTTCAAAGCAAACAATCAAAATTTTATTTTTTCTTCCAATGGGAAGAAGCTAGACAATGGGTCATAGCTAGCATCAAATTGATGCACAAAATCCAAGGCTTTCTTGTAAGCCACCCACTTTTCTTTCCTCAATTCCTGCTCATCCAAATCAAATTCATTTCTGATGAGGTCTTCAGGAAATTGGAATTGATGAGGCCTACCTCTGCATGCTACCTTCTTCCTGAACACACCATTGAAGAAGTCCTCTGGATCAGCACATCTGGACACTGCAGTGGATAAATGGTAGGGTTTGAGGAAATCCTCAAAACAATTCCAGCCTCCCTTTGTAATTACGAATTGGTAGGCTATGGTAGCTGTAGGGAAAATGGTCCCTTTACCTCTGCCTGTTAACTCTGCCTCTTGTAGGCCACCAATTTGTCTAAGGATCTCAACTATTCCCACTTTGAGAGGGACCTAGTAAGGTAACAAAAATGGGGTACCCCTAAAACCAAAAACTCTGAAAACCGTGGAGACTGGATATAAGTACATGTCACCCCAGTTATGAACAATTTTGATGTTCTCTGTGCATTCTTTTGGCCTTAGGAATTCCAGAAGAACCTTGGGGACTCTTGGGTTATCAGAGCAAAGGAGAGTCCTTATTTTAGATGCAAAATATTTATCGAACTTTAGGAAACTAGCATCCTCTCTCTCCCATGACAACACAGTACTCCACAATTGTACTGGCATTTTCTCTCCTTCCTTCTCTTTAACTAGGTCCATTCCACTAGCAAAATAATCACCACCTTTGAAGAGAAAAATGTGCATTAAGAGTGAATACCATCCGAATGGCCTATCCACCTTTCCATTTTTTATTCCTATCAACCCTCCATGGATAGCATCGGCAATGTAAGAAGCATAATCAAATGTGATAGCAAGAGAAGGATTCAAAATCTAAACAATCATTAACAAGTAATGATTTGGCATATTTGCTTCAGCATCCTCTCCTAGAACTTGGCAAAGCGCCCAATACATTCCTTTAGCCCTCAAGGTAAACATACTCAATGAAAAAGGCTTTTGTGTGTTGGGCCCTACAACTGCTAACCCTCCTATTTTCAGAAAAAGTTCTTTAAGAGGCCCATTCCTAAGATGACTCCTCTGTGCACTGTATACTTGGGCTAATTGTGTGAAATTTATGGGTTCCAGGAAGTTTGTGAACTCATTGAGCCCAAATGCTATTCTTAATTCTTCTGCATTGATTTTCACAAGGGTTTTCCCATTTACATCCCGGATGCATCTTGTGACTGAATCATAGTTTAATACCATTTGGGTTAGCAAGTCTGTATCCATGAATACCCCTGGGACTACTAATTTTCCAACATCTAGTTCCCAAATACTGTTTTGAGGAGCAGGAGAATTCCTCATTCCAAATCTGACTCTAAACAGCCCCAACCCAGACAGTCCAACCCGTGGGTCTCTCAACCAATTACCTTTGTCATACAATCCTTCTCCTATCTTCAGATGGGGAGCCCTGGGCACTAACTCTTTGGCCTTTGATGCCTGGTTAGTTGACAACGTCAACTGTTCTAAAAAATCATCACATACACTTCTTTCTAAATAATCAACCTTACCGGAAAATTCCCTTTTAGGAGCCATTTTGAAAATGTAAGAAAATGAACATACTCTTAAACAATCCTGCAATACGAGAATGATTTTATCTAAAACACCACACAAGAATTGCTTCAAAACATGAGAGAACCTGATGCTTGCTTGAAGGAATTCACTCTGCAACTGAACCACTTGCTCTGTATCTGAAAAGGATAACTCTGCGTTGCTCTTCTGCAAAATCTTTTAAAAGATATCTTCACTTGGTTGTTAGGAAATCAAATACTTGTACTCTGGGCCTTAGCTATAACATTGATTCTGCATGCTTCGGCCGTCCCTTCAAAATCGAATTCATACGAGAATTCATATTTTAGCTCCAATGGGTCGCAACCTTCCAGCAAGTGTCTAACTGTTACCTTTTCATTTTTTGATGGCTTTGTCTTTAGTCTGGGTCCCATTTTTCTATTGGCTACATCATACCACGTGACACCCAACCATTGGCCTTAAAAATCCCTTTACATTCCACTTGATTCTGACTGCGTGTCTCTCTTTATACTGTGACGGGCCCACATTTTCTTTTTTGACCATGTCATCATCTTGACACGTGGACGGCCCTCGTTAATTCTCGATATTTTGCGGGCTTAAAGAGTGAGCATTTTACCCTTGCGAAATAGCATGGGCCGTTGGATCATCCCTCAAGTTGATCACTAATTAATCCTTTTAAAAAGGTTCTTAGGAATGGTGGGCCCACTGACTCATCACTAACACCTGGTATCTAGTCACCTGCAGCACTGATTCGCCGCTTTGTCATTCGCCAAAAGAAACCATGAGGGGCCCCACTTTCATCTCAACAGGTCTACCTCTCATGTCATCATCACAACACGTGGACGGCTCATATTAACTCTCGCTATTTTGCGGGCTTAAAGGGTGAGCATTTTACCCTTGCGAAATAGCGCTAACCATCGGATCATCTCTACAGTTGATCGGCATTTAATCTTTTGAAAAGGCTTTCAGGGGTGGTGGGCCTGTGGACTCGTCATGAACACATGGCATCCTTATCACTCGCGGAGCTGATTTGTCATTTTCTTATTTGCCAGAAGGGAACTATAGGGACCCACATTTTCCTTTTAGACCGCGTGTCATCATGACACGTGGATGGTTCTTATTCATTCTCGCTATTTCTTGGGCATAAGGAGTGAGCACTTTACCCTTGCGAAATAGCGCGGGCCGTTGGATCACCTTTTAAGTTGATCGGTATTTAATCTTCTGAAAAGGCTCTCATAAAATGTGGGCCCGCTGACCCGTCATGGACACCTGGCGTCCTTATCACTTTCGGAGCTGATTTGTCATTCTGTCATTTGCTGGAAGGAGCCACGAGGTCTCAATAAATTATTAATAGCTGTACCTGCCAGGTCATCTCCACCTACGACCCGACTCATCTTTGGGGCCCACTTTTGAACCTTTAATCCTGACCCGCTGACTATGGTGACTTGTGCCACGTGCTACCTTTTAATACGCCAAAAGAATACCACGGGGCTCCAACTGCCTCTGACAGCTACACCTTTTACTTCCTCCGTCATGACACATGCACGGCCCTCGTTCATTCTCGCTATTTCGCAGGCTTAAAGGGTGAGCGTCTTACCCCTACAAAATAACGCCGATCATCAGATCATCTCTTAAGTTGATCGGCATTTATTGGGCCCGACACTTTAGAAGGAAAGCATACAAGGCATAAAATTTTCAAATAATCAATGTAACCGCCTAGGTAAATAATAAGGGGGGACACTTCCTACGACCCCGCGACCCATAACATGAGTGAATAAAGTAATGGAAGATTAGAAACTAGAGGGTTTAACACAAAAAGATAAGGTCTAAAAACTTAAAAACTCTTAAACCCCTAAGGTTTAGAATAAAGCTGAAGCACTTGGGACTACACCCCGTTCGGAAAAATTTCAAGGTACCATAGCCAATTATGGGAAAAGAAGAACCCAATTTTAAAACAGTGATAATAGCGGCTCTGACTGGGGATGGTTGATTGCAAGATCAACACAAGAAAACTCAGAAACTCTGGAGAAACAGACCAAAACACAGACCAAAACCAGGAAAGTAGGAAAGAAAACAAAATATATACAAACAAAGGACCTACCGTGCATGGACATTAAGAGAAATAATGCTTCAGGAATTGTCCATGCATTGGAAATTCTTGCATTTCATCATTCATTTTCTTCAAAAAATAGGAATCCTTACCATTCAGGTCACAAACCACAAAAGGGCCAATCCATAATGATTCAAATTTTTTATGCTTTCCTTTATCCTGTCCTTTTGCGTTCCACTGAAGAACCATGTCATCAATTTGAAACTTCCTTAAGGATTTTCTTTTATCAGAAAGATACTTTGACTGCAATTGGATCTTCTGATTTTTCTTATGGGCAGAAGTCCTAAGCTCCTCCATTTCTACAATTTGGATCATTCTATTCTCCATTGGTTCAGATATTTCCATGTCCTCATCCTGCAAAAACTTATACACTGGAAGAAGGTTATTTACCGGTAATCTGGCTTGGGTACCATAAACCAACTCAAAGGGTGACATTCCAATGGATTTTTTAACTGTTATTCTATTTGCCCACAGAGCTAACTTCAACTTTTGATCCCAAGACCTCTTGTTTTCTTCTAAAATTTTCTTGATGATATTTAACAGGCTTTTGTTGCTGGACTCTGCTTGTCCATTCCCCTGAGGGTGATAAGGTGATGAGTATGACATGAGTATACCATGATTATTGCAAAAACCTACAAATTCTTCTGATCTAAAACACATAGCATTATCCATTACCAATTTTGCAGGTGTTCCAAATCTAGTCACAATATTATCCATCAGGAAATCAATGACAATTTTACTAGTAGCTCTTCTTGTAGGAATAGCTTCTATCCATTTGGTAAAATAATCTGTAGCCACTATAATCCATCCATGACCTCTTCCTGACTTCTCAACAATTTCTCCAATAAAATCAATGCCCTATTGGACAAAAGGAGCTTGTACAAAGACTGGATTTAGGGGTAAGGCTCCTTCATACTTGAGCTTAGAAGAAAATCTTTGACATGGATCACATCTTTGAACATATGCATGGGTATCTTTAAATAAGGTAGGCCAATAATACCCAGCCCATATTATCTTACCAGTAGTAGTCTTAGTAGAATAGTGACCTCCACACACTCCATCATGCATTTCAATCAACACCCATTTAGCTTGAAAATCATCCAAACATATTAGCAACTCTCCATGTCTTTTCCTCCATAAAAGATCACCCTGAATGAGCACATACTTTTGAGACTTGAGCTTCAAAGTTCTCTTCTGATTGTGTGTCATTTCTTCTAGCAGTATGTTACCTTTCAATACTTGGATTATCTCTGTGTACCACGGTTGTCTCTCAATACAAGTAACCAAAGTATCTTTAACCTCAACATTGTGTACTTCTACATTCATGAGATTTGACTCAGTCATGAGCTTAGCCAAACCTTACACTCTCACCAATTTAGTGATCTTTATTTCCAAATTGAACTCTTGAATTCTATTGATCCATCTACATCTCTTCCTAGTGACCTCAGATTGAGACAAAATATCTTTAACTGCAGCATGTGGAACATAAGCAATGATGTTTGCATTCACCAGATATGGCCTAAAAGCTTTAACAACTTTAACTAAGGCGTAATCTTGTTTCTCCATGGTTTCATATTTTAGTTTTGCCGCTTGCAAAGATTTACTATAGAAGGCTATGGGATGTTCATATCCTTCATTGTCCTTTTGTAATAATACTGCAGCCACCGTGTGATATGAGGCAAAAGAGAACAGAGAAAAAGGCTTACCATAATCCGGGGATTTCAACACTGGTGCTTCCTGGATTGCCTTCTTAATCTCATCAAAAGCTTTTGAAGCTTCTTGATCCCAATGAAACTTTGCATCCTTCTTGAGAAACTTGACAATAGGCTTCACTATCTCAGCAAAGTTTGCAATGAATCTCCTGACAAAATTCACTTTGCCTAAAAAAGATTGGATTCCTTTCACATTTTTAGGTTCAGACACTCTGTTGATTGCTTCAATTCTCTCAGGGTCTATTCTTATCCCTTCCTTGGAAACTATGTGTCCTAATAACTTTCCTTCAGTGACCCCAAAATGACATTTCTTGGGATTCAGTGATACACCAAATTCCAAGGCCTTATCGAACACCTTCTCTAGATGTCCACAGTGATCATCAGCTTTCTTTGAGAAGCAGGTTAGATCATCTTGGTAAACCACCATAATGATATTTATGAATTCCTTAAAAGCCACATCCATAGCTCTCTGAAATGTAGCTCCTGCATTTTTTAATCCAAACGACATTCTCACATATACATAGGTTCCCCATGGAGTAGTGAAAGCTGTTTTAAACTATTCAGACTCCTTTACTAGCACTTGATTGTATCCTGAGAAACCATCCATCATGGATAAAAGATCACATCCTGTCACTCTTTGTAGCATTGCTTCCATATTTGGGGATGAATAATTATCTTTTAAGGAAGCAACATTAAGATTCCTAAAATCAACACACAATCTAATGTCCCCATTCTTCTTTCTTACTGGGACTAGATTAGAGACCCATGAAGAATGTCTTATTGGTTTGATAATCCCCCCTTCTCTCAATTTAGTCAACTCTTGTTGCATTTTGGTTTCTAATAAGGGGTTGATAGGTCTCTATTTCTGTTTGAAAGGCTTAGCATCTGGAAGTAAGGGAACTTCATGCTGAAAAAGATCTTGTCTATACGCCTTTAGGTCTTCATAAGACCAAGAAAAAACATGCTTATACCTTTTCAATAAATTAATAAGGTTAGTCCTAACATGAGGGGGTAATTTCTTTCCAATATATACCAGCTTGGGGAATGATTTTGTCCCCAGGTTCACCTCCTCCAACACTTCTAACTTGGTGGTAGATTGCTGGTGTAAATGACTATCATTATAACTAAACATACTTTCTAGCTCCACCAACCCTTTAGGTATCTCGTTGGTTTCCAACTGGACAATATCATTTCCAAACACTGTCTCTCTGTCATCCACCACTTCCACCAATGCATTGCAATCAATCTTTTGTCCATCATAATCATCAACACATTGGATGAACCTAAGAATATCTTCATCATCAGCAAAAACTTGCCAATTATATACGTTATCAGGGATGGCCGGCCTAGATTTTATTTCCACAGTGGAAATACCAGTTAGCGTTGCATCATCATTTTTTAAAGCAACATTAGCTAGGAAATCTGCCATAATATTTTTTGTTCGCTCTATCCAATTGACAGAAAATGCATCAAAATATTCAATAACATCCCAAACAGCATGCTTATATTGCTTCAATTTATCATTCTTGGATGCATATTTAGATCTTACCTGAGAGACAACCAACTCTGAATCCCCCATTACTTTCAATAGTTGGATTCCATGCCTTTTTGCAACCTCAAGTCCTAGTAATAGGGCTTCATACTCTGCAGTATTATTTGTGCACTGGAATGCCAATAGGAATGAGTATTTGAAAGTTATACCTAATGGGGACACAAAAAGAACCCCTGCTCCAGATCCTTCTTTAGAGCAAGCTCCATCAAAATACATCTGCCACAATCCATACTGCTGTGCTTGTAGCTCGACTACAATTGGGTCAATGTTCTTCAATTGAGGTGATACTGGTTGGAGTCTGAAGTTATCTAAATCCACATCAATCATACAATTAAGCATACTAAGGTCCACATTTTCAATTACCTTAGGAGCTCGTGGCTCCCTGTATAATTTTACCTGATTGCCACCAATAGGAATAGTAGCATAAGACGAGTCCAGTTGAACATTTCCCCCCACTGCTGCTGCCCACTACCTAGAAAGTAACATACCATAGTGGGGTTTAGTATCAGTAACAATAACATCCATTTTATAAGTGGCTTCAGGAAATGCAGCTATTTTTACTTCTACATCTTTCATTGTACCTATCACAAGCACTTCTCTGTTATCCATGGCATAACATTTCCCATACACAATAGTTACTGATAACCCCAATTCTTTCATAACACCATAGGGCATTACATTAGCAGCTGCTCTTGAATCTATCATGCAGTTTTTAATCAACCGGTTATTGACTAGCAAAGTAACATAGAAGGGATCTACCTGAGAAGGCTCCTGAGTGATAGTGGTTCCAACATATACCTCTAGGGTTTGGAACTCTTGATCCTTTCCAACTTTATCCGAACCAGTGGGTAATACTGAGTCACCATCAAATATACCAGAGAATAAAGACAAAGCTGCATCCTTATGTTCTTTAATCTTTAGTAATTCTATTAATGGAACAATGACCTTCATTTGAGTTAAAGCTTGGGCCATATCAAATGTAGAATTATTATATTTTTTCAGTATTAACCTTAACCTTTTCTGCTTTGAATTGACTGGCCCTTTTCACTATCTCTGCCTTTTGTACATCACCAGCATTTTTGGCATCTATGCCTTTGGGTAAGTCTTTAACTTGTTCCTCTTTTTCTTGACTAGCTTTAAGAATAGCAGCAACACTGCTTGATGCCCCTTTCTTTGTGACTTCTTTTACAAACATAGAACCGGGTTCACCTTGATCAGTGTCTCTCTTGGTGCTTCTTAGATTGTAGTTATGCTTTGCTTTGGCGATTGCAGCCTTAGTAAGATTTTTAACTTCTTCCTCACTAGGTCTCCTAAGATGAACTTCTTCATCTTCAATTGTTACCACATTCACTGTAAGATGCCAACCTAAGGCTAACTATCATTGCACTAACCTTTCATTATCTAACACATCACTATATTCACTATGCATAGATTCCTCATCACTTTCTATGATAGTTTCAAACATATTAATATTAGGCTCTGCTTTTGGCCTCATAGATTCTTCCAGAGCTTGAGCTACTGCACATTGATGAGAAGAATGTGGTCCATCACAAGCAATACACCAAGGAGTATTTTCTATATTATTAACAGTTTTCCCTTTTAAAGGATCTGGTGTGTCTTGGCTTTGGGCAATTTTAGGCTTCTCAACTTGGGGCTTACCATCCTTCCAATTTGTATTGTATGGCATATTATGTAATCTAGGAGGTCTATCTTGCCAGTTATAATGGGGCTTATCATTTTTGTTGACCTTAGCAGTCAAATCTTTCATAGCAGTAACAAGTTTTGCTATTTTATCCTCCTCTTTAGCAACTTTGTTAGGTTGTTGTTTGGTTTCATGCCATAATCTACCATCTGTCCTTCTTCCTAATTTTCCAGATGCTTTTCTATTACTTTCTACATTTATGGCAATTCTAAAGGCATCCCTCAGGTTATGAGAATTTTTATCTCTCAAGATATAAGCCATTTTGGAATCAAATGCATTATAGTATGTATTAAGGCACATATTGTCATCTAGCCTCATTACCTGATACAATCTATGCATAGCTTTCTGGAATCTAGCATTGAAATCAGTGACTATTTCATTTTCAGATTTTCTAATGTTATTGAACTCATTCAACATGAAACTCACATTAGTCTTATCACCGTACCATTCTTGAAAGCAATTTTTGAAATCTTCCCATGAACCTATGCTAGCTACTGGAAGACCTATGTACCAATCTCTTGCATCATCAACTAGGGATTGAACAAACAATTTCATAATGACATCTTCATCTGCTATCTCATAATCATTTATCAAATCCCCAAAAGATTTCAGATGTTCCTCAGCACTGACTGCATTGTTCCCAGCAAACTTATGGAGTTTATCTCTTAGCTCAGTGGGAACATGATTTGGATACCTTGGGATCCCATCAAAAAACAATTGCCTATATTGTTCTAGATTAATTGGCCTTCTTTAAAAAGGGGAAATAGTACTATTATTTCCCATGATCATTTTAGCTTTTGGGATTGGAGACTGAGATGTTTGGGTGTACTGTTTATTTGAGGGTATTTGGCTTACTAAGGCAATATTAGCATGTACTGCAGGTTGAGTATTGACCTGAGGAAAAGAGATATGTTGGGGATTAGGCTTGCTAAGGTCTTCTGATGGGAATGTAATAGGGGGAGCTTTTAAGTAGTTAATCTTTCTTTTAACTTCCTGATTTGCTGCTTCTAACTCAGCCTTTTCCAATTCCATTTGGAGGTCTTCCTTTTCCTTTCTCATCCTTTCCATCTCCCTCTCATGCACTAGAATCCTATGAGAAATCCCTTCTGCAGTTTTAGACTCTACTTCATCATCTACCCATATCTATTTTCCTCTGTCTAAATTGACTTTAGGAAGTTGGGAGTTATTAGATACTTCCTTAATGGGTTGAACTACGGATTTAGAAGCTGGTCTAATCTTAGGGATTAAGATCTCCCTAATCACTGGACCTTCTTCATCACTTTTTTCTTTTTCCTTAGCAAGCACTTCAAGATCAGCTATCTGTCTAAGGAGCCTATCTCTCTCCATCAATTTGGCTTTAACTTCCTTTTCCTTATTTGCCTCCTTTTGGGCTCTTAGGGAGATTAAATGATGGACTCTTTTGTTCAAATCTTCAATTTCTTGAGACATTTTATCCTCATCAGGGTAGTTTTCTTTAGAGTCTGATGCATTAATTTGATCTATGTCAATTAAGCTAATGTTCCCATCTATTGTCCTAGGAACAGAGTGCCTAATTGCATTTGAACTGGTTCTATCTTTTGCAGAAACACTAACATGAGATAGATCTCGATTTAAAATAGGTGCATCATCAATATTTCCAAACAATCCTGAATGGAAACCTAAAATATCATGCTCTGAATCTCTAGAAGATGAATTTGACTTTGCATAGACAGGTCGATCAGGCATCTTACCAGGATTGTTATTTTTTTGCACCCACGCAGCATTTGATGGCTCATGCATCACAGATCTCTTCTGGCCTCTTCGTGACTGTTCTGGAAAACCTTCTTGCAAGGTTTCACGAGGATGTTTCTTCATGAATGATCTTGTGTTCTTATTTCCTTGCATCTCACTTGTCTTTCTTTTAGAAAATTTGTATCTCACAAGGACTGGTTCAAAAGTTACAGAGTCGCCACCCACAAAACTATGGAAAAATGAAAACAAGCAGTCTTACCCACAAACACACAACAATATTCCCCACAAGTCTCGGCATAGATTTGTGTCTATATCTTTGTTCTGACTCTCCCCAGCAGAGTCGCCACTTTTGTTGTCCTCAAAATCTAATTCCCTTTAATGTCCTTAGAGTAATATGATCTAAACTGGGTGCAGAGGAAACATCAAAGATAAAGAAATCTCAGAGACAACATATGACAAGGTTTGATTAAACCTTCTACACTTCGGGCTTCCTTGGAGCCCAGGTGGGTATACCTTTGTGAACTAACTTCACACTTTTAAACAATAAACCCACAGCAAACCAGTCTAGAAAACCAGTGGATTTGTTCACCTTGAAATCAACTGAAAACAAAGAATGGAACGATACTTAACTTCAGCATTTTGATCAACAAAGCATGCAATAAACAACTTCGATTAATACCAGTGCTTTATCCAAGGTTACAGAGTCACCTAAACTCAAATAAAACTCTTGAAACAATATATCTTTATGCTTCCCATCAATTTGTTTTCCACTAATCCTTGCATATGCCTGACACATACAAGAATTTAATCATTTCAAACTAAGCTATGGTCCTCAAAATTCAAAAATCCTTCCAAAGAATTTACTGGTATGAGTGATCCCGCATATTTAATTTCCCTCCTAAAGAGAAAAGCTAACAAACGCTTATACTGAGATTGCTTTGCAATTCCATTCAAACAGAAAAATCCTGGATTATTCAGAATGAAAACAGTAAATAAATTTGTGAACAAACTTGAAGACAACACAAAGCCTTTTCAAAACCGATGGCTTGTATATTGATATTCATTTGAAGAGATGTTACAAGAAATTCTGATTCTCCATTAAACTTTGGAAAAGCTCAGATAATATTTCTACAGCGTTTTCTTACAAAATTTTGTGATCTCTTTCCCTCTAGTCCTGGTATCCATTTATAACAACATGGATGCACAAAGCTTCGGACTTCTCGAGGAGAGTTTGTTACAATTATTTCAAAAATTGAAGAGGTCCAGATTAGGATAGAACTAAAAGACTGTTACCGGAGGCCGACTTGATGTGTAGATGATCTGCGGATCTTGTAATTGCATTGTGAGCATTGTTTTTATCCTGGACTATGATCCAACAAGTGGCATGTAAAATTCTTTAAATTGTAATAAGATTCATTCACATTGTTTACTAGTTATGTGTTGTGTTGTTACCGGTTGTTCTTTTTGTTGTTTCTGGCACCTTGTTACCAGTTACCAGTATGCTTTGCATGGTTTATGTGTTTAGCTACAAGGTTGGGCTATCCTTCATTGGATCTCTCTACCTTGACTACATCAAATGGTATCAGAGCTAGTTCATGAACCTGTTGTTGGACAGAGTGTTGTTTGTGCACCGGTTGGTTGGAGAGAAGATTGAGGCAACTTGTGGACTTGTTCATATAGTCGAACATTGGGCAGAGCAAGGTTTGTAGGTAGACTATCAACCCTAGAGCTTGAGATTAAGGGAGTTAGTGGGTGGAGACTTGAACGGATCATTGATTGAGGCATGTTGCGGTTTGTACCGATAGATCACTATGGAGAGGCAATCGAGAGCTATGGTTAGATTGCCGAATCCCGGAGGTAGTTGCAAGTACCTACTGATTGATTGCCAAACTAGAGCGAGTGATGGGACTCACTTTTCAATTAACCTCAAGAGTCTGATGCAGGAGCATCGGTCTAGTTCTTATCGATTAGGCAATTTTCAATGGAATTGCTTGTGAGCATGGCATTTCTTCATGTTTGAGTGTTTAGAATTATGGTTCTAGGTGTATTCCCTTGTGTTCATGGTCATTGTAATGTTCAAGTTTCATAGCTTTTGGCTTTGTTTCCGATCAGATGTGGATTCCGATCTTGTCTCGGTTGATATGTTTTTACCAATTAGCCTAGTTGTATGTTAACCAAAGATGATTTTGGGTTGCGGTTGATCTCCGTGACTTGCAGATCATTTGAGGTGTTTCTTTGGGCCTCGACCAATATTCCCATAGGTCTGTACATCATTTTATGATTCAAAGATTGTTCTTAGTGATTTGAGCCAGCATGTTACCATTGCACGTTTCATGAACCAGTTGGTCTTTGGGCTGACTTGATTGAGTTGTAATTATTTGCAGATGGTATAAATGGAAGCTTGTGAATCATTTGAGAAGAAAATAGAGAAGTTAGAAGACTGAAGACAAATATTTGAGGTTGAGTGAAGATGTAGAACCGACGAGGTTCTAACCTGGTAGCACTGAGGCTGGAAGGCTGAGGTTCAGATTAGTATAGAACCAAAAGACTGTTACCGGAGGCCAAATTGATGTGTAGATGAGCTGCAGATCTTGTAATTGTATTGTGAGCATTGTTTGTATCCTAGACTACTATCCAGAATGTGGCATGTATAATTCTTCAAATTGTAATAAGATTCATTCACATTGTTTATTGGTTATGTGTACTGTGTTGTTACTGATTGTTCTTTCCATTATTTATGGCACCTTGTTACCAGTTACCGGTATGCTTTGCATGGTTTATCTGTTTAGCTACAAGATTGCATTGTCCTTCATTAGATATCCCTGCCTTGACTATGTCAAAAGGAAATTTGTCCTTAAAATATTTTAATTGTGAAAGAATTGGTCATTATGCTTCTAGATGTACTTTCAAGGAAGATAACTATAAGAGATCAAATGATGATAACAAGAGAAAGGATAATTATAGAAGAGATGACAAAAATAAAAGAATAGATGAAAAAGACAAGGTTAAAAAGAGTTTTTGTTCAATGGAGACCTATTCCTCTAAAGAAAAAGAATGTGATGACTCAAATGATAAATCACTATTTTAGCCATAGAAGAAAAGGAAAATGAAAAGTCTAGTACTCCGCATTATAGGACACTAAAAGATAAAAGGTGGTGAAGGACTCAGGATGCTCAAATCATATGATAGGAAATAAAAAGAAGTTCATAGATTAAAAAGTATGATGGTGGATTAGTGAATTTTCCTACTGAGGAGGTTGCATTGATCTGTGGTAAAGGAACTATATCCATTGATGCAATAAGACAAATGATGCTTATTATGTTGAAGGTTTGAGACATAATCTATTGAGTGTGATTCTCATGTGGAGTAAAGGCTACAAGATAATATTTCATGCATCTAGATGTGAGATCAAAAAATGAGGTGTTAGAAGGTTAGTTGTAGAAGGTATAAGAACAAATGATAATTTTTATGAAAAGGAAAACAAATGAAGTTGTTATTTTTTGGTGCATAGTAGTTAATGTTGGTTGTGGCACAAAAGGATGGGACCCATTAACTTTGAAAACATGGTGAAGATCAATTCTACTCATGTTGTGAGAGACTTGGCAAATATTATCAAACCTACCAATACAATATGCAAGAAATGTCAAATGGGAAAGAAAACAAGGAACAAATTCAAGAACAAGGAGTATTCTACTAAAAGACCTTTTGAGTTGATTCATTCCGACCTATGAGACCTACAAGGACAAGAGGACTAAATGTTGAAAATGTATTTTATGTTTCTCATTGATGACTACTCTTGAATGGCATGGGTTACTTTATTAAGAGAAAAATCAGAAGCACTAGATAGATTTAAGATGTTCAAATTTATGGTTGAGAATAAAATATAAGATAAAGTCAAATGTTTAAGGTATGATAAAGGTAGAGAATTTACATCAAATAAATTTGATAGATTTTGTGAAGAGCATGGTACTAGAAGAAAATTATTTTCTCGTAGAACTCCACAGCAAATGGATTTTCTAAAAGAAGGAAGAGGATTGTTGTTGAAATGTCTAGAGTTCTATGTTGAAAGATGCTAACCTAGCTAATGTGTATTGAAAATAAGCTGTGCATATTGTTATATATATTCTTAACATGGTGCAAGTGAGAGTGAATCAAACAAAGGCACCTTATGAACTATGGCACAAAAGATCACCTACGGTCAAATATTTTAGAATCTTTAGAAGTAACTACTACATCATAAGAGATGAAGAGGATTTGGGAAAGTTTGATGCAATATTTGATGAAGGAATATTTTTTAGGATAGTCTACAAGAAGTAAGGAATACTTGTGCTACAACAAGAGGCTGAAGAAGATTGTGGAAAGTAGGAAAGTACAAATGTTAGAGAAAGTTAATAATAGAATCAGGTTACACCAAAACCTAAGATTGGCATAGAAGACACCCCCATTATTGTAGAAGAGAATAATATTTTGGAAGATACAGTAGAATCAAATGCAGAAGTAAAGGAACTTGAGAAAAAATCTAAAACAAGTGCAAAGTATGTGCAGAAAAATCATTCAGAAAATTAGATCAATTGAGATAAAGATAAAGGAGTTTAGAATATAAGAAGGTTTTCTAAGGTTAATGAACAAGAGAATTTTTGTTTCTTATATAAACTGGAACCAAATACCTTTACAAAGTCTAGCAAACATGATGGATGGATGAATGCAATGGAAGAAGAGATAAATAAGATAGAAAAAAAACACACATTAAAATTGGTACCTAGATCGGTGGACAAGAATGTCATAGGGGGTGTTCCAAAACAAGGTGAATGAAGATAGAGAGGTGACAAGAATCAAGGCAAGACTGGTATATAAAAGGATATTCATAATTTGAAGGTATAGACATTAAGGATACTTTTTCTCTAGTAGCTAGGATGAAAGATATAAGAATGTTTCTTGCATTTGGTGCTTACAAGAATTTTGGGTTATATCGGATGGATGTTAAGTCAAAAAAATTCAATGGAGGACTTGAAGAAGAGGTTTACATTGAACAACTAGATGGCTTTTAGTTGTCAAAAGATATGGATATGGTCTATAGGCTCAAAAGGGTTCTTTATGGACTTAGGCAACCTCCTAGAGCTTGGTATGAAAGGTTGGTCAGATATTGGTTGCAACAAAACTTCAAGAAAGGTATCATAGATAGTAATTTTTATTTCAAAGTTGAAAGTAGGAAACTATTGATAGTGGTTGTATATGTTGATGATACCATTATTTGTAGAGATGAAGATGTCTCCAAGAAATTTGTAGAAGAAATGTGGAAAGAATTTGAGATGTCAATGATTGGCAAGTTGTCATTTTTCCTTGGTCCTCAAGTAACACATTCAGAAGATGGTATTTTTAGTTTTTTGGCCAATTACATCAAATAGATGTTGAATAAGTTTGGTATGGAGAACCATAAGCCACTTGGAACCCCCCTGGTTATTGGTTATCATTTAAGCAAGGATGATGAATCTTTGAAAGTGGATCAGAATCTTTATAGATCTATCATTGGTGGTTTGTTATATTTGACTCCTTCAAGACCAGATATTATGCATTTTGTTTGTTTGGTTGCCAAATATCAAGTTAACCCAAAGCAGTCTCATGAACAAGAAGTGAAAAGGATATTCAAATATTTGAAAGGGACTTTAGATTTGGTTTGTGGTATAAAACAAATTATGATTTCTCTTTGAAAGCTTACACAAATGTTGATTGGGCAAGATGTGTTGATGATAGAAGAAGTACAAGTGGTGGTACATTTTTCTTGGGAAACAAATTGGTCTCTTGGCTAGGTAAGAGGTAGTATTTAGTGTCATTATTTACAACAAAAGAAAAATATATTACAAAAACATCCTATTTCACTCAAGTTGTGTGGAGGAAGCAAACTCTCAAAGATATAAAATTTATATATGATGAGGAAATTCCTATTATGTGTGATAATACAAGTGCAATTAACATTTCAAAGAATCTGGTAATGTATTCAAGGAATAAACACATTTCTATCTAGTATCATTTCTTAAAGAATAAAGTTTCAAAGAAGGAAGTTAGATTAGAATATGTGCCTACAAAGGATTAAATTGTAGATATTTTCACCAAGGCATTGTCAAAGGATACTTTTGAGTATCTCGGAGAGAAGTTAAGGGTTATTTCCCATCCTACTTTGAGCTAGATACATAGAAGTGGTGCATCTTTCTAAGGGGATTCATAGTCTATCATTTGTCTCTTGGGTTAATGTGGTGGATTCTCTAAGGGGGAGTGGCGAAGATTGTGGTTTCCTAGTTGAAAGAAGATATGTGAAGAAGAGGGATATGCCTCATAGGTGAAGTATTGTAGATATCAAAGATATACTCAAAAGGGGGAGAATTGTTTGAAAAAGTTGTCATGTGAAGTGTTGTGCCCTTTGTCCTTGATATCAAAGGGCAGAGAGTTATAATTGGAGATTTTATTTTTTTGGTAGTGCAAGTATTATCATTAATGACAAAGAGGGACACTATTGGAAACATGAGTTTGTGTTGTCATTGATGTCAAAATTTTCATCATGGGAGATTAGTTGTAGTTTGTATGGTGTTTTCATTAATATCACACTTATGTGTATTGATGACAAAGGTAAAGGGGAATTTGCAGATGCTTACTTAAGTTCTGAGTATAATTATGGCAATTGTTGTGAATCTAATTATTGGTTCCTATGTATGGTTTGGAAATGAGTTTACAGATGTTGTTACAATGTCTCATGGTGATATTGAGTGAGTATGTGGTTTTTTCAAAAGGTGACAATAGTGGAAGTTGAAATGTACAAGAAAGAGTATTTAAAGTCTTTATGGGAGAATTCAAGCTACATTCCTCCATTTTTGAAAATGATGGCTCGTGGTTCTAGATTTAATGTAGACTACATTTTGTGGATATTGCACTATTATGTTTTGAGGTCCTTACTAGTTCAGATGTTGAATTTTGTTATTACAATTTGTTGGCAGTAAGGTTGTTGTCAGGACTAGTGAGAATGCTTTTCCTTGTTCCATAGTTTTAGTTCAAGTGTTGTAGCTTGGAGGATATGTTCACATTGCTCGTGTAGTGTTCTAGTTTAGATTTTATTTGTCGCTATTTGTTGTATTTCTCTCTGACTAAATCGGTTGGTTTATCTTATTTTGGTCATACTCTTTTGGTCTAGATATGCATTGGAGGTTGAGTTAAAGTTTTTTCATGGGTGTTACTATGGTGTGTGAATATATGCATTAATGTGATTTATTGTTTATCTACACATTATGTTTGATATTGGCTTTGGAGGCTATGTTGGTGTGTGTAGTTCATTGGAATTAACTTAGGAAGGCATGTTGTGATTTATTTGGGTCCACTTTATCTCTTAGAGGGGACCCATTTAGCGCAAGTTCTCATGGTCCCGACTTTGTGTAATTTATGTTTACTGTGTCTATGACCGACCTAGTTGAGTGTGACAATAAATAAGTTGATATATATATGTGCATATGTGTGAATTATGGTGAGAATTGATTGAGCATAATGTATAAGTACATGTGTGGAAGCAAAAGTGTCAATATCACATCGTGATGTGTTTATGATGAGGAGATACTCCTTAGATTCAATTCATCTTTTCTTTGTGCCAACCGAAAGACAATGAATTATTTTGGTGGCTTCTGAAAATTTGTATCTTTCCTTGGTATCATGCATCTAAATAATGAAAGTTCATTGTAACTTTCCCAAAAGTTTGGTGCCTTAGCCTGCAAGTCTAAATCAAGAGTAGTGAGATTCCTTGGCCTTGTGCCTAAAATATTGTATTCTATTATTTATACCATGAGTGTGATTCTCACTATGGTATTTCCCACATTGGGCTTTCCACATTAAATTTTGGTGTTCATGTGTTTGGTTTTTGTTGTTTCATCTTTCACTGATGTTTAGTTGGTTAATAATAATTGATAAGTATTTATGAGTGAAGAAGTTGGTCATGCATAGATAAACATACTTTATCATGAAAATTCCTTTGCAATTATTATTAGTTGTGAAATCCTATTCAGTATTCGAGGTTTGCTAGTAGGGTTTTTGTTTATCATCTTCCTTTAGTTTTGTCTCGTCTCATTTTATACATTCAAGTTAAAAGTACAAAAAACCCTAAAAACCCCCATCATACGAGGGAGTTGCCCCTCTCAAAAATAAAGGAAGCTAGCTATTTCACAATAATCTCTCCAACTATTGGAATGATCATAACTTCTCCCTAGGAAGACATTGTCAGTTTTGGAGAATCAATCTTAGTGACAAATTCGTTTACCAACAGGATCAATTTGCACTCAAATGCAAACTTATTTTAAATAATAATCTTATATAATTATAAGTTTGAGACACCATTTTCTTAATATTTATGGAGGATATTATGAAGAAGAAGAAGAAATGTTTGAATTTTAGTTCTGCATTTCACCCACAAACTAATGGATAAATGGAGGTAGTAGACAAAAGTTTGAGCATCTTGTTGAGATGTCTAGTAGGAGACAAGATTGAAAATTGGGACATGATCCTATCACAAGAAGAAAAAAAATGCATACAATAACTCAATAAGAATGAGTACAAGGAGAAAACCATTTGAGATTCTAATTGGGGTGCACCCCACAAGAGTTGTGAAACTCATATTTAACAATATAGAAGGAAAAACTACTGTAGAAGTAGAGGAATTTATAAACTAAATGAAATGTTACAATTCATATTCAAGTCGGGAAACACTTAGAGATAATGAATAACAAATACAAAGGTTGGGTACATGAGAGAAGGAGACACTAAGAGCTCCTAGTTGGTGATGAATTTAAGTTATGTCCAAAGAAGGAGAGATTCCTAGTAGGCACATACAAAAAAAATCAAGATAAAGAAGTTTGGTCCATGAAGAATTCATAAAAAATTTTGACTCAAGTAACACCCATGAAGTTGAGCTACCAAATGGAATTGACATATCACCCATATTCAACATTGTAGATCTTCATTAGTATGATGAGATTCATTTAAGCAGAGGCAATATAAAAGTTTCTTTCAAGGAGCAACTACCACAATACCAACAAGAATAGATAGAACAAATTTTAGATAACAAAGTTGAGCATAATAAGAAAAATTGATGGTATATCAAACACCTAGAAGCATAGAGGAATACTAGTAGAAGACTCATCATGGGTTTCACAAATAGAGATGGAATGCCTTGGATTTTATCCATAATTGGCAAAGTGTATGACTTAATTATCAAATAACCTTGGGTGTCTGATGTAGGTGCATCCCAAAAAACTTTAATGTGTTCTATTGTATTACAATCATTTGGCCTAAAACAACAAACCAAACATATATGACACCATTTGAACACCATATTCAAGTTTCAAGACATTTGGGTCAATTTTCAGAAAGATAGATCACTAAAAAACTAATCATAGTACAAATAAAATATCATATAGTTTACTAGGTGACACATGCAAAACCTTTGTTTACCTTGCAATGTAGCATATCATACAATAGATTGGGACCAAAGAAATCTCCAAATGGGACCCTAGCCTAATTTATTAGTTCTTTGACCTTCATCATCGAGATCAAGTCAACCTACATATTTCATGAAGCATTGAGTGTTGGGTCACCTTTTAACTGACACAAATAATTACTAAGGCTTATAACAGATATATAAAAATCTATTTTATTTAAGAGAAAGTAATTAGGAAGCTAGAGAGATAGTAGTCACTAAGCAAGTTAGGAGTCAACAAGTTAGTGAGTTAGTAACAAAAGTCTTATCCCAAATTCAATATTTGCATGTAAGCTTGTAATTAGCTTGTGGTGGTCTGTGGCCAATCTATATTCCACATGTAGAAAGCAAATAAAAATTCTATAATCATTCTACTATATGAATCGATGATATTTCAAGGTGTTAAGATATTTTTGTTATGTGTAAGTCTAACATGGTTTGATAGTCCTATCTCTAGAACCTCCATCTATGATTACATCAATTACTAAAAGGTTTTAAGCATTTTTCAACAAAATGTGAAAGGTAAAATAATAAAGCTCAAATAAACATCAAAGAATCGTATGGAACAAATAACACTATGGTTGAATTAAAATGGAGTAGAGATAAGGAAAATCAATGCTAAAATGTAATAAATTAAAGGAGAAAAGCTAAATCAAGATAGTTTGAAACCAAAATAGTCCAAGGAGCATTACATAACCTCACTCTTCTTATCCTTGCACAAATCCTTCTCAGTTGATCCCCTTTTTCGAATGTTATTCTTGATTTTGAAAGACTCATAGCACTGCATGACTTCCTCTCTCTACACACCCTATCCCCTTTATCATATAAGAATGTTCTATTAGCGAAATTACATTTACCATTTGCTACAACTTATACCAGGTTTGATATACTCAAAATATTGGCTTAATATACTAAGTGAAACATGAAATAACTCTGTTAAAGACTTTTTTCTCAGTTGTTCAACAATAAAATTACATAGATATCAATATTCTTGCATTTATATAATAGAATATACATCTGAAAAAAAAGTTGTCATTTGCCTAAACTACCATAAAAAAAGGGTCTCAAGATTTGAATCTTGATAGATGGTATGATCAAAAAATATAATATTATTCTTACCAAATAAACTACATTGTTAAAAGTTATTTGAAATGAGTAAGGCCTTTGAAATGAGCATATACCTTACATTGTCTAGTCAATTGAATCCCATATTGAACACCATTATAGAGGGTTGGCAATTGATGTGTGGACACCTACAACATTCATATGTGTTGCTAGTGCACACAAGATAAGATAAGATTGTTTTTTTTGATTTGACTAGTCTTTGGATGGTATTTCTTTGAAACAAATCAATTTAATCTTTTTACTATTTGTGTATAATCTTGCAATCATCACCCAAACTCAAAAAAGTGCATGGAAGACACGTCCACTTAATTTCAATGACAGCCATCAGAGCCTGAAAAATGATAGTTACCATTGACAGGAGAGAGAAAAATATTCTAGTCTTGGATGGTGGAGAAACTCCTCCGAAAGAGATAAGATAGGGCATTTAGAGGAGGCCATTAAATTCTAATCTACAAGGCTGACATGTCCACTCAATTTTAATGCCAGTTGTCATAGCCTTCAGACCAAAGACAGAAAAATGTGGTAATCACCCTAAAAGAGCTTTTGGAATGATGGATATAATACAAGAGGAATAGCAAGGTGGAAACTTCCAGGAAAGAGAAATGTGACTTCTAGGAGGCCATTGAATTCTTAACACGTCCACTCAATTTTAATGTCACTTTTAGTAGGCCATTAAATAATTATAACCATTCACAGCAAAGACAAAAAAATTGTGGAATCACCCTAAGAGCTTTTGGCACAGTGGATTAGTAAGGTGGAAACTTCCAGGAAAGAGAAATCTCACTTCCAGGAGGCCACTCAATTTTAATGTTGGTCGTCATGGCATTTATTGCCATAGCTTTTCTCTTGCTTGTTAGCGATAGCAGGTTTGCGTGATACTCATGCTATCGTACCTCTCATTTGTTCCTCTCTTTTGATCAATGAGAAAGTGGTGCAGTGATGATTTGACGATACACCACTTCCCTGTTTCACATTGGGGTAGGTCCAAGGGTACACCATTCCATCAAAAACAAAAATAAAATGAAAGGATAGGCTGGGCTTTTAACATACACATGCATTTATTTTGTTGTCCACTTCGATTAGAAAAATTCAATATTTAACAGATCTAATTATAATAAAAAATTATATCTAAAATAATAATTATTATATATTAATTATAAATAAAATTTGTCATGGTTTGGTGAAAATAATTAGATAGAAGAAGTGTTTGTTTGTTTGTTTTGCATTTTTAGTTATTTGGTTAATTAAATTATTGAAGCGAAAAGGGAGTTGGCAGAGCATATTCATTGAGAGACAGACTACAAAAGGCCAAAGGTGTTTCGTGCTTACCTTGCCACTTACAGTAAGATTGCGTGAAACAAAATATAGGCAAAATCCCATTGCTATTTTTTCCTGTTTGATCAAATTTGTGCTCATCCTTTTGAGAAGACCTAGTAAATAAAAATAAAAACCAATGATTGAAAAAACTAAATCCATGTGTAGGATGGCATGCTCGCTCTCATAAAGGGAACACCTTCAATGTAAGTAAAAAATAACAATATACTATTATTACTTATCAAATATAAACCTTTACAAATTTAAAAAATATATTAAAAATTGTAATAATTGCTATCCAACAAAAAAAACAAAAATGAATGAAAAAGTTGTGTCATTGATCACTCAAGTTGAGTTGATCCCTCTCATAAAGGGAATGCCTTCAATATAAGTAAATTAATAATAATATAGTATTACTTCTTAAATACAAACCTTTACAAATTTTTCAAAATGTCATAAAAATTATAATAATTATTATCCATTGTAAACTACTATAGGTGCTACCTATTGTAGTTTGATTGAAGTTGTCACAATTTAAATGTTTGGATTTTGTAATGACCATCAATGAATTGAACTCAATGAGACCATAAGAAAGGCTCAAACAATAATAATATGAATGGTTAGACTTCAACTATTAGATTGGTTCCTAATCTTGTAACATAAAGTCTACCCTAAATAAAACCCTAATAGTGTTGATGCTTTGCAAAATGGATTAGAAAATCTGGGGTAAGGAAACACACACAAGAACACAAGAAAGAAACGTTAGTGTTAATCAACCAAAGACTAGTCTAAGTAGGCATACCAAGAGAGACACTAAAAACATAATAAAACATTTGACCATGAGAGCAAATACAATAAGGCATCTCCAAATTCCTTCCACCATGCTTGTAGCTCCTCCTCCCTCATTCCTCTCATCTCCAAGTTCCAAATTAGTGTAGCTCTCAGCATCTTTTTGCACTATGGATGCCTTATGGAGGTTCAAGATTGAAAATGATTTAACTATGCAAATGCAAGTGTAAAACAAACTAATATTAGATGCTATGAAATGAAAATGATTTATTTTAGTCCAAAATAACAATATATGTGATTTATGCTAAATGCTCTTCTCTAAAATTGGCTATTTAGTTAAATGCATACAAGTTTTCAAGATCTGGATTATGAAGAAATGAGCTCTATTTATAGGAAGAATGGATCAATGGATGGTTGAGATTGAGTAATCTCAACAAGGGTCATGATTGAATGGTTTATGATCTATGTGAGGACTTTCAACCCAATCCTAGGATGACAAGTGTCAACATGAGATGGGTTGAGAGGAGAGGGAAGAAGCATTAAATGCTTGACATGACCCGAGGGTTAACCTGGGAGGTAGGGTTAAGGTTAGGTTCAGTAAATAAATTCATTGTTCAAAGAATAATACCTTTATCCAATGGATAAACTCTTGTGCAAGAGTTAGTGAGGATAACCATGGTCAAAGAAATAAATGCTTGAGGAGACACATGGGTTACATGAGGGTTGAGCTAGGGGTCAAAGTCCCTAACCATGGGTGCAAGTGGATTTAACCATAAATGGTCATGTAAGAGCCATTAGTAGTTTGGAAGGCTTTAGAGGTTCGCTTTTTGGACACATAAAGCATTAAATGTTTTTCAAAGACTTTGAAGTCATTGAGAAGTGACTCCAAGTTGCTTAGGAATGTGACAATATTTAGGGGATGGATTAGGCTAATTAGGAAGGAGTTAGAAGAGTCTAGAAGGGGATTAGGATTGCAAGTGGGTTTGGTGGGTGACGGAAAATAGAATTTTTATTAAAATAAAATTCATTTATTTCAACAAATAGGTGCAAGTTGCATTTTTAGGAGAATGCAATTGGGGGGGATTTAATGATATAAATAAATGTTTTATTTAATTTATTTAAAAGAGGAAAGGGGATTTAAATGAAATAAATAAGATTTATTCATTTAATTGATTGTGAATTTAGTTTAATGAATTAATTAAAATAAATTGAATAATTTATTTAATTAATAGGAGATTTGTTTGAAGAAGAATTAATTAAATGTTAATTTAATTAACTATTGGCTAGTGGGTTTTTAATCAAATAAATAGCAAATATTCATTTAATTAAACTGGACAAATTTATGTGACTACATTTGTCCCTCTTTGAGACGGTGTGTTTTATCGCGTCGTTTCAAAGAAAGAAAAAGAGGTGTGAAGAAATATGTCCCATAAAATGCTAATTTAATGGGTGCTATGCCCCGTCAAGAGATGGGCCAAAAATTTCAAAAAATCGGGCGATCTCTAGAAAAAGAAGGAAAATTGGTGGCGTGTTAGAAGAGAAGAATTTAGCAATACTGGTGAAAGAATAGAAGAAATTGGATATAAAACAGAGAAATGGGAGGCTTTGGAAGTTCACAGGGACCACGACGGTGAGTGGGGTAAAATTAGGGTTACGAAAAAGGGTATATATGGGGGGAAAGGGGTGAAAACAGGGTCATTTGCATTCGTCTCCATAGTGATATCTGAGATCTGACAGTGACCTTTTCGAAAGAGAAAGCAACATTCAGGATGCCGATACTGATAGTAGATCATCGGTTAGAGTGAGTTTGTCGATTCCAGTGGCCAGATGACTACGGACCAGCGGTATGTGAATTTGAAATTTTGTTTTTCATGCAGTTTTTATATGTTTTTTAGCTTGTCCAAGTTGAGTCAAAACAATAGCGCTAAAACTATGTTTTGGTGTTGTTGTTAATTTTAATAGCGCTATTGTGGCGCTATAGCACTTCTGCATAGTGGTTTTAGCGCGTTTGTAAAGTGTAGCACTTTTATATAGTTGATTTAGAGCATTTGTAGGTTTAGCACCATTGAGCACTGTGTGAAGCGCAATTGTTTTGATATAGCATGTTTGCATAGTTGTTATAGTGTTGTTGTGTTTTTAATGCTATTGTGTAGTTGGTTTAGCGTGGTTGGCAGCATATTAGCACTATTGTGTGTAGAGTAGCGCTATTGTTAGGAAAATAGATGCCTGAGTGTTTTGAAAAAGAATCTCCTGATGCTAATGATGGATGAATGGAGAGGGGAGTTGTTTTGAACCATAGCAGCCCTGTTGAGACTTAGGCCATTATGATAAATGCTTGTTGTAGAGCTGGTGATGTATGACTGAGCTTGGGGGACAGAAATAGTACAAAGATTTTTTGATGAGGATGTGTTCATTCACAATGACTCGATAGCATGTGAGGATATAGCTGCTTTGTATGAGCCACTACCAGCTATTTTATTAGGGATTGTTGGGGGAGTGTTATGCCCAGATCGACTATCGCATGGACTAGTCATTGGTTGGGGCCAAGTTATAGAGCTGATGATGACTAAGAGGACCTGCTTTGCATGGGGACCATGTGTGCTATCACACTTATATTGAGAGCTGTATGAGGTAGTATACCGAGAGGTGAGCTCACAGGGAGTGGGGATCACTCTTCTTCATATCTGGGCATGGGAGCACTTACCTATGACCCGACCAGTGAGTCTAAGATTTAGGGAAGTGGATCAGTCCTATGTATATATGTATGGGGGTATGATGAGTTAGCTCCACCTGCGGATGTTGGAGTGGTGGCAACGGGCGCTTGATAATTTGTATACAGTGATCTGGAGGCTGTATATTGAGTGTGAGCCATGGGAGGATGATGCAGAGGCCTTGTCATATGTTTTTATGACATGATACCTGATTGGTAGGACAACCTACAATGTGGAGAGATAGGTACCTCATAGAGTTTTGAGATAGTTTGGATGGAGACGGGGACTACCAAGTGGATCTTGGGAGTACGCAATGGTGGTCCGAGAGAGGTTCCTATGGGGGCCAGTATTACACTATGATCATGCTTTGGCAGTGTTTCAGATTCTACAGGCAAGACCATGGCATATGAGGCTGGGGATGGTAGATGTAGGTGTTACTGAGGAGTACACAGTATATTATCGCACATCTCATTCCGCAAATATCAGATCCAACAGATCCTATTCCATCTTTTGAGGAGGAGAGGAGGTCGTGGAGTAGTAGTAGGTGGACAAGGGAGAGGGGATGGAGGTGGTGGCGATGGAGGAGAAGGTGATGGAGGAGGCAGAGGAGGGGGTGGTGGTTTTGGAGGGGGTGGTGGATTTAGAGGTGGAGGTGGGGGTGGTGGATAGTTACAGCGGAGAGGGAGAGGTGGGCAGCCATTGCGGGTATCACAGGGACCTTTGATGCAGGGAGGCATGAGATTAGGTGGCAGGGATGTGGGGGAGGGAGAGGTACCTATGGATATAAGGGAGGGAGCCACTAGAGAGGCACCTATGGATATGGGGGAGGGAGCTACAAGTGGTGGAGATCTGTGGGATCATATCATATTAGTTTTCCAGAGCCAACTAGAGGATATGGAGGCAGAGGTGGTAGCTAGAGATGTGTAGCTATTTGCACGAGAGTTAGAGTTGACTATAGTGTTGCGGGAGAGAGATCAAACCGTTGATAGGTTGATCTAGTTACAAGATAGAGTTTGGGCCTTGGAGGGAGTACAGGAACATGGGCCGTTGACTGATTCCTTGGCGAAAGAGTTACGAAGAGCAGGTGTAGAGGTTGATTACTGGTGGGGTCTATATGAGTAGGAGGTGCCATCTAGTCGATGGGCATTGAGTTATTCCTAGATATGTCAGGAGAGATTAGAGCGGTCTCAGAGGATGCAAAGCAGTGGTGGTGTGATGGGTCCTCCATGGCGAGGTAGTGTAGGTGGTGCAGGGGGGAGTGAGGGAGCAGGTGGTGATGGTGGTGTAGCATCTGGCCATAGGCATTTGAGAGAGCATTTATGTATTGTATTTCATTGTCATTTTGGACTGTGTCTTGGATGGCTCTTGGTAGCCGATATTTTTGACTTCATTGTACTCTGATACATGTATGTTTTTACAAGATGATATGATATATGAGGAGATCCCATATTTTGTGATGATATGCATGTTGATGATATGTATGGATTTATGCAGGGTGATGATCTATGATGTATGCTCAGATGGATATTTGTACTTTCTATATGTAGGTGTGGATGAGATGAGTCCTATATGCATGTTATGTTTGATTTATATGATGTTTATATGCATGTTTATGAATGTGGCACTAACATGTGGATGCAAGTTTATATGCATGATTTGTTGGTGTAATGTTTGATGTATGTACTGCTATGATGATAATGTATGCATAATGAAATGATCCTAATGATGACATAGATAGTACTTGTTCTTTATGTCGATGAGATGATGATATGCAATGATGTTTGATGCAATGTATGAATGATTTATGTAAACGCATCTAGATCGTTAAAAATGAATGCAATATTGATAAACAAATGTAAAGTAGAAATGTCTATGTGAAGAAATCTAAATGAATGTATAAAAAATGTATAAACCAATGTTGAGACAAATGGTTTTGTTATGATCTAAATGTTATGAAATATGACTAAGTGAAATGTTAATGTAATGATAATGCAACTCATGGGTAATGAATAACTACACCTTAGTGCAATTAATAGGATAATGAATGTATTGTTAATGAATCCTAAATGAATTTTTTTGTAAGATGAAATGAATGAGTATAAGAATATATGAGATGGATATGTAGACACCTAAAAATGGTCGAATGCTTGCGGAAGTCATACTTTAACATTTGCGCATTGCCTCATTTTAGGTTTTTGCGTCGCATTAACATTTCTCCTATGTCACGCACTTGGTCTTTATCATTTGCGAACATCGAGTCATTCTTCTACATTCTTCAATCATCTCGTCCTCGAATTTGGTCTTGTCGACAACATTATCCAGTCATGATTTTGATCGATTTTATCTTGTTGCATCAATGAGCATGCTTATTTGTCATCATTTTGGACATCGTCAATCCTAGTTTAGGGTTTTGTCCTCTTATCAATCCTGTCAATCTTGCGATCGATTTGTCAATGATCGTTGTCTTCTTATCAATCTTGTCGATTTATCAATCCTTCAATCTTGTCATCATGCGATCGATTTGTCATTGTTCAATCATTGTCATGTTCAATTTTGTCATTTGACGATCGATTTGTCATCGATCGTGGTCATTTTCAATCTTGTCATTTTGCGACCGATTTGTCATCGATCGTTGTCTGTCTCAATTATGTCAATTTGGATCAGTTTGTCATTGTTCCTCGTCAATTGGTGCATTTCTCAATTAAATCGTTTATCGCATTGGTCATTTATCAATTCAAAATCATGACATTAGTTATCTTCAATCAGGACCTAATTGTCATTTTTGCACTTCTAGTTCGTCTTCTAGGGTTTTATGATTTATTCATTTAACCTAATTTGCCATTTCTTCTTCTAGGATTACTAAATTATTTATTAATCCTAAGTCTTCTCATTACAATTAAATCTTTATTTAATTGGCTAATTATTCCTCTTTGTGAATTAATTAATAAATGAAAAATTATTAATTAATTTACCTAATTTCTAATTTCATTATTTCCTAATTCCTAATTTCCACCTATTTTCTAATTTCCTAATTGCAATTCCACCTAATTAAATTGTCTTTAGTGCTCCCTATATTTGTGCTTCATGCGTCATACTCTTGACATAGCAATTTGTCATAGAATTTGTCTTGACATAGCAATTTGTCATAGAATTTGTCATAAAATTGTCATAAATCTTTGCATAGCAACATGTCATAACTTTTGCTATTCTTGGTTTGAATTTCTATTCAAATCACTATCATGCTAATTTGCTCATTTCTCCAATTTCTCTATAAATTGGACGATTTTTTCTTCAATCAATCGGGGAATCCTTAATCAAACTATCGAACTTATGCTTCTAGTACTCTTGACCAATAACCAACATCAATCTTGCTTTCAATTGTATGTGCACTTGTAGGTGAGATCCACAAATCCATTGAAGAGGAAAGAAGAACAATGGAGCCGCATGGAAGGAGCATTCAATTCTGCATTTGGTTTGCATAATCTTTCATTTTGAGTGCTTTGTTTTCATATCTCTATTGAGTGTGCTTAGGATTAGGTTCATTTTCAATGAGTGCTCTCATGATTGAGTTATCATGTCTAGTGTTTTGATCTACTTGTTTTGATGATTCCTAATTCCGATCCTACATTAATTTATGCATATGTCTTTATTATTGTCTGGGGCATTTTTCATTATTGTTCTTTGAAACAACACTCAGAATCGCATTGTCTCAAAGAGGGGCAAAATGTAGACACCTAAAAATGGTCGAACGCTTGCGGAAGTCATACTTTAACATTTGCGCATTGCCTCATTTTAGGTTTTTGCGTCGCATTAACATTTCTCCTATGTCACGCACTTGGTCTTTATCATTTGCGAACATCGAGTCATTCTTCTACATTCTTCAATCATCTCGTCCTCGAATTTGGTCTTGTCGACAACATTATCCAATCATTATTATTGTCTGGGGCATTTTTCATTATTGTTCTTTGAAAGAACGCTCAGAATCGCATTGTCTCAAAGAGGGGCAAAATGTAGACACCTAAAAATGGTCAAACGCTCATGTCGGGTTCACCAATTAATGTAATAGGAAATCATCACAAGAAAATATATCAAAACAATAGACATTAGCTCAATCACAAAAACACAAAATGTAATGATCTAATCCTAAACAACACTCAATAGAGACATGAGATAAAATCATTCAAAAACAAAAGATTATGCAAACCATAGACATGACTTGAACGCTCCTTCATGCGGCTCCATTGTTCTTCTTTCCTCTTCAAATGGTTGCATTGTAGATCTCACCTACAAGTGCACACACACAATTGAAAGCAAGATGGACATTGATTGTTGATCAAGAGTACTAGAAGCATAAATTTGATAGCCTGATTACCAATTATTCATTATTCATTATTAATTATTAGCCTTGATTGATGAAGATCATCCAATTTATAGAAGAATTGGAGAGATGAACAAATTAGCATGATAGTGATTCGAATAGAAATTCAAATCAAGAATAGCAAAATTATGACATATCTATGACAAATTGCTATGCAAGGATTTATGACAATTCTATGACAAATTTCTATGTCAAGAATTTATGACAATTTATGACAAATTCTATGACAAATTTCTATGTCAAGAATTTATGACAATTTATGACAAATTCTATGACAAATTTCTATGTCATTTCCATAAATTTAGGAGAGAAATAGGAGGAATTAGAAATTGAATTTAAGAATTAAGAAAATTAAAATTGATGAAAATTAGGAATTAGAAATTGATGGAAAAATAGGAAATTAGGAACTAGAAGAAATTAGGTAAATTAATTAATAATTTGTCATTTATTAATTAATTTACAAGAGGAAGAATAATTAGCCAATTAAATAAAGATTTAATTGTAATGAGAAGACTTAGGATTAATAAATAATTTAGTAATCCTAGAGGAAGAAATGACAAATTAGGTTAAATGAATAAATCATAAAACCCTAAAGAGATGGATTAGCAATGCAAAGATGACAATTAGGTCTTGACAAAGGATAGTTGATATCGATTCGATCATGATTTTGAATTGATAAATGACCAGTGTTGATAAATGATTTAATTGAGAAATGCACCAATTGACGAGGAACAATGACAAATTGATCCAAATTGACATAATTGAGACAGACAACGATCGATGACAAATCGGTCGCAAAATGACAAGATTGAAAATGACCACGATCGATGACAAATCGATCGTCAAATGACAAAATTGAACATGACAACAATCGAACAATGACAAATCGATCGCATGATGACAAGATTGAAGGATTGATAAATCGACAAGATTGATAAGAAGACAACGATCATTGACAAATCGATCGCAAGATTGACAGGATTGATAAGAGGACAAAACCCTAAACTAGGAATTTGTCTTGACATAGCAATTTGTCATAGAATTTGTCTTGACATAGCAATTTGTCATAGAATTTGTCATAAAATTGTCTTAAATCTTTGCATAGCAACATGTCATAACTTTTGCTATTCTTGATTTGAATTTCTATTCGAATCACTATCATGCTAATTTGCTCATTTCTCCAATTTCTCTATAAATTGGACGATTTTTTCTTCAATCAATCGGGGAATCCTTAATCAAACTATCGAACTTATGCTTCTAGTACTCTTGACCAATAACCAACATCAATCTTGCTTTCAATTGTATGTGCACTTGTAGGTGAGATCCAAAAATCCATTGAAGAGGAAAGAAGAACAATGGAGCCGCATGGAAGGAGCATTCAATTCTGCATTTGGTTTGCATAATCTTTCATTTTGAATGCTTTGTTTTCATATCTCTATTGAGTGTGCTTAGGATTAGGTTCATTTGCAATGAGTGCTCTCATGATTGAGTTATCATGTCTAGTGTTTTGATCTACTTGTTTTGATGATTCCTAATTCTGATGCTACATTAATTGGTGAACCCGACGTGAATAATAACCTTCTAACCCCTTTACTGTGTTTTGGAGTGCTTCTAAGTTGATTTTGCAGGTCAAAAACCCAAAAACAGGGCCGTGCAGGGTATTCTGGAGACTTCTGCGCTTGTGTGAAGCGTCTTGTGCCTATGTTATGCATCTTGCGCCTATGTATGCAACATTTTGCGCTTGTGTCAGACATCTTGCACCTGTGTCATGAGTTTTGCGCTTGTGTAAAGTCTAGAACAGAGGTGAAAATTGCAGTTTTTACTTGAAATTTTTGGTGTTTTTGCATTCTGTTTTCTATGCTTTGGATTTTGGTACTAATTATTAGTGCAGGATCTTCACATACACATGAAAAAGACTATAAATCAAACTACTAACATGTGTTATGCAGAATCGATGGTCAAAGACAACGAATCAAACCTCTAACTTGGGTTTTGCAGGTTGCCTTGGAGAAACAACCAAACTGTGTGTTTGAGATTTTTAATTAGGCACTTAGTGATTTATAAATAGGTGGGAATAAACATTTGCTTGCTGTGATTGTTAAGTATGACATTGGAGTAGGAGAGTATGCTGTCATCCTTCATAGGGTGATCAGAAATCCAGATCTTCGATACCATGCTTGTGTTGTTGATTGTGTGTCTCCTTTAGAGGGCCTGCCTTCCCGACCACTTTGCTTTTGCAAGCAAGTGATAATCATGAGAAGGGAATGACCCAAAGTGAGTACGGCTAGAATTCCTTGGCATTCTAACTCACTATAAAAAAATACCTGATGGGCGAAAGCTTTGAAGGAAGTGTTACGTGGGAATTGCAGTTACTTGGGAAGTGATGACCCTTGAACTCTTTCTCATATCAACATCTAAGTAGGGCCTCTTGGTCTAAATCGTGCTTGTGCGACTACATTTGTTTGGTATCTTGATGGGCTTAATGTCTCAATCATGCTTGCATGACATCAAGGAGTAATGCTTAACAGAAAACCTTACTAAACACCTTGTTTTTAGAGGCCAAAAACCCTTCTAGTTGCTTGAGAAGGACAAGTTCGAATACTTGGAAGAGATACTAAGTTCGCCATGGGGAGATTTCCATGGGGACTGATGCTTGGCTTCCCTGAGAAGTGAGTGTCGTGGAGGGGAGCCCATGGGGTCAAGCATCTATGTATTCTCCTTGAATCCCATAATGAGTCTACCTCTCAAGTACCTAATGTCTTTGCCTACCCTAAGGAATGTGGAAATGAGCATGATTGTCTTGAGTCTAAGTT
The DNA here is from genome assembly GCF_030272615.1 of Cryptomeria japonica. Lineage (NCBI taxonomy): Eukaryota > Viridiplantae > Streptophyta > Pinopsida > Cupressales > Cupressaceae > Cryptomeria > Cryptomeria japonica. The sequence continues at coordinate 1,890,771 of NW_026728836.1, read as the reverse complement.
GCAATATCTTGTATTCTTTGATTGTCAAAAGTTGAATTTTATCTCATTTCAAAAAGCAAAACAAATTGATCTAACATAAGATTAAACACAAAAGACATTCATCCAACAAAAATTCAACAAGATTCAAAGATCATATTCCTAAAGCATGGTTGTCAAACATTTGTCAAAATCTTGTCTCAACATTCATGTCACTTAGATTTAGGTTCATCCTAGGTTTGTGTTTTGTAAGATCATTGTCAAGGTTAGGTTCCACCTAGGTCATACTCCTTTGCATATCAATAAGGGTCATCCATTTGCATATGTCCTCTTGCATTAAGGTCATACCATTGTCACACATTTGCATATCCCAAGTCTCTTCATTAAGCCTAAGTCATTATCATATCATAGTAATTGTCCTTTTGCATATAGTGTCAAAACCAGGTTTTGTCATACTTGAGTAATCCAAATCTTTGATAAACCCTAAGTCATTGTTAGGAGGTCTAGACCTTATCCAAATCTTTTGTCCTTTTGTCATCAATATCATTTCGTCAAACCTAGCTTAGTATCCAAGCATATAGGGGAGACATTGTCATTTTGCCCTTTTGTCACTTGGTCCTTTTGTCCTTTGAGGTCTAGACATCATTCCAATTTCCTAAGGGTCTCTTTTTACATTTGCATTTCAAAAGTTTGTCAAAATCTTCAAAAACAACCAAAACATAGATTGCATGCTCATTTATCTAGTTTGCATTTAGTTGCATATCATATATTGTCTTTGAAAAATCCCAAAAACATTGCATAGTGACATGTCTATTGAAACAAGGTTCCAAGCACCAATGATGCAACAAAGTTTGACATATCAACCGACAATGCAATCACAATTATATCCAACCCAACAACAAAGCAACATTGATCAAACTTTTTATGATGAAACAAGTCTCCAAATACAAAAGTTAGAGGAGAAGCTAGCTCAAGAAAATGAGATATTGGAACAAAGAGTGAAAAACATTGTGAAGAATAGATCACAAATGTCCAAAATGCTTCGAAAATTTCCAAGTCGAAATCCAAATATTGAGCCAATTGATGTAAGATCTCTTCTTGAACGATCAGACATACCAGCTCTCCTCTCCCAAATAGAGATGATGAAACAATTTCAAGAAAAGAGACAACATCAATTTCAACATTATGTGCCTCCACAACAAGAACAAGAAGGTGTTTACTATCAATCAGATTTTCAACCAATACAACCAATGGTTCAACCAATTGTCCAACATATACAACCAACACAACCAATGGTCCAATTTCAACAATATGTCCAACCAATTATACAATGTCCAGTTCAACCAATGGTGGAATATCAACAAGTTCAACCAACATATCAATGTCAACAACTGCCACCAGACATTCAAAAACAAAGGTTGCAACATGCACCAAGCCGAATTTTGAACATGTCAAACCAAAATGATCAACATCTAGTTCAATATCAAAACATGACATCAAACCAAAAACAAGTTCAAATTCCAGATCCAATCATGTCAAAACCTAAGAAGAAAGGTGGCTTTATTGCAATGATCTTAAGGAAACGACCAAGTGAGTTTATTGAGGAAGATAAAGATAATACACTTATGTCTAGCAATGCCTCGTCCCCCTGCAAGCAAATTGACTCTCCAGTGGCATCTATCCCTACACCTTTAGAAGTTTCACAAGAATCTTCCATATTGTCCTCATCAAACAATACACCCAAGGATGAAATTATCCAAGAGCTATCCATAGTTGATTGCCAAGATAATCCAATTCATGACGCACATCCTTGTCATGTTTCAGAAATACAAGACCCAATGCCATCATGCACTTTATTGCCATTACCTATTTTAGAGGACCCCATTCGAAGTCCCTCTTCCTCATGTTCAAGCATTGATTCCTTGCCAGAATCCTTCACGAATGTTCAAAGTGCATTTCCTTCATGCCAAAGCATTGATTCCTTGTCAGAATCCCCCATGCATATCCAAAGTCCAACCTCATGTCAAGAGGATAACTTAGAGTGCGAAGAAATGAGTCCTAAAGAAAATCAAGATCAAGATCCTGAAACCTTATCATCCCATCCAATTGTTGACCAGGACCCCATGTTCCCAGACACTCATGATGATTCCCCTATTCTTGTCCATCCTATCCAAAGTCCTATTGACACTCCACTCCCCGAGCAAGATCAAGATATTCTAGTCCATCCAATCCCAAACGATCCCATTCCATTTCATGAACATGATGTCCTTTCAAATCCCATTGACATTCCACTTCCTAAACAAGATCAAGATATCCCTTCCATCCTTTCCAATGATCCCATTGAAAGTCCAAAGCAAAGAACCTTTGAAGAGGATTCCAATGATCTTCCTCCTTGTCAAGATCAAATTATTCCTTTAAATCCTCCACAAGATCCTTTTGTTCTTCCACCTCCTTGCCCTAATCCCACATATCCACTCCAAGATTGTATTTCTTTTGATGATCCCATTATTTCTCCCATTCCATCTCTTGAAGAATCTGTCATTGAACCATGTCCACTACATGATCCTGATACCCCTCATGATTCTAACGTGTCAGTGCAAGATGTTCATGAACCCCCGACATGCATAATGGGTTCTTCCACTTCGGTCCAATCTGATCCACTTCATGATCTCATCGTTTCCATCATATCACCTCCACCTCATAATGGACTCGCGTCTTCTTCCCAAAGCAAAGAGTATCGTATTAGTCAAAATATTGATAAAGGCAAAGAGGTAGACCTTCACAAGCAAGAACCCTTCCATATCAAAGAAAATACTAATGGTCATGGCTACAGAGCTCACTCTCAAGGCGTTGGTATCCCTTCAAAGTCAAAATCCAAATGTCCACCTTCCCCATCATCACTTCCATCCATTCTAGGTCCCTATATCCCTCCATCTCCTATGCAACATCAGCAAAGGCACACATCTTGGAGAACGTTCCATCCATCCCACATGCCTGCATATCATTCTCATCCACACCGACATTCATTTCCTCTTCCAAGTAATTTGGATGCCAAGTATAAGCATCATAAGACTAGCAATCCACATGTATTCAAGGATCAACATGTCCAATATAATCGACATGTCAAAACAAAGAACAAATTGATCTATAAAGAAAAAGAAAAATCCAAAAGGCCACAAAGGCCCACTGAGCAAAATAAAGCAAAGTCAAAATATATATGGGTTCCAAAATCCCTTGTGTAAGCAATGCACTCCAAGGAACCACAAAAGCATGAAAAATTAAAAACCATGTGGATTCCTAAGTAGCTCCTTGAAGCACAAAAGCCTAAAGAAACATCCAACTTGGCATCCAAAATTGCTATTCCTCCATCCAAACCTTCCAAGTCTATTTCTCCATCACCTTCTTCATCCATTTTGGGCCCTTATGTCCCAAAATCCCAAGTTATTCCTCCATCAAAATCTCAATATCCAAAATACACTTGTCCTCCATCAGTCCATCACCCCTCAAGGTGTGTGCCAATGTCGATCTTGCCAAAATTTCCATCCACTCAAGCATAATTCTTCCAATACCCTATTCATTATCCAATGCATATTTTCCATCCTTTGACCCCTTTGATCCGATCCTTTGCATAAATCCTTGCCTTAGTTTCATCTCATTTTCTATGTCCTTATCCTACCAACGTCTTTGAGCATACTTTTAAAGGTCATGGTCCATTTTTTTTTAAGGCTACTATCCAAACAAAAAGACGCTTGAGTCCTTCTTCCATCCCCTATCATGTGTCCATCTTGTATTGAAAAAGTCAAAAAGAGAAAAAAAAAAAAAAAGAAAAAGAAAAAAAGACCAAAAAAAAAAAAAGAAAAAAAAGTAAAGAAAAATAATTCGTCCACTGGTGAAAACCTGGCAAACAGGCACCTTGGGCAAGTACCGTGATGAAAACCTGACAAACAGGCGTCATGCGTAATCTATGAACTTCTTGCACACCACACTTGGGGGCAAGTTTCCTCCTTCATATCCTATTGCCCTCCATTATCCTATCGAACCCCTGTCATTACCCTTCATATCCTATTGTCCCTCATGTCCATTTCCTCTTTCCACCTTTGATCTTGACAAGGCTGACGATCTTCATGAGCATCATGCATCTTGTTTGCAGCTTTTAGTCCATCATAGCTTTTGGTCATTTATCCATTTGCTTATTACAACCTTTCATCCATATTCCCTATCTTATTGCAACTCTCTGTCATTATCCCTTAGCCAATCCCAACCTTCAGTCCATGTCCTTTATCCATTCTTGGTCTTGCTTATCCTATCCATATCTTATCACTATCCATACACTCTGTTTCATTCCTTGATCTTGATCTGACATAAGGATGCAAAATTTAAACATAGTTTCAAAAACCTCTTGACATGTCCCTCATGCCATGTCACTGCTATACATTGTCATATCCAGTCTCTTGTCCCATCACACAATAGCTCTTGGAAATTGCATCTGCATTGTCTCCATAATAAAAGGCCTTTGTCTTCCCTCTATCCACCATCATTGCAACAAGCCTATTTATTCACCTGTCATATTCCTTTCCTTGCTAGACACTGGGGGCAAAATTTGAAAAAAAAAAAAAAAAATTGAAAAATGTTCTGAAAAAAGTCATAAAAATTGAATAATGTCCTGAAAAAAGTCATAAAAATTGAATAATGTCCTGAAAAAAGATCATTAAAAAATTGAAAAATGTCCTGAAATAATCCAAAAAAATTGAAAAATGTCTTGAAATAATCCCTAAAAAATCATATAAAGTCTTGAAAAAAATGAAAACACAAAAAAAAAAATTGTAAAACCCCAAAAACAAAAAAAAACATTCTGCAATAAATTATTCCTTTTGTGCATAAGACAAATCATTGAGCATACATCCAATGACAATCAATTCAAACATTGTGCTTTAATGAAATCATGCGTTTAAACCGATGAACTTTTTCAATCAAAACCAAACATTCAAACTGATCACAATTGTCATATCAATCAAATATCAGTATCCAAATCATTTGTCCTTGTCTCTACTATCATGGGTCTTATACAGGGTGTGGTATACTCGAAACCAGACTGTGTCCTATCTTAGACGGGGTACCACATGTCCTGAAACCAGACAGCATGATCGTCCTATCCGCACTTTCAACTTTTGACAATGAAGATCAAGATGTTTGGCTGATTTGCTTGACTTTGTGCATCTTATCTTTTATTGATTTATCTTCGATCATGTTCCTATGTTGCTCGATGATGTCACTGAGTGATTTAGAGTGACCGGGATGGTTCATGGTCCTTTTTCTTTTTTGATTGTGATTGTCGTTTGTCTGTGATGTGTCTGTCTTTTGCAAAAAGGGTTGCATTTCAGCTCTGGCCTTTAATGCCACGATGCTACGCATCCATTTTGCTACATAAAAATAAAGGTTATCACCTACAAAGTGCATTACTGAAAGCAAGTTTTTCGTCATCTCTAACTGTCCTCTATCTCATTTCTTACTAACATTTCTTCCGTCAGTCCGGATAGTCAGTTCGGTCTAGTGCTCCGATCTCCACACATATTGCATCCTGCATCCATTTGGTTAGTACATTTGCATTCCATCACATATTACATCAAGCCTTTTATACATTTCATTTCATAAATACATCAAAAAAATACATAAAAATACATCCATACATGTTCATAAACAAATACGTAAGTCATCCATACATGCAAAAAAACATAAGTCATAACATATTGCATCCATCATATCGATGCATATCATATCGCATATCATAATAATGTCAGAGTACAAAATCGGACTGTCTGTCCTAAGTATGGCCCGCAGGCTGACTACAAAATGGCAAACTACATAATGTCCACTGTCTGTCATACGGAGCACGTGCCTCTGTCACTGGGTGCTCCCTCTGTCCTCCTCATCCCTGCTATGTCTTGCAGATGATGTCCCTCCTCGTCCTGGCTGCACTGGTCTCATAGGTCCACTCACCCCCATGCTGCTCAATGACCTCCGAGAGCGTGACCTACTCTCTGTCCTCGATCATGCCCGATATGAAGGTGCTCTCTACTCTGGTGGAACTGCACTCTCATATAGTGTCCTCCAATACAGTCTCTCCTCTCCGGTCTCTACCAGCATCTGTGCCATCTCCCGTGCACTGGCATCCCTAATCAACCCAATGAACTCAGTGACTCTCTGTCCCTCTCGCTGTGCCTGAGCTATGGCTGTATCCTGAGCCTCTGTGAGTCTGGCTATCTCCGCTCTGAACTGCTCATGCTGTCTCTCCAATGTTGCAATATAATCCTGCTGGCTCGCTATGGTAGCCTTGCACATGTCCATCTCCTTTGTCCTAGCTGTCTCTGGCTCTATGGGAATATCCTGCAAAGTCTCCTGATCCGCTGTGTCTGGCTCATCATCATCCTCCCCACCATCATCTCCCTCATCCTCCTCATCACCCCCATCAGCTCCATCCTCATCTCCGTCCTCGTCATCATCATCCTCCTCATCCTCATCATCTCCCTCCTCCCCTGTGAGTGGGAAGTCCTCCTGTCTCCTCGGTACTGGAATGTCAGGATTAGTCAAAGGCACTGGTCGTTGTCGTGCAAATCATGTCTCATACTCCTCTGTAGTCCCAGCATCTACCACATCTGACATCCAATCCCACTGTCTCTGCTGTAACTGTGCAAAGTCAGCATATGCTATGTGTGGCTGAATCATACTACCCCACTGACTCGTCTCTCGGTGAGATCGGGCAAAGCATGCAGTCCTCCAAGGTACATCCTGTGTCTCTCCAAATTGTCGTCTGACCCTCTCTGGCGGTTCACTGGTCACCCAATCAAGTACCTCTCCTGTCTGCAGTATGGTAGCTCATCCTGATCATCTGACCATCCGGGGCAATCTCGATATGGCCTCCATATGAACTCTCTAAGTCTGTCTAGCTCATGTCACCAGTATAATATGTATCCAAAAGGACCCTGTCTCAGTGCTCCTCCATAGCTATACACATATGGTCGATGTGGTACAACCTGTCTATCTGTAATCGGTCAACATATGGCAATATGCTTGAATGCCCATACCTGAAGCAACGTGACTCCACAGCTCAATGTCTGCACTCCCAGATACGCTATCTGATGCAGCTGGAAATACAACATAGCAAGTACACATGGTCCCCATGCGTATACCATCCCCTCTATCGCCATCCGCTCTAGTACTCTTCCCCAGCCAATAGGGAATCCATGTCTTCGTCTGTCACCTGCTAGAAGACATGCTATCACAACTGCTATCACCACACATCGCTGATCATACTCTCCTGCCATAGTCTCCCAGCCGATCTCCCTCTCGACAATGTCCAGATCATCCGTGTCACACTCAAATAGCCTACATAATGTGTCTCTACCTGTCACTGGGTCATACTCTATCATCTCCCCATGTATTGGAATGCGGAGGATGCGCCATACATCCTCTAGAGTCACCGTCGCCTCTCCAGTCGCCAAATGGAATGAGGAGGTCTCCGAGTGCCATCGCTCTGCCAATGCGGTAAGCAATCCTGTGTTTGCCCTAATCTCGGGCATGTATGTGATGTAATATATCCCCAGACCAGCTAATGTGTCTCTCTCTGTGCTCCTGAGTCTATGTCGTAGCATGAAACAGTCAGGTCGATTCTCCCGCGTGATCAATGGATACTGTCGACTCTGCATCACAATCGGGGCATCTTTTTGTCAGTTTTAGGGTTTGCTCCTATGGGGTGCATATCCTCATTTTTGTGTCCAAATCAGGGTGTTTTTTATCTACATTGGCCTATCCTACCCTTCTCCCCCCTTGTCAGGTCATTTGGATGCAGTTTCAAATCAAAACTAAGGTTTTTATGAACACTTGCACCTGTGTAAGAGAAACTGCGCTTGTGTCAGGTGAACTATGCCTGTGTCTTCCTACACAAGCGCAGAACATCATACACAAGCGCAGGATTAGATGACACAAGCGCAGAAGTCATCATTTGCCTCCCCTGTGGGCCCTGCAATGTCCCGTAAGTCATCCAAATTCATGAAATTCAAAACATGGGTTTTCGAGATACATACTGCTGCTCCTACGTCATCCGATCATCTGAATGTGCGTACATGTTCTCCGAGGTGATCTGCCCTTGGAATGTTCGCCATCTCTCTGCAAGTGTCCTTGTCCAGAGCAACAAATCCTCCTCTTTAGCTAGTGCAAATGAGCCATTTTCACCCTCTTGGTCTCATTTATAGCTCTTTGTCATTGCATAGATGGACATGCATCCTCTCCATCTTATGTTGGTCATGGTCATGTGCACCTTAAATTGCTTGTCCTTCATGCATCCGATCTCTGATTGTCAGTCTGTTCGATCCTATCATTCTTATCGATCAATTGGCCTCTTTTCCGCATGTTTCCAACCAATTTCTTGAGGGGGCATGCATATGTCATTATTATTATCTGGGGCATTTTTCATTATTGTTCTTTGAAACAACGCTCAGAATCGCATTGTCTCAAAGAGGGGCAAAATGTAGACACCTAAAAATGGTTGAACGCTTGCGGAAGTCATACTTTAACATTTGCTCATTGCCTCATTTTAGGTTTTTGCATCACATTAACATTTCTCCTATGTCACGCACTTGGTCTTTATCATTTGCGAACATCGAGTCATTCTTCTACATTCTTCAATCATCTCGTCCTCGAATTTGCTCTTGTCGACAACATTATCCAGTCATGATTTTGATCGATTTTATCTTGTTGCATCAATGAGCATGCTTATTTGTCATCATTTTGGACATCGTCAATCCTAGTTTAGGGTTTTGTCCTCTTATCAATCCTGTCAATCTTGCGATCGATTTGTCAATGATCGTTGTCTTCTTATCAATCTTGTTGATTTATCAATCCTTCAATCTTGTCATCATGCGATCGATTTGTCATTGTTCGATTGTTGTCATGTTCAATTTTGTCATTTGACGATCGATTTGTCATCGATCGTGGTCATTTTCAATCTTGTCATTTTGCGACCGATTTGTCATCGATCATTGTCTGTCTCAATTATGTCAATTTGGATCAGTTTGTCATTGTTCCTCATCAATTGGTGCAATTCTCAATTAAATCGTTTATCGCATTGGTCATTTATCAATTCAAAATCATGACATTAGTTATCTTCAATCAAGACCTAATTGTCATTTTTGCACTTCTAATTCGTCTTCTAGGGTTTTATGATTTATTCATTTAACCTAATTTGCCATTTCTTCTTCTAGGATTACTAAATTATTTATTAATCCTAAGTCTTCTCATTACAATTAAATCTTTATTTAATTGGCTAATTATTCCTCTTTGTGAATTAATTAATAAATGAAAAATTATTAATTAATTTACCTAATTCCTAATATCATTATTTCCTAATTCCTAATTTCCACCTATTTTCTAATTTCCTAATTGCAATTCCACCTAATTAAATTGTCTTTAGTGCTCCCTATATTTGTGCTTCATGCGTCATACTCTTGACATAGCAATTTGTCATAGAATTTGTCATAAAATTGTCATAAATCTTTGCATAGCAACATGTCATAACTTTTGCTATTCTTGATTTGAATTTCTATTCGAATCACTATCATGCTAATTTGCTCATTTCTCCAATTTCTCTATAAATTGGACGATTTTTTCTTCAATCAATCGGGGAATCCTTAATCAAACTATCGAACTTATGCTTCTAGTACTCTTGACCAATAACCAACATCAATCTTGCTTTCAATTGTATGTGCACTTGTAGGTGAGATCCACAAATCCATTGAAGAGGAAAGAAGAACAATGGAGCCGCATGGAAGGAGCATTCAATTCTGCATTTGGTTTGCATAATCTTTCATTTTGAATGCTTTGTTTTCATATCTCTATTGAGTGTGCTTAGGATTAGGTTCATTTGCAATGAGTGCTCTCATGATTGAGTTATCATGTCTAGTGTTTTGATCTACTTGTTTTGATGATTCCTAATTCCGATGCTACAGGATAAATGAATGCACTTAACTAATGGATAGATAAATGAATGCATGGTAATGGTTAATAATGGTAGTGAATGATGAGAAATTTATCATACAAATGAATCTAAATGTCATGAATTTGTAATGATGAAATGATGTAATGATACTAATGCAAGTACATGATAATGAACTATATGTATTTAAATGCGACTAAATGATATGAAATGCACTCTAATGAATGGATAAAAATAAAGTTAATAAACCTATATGGAAGCATATGATAATGAACTAAGTGTATTTAAATGCCACTAAATGTAATGAAATGATGATGTGTTCATGATAGATGAATGCAAGGTTGTTTAGACTTCGCATGATGCACTGGTGATGTATTAGAGAACTCTATCATGATTTTTGCATCCAAGACTAGTTCATTTTTCAAATAACTTCTCATATTAATCCTTATTCATACTTGCATACAAAACCATGCATATGAATAATGAATGATTAAATGGATGGGTGATATGCAACAGAATGCAATACAAATAGATGAGATGGAATGATGATCCATAGTGCTTTATTTTCATCATTGAGCATGATAGTATCAATCTTGGACAAGGTAGTAGGAACCAAGGATAGAGCATTGTACTTGCAAAAAAACAACATAAATAAAGAATAAAGAATTTGGACCCTCCATAATGGTTCATGCTCATATGGTCAAGGTATACGTTGTAGTTAGGAAGCCATAGTGATCCATGACTGTATTTTGCATATGATCATGTAACTTAGTGAACTTCCCACATAGACACCATTAGTACATGCCCCAAAACTTCATTGGAATAATTTGCAAAAGATATACAAACAATGCTTAGAAACCATTCTGGCCACTCTAATCACTTGTGGATATCCCGGAGTAGCGTAGGAACTTGATATAAATGAATAAATAATTTATCAAACTGACCAAGTACTTGATAGCTTAAACAAAATTTTCTTGTCAAAGAAAATGATATCATGTCTTTGTTTTGGTAAGGAAGGATGCATCCTTGTCAAGACAGTTTGCATGTTGATGTTGATTGTTTGGTTGATGTGATCAGTGGTCATCGTTTGACCTTGAGTATTTCACAATGTTTGTATCTGCTTGAAAAGCATATGTACAAAAGTGTTGCCATGTTTTTTTATTGATTTTTGATGTTTTTATGATGTTTTTCGGATTTTGTGAGTGTTTTTTATTTTTTTTGGAAATTTGTGAATGTTTTTGAATGTTTTTGGAATTTTGTGAGATAGTTTTCCAAATGTTTTTGGAATTTGTGACACAGTTTTTCGAATGTTTTGTATTTTGTGAGACAGTTTTGAATGAAGAACTCAATGAATCACAAGTAATGCAAAATCCACTTCCATCAAATAGGTTAAGGGCATTGCCCCCAATTTAGACATGACTATGAAAAAGCAGGATGCAAGACGCATGAAGGACTATCCTTGATTGCAGATCAATAACAAGCCATGGTTTGGACGGATGGATGTGTGGATGTAATGAATGTGATCACCACAAGTTTAAAAGACAATGGAGATATAGCCTTTACGAGTGGCACCTGTTTGCTAGGTTTTCACCATCGCACTTACCCAAGGTGCCACTGGAGTGGTTGTTCACCATTTGGATGCATGAATTTTCTTTACTATTTTGATTTTTTTATATTTTCTTTAGGACATTTATTTGAATTTTTTTTGGTGTTTTTCTGGTATGTATGGGAGCCTGATGCCCTATACAGCTTATGTATAAAACCGTTTGAGGTGCATGATGTTGATTGGATCTGCTAGTGTTTCTCCTTCTTAAGTAGCCAACTGATATGCCCTAGACCCAAATATAACAGTGATAACATATGGACCTAGCCAGTTTGATTCAAACTTTCTTTGATGTTCTTTGTTTGGTTGGTTATGAGGATTCTCTCAAAGAACAAGATCACCTACCTCAAATGTAAGATGTCTAACTCGATGATTATAACTTCTACTCATGCACTGTTGATAGCCTTTGAGTTGATTGTATGCAGCTTGTCGTTTCTCATCAAGTAGTTCCAAGTCTTGAAGACATGATACTCTGTATGCTTCATCATCTATGAGATTATGCAAGGAAACCCATAGAGATGGTATCTTGACCTCAATAGGTAGGATGGCTTCGACGCCATAGACTAGTGAGTAGGAAGTTACACCTATAGGGTTCGAATGCTAGTTTGATATGCCCATAGTGCTTGATTTAATTGAACATGCCAATCATGGCCGGCATCATTGACTATCTTCTTGAGGATTCTTAATATGTTCTTGTTCGATGCTTCGGCCTGACCATTTCCTTGTGGGTAATAGGGAGTGGAAAAGTGGTGTTGGATGTGAAACTTCTCACAGAGTTCATAGACATCCTGCTTTTTGAAAGGAAGCCCATTATCTGTGATGATGGATATGGGTACACCATATCGGAAAATGATGTAATTTAAAATGAATGAGCCGATCTTCTTGCCAGTGACTTGGGTAAGTGGAACAGCTTCAATCCACGTTGTGAAGTATTCGGTGGCGGTAATAATGAATTTATGGCCATTGGATGAAGATGGATGGATTTTACCCACAAGGTCAAGTCCCCATTGACAAAAGGGCCACGGTTTTGTGATTGGTTGCAATTCCTGTGCTGGTGCATGTATCAAGTCTTCATGAACATGGCATTTCTTGCATTTTTTGACAAAGTAGTAGGAGTCTTTTTCCATGGATGGCCAATAGTATCTAGCGCATATGATCTTCTTGGCTAGTGAAAGACTGCTTGCATGAGTTCCTCAAATTCCGTTGTGTACCTCTTCCAAGGCCTTTGTTATCTCATCCCATTCCAAACATCGAAGGAGAGTACCATCAAGACTACATCGGTATAGGGTTTCAGCAATGATGGTATATCGAGCGGTTTGGCGAATGAAGGTTTTATGTTGGTTATTCGATTGGTTTGGAGGAAGTGTGTGATCACGTAGATAGGTGTAGAATTCACCATACCATAGGGATTCAAAACCGACAATGAGACATATAATCTTGGATTTGGGGATATCATAAGTGGGAATCCAAAGTTGTTCTACCAAGAACTTGTAGCGTGTTGAATTCTGTGGAAGATCTAGGAGAGAGGCAATGGTAGCCATAGTGTCAGCAGCTCGATTCTGATCTCTGGGTATCTATTCAAAGATTATAGTAGTAAATGATGCCTTTAAATTGTCCACCATTTTCTTGTACGACATGAGTTTATCATCCTTGGTTTAATATTCATCGGTTACTTGTTGGATGACCAGTTAGGAGTCACCATATATCTATAACTCTTTTAATTTCCATTGTATGGCTAGTCTAAGTCCTATGATCAAGGCCTCATACTCTGCTATGTTGTTTGTGCATGGAAATGCGAGCCTGTAAGACTTCAGGATGCTGTCACCTTGAGGTGTGATAAACAAAATGCCTACCCCTAAGCCATGCCTAGTGTATGAACCATCTGGAAAATTGGAAATGAGAGGATGATTGCCTATGAGTGGTGCATCGGCCAACTGATCTACAATAACTTGCCCTTTGATATCCTTATGGTCCACATACTCAATGTCAAATTCACTTAGAATCATTACCCATTTGGCCAAGCGGCCAGTCAATGTTGCTTTGATGAGTAAGTACTTTAGTGGATCGATCTTTGCAATGAGTTATACTTTATGTGTTAATAGGTAGTGCCTCAGTTTAGTGGATGCCAAGATTACTGCTAGGCAAGCTCACTCAATAGGTGTGTAATTGAGTTCATAGCCAACCAGTGTGCGAGAGATGTAGTAAACAACACACTCTTTCCCTTCTACATTATGTTGAGCTAGTAGTACTCCCAATGCTATATTTGTTGCTGAAATATAGAGTAATATAGGTCTACTTGGATCTAGTGGGATCAGAAGTGGTGTATTCATGAGATAGTCTTTAAGCATCTGGAATGCTTGCTGGCATCTGGTATCCCATTGAAAGCGGATGTTTTTACGTAGCAAGTGTGTAAAGGGGTGACACTTATCTGCCAGTTGTGCAAAATGGATTAGAAAATCTATAGTAAGGCAACACACACAAGAACACAAGAAAGAAACGTTAGTGTTAATCAACCAAAGACTAGTCTAAGCAGGCATACCAAGAGAGACACTAAAAACATAATAAAACATTTGACCATGAAAGAAAATACAATAAGGCATCTCCAAATGCCTTCCACCATGCTTGTAGCTCCTCCTCCCTTGTTCCTCTCCTCTCCAAGTTCCAAATTAGTGTATCTCTCAGCAGCTTTTTGCACTATGGATGCCTTATGGAGGTTCAAGATTGAAAATGATTTAACTATGCAAATGCAAGTGTAAAACAAACTAATATTAGATGCTATGAAATGAAAATGATTTATTTTAGTCCAAAATAACAATATATGTGATTTATGCTAAATGCTCTTCTCTAAAATTGGCTATTTAGTTAAATGCATACAAGTTTTCAAGATCCGGATTATGAAGAAATGAGCTCTATTTATAGGAAGAATGGAGCAATGGATGGTTGAGATTGAGTAATCTCAACAAGGGTTAGGATTGAATGGTTTATGATCTATGTGAGGACTTTCAACCCAATCCTAGGATGACAAGTGTCAACATGAGATGGGTTGAGAGGAGAGGGAAGAAGCATTAAATACTTGACATGACCTGAGGGTTAACCTGGGAGGTAAGATTAAGGTTAGGTTGAGTGAATAAGTTCATTATTCAAAGAATAATGCCTTTATCCAATGGATAAACTATTGTGCAAGAGTTAGTGAGGATGAACATGGTCAAAGCAATAAATGCTTGAGGAGACACATGGCTTACATGAGGGTTGAGTTAGGGGTGAAAGTCTTTAACCATAAATTCTCATGTAAGAGCCATTAGTGGTTTGGAAGACTTTAGAGGTTAGCTTGTTGGACACATAAAGCATTAAATGTTTTGAAAGACTTTGGAGTCTTTGAGAAGTGACTCCAAGTTGCTTAGGAATGTGACAATATTTAGGGGATGGATTAGGCTAATTAGGAAGGGGTTAGAAGAGTCTAGAAGGGGATTAGGATTGCAAGTGGGTTTGGTGGGTGAGGGAAAATAGAATTTTTATTAAAATAAAATTCATTTATTTCAACAAATAGGTGCAAGTTGCATTTTTAGGAGAATGCAAGTGGGGCGTTTTATTTAATTTATTTAAAAGAGGAAAGAGGATTTAAATGAAATAAATAAGATTTATTCATTTAATTGATTGTGAATTTAGTTTAATGAATTAATTAAAATAAATTGAATAATTTATTTAAATAATAGGAGATTTGTTTGAAGAAGAACTAATTAAATGTTAATTTAATTAACTATTGGCTAGTGGGTTTTAAATCAAATAAATAGCAAATATTCATTTAATTAAACTGGATAGATTTATGTGACTACAAGTGCTATAGAACTGAACTTTTAATTATGGTTGATATACTTGACTCTACCCTACAGAGCTCAAACCCTCAAATGCAATTTATCGTTAATAATGCAGTCTCTACTTGATAATCCATAAATTAATTCAAAGCTTCATGTACTAGTTTGAAATGCTTTCACATGGCATATACATGCACAAACTAAAAATATTTTACTTACATCCCTTGGATGCAAATAAAAAAGTTTTGATACAAAAAATATGCATTTAGGGTTTTCTTGTATCCCCTAAAGCTATAAAAAAATCATGGATACAAAGGGCAAAATGAACTAAAAGTAATGCCTTATATTGATTTTTTTTAAGAAAAATGTTTGTATTACCATTACAAATATATAAACCCAAAAATATAAGTTGCAATCATATGCAATGGTTAAACATGAAATGCAGCTCAACTAGGATGAAGTTTTTATACAAATATGAAATACCTAGAATGCTTTACAATAAAGATTAACTTACATAGATCTACAATTAGGGCATGAAGAATACAACTAACAAACATGCTATAAATTTTCTTGAACTTCATCCTTCACCCTAAAAAATGTGTCATCTTAGGGTCAAAGAACATGTCAATATTCAACAAAATTCTCCCTAAAAGATTTCCTATCAAATTTATCACTATTCACTCTGAAATTCATGCATAGAAGAGTTGGAAAATTCACAAGTTGGTTAAGAAAATCACTCAAAATGGTGTGGAAATTATATACTTATAAAGTTTGCATGATTGTAGACATTAACTTTGTTGAAATAACATCTTTTCATTGAATGCATTCTTTTATGGCTTAAATAATAATATTTGGGTGTTCTCTAGTAGATAAAAGGCCAAATCGACTAATAAATGAAAAACCTAACTAGTTTTCACTTTTTACCATTGAAAATCATTCCAAAATGACATAAAAAATCTTCCTCATGTAGTGAAAAGATAGTTCTAGTAGCTATCAATACTTTTTCATTGTACTTGAATCTTTTCCAGTGTATATGTGGCTCTTTCCTAACTATTACAATGAGTTGGTGGAAAGTTGGTAAAAAGTTGAAGGAAAATGTTAGCATTGGAGGTTGGAGGAAATCCATACCTCATATTATAGGTTGGTGTGTTAGGAATCAAGGGTAAGGGATAAATCACACCTCTTAAGGTATTGAAGTCATTAAGCTATCTAGGTTAAAGGGTTGGGAATACTATGGAACTAGTATCAAATGGGAGGGAAGTTTGAAAACTCTAAAAAAATGCACTAAAAGTTGGCTAAGCTTGGGGATGAGATGAGTAACCAAGTTTAAAAACTATACATAAGAAGCATTTGAAGTGTAGCGAATTGAGATGTCATGGATAGAAAGAAATAAGTACCCACATAGAAGGATCGTTGCAACTCTGACTTTGATAGACTTAGTGAAAAAATATTGAAGGAGAGTTAGGAGTCAAGGATGATATGTGAAGGGCACTTATGGAAGGAAACATTTAATGTATTAATGAGAATGTGCAAACAAAATGGAATGATGAGGAATTCCAACATTAGAGTAAGAGTAGAATGCATGTCTGACAAGGACTTTTGGTTTTTGAGGTCTAAGGATGCCATGAAAATGGTACCAATGGAGAGACAAATTTGACACCTTGCCGAGGAAAATTTATATAAGGAATAAATATACATTTTGGAGTTAAGATAAGTGGCATGACAACCTTGGTAGGTATGATAGGTTGATAAGTTCTATATAGGCAAATTTTACGAAGTTTTAGACTAGATTATTGGATTGAGTGGAAAGTTATGTTGGGAGGATGAGGTCCAACAAATTGATAGACAAAAGGAAATTGAGATTATTGGGATAGAATATTGGGTTGGACAACTATGAAATTATACAACTCTAGTAGCTTACAAAATTAAGGAATTAACCAACAAAACTCTAACACTTGAAATTTTTTAGACTTTTTGTGGACTTTGACACATGATGAACATTCAAGGGACAATAGAAGGAAGACATAGATAATTTTTTTCTAAAGAAAAAATCTACTTATATTTACTTACATTGGTTATAAAAGGTAGGTTTACACAAAGTCACTTTAGTACATGATTCAACATAGTTAAATTTTTAAATTCCGAGGGGAGTTGACTATGATTTGAAATGTGCAATTAAGAGATCTAACTACACCTACCAAGGATAATGGAGACACATGGAAATGACTTAGGATTTCAAGGTTAATGCCATCTTATGCTAAATAAATTTTGAGATTTAATAATGGAGGATAATATTGTTCTAAGGAATTTGATGAATTTTGTAAGCATGCAATTGGTATTGGGAAAAAAATAATATGATACCTCAACGAAATGGAGTGAAAAAAAAGGTGAACCAAACCTTCATGGAAAGAGCCAGAAGTATGCTTTTGATTAGATAAGGTGGGAAAAGCATCCCACACTTGAAGTTACAATATAAAAATAAGCAGATAAAAAGTAACATTTTTAGTTGAACCAATGCAACACAAAGAGACTAATAGAGGAAACACCAAAATTGTCTGCCATACAAAATCAAGAACCAAACACATAGATTGTTGGCATTATCAATAGGTTTGTTGCTTGTTGGTATTATCAATAGGATATTGAGAAGGTTGTTGGAGATTAATTGATAAAGGATGATTACTGTCTTAATGATATTATTTTGTCATTGATGTCAACCAATTGATTTTCTAATTCAGTATGATGTTGCCATATCTTAAAGAGAATGATTTGATGAGCATAAAGATGTTGGTGAGTGACATAGAGGGAATGTGAAAATGAGGGGAGTAATAAGTTATTCAATGGGCAACAATTACCGAGTTAGACAATGATGAGATCATGTTGTTTTGATTGATTTGATATCCTATATTTGAGTTAAGGTTGATACTATTCAGTTTTACCGAGTAGAGAGCCAGCCGGTAAACCTCGAGTTTATTAGTCACTGAGTGAACTAAGAAGAAGTAACCAAGATGAGAATATCTACCGAGTAAAGTTTAGTATTAACCAAGCATCAACCGAGCAGTAACATAATGCATTGAACGAATGAATACAACATTAAATGAAGGATGCTGATGAGCTGGAGTTTTATTGAAGATTGGAATGTCGTGCAAGAAGTTTGTTAAGGATCTATGGCAATGAAAAATCAAGAGGAAGATCTACAGCACAGATTGAATGGTAATAACCTAGCACAAGTACCAAGGAAGGAATACAAGTTCCAAGGCGAGATAAAACATTTTACAGATCGAAGGATGCAATGTACCTAGTCATTTTTGAAGATCTGATGCCTAAGATTAATCATGGGAAATGTGATTAAGGAGATTAAGCGGTTAGGTATTGCTTATAAATAAGGTTTAGTTGATGAACTAAGTATGTGGGCAAATGTATGCACAGTGATGCTACAAAAGTGATTACCTATTACAGAAGCTTAAAGATCTGATTGAATAATAGACTGAGAAGCCCAACAAGTAGGATAGATAAGTCTTATGACAAGATTATTTTGAGCACATAGAATCTGCTTTAACATTTCAGATGTGAAGTTGCAGATAGTTTTATTACTGTTATTTATTTCTATAAGTGACAGGAAATCTCTTAACCGAGTGGACCTAACAGTCTTATTTGTAAATCCTAGTAAGGTAATATTCTTATTGAGTGTTTGAAATCCTTTGACAAGGTCACTTCTAACAAAGTCCAAGATTCTAACAGATCTGAGGGAAATCGCTTAACCGGGTCACATCTAGGAATGTGTATGTAATCTTTAATAGGATTTGCTTTTAACCGAGCATACTCTAGAAGAGTATATTTTCTTTGTGGGTCTGAAATCCCACAGTGGTTTTTCCCTATTTGGGTTTCCATGTTAAATTTGGTGTTATATGTGTTTTGATATTTCAAGTTTATCAGTTTATGAGTTTGAATGATTTACTATCTTCATTGTATATCAAGTGAGGGCTACCGAGGTTTTGAGATTAATATTGCATAGTGAGATTTTTATGATTCACCCCCCCCCGCCTCTCATCCTACTAACACTTGTAAACAAAGCTATTAACAACTGGTATCAGAGCTTGACCTTCGAAAGAAAAGTTTAAATGAACTTGAGGCAAGATCTAAAGATGTATAAACGGGATGCACTGAAGCTGAACAAGTCAAGTTTCTCCACATGGCAGAAAAGGATGAAGCTGCACTTATAAGGAATTGGAGAATATGCAACATATTATTTGGAGAATGTTTACACTGCACCTAGCACCTACCCTATGACAATGGAAGAAATAAAGGCAAAGCAAGAACATATTCAAGCAATAATTGAAATAACATCAGCATTGACCGACTCAGAGTTCAATGATTTGGAAGGTTGTAATGATGCTAAAGCTATGTGGGATAAGCTCATGTCAGTGTATGGTGGTGATGAACATGTTCAAAGAGAAAAAGTAGATAGTCTAAGAGGACAACTGGAATCTATGAGAATGAATGAAGGTGAGAACATAACCCAATATAGTACAAGGTTAAAGGAAATTGTAAATCAAATCAAAGGAGTAGGAGGAACTATTGAAGAAAAGGATGTAACAAGTAAGTTGCTGAGAACACTTCTACTTGCTTATGCCATTCGAGTCTCTACAATAAATGAATTAAGATCTATACCAAATATGCTAGTCTCTTTGGATGCTACTATCAGTAAGCTACATTCTTTTGAGTTAAGTAACTTTGCTAACAGTGGGTCTTTGGTAACCAAAGTTGAATCTGCATTCAGTTCTTTTCATCTTGGTGAATCAAATGATTACAATAATAGAATGTATAAGTATTCTAAAGGAGATCACAGTGGAGAAAGTGAGATATTTTACAAAAACATGGAAGAAGTACACAAACTATATGAGGAAATCAGAAAGAAAGAAGAGTTTGAAGCACTATTGGCCAGAAGGTTACTGAGAGGCAAAGGTAAGTATAGAGGGAAGCTACCTTTAAAATGTTTTAACTGTGATAAAATTGGACATATGGCTTCTAACTATCCTGACAAAGAATCTAGTGAAAAGAGAGAATACCGAGATGACAGACAGAAAGACAACCAATACAGAGGACACCGAGACTTCAGAAGGAGAGTTAGAAAGACATGCCTAGTAGCTGATGAGGAATCCAATGATGATAAATCTGATGGGACTGATACAGAGGAAGTTGTTTATGTGGCTATTAAAGATGGATCAAATGAAGAAAGGCATGAGGAAAAAGCCTTAATATCACACATAAATAATAATGATTCTTGGATCATAGAACGTGGATGCTCACATCACATGATAGGTGATAAACACAAGTTTGTTAAATTAGAAGAGTATGATGGAGGCTATGTAAGATTTGGTAATGATGCACCATGTTCGGTGAAAGGTAAAGGCTCTATGACACTTCTGATAATGCTAAATGTGATGGTGTATACTAGGTTGAAGGTTTGAAATACAATTTGTTGAGTGTAGCATAGCTAAACAATATAGGATACCGAATATAATTTCATAAAGGAATTGTCAAAGTTCATGACAAACATGAAAAGTTGGTTGCTACCGGGACTCAAACAAGAGGTACTACATTTCATCTTGATTCAACTCGGAACAATTATCTATATGCAAAAATAGAAGATACCTGGTTATGGAATAAAAGGTTTTGTCATGTAAATTTTGATAACCTGATCAAAATAAGCAAAAAGCACTGAGTAAGAGGTCTACCGAGCTTGGAAAAACCTGAGAATGCTATATGCTGAGGATGCTAGATGGGTAAGATGACACGATCAAGCTTTACAAGTAAATCTTACACTTCTAAAGGAATTTTAGATCTTGTGCACACTGATCTTTGTGGTCCTATGAAAGTTCAAAGCTATTATGGTGATAAATACTTCATATTATTTGTGGATGATTACTCAAGGATGATGTCAGTTATGTTTTTAAAAGAGAAATCATAAGCATTTCAAATGTTCAAATGGTATAAGGCAAGAGTTGAAAATGAAATAGGAAGACAGTTAAAATGTCTAAGATCTGATAGAGGAGGAGAATTCATTTTAGATGAATTTAATTTATTCTGCAATGATCATGGTATAAAGAGACAAGTGTCTACACTGAGAACACCACAACAAAATGGGATAGCTGAAAGAAGAAACCGATCGATTGTAGAGTGTGTCAGAACATTGATGATAGAAAAGAGAATACCTCAAACATTTTGGAGAGAAGCAATAAGTACTGCAGTTTACACCCTGAACCAAGTACAACTGAAGATAGGAACTATGAAGACACTATATGAAATCTGGTATGACAAGAAACCAAATGTAAGTTATTTTAAAATATTTGGAAGTAAATGTTATGTTCACAAAGATGACAGAAATGGAAAATTTGATTAGAAGAGCAAGGAAGGAACATTTCTTGGTTATTCCTCTAGGAGTAAAGCATTTAAATGTCTGATCAAATCATCTAACAAAATAGTGGAAAGTGCAAATGTGAAAATTGATGAATTTGCAGAAAGAAATGATGAAGGAAATTCCAAAGAACTAGAAGACTATGAAGAGTTTGTATATGTACAACCGAGAAGTCTTACTGAGAAAGCCAATGAAGAAAATGAAGAAAATACTCAGTTACCAAGTGATGAAGAAGATCATACAGAGCCTATTGAGCCTATATTAGCAAAATATGTCAAAAGAAATCATGCATCAATTTAGATTGTAGGAGATAAGGATGATCCAGTGATGATAAGGAACAAATTGAGACAGAACACATGTCTGATATCCAAGATTGAACCGAGGATAGTAAAAGAGGCATTGAGCAATGAAGATTAGATGAATCCTATGATAGAAGAGATTGATCAAATCAGAAAAAATGAAACATGGACACTAGTCCCAAGACCAAAAGAGAAGAATGTAATTGGTAAAAAGTGGATTTTCAGAAATAAGCTAAATGAAAAAGGTGAGGTCATTTGAAATAAAGCAAGGATAGTTTGCAAAGGTTATGCTCAAGAAGAAGGAATAGACTATGGTGAGACTTTTGCACCTATAGCAAGACTTGAAGGAGTAAGAACATTGTTGGCATATGCTGCTTACAAAAATTTCAAGGTATATCAAATGGATGTTAAATCTACATTTTTGAATGGTATACTAGAAGAAGAAGTCTATATTGAACAACCTGAAGGATTTGTTGAAGAGAAGAATAAAGATTATGTATGTAAGTTGAACAAAGCTTTATATGGTCTAAAGCAAGCACCTAGAGCATGGTATGAAAGGTTGCACTCTTACTTAATAAAGATTGGATTTATGAGGACTAGTGAGAACAACAACATGTATATGAAGAATGATAAGGATAATGGAATACTGATTATAGCCATATTTGTTGATGATATTATTTTCTGTGGAAATGATTCTTTATGCAAGAACTTTGGAAATGAAATGTGCAAAGAATTTGAGATGTCATTAATCGGTGAAATAAAGTATTTTATAGGGTTACAAATACTACAAATGAAAAATGAGATTTTCATTACTCAATCCAAGTACATAAAGGAAATCTTGAAGAAATTTGGAATGAAGGATTCTAAACTTGTAAGTACTCCTATGACTACTAACTTTAAACTATCAAAGAATGATGAATCTACATCTGTTGATGAGACACTTTACTGATCTATGATTGGGAAGCTGCAATATGTAGTTCACAACAGGCTTGATATAGCACATGCAGTTGGTATAGTTGCAAGATTTTTTGCAGATCCCAAAGAAATCCATATGACAACAATCAAGAGAATTTTTAGATACTTAAGAGGCACTAAAGATTATGGTTTACTATATGATAAGAAGAATGATTTTGACTTAAAGGTCTACACTGACACTGATTGGGCAGGAAATATTGATGATAGGAAAAGCACAAGTGGTGGAGCTTTCTTTTTGGGAGAAAGACTAGTGAGTTGGCTTAGCAAGAAACAAGGATGCATTTCACAGTCAACAACTGAAGCTGAATATGTCACTGCAGCATTAAATTGTACTAATATAGCATGGATCAAACAACTGTTGGAAGGTATGAATGAGACTGTTACCGAGCCAGTAACTGTATTTTGTGATAACACTAGTGCTATTAACATTTCAAAGAATCCTGTAATGCACTCTAAGACAAAACATATTTCTATCAAGTATCATTATCTAAGAGAAGAAGCTCAGGAAAAGAAAGTTGTGTTGGAATATTTTAGCACAAAGGAACAAATAGCAGACATCTTCACAAAGCCATTGCTAAGGGACACTTTTGAGTATCTTAGAAGCAAGTTAGGGGTCCTACCCCTATCTTGTACTCACTGACATAGTTCAATGAAAGCATCAATTCGATGACTCTACAAAATATTATTTGTGGATTGATGTTGATTTACACACTTTAGGAGGTTTTCTAAAGTTGTGCAAGAAACAATAAATGAAGATAAGATGATCTAACCGAGACTAAGCTGATACATTTGTTTATGCTTTAACAGTAAGGAAATTACTTCACTGGGGAAGTAATCATGCATTAGTTTTACTTTTGGCATTGTTGTCAAAGGGGGAGAATACTAATGACAAGGGGAGAAGACTTCAGAAGAAGTTTACAGCTCAAGGATAATAGGAGAAGAATTTCAGTTCGAATCAATTGGAATCAATCAAGTTGATATTGCCATGACATGTAGGTATTGCCATCAATGCCAAAGGGGGAGATTGTTGGCATTATCAATAGGATATTGAGAAGGTTGTTGGAGATTAATTGATAAAGGATGATTATTGTCTTAATGATTTTATTTTGTCATTGAGGTCAAACAATTGATTTTCTGATTCAGTATGATGTTGCCATATCTTAAAGAGAATGATTTGATGAGCATAAAGATGTCGGTGAGTGACATAGAGGGAATGTGAAAATGAGGGGAATAATAAGTTATTCAATGGGCAAATATTACCGAGTTAGACAATGATGAGATCATATTGTTTTGATTGATTTGATATCCTATATTTGAGTTAAGGTTGATACTATTTAGTTTTACCGAGCAGAGAGCCAGCCGGTAAACCTCGAGTTTATCAGTCATTGAGTGAACAAAGAAGAAGTAACCGAGATGAGAATATCTACCAAGTAAAGTTCAGTATTAACTGAGCATCAACCGAGCAGTAACAGAATGCATTGAATGAATGAATACAAAATTTTAATGAAGGATGCCAATGAGCTGGAGTTTTATTGAAGATTGGAATGTCATGCAAGAAGTTTGTTAAGGATCTATGGAAATGAAAAATCAAGAGGAAGATCTACAACATAGATTGAATGGTAATAACCTAGCACAAGTACCAAGGAAGGAATACAAGTTCCAAGGTGAGATAAAACATTTTATAGATCAAAGGATGCAATGTACCTAGTCATTTTTGAAGATTTGATGGCTAAGATTAATCATGGGAAATGTGATTAAGGAGATTAAGCAGTTAGGTA
This sequence comes from Cryptomeria japonica, assembly GCF_030272615.1. NCBI lineage: Eukaryota > Viridiplantae > Streptophyta > Pinopsida > Cupressales > Cupressaceae > Cryptomeria > Cryptomeria japonica. Next base: position 1,865,925 of record NW_026728836.1, on the reverse strand, counting down.
TTGCTTATAAATAAGGTTTAGTCGATGAACTAAGTATGTGAGAAAATGTATGCACAGTGATGCTACAAAGGTGATTACCGAGCACAGAAGCTTGAAGATCTAATTGAAGAACAAATTGAGAAGCCCAGCAAGGAGGATAGATAAGTCTTATGACAAGATTATTTTGAGCACAAAGAATCTGCTTTAACATTTCAGACGTGAAGTTGCAAATAGTTTTATTACTGTTATTTATTTCTATAAGTGACAAGAAATCTCTTAACCGAGTGGACCTAACAGTCTTATTTGTAAATCCTAGTAAGGTAACATTCTTATTGAGTGTTTGAAATCCTTTGACAAGGTCACTTCTAACAAAGTGCAAGATTTTAATAGATCTGAGGGAAATCCCTTAACCGGGTCACATCTAGGAATGTGTATGTAATCTTTAACAGGATTTGCTTTTAACCGAGCATACTCTAGAAGAGTATATTTTCTTTGTGGGTCTGAAATCCACAGTGGTTTTTCCATATTTGGGTTTCCACGTTAAATCTAGTGTTATATGTGTATTGATATTTTGATTTTATCAATTTATGAGTTTGAATGATTTACTATCTTAGTTGTATATCAAGTGAGGGCTACCGAGGTTGAATATGAGATTAATATTGCATAGTGAGTTGTTATGATTCACCCTCCCCCCTCTCATCCTGCTACCACCTGTAAACAAAGCTATTAACAATTGGTATCAAATCTTGACCTCCGAAAGAAAATTTTAAAGGAACTTGAGGCAAGATCTGAAGATGTATAAAAGGGATGCACCGAAGCTGAACAAGTCAAGTTTCTCCACAAGGCAGAAAAGGATGAAGCTGCACTTATCAGGAATTGGAGAATATGCAACATATTATTTGGAGAATGTTTACACTGCACCTAGCACCTACCCTATGACAATTGAAGAAATAAATGCGAAGCAAGAACATGTTCAAGCAATGATTGAAATAAAATCAACATTGTCCGACTCAGAGTTCAATGATTTGGAAGGCTATAATGATGCTAAAGCTATGTGGGATAAGCTCACATCTATGTATGGTGGTGATGAACATGTTCAAAGAGCAAAAGTAGATAGTCTAAGAGGACACCTGGAATCTATGAGAATGAATGGAGGTGAGAACATAACCCAATACAGTATAAAGTTAAAGGAAATTGTAAACCAAATCAAAGGAGTAGGAGGAACTATTGAAGAAAAGGATGTAACAAGTAAGTTGCTGAGAACACTTCTACCTTCTTATGCCATTCGAGTCTTTGCAATCAATGAATTAAGGTCTGTACCAAATAAGATGTGTAGGAGTCTTGTAAACAAGATGTGTAGGAGAATATAATGATCTCAAACTCATGTGACACTTGAGCTCTTATTCATATTTCCAAAGGAAGAAAATCCAATGATTGTAAATGGGTCTATAAGAATAAATTTAGACTATATAGTTTATTGAAAGGTAAATGACCTTTAATGCCCCGCCAGAAACCCTAAAGAAAAACAATACAACTAGGCAACTAAAAGGGCGTAATATTTTTTTTTTTAAAAGATTAAGTGCATAATCATAGAATAGCACATCTAATAACACATCGGAAGTCTAACACAAGATTTCCTAAGGGTTACGAATGAAGATTAGTTCATAGACTATATTAACACCACTGTTAATCCTAATGTTCAGCTAAGAAGGAAAATTAAATGCTTAAGATAAAATCTACACATACATCTAAATTCCATAATGAAAAAAATCAAAGTACTCCAAAGTACTCATTTCCCATAGATCATATATACAAAAGATTAAAGCAACTGAATTAACATACATTCCACTGACGTAATATTACTACATCCATAAATACATGGTTTCCAATAATACTCCGAAATCTAAAGTTACAAGATCAAGGTTACATAAAAGTTTGATACAATGACCACAAGGTCTCAACTGAACAATGATCATGAACATGAGCTAGTACATGAAGCAAGAACCAAGAAATACCAGAGAAGCCCTTCCTCACTTGAAGATACATTCCAGAACATCCAATGGGAAGTGGCACTACCACCCGACCATGTGATCCAGAAATGGAACCACCTCATCGTGCTAGGAGATAGTAGAAAACCCTCAAGCAAGCAAAGTAAGACAAGTACGAAAGAACTACAAGACTCCGCAAACATTCATGTGAGTCAACTCACAAACACTAGTGACTCTATGGAGAGAGTGTCATCGCATAACTTAAGATGGATACCATGGTACAACCTCCATAGGTTATCACTTTTTAACTGACTTTCGATGGGTTATCCTATCATCCACTTCGGGCACGACCCCCACTCAAAAGGCACTCTCTCTCATAGGACACTACAGGAAAGGTCTCTCTATGAGAACTCTATAGCGAAATAGACAACCATACCTAATCCTGACAAAATATAGGTGAAGGATACACAATCACTAACCCAAGATTGACCATTTGGACAAAACGCACAATGGCTCACATCAATAAGGTTATACAACAACACTTGACCAAGGAGATATAACAACATAGGACACAATGACAACTCAACTAGAATTGCAACGGAATCTCAACTTGACTGAAAACACCATTTACACAAGATCCTAATACAGGCAATCTTTTCTTAAAACAACAAAATGCATAAATAGCTTGCAATTTAAGATTTCTAGAAAATAAGAATTACAACTATATTAATACAAATAAATCAATGTTGTCATTTTGTTGAGAAAAGAGGCAAATGAATCAGGACACATGGGAATATAGAGAGCTTAGGCGATATAAACTTATAATTTTAACCCATAAGAAATGTCGATATTTCTTAGCGAAAAAGAAACATATTTGCAATGTTACGTCTTTCGTAACTTCTATCATGCTCCCTATCAACTAACCTTATAATATAACTAAGAGATTAAATACCCCTATTCACTACTATAGCAATTAAATTAGTTAACATCTATTTCACTATGATTTCCATTTCTCTATTTCAAACGATTAATAATTACGTTTTCAATAAACAAACGATATAAGCAAAATCATATAAATAATCGTAACCTATATCTAAAACTTCCAATTTCACACATCCTTAAATAATAACCAAAATCAAAAGAAATTTTGACCTCTTCGCAAGCTTGAACTGGTTTGTGAGACTTCTGACGCTCTTCCGCCAAATAGAACTATGCCTTGCTTGCAAATCTCAAACCAATCTATCCTATCACTCTATTCTTAAAACAATTCTCTTCTCTCTTTCTTTGATACTATAAGAGTATCTTCTCTATTCCCTCTACTATTCTTCCCCGTTCTCTCGAGCTCATACCGCTATTTATCTTACTATCATCTAACCTTCTATCCTCCCCAAATGGTATATATATATAGTGTTGTCATCTACCCACTTTCCTACTTTCAGGCTATCTCTCCTAGTGGTGAATTGATTCTAAATGACACCACTCATGATCTAATTGCATCATAACAGTCCTAATCGTATTTGAACACCTATGTGTTCACCATGTAAAGTTATCCATTAACTTCTTATGTGACACCACACCACTAAAGTGGTTAAGTCCATATTTATAGATTATCCATGTGGCTTTTAACTCCAAGACTAAGTCGACTTTACTAAAAATCACTTCCTAAAAACATGCAATTTAAATAACTATCTTATACATGTCGATCACGGAGGATATCACTGGGTTTATGTGGGCTGGTAAACCACATTATCATTAACGCATGCCACATGTTTTGGTAGCTTGCAACATGGATGCTCCTTTATGCAAATTAAAATGAGTGGTCGATGGTAATACTGACCCCTCCCTTTATATAAGGGGAGTGGTGGATATTACTATCGGCCACCCTCATTAAGTCTTATTTTTTTTATTAAAAAAACTAACCCGCCACTAAAAAAAATCATTTGTTATTATTAATTTGAATTTTTAGTTTTTAATTTATTTATATTTATATATATAATTAATGACTTTTCATTAATATATATATATATTAAACATTAAACTTGTCAACAAATTCTTTAATAACCATTTTCTATAATTAAATATATATGTAAATATATATATATTTTGGCTTTTCATTAAAACAATATTCATAATTTATATAATGCGAATATTCATAAATACATTTTATGAATAATCATGTTTGTAGCAAAAGACGATGATCGCATAAACTTAATTTAATTATTCTCCTCAAAACATATACGTATTTATGTGTGTTTGATAAAATCAAAGTTATTAACTACCATGTATATCTAACTTGCATCAATATAAAAACAAAACAATCATTCAACTTATAAATAATCATATTAAAAATAATCAATATAATTAAACATGAGCCATATTTACCTACTATATACATAAAATACGTACAAATATTGTTTAATTTCGAAAACCAAACATTAATTTAATAATTCCTCTTAATTAATTAAATTTATAATCTCAATGCCTAAAATACATAACTCCCTAAACATACCAATAGTGAGATAACTTCATAAATTTAATTAATTAATTAAAACCACTAAACACACAAACAAAGCAAACCTCAAGCAAATACTCATAAAAGATCAAACAACAAAATACGAAGGCCGAACAAACTGACAGGATGACCAACTAATGAGACTCACATGAGTGTAACTGAATAAAATAGGGTCAACTACTATCTCCTCCATTCCATCAGAAAATATAAGGCACGCTCAGACCTATGAAGCCAGGTGGAGATGATACCCCGTACCTACCTGGTACTTGTACCTAATATCCTACATCACCGAACCACACATGCATGTATACAATATAAAAAACATGGCATACACACCGATGAAGGAGAATCACGACATTCCCTATCTCACTAAAATGAGAGAAGGAAAATAGTCCCCTTGCATCCAATACACTCGCAGACACACAACATATAATTCCACATTGCATAGATAAAGTAAAGTGTCAGTACATAGCAATAATCCATAAAATGCCATAAATCACAAGTACTAAAATACTGCAATTAAATTATGCATCTCATATCTAGATAAAGCATGAAATAATGTCATATAAGTCTGAATAACAAATCATGGTAATGTATCCACTAAAAACAACCAATAATAAAATATGAGTCCAATGAGTTCAAACAAATAGGGGTAGTACATTCTCCCCCCCAAAAATAGGCTTACTCTTGGAAGCCTAAAACAAATAAGAATACAGCTCTCTCATCTTCACTGCATCCTCCCAAGTTGTTGAGGTCTCATCATTTGGGTCCCATATGACCCTTACTTGGTCGATGGTGCGACCCCTAAGGATCAACTTGGCGGTCATCCACCACTGAAAACACTCTATGGGATCTCCCTGCATCTCCCACTATAGGCTCTGATGTTGCTGGCCTTTGACTACCTATATTGTGGAAACACTAAGGGCACTGCGCAGCTCTATGACCAAATTGTCCACAAGAGAAGCAAGCTCCTCTATTACCTGTCGGCCCACTAGACTGTTGGAAACTTCCCTGACTAGGGGCGTGGGTTGTATTTTGTGAGGACTACCCTGTAGGGCCCTGAAATTATTTTGGTTTCGATAGTTGTTGTTGTTGCTATCCACCCTTAGCGAGTGCTTGAGGAGTCCTAAATGGTGCAGCTGACTGGCACTGATTCCCACGAGGTCTATTCCCACGGGAAGGTGCACTCCCTATTTGCACACTTGGCTGACCACCAAGTGCACGACTAAGGTTCAACTCAACTAATCTGGCTTTCACCACGGCTATCTCCACTGAAGTTGGCTCAAACACCCTAACACCTCCACTGATGCAGTCATTCAAACCCCTCAGGAAGTTCTGTACAAGCATAGCCTCATCATTACCAATCCTAGCATACTGCTTGAGCTCATAGAACCTATGCTCATACTGGTCTACTATCATACCATACTGACGTAGAGCATGGAACTCATCTACCCGAGTCTGCCTCCACTGGGGTGAGAGAAACCGTGCCCTGAATCTCTCCAGAAATAGCTCCCATGTCATGGTGTTAATTCACACATCGATCCTCTCCTCTTCTAGTCTCCACCAGATCAAAGCAAAATTTTTCGAGACACATAATAGCACATCTTGCCTTGGTGTTGCTACTATATGGGAACATAGCGAAACACTAATCCAGACTAATAAGCCAAGTCTCTGCCTCGAGACCGGCACCCATACCATCAAAGAAAGGAGGGTTGGACCTCATCAAGTCCTTTATGTGACCCAAGGAGGCTGGATCTCCATTAACTTCAATCTCCCTCCTCCTAGGTGCTCTCTCTCTCTCTCCTCTGGAACTGGTTGATCAATCTCAGGCCTGGGGCCTAACCTAGCAAGAACCTCCTGAAACATCTATCTCAGCTCTTCCCTTTCAGGAACCTATTCTTCTACATGCTGTAAATCCTGATGAACAGATTGTTCTGGCTCAACACTCACATGAGTAGGTGGTGGTGAAGAACTGTGATGATTAGAACCACGGCCCCATCCTCCACCTCTGCCTCCACCTCTGCCTCTATTGCAACCACCCATACGATGACCTCTCCTAGTTCTCGGAGCCATGACCTAGTACTGGTTCAGATCTATGGTAAGGATAAACAAGGGAAACACAAACATTAAGACCTAAGCAAAAAGGTCAAGTTGAATAGGCACACTACAAACCCAAAGTACCCAGTGTTGAAACTTAAGCTCTGATACCAAATGTAATGCCCCATCAGAAACCCTAAAGAAAAACAATACAACTAGGTAACTAAAAGGGCGTAACATTTTTTTTTTTTAAAGATTAAGTGCATAATCATAGAATAGCATGTCTAATAACATAGCGGAAGTCTAACACAAGATTTCCTAAGGGTTACCAATGAAGATTAGTTCGTAGACTACATTAACACCACTGTTAATCCTATTGTTCAGCTAATAAGGAAAATTAAATGCTTAAGATAAAATCTACACATACATCTAAATTCCATAATGAAAAAAATCAAAGTACTCCAAAGTACTCATTTCCCATAGATCATTTTTACAAAATATTAAAGCAACTAAATTAACATACATTCCACTGACGTTATATTACTACATCCATAAATACATGGTTTCCAACAATACCCCAAAATCTAAAGTTACAAGATCAAGGTTACATAAAATTTTGATACAATGACCACAAGGTCTCAACTGAACAATGATCACGAACATGAGCTAGTACATGAACCACAAACCAAGAAATACCAGCGAAGCCCTTCCTCACCTGAAGATATATTCTAGATCATCCAATGGGAAGTGGCACTACCACTCGACCATGTGATCCCGAAATGGAACCACCCCACTGTGCTAGGAGATAGTAGAAAACCCTCAAGCAAGCAAAGTAAGACAAGTACAAAAGAAATACAAGACTCTGCAAACATTCATGTGACTCAACTCACAAACACTAGTGACTCTAAGGAGAGAATGTCATCGCATAGATTAAGATGGATACCATGGTATAGCCTCCATAGGTCCTGGCCCCCATCCTGGGTTATCTTGGTAACCTCTCCTGAACCTCCGGTTCCAACTAAGTCTCATGCGGACCCTACCAATCCTTTCGTGAAGACAACGTGGTAAGTTTTCCATTGAAGGCCTTCTTGTAATATTATGAGCCCTGCACTAGCACTCACCTATGCATGAGGTACATTATCTTAATTAACATTTATCTCACCCATCCCAAATCAATTATTAGGTTATCACTTTGTAATTGACTTTTGATGGATTATCCTGTCATCCACTACGGGTAGGGCCCCCGCTCGAAAGCCACTCTCTCTCACATGACACTACAGTAAAGGTCTCTCTATGAGAACTCTATGGAAAAATAGACAACCATACCTAATCCTGACAAAATACAGGTGAAGGATACACAATCACTAACCCAAGATTGACCATTTGGACAAAACACACAATGGCTCACATCAATAAGGTTATACAACAACACTTGACCAACGAGATATAACAACATAGGACACAATGACAACTCAACCAAAATTGGAATGGAATCTCAACTTGACTGAAAACACCATTTACACAAGATCCTAATATAGGCAATCTTTTCTTAAAACAACGAAATGCATAAATAGCTTGCAATTTAAGATTTCCAGAAAATAAGAATTACAACTATATTAATACAAATAAATCAATGTTGTCATTTTGTTGAGAAAATAGGTAAATGAATCAAGACACATGAGAATATAGAGAGCTTAGGCAATATAAACTTAGAATTTTAATCCATAAGAAATGTCGATATTTCTTAGCGAAAAAGAAACATATTTGCAATGTTACATCTTTCGTAACTTCTATCATGATCCCTATCAACTAACCTTATAATATAACTAAGAGATTAAATACCCCTATTCACTACTATAGCAATTAAATTAGTTAACATCTATTTCACTATGATTTCCATTCCTCTATTTCAAATGATTAATAATTACATTTTCAATAAACAAACGATATAAGCAAAATCATATAAATAATCATAACCTATATCTAAAACTTCCAATTTCACACATCTTTAAATAATAACCAAAATCAAAAGAAATTCCAACCTCTTTGCAAGCTTGAATTGCTTTGTGAGACTTCTAACGCTCTTCTGCCAAATAGAACTATGCCTTGCTTGCAAATCTCAAACCAATCTATCCTATCACTCTATTCTTAAAACAATTCTCTTCTCTCTTTCTTCGATACTATAAGAGTATCTTCTCTATTCCCTCTACTATTCTTGTTCCCCTTCTCTCGAGCTCATATCGCTATTTATCTTACTATCCTCTAACCTTCTATCCTCCCTAAATGGTCTATATTTATAGTGTTGTCATCTACCCACTTTCCTACTTTCGGGCTATCTCTCCTAGTGGTGAATTGATTCTAAATGACACCACTCATGATTTAATTGCATCATAACAGTCCTAATCGTATTTGAACACCTATGTGTTCACCATGTAAAGTTATCCATTAACTTCTTATGTGACACCACACCACTAAAGTGGTTAAGTCCATATTTATAGATTATCCATGTGGCTTTTAAATCCAAGACTAAGTCGACTTTACTAAAAATCACTTCCTAAAAACATGCAAGTTAAATAACTATCTTATACATGTCAATCATGGTTGATATCGGTGGGTTTATGTGGGCTGGTAAACCACGTTATCATTAACGCATGCCACATGTTTTGGCAGCTTGCAACGTGGATGCTCCTTTATGCAAATTAAAATGAATGGTCGGTGTTTAAATAAAAGGGAGGAGTGGTCAGTGGTGATACCTACCCCTCCCTTTATATAAGGGGAGTGGTCGATATTACTATCGGCCACCCTCATTAAGTTTTATTTTTTATTTTAAAAAACTAACCCGCCACTAAAAAAAATCATTTGTTATTATTAATTTAAATTTTAGTTTTTAATTTATTTATATTTATATATATAATTAATGACTTTTCATTAATATATATATTCAACATTAAACTTGTCAACAAATTGTTTAATAACCATTTTCTATAATTAAATATATATATATATATTGGCTTTTCATTAAAACAATATTCATAATTTATATAATGCGAATATTCATAAATACATTTTATGAATAATCATGTTTGTAGCAAAAGACGATGATCGCATAAACTTAATTTAATTATTCTCCTCAAAACATATACGTATTTATGTGTGTTTGATAAAATCAAAGTTATTAACTACCATGTATATCTAACTTGCATCAATATAAAAACAAAACGATCATTAAAATCCAATCATTCAACTTATAAATAATCATATTAAAAATAATCAATATAATTAAACATGAGCCATATTTACCTACTATATACATAAAATACATACAAATATTGTTTAATTTCGAAAACCAAACATTAATTTAATAATTTCTCTTAATTAATAAATTTATAATCTCAATGCATAAAATACATAACTCCCTAAACATACCAATAATGAGATAACTTCATAAATTTATTTAATTAATTAAAACCACTAAACACACAAACAAAACAAACTTCAAGAAAATACTCATAAAAGATCAAACAACAAAATACGAAGGCCAAACAAACTGACAGGATGACCAACTAACGAGACTCACATGAGTGTAACTAAATAAAATAGGGTCAACTACTATCTCCTCCACTTCCATCAGAAAATATAAGGCACGCTCAGACCTATCAAGCCAGGTGGAGACGATACCCCATACCTACCCGGTACTTGTACCTGCAATATCCTGCATCACCGAACCACACATGCATATATACAATATAGAAAACATGACATACACATCGATGAAGGAGAATTGCGACGTTCCCTATCTCACCGAAATGAGTGAAGGAAAATCGTCCCCTTGCATCCAATACACTCACATACACACAACATATAATTCCACATTGCATAGATAAAGTAAAGTGTCAGTACATAGCAATAATCCATAAAATGCCATAAATCACAAGTACTGAAATACTGCAATTAAATTATGCATCTCATATCTAGATAATGCATGAAATAATGTCATATAAGTCTGAATAACAAATCATGGTAATGTGTCCACTGAAAACAACCAATAATAAAATATGAGTCCAATGAGTTCAAACAAGTAGGGGTACTACATGACCAAACTATTGGCTATGGGCTACTCCTAAAGAGAGGGATTTACTTTTGGTAAATACTCTCTTATTGCTAAATTGTTCTCAATTAGATTTATTTTATTTATATTTGCAACTTAATTATGAAATTGAAGTGGATGGTAAAACTACATTTTTCATGGGAATCTAGAACAAGAAATTTCTATACAACCTAAAGGTTTTGAGGTAGAATAGAAGGAACACTTGGTTTGCAAGTAATGATTTATTTATGGTTTAAAAAAATCATCCTAAATTTGGTATTAAAAGTTTCACTCATTTGTGTTGAAGTCAAGATTTTTAAGAACCAAAGAGTTTCATTATATTTATATTAGATGTATTGACGATTATATACTAATTATTACCTTATATGTGGATGCAATATTATTTTCAATAACACCAAGGGTATTATTAGAGCTAAGAAACTATCTTTTAAATACATTTGAAATGTGTGTGTGTGTGTGTGTGTGCGTGCATGTACATATATGCATATATATGTATATGTGTACATGCATATACATACATACATACATACATACATATATATGTATATATGTATATATGTACATACATACATACATACATATGTATATATATGTATATACATATACACATATATACATGTATATACATATATACATATACATATACATATACATATACACATATACATATACACATATACACATAGACATACACATACATATACATATACATATACATATACATATACATATACATAAATGCATGCATACATACATAAACATACATACATATACATACATACATAAATATTTATTGTATTCAATATATTAAGATATTAAGATATTAAGATTTAGAAGAAAATGTTTTTTTTTTTTGTTTTGTAAAATTCTCATTAATTATTATATTTAACAAATGCAGATTCTTTACAATGCTTTAAATTGAATAACAAAATTGTATTATTATGATTATTAAAATATAATTTTGTGTACATGAATCTATTCTTGCTTGGGATGGTTTCTTGATGTATCTACCTTATTGAAGACATCATAGGTGGTCAAGAACTCATATTATATTATATGGGTTTATTGTTTGTTATTTTGCAATTTTCTTATGGGAAGGACCTACATGCAATATAAAGCTCTTGTATTTTAATGAAGAAATGATTTATTTAAAAATAATACTTATTTAATTCATGTAAAAGTATGAGATTTAACAAGCTCAAATATTTCTAAAATTTCAACCCTCAATGTTGTACATTCATGAGTTGTAATTACTTATTGACTCATCAGTGTTTTTTAATGCCCTTTTCCTTAAAAGTACAACTTATTTCTATTATAAGACTTCAAAATTTGAGTGGATTTCTATTAAAAGTACAACTTTTTTCTTTTTAGATAAATATTAAAATATAGAAAAATAATTAGAGATCAATATGAAAAGCCCATGTCAGCTTCATATTTCAATCTTGCTTGTATTTGATAAAGTATTATAATTATGGTGATAATATTTTTCAATTATATTATCATTACAACCTTACAATAATATTGAATGCTAGAAAAAAAAAATCGTGTAAAGCCATACAATATAAGTAACTTTGTTGTTTTTATGTTATTTCATCAATTGATTGTAATGCTCTTGTTATCTGAACTCTCTTTTAAGTATATAAAAAAAGTTAAAAATAAAACATTAAGTGAAATATAACTATTCAAAAAAAAAAATTATACATTATAAATTTAAATTTGCTTCTTGTATGTTATTTCATCAATTGATTATAATTCTCTTGTTGTTTAAACTCCTTTTTTTTTAAGTGAGTCAAAAAAGAAATTAAAAATAAAACATCAAGTGAAATATAGCTATTCAAAAAAAAATTAATTAGTATATTATAAGTTTAAAATAAATACTAAAAAGAAATAAAGAAATGAAAATAAGAAAATTGTTTTAAAAATGTTCAATGGGTTTTGCTCAAATGAAAAGAGCATAGGGTTTCAAATTGGAGAGTTAAGTTAAAATCTTAAAAAGGACCATTGTCGATTTTTTTTATTTTTATTTTTTTCGTTTTTTTTTCTTTTTTTTCAAATTTGAAATTGGGGTTTGAATGTTTAGAGTTATGGGATGTTGTGTAAATTTTTAGAGTGTGTTGTTGTGATTCTAATACGAAAGGGAGGATGATTGGCTCCAATATTATTAAGTTCATTTGTTATAAAGAGGCGTAGTTCTTCTAGTTTAATCAATTTTTCTAATAAAAAATATTTTTCAACATGCCTGATCTCATTAGATTTTATAATTTATCTATTTTTGCTTATTCTCTAGCCCATTATTCTAACATAGTTTCTTCTATGAATGAGTCTTCTCTAATCTTGTCTAATATTGCCTCAATCTGTTCCTCCTTAATTCTAAGAAATTTTAGGCATAAAATGTTGAATGAGCAGCTCTACGTTGTTTTTGTGCTTGTTTCAATTGCTTTATTTTGATGTCAATTTAATGTTTGCTGAGTTTACTTTGTTTTCTCTAATGGTAAATTATTAGTTTGATGACTATTGGGTTCCTTGAACTATTATTGAGGGATTATTTTAGCATAAATATATATTAAATGAAATACCATCTAATTAGTTACATGCAATTAGCTAATTTTATATGTTTTTAATGAAATTTGAATTATTATCTTTTATTATTTTTAAATTTTGATTTAATATGTTAAAGTGTCAAATTGAATTGCTTCATGTTGTTAGTAAGAACTTCTTAAAATAAATACAAGATAAAATCTAATTACTACTTTTAAGCAAGGTAGTTATCTTTATTTTGAAATTGATAAAAACTAGTACTAGATGAGAAATTGAAGATAACAATAAAAAAAAATTGAAGATGTGACAAAAAATATTCATAGAGGTTAGAATCTATAGACACCTAAAATTGGCACATTTAATTAAATGGATTTTATTCATCTAATCATCATTAATTTTTCCTATTAATTAAATTAAGATTTGATTAATATCCCTATTCTTCTATTCGCCTATTAATTAAATTCAATTAATATACCCTTCTTATATCTAAGCTGTTTAATTAAATTCACATTTAATTAAATACCCCCCTCTAGCCATTTTAATTAAATTCAAATTTAATTAAAAATATCAATTTATTCCCTTTCCCATTTTAATTAAATCTAAATTTAATTAAAAACTCCTTTGCATCTAAATAAATCAAAATTTATTTGTAAATCCCCCCCCCCCAACTTGCAAACTCCTATAAATGCAAGTTGCATCATCTTTTAGCTAAATTAAATCTTTTTAATTTACTAAAATTCCTATTTTCCCTCACTTGCCAAATCCTACATTTTCCACTTGCCCTCCTAATTTCTTCTAGAATCCCTTTAATCCTCCATTAATTAGCCTAATTTTCCTCATCATGTCCAATCCCTAAATTTGGGGAGTCACTTCCCCAAATTTGGAGAAAGTCTTCAAAATGCATTTAAGACCTTCTCCTTTCAACAAGATAACTTGTTGAATACCCCCAAATTTGTAAGGCTCTTACAAAGTTGTCCGCTAGACCCCTAGTGGTTTTCCTCTTGAAGAAATTTAGCCTCCAAAGTCTTCAAAAGGCATTTAATGCCTCTTACAAGCCCACACCCCTAACCCATGATGGTTGTCCACTTGACTATCTTTTGTCCTTGCACAAGAGTTTACCTCTTGGACAGTAGCCTTCTTCCTTGGATAAAAATATTATCTAATGATGTCACCCCTTGAAGTCTTCCCTAATGCTCAATTAGCATCTAATGCTTTCTTACGTCTCAAGCCCTCTCAAGATGACATTTGTCAACTTGGGATTGGATTGAATCCCTCACATGATTGATAACTTTCAATCCTAGCCCTTGTTGAGATTGCTCAATCTCAACCATCCATTTCTTTATTTTCTCTATAAATAGATCCCATTTCCTCATTCTCAAGATCCATGTTTTTATCCATTCACTTCCATTGCATCCAATCTATAGTCTAATTGTGTTGTGTAGGTTATGAAGGAACTCAATCACCATTACTAAGCTTTTAGGCCATTTTAATTGCATTATAGCTTAGTTTTTACATGTTTAGAATATCTTGCTAGCTTAATTCTAATCATTTTTCATAGCATTCTCATATCTCATCCTCATATTAACCTAATTAGGTCACTTAATCTTTCAATTTGGAACTCATTTCATATCTTGCATCTTTCATCTTCATCAATCATCTCATCTTAGCTAGGATCTTAGTTGTAGTCATTTTGATCCTAGAATCATCTTTCATAACTCATTCTCTAGGCTATCATCTTGAGGATCAAGTACTCTTCCAAGTGAGGGCCACCTTGAATCTTAGAGATCTTTAGAGATAGAGGAGCATGGGATGAGCTTAGCAATCTTGAGATTTCTTGGACTAACAATTAGATTAGTTTGCATTTTCAATCTCTTTATTTCACTAACATAATGTCTCATGTGTGTGTGTGATTTGTATTTTCTTGCAGATGCAGGCATCCCCAACATTTTAACCACACATTAATTGGCACCCACCATGGGGCAAGACCCCTAAAATCCAATCTTTCTAACAAATTTTCTACAAATTCACGTGAGTTCATACGAGATTTCTTTTTTTATCATACGGGAACCTACCATTTGTCATATGGGCTTGTGAACAAACTCATACGAGTTTATGGTGAAGACTAAGCTCATACGAGCTGATACTTGAACCCACACGAGTAAACTATTTTGTCATATGGGCATATAGGAATTGTTGTACAAGTAGGTGACAAACCTCGTATGAGTTTCTGCTTTAACAGAGGAGATTTGTAACTGAGATTTGAAATTAGGCTTGGAGAAGCCCACCATCTGATTTTTTTTTTCTAACTTGTGTTTTCTTGCAGGTCTAATAGTTTGATGCAGGGTTGAAGGAGTTAAAGTAGGATTTTAATTTAATTTTTCTATCTTTTTCAAAGTTGGCTAAAATTAACTCATTTTCTTTTCAAGCTAAAAATAATCTCACATTTCAATTTAGGGGTTTAAAAAGAATCAAATTTGCAAGGTTAAAAAGAACAACAACTTCACATTTTCCTTCCTACAAGTTATGTTCACACTTCAAATTTTGGGGTTATAAAATGAACAACAACAATCTTTTATTTTCTTGCAAAGGTTAAAATTCACAATCAATACTTGTTTGGAAGATTAAAAAGAACAATCCACATTTTGTTTTGCAAAGTGATTTCCATCTCAAATCAACATGCATTATTTTAAGTTGACTAGGATTTTATATCCTAGATTAAAAAAATAAATTGCTTTGTAAGACTAAAAGGAACACCATGCTTGTTGGAGCAACATCTCCAAATAGATCTTAGCCAATCATTGCTTTGGAAGGATAAAAAGAGCATTGCTTGCCTTGTCTCGAAAGTGGTAGGTATATGCTCTCCCCTTAATTGGGTGTTCAAAAAAACAAACCACTCTTTCATGCTTTCTTTTACTTCAAGCAATTAAATCCTTTAGAAGGCATGCCCTCCTAAGTTGCCCTTAGGGCGCTATTAAGGTTGGTGAGAGGGGAACAATGTAAGTGGGAAATGAATTTATCGTCAAGTGTTCCAACCCACTATAATCAAATGTAGAGGCTAACGAAAGTCCCCTGCAATAGTTTTTCTCAGTGATTAGCCTTCCCCCAGTATCTTTAAGATACGAAAAGACTTTGTTCTAAAGTTTGGGAATCCCCCTAAGGGAGTTTATCACTAAAAACCAAACAAAAGCTTGATTAAAAACCATAACAATAGAGAATTTGAGCCGAGTCAATTGCCAAAAATTAGCAATATCATAGTGCAAGGGTGGGGAAGAATCTGCCCCCAAGATTACTCACCATATATCTCCCAAGATACCTACCCAAATGTGAAGTAATTCAATTTGGGTTAATTTCTGAAAAAAGATTAAAAAAATGGGCGCCCTCTAGGGGGTGACAAGGCTGTTTGAGCTAACAAGGTATTGAAACTAGTGGGCTATGATATTGTTAGTGACCTTTGAATAAAGAGTCTATCTGATGTGTCTTCTATTGTAAATCAAACCAGTGCAAACATCGGGGAGTTGAAAACATCCTCATCACAAAAATATACACTCAATGTTTGGCATAGGGATAATCATTGTTTTCATGTGTGCTATGTCTTCTTGTCACAAATGTTAAAACATCTTGCAAATCAACCAATACAACAATCAGTTCAAAACAAAGAGCAAAGAGCAAAATTAGAGAAAAGAGAATTTCCAACTCAAACTAAGAACCTTTAGAAAGAGGTATCAAATCATCAACTATCTTGAGATAAGATTTCATCCAACAAAATTAAGGAGTATCCAATAGAGTGATCAAGAGTCCCATCATCCAACAATTTTATCAACATCAATACCTAGTTAGGTTCTCAAGTTATCAAATTAAGTTTATACATTAGGAAACTTGACTCATATCATTTGACATACTTTGTCATAGAGGCAAATCAAACTAAACCTCTACTTCACAAGTAAACTTGAATATCCAAAACAAAGTATCCATATCTAACACCAACATCAACATTTGGTAATTTTGTATGACCACTCCCCATATTTTGAGAAGAAGAACTCTTCATCAAAAGATTAAGTTGAAGAAGAAACAACCTAGTTCTAAGGCACTTATAAAGAGGAATAAGTTTCTCTACATCAACCATCATCTCTTTAAATCACATTGTGTTTTCTTGTGTGATATGTGGTTGTATATCCAAGGAAAAACCAATGAATTTGACAAAGAACCTTTGAGAAGTAGGGCTTACAATCAAAAAGCAACATTCAACCAACACCTTAATAGTGGGCGAAGGATTAACCCCACTTTGTTTCTAAAGTTTCTTATCACTTACAATGAGGCTTGACCTAAGCCACCAACTCCACCAAGAACCCCAATAGAAGAAGAAAAATTCACCACGGTAGAGATATATTAATGCCCACTATCACTCGATCTTAGAAAAATAAAAAGAAGGAATCACAACCAAAATCAAGTATGAGTCATGGACTGTCCAATCCTTTTGATGAATATGCAAATGTGGGAGAAACAAAGATCACCGACGAACTTCTCCAAGAATTTCAAGAGAATGCGTCTTTCCAAAAACTCTTAAAAAGACTTATAGAAGCGAATAAGAAAAAATATCTACTCATGCTAACTAGAAAATAATTAAATATTCCTAAAGATTTTGACATAGAAAACTTAAGGAATATAGATGAGAAAATTTCAATAACAAGAGCGAGAAACTATGCTTATCAAGAATAATGGAGAGAAGAAGAGGCACATGATCAAGAAAACATACACAACCAAGATCACACCCAAAACAATACTCATGAACAAGAGCATGCCCACATTCAAGACAATCTTAATGAGCGAGGGAAAGCTCCCCATCAAAGGAAAAATGTGCCCCCAACTTCTCTTACACAACAACTCCAAACACTTCAAAGAAAAATGTAGGACATGCAATAAGGGACCACGATATGATACTCCTTAGATGAAATTTGTCCTTATCCTTTTGATAGGAGATTGAACATGTGGTGCAGGAGCACCTACCTATGAAGAAATAAACCAAGAATAAGATGATCTTCTGTTAGCCAAGAGAGAATGTAATAAGACCTTATGGGTCCTTTTTGTAATTCAATGTCCTAGGAGTGTGACAAGTTTGTCCATGTTTGGGTCCAATTGTCATCTAGGGTCTTGTAGAGCAAATTGAGTCAATAAGGGTCACAATGGTCTAAATTGAGGGATCAAGTGACCAAAAGTTTATTTGAGTTATTTTTTCTGTTTTAGGATCCAATTTAATCATTTTGGGGGACTGTAATAGTTTGGAGTCTGAGTTGGTTGAATAATGCAAAAAATGTCATATTGTTAATTTGTTGTCATGATAATTTTGCACTTTTTATAATTCATGATTCTCTAACGGTCATATCAGTTTGAAAAATGCTTGGAGGAGGTTGTGTTCATTTGGGGTGACACCTTTAAGGACCCAAAACACTAAAATATGTAGGTTGGGTTGATTTGGTTGTTTACAAAAAGGAAATTGAAGCATCAAGAACTGTTGGGAACTCAGAAAACCATCTAATTTCTATCGATTGCATATGACAAGTGGATTGGAAATAATACTCATGGCATAGATCCTAAAAATAATTTCTTTTACCTTTTTTTTTCATGTGGTGTGAAGTCTTGAAGTGGTCTCTACCTCATTCTACAAGCAAATCTCTACTGGGTAGCCTAAAACCCTCAAATCCCTAGGGTTTGACTGTAATAATGGGTTTTGGCCTCTCAATCCTTAACTGAACACTCTATCATTATAGTAGATGATAGGAAACTATATCATATGGAAGTTCTAAAATCCATTAAGAGGACACAACAAGGTGAAGAGGATGTAGAACTAACCCTAGGTGTGGCATCTCTATGTGACAAACCGGTTTGATGAGTGGAGTGCGCGAGAATTGAGTGGTAAGGCACTGGAAAGGGATTTGAATGTGGTAGAAGAGAACTTTGGAGGTCGACATAAAATTTCATGGTCATTGATGCTCACCCATTAGGAGAACCAAGCTATTTTGTAGAAGACGTTCAATCAAATAGGCCTAATAGCTCTATTAGGTATGTTAGTGCAGTATTGGTTGGGATATCTACAAGTCGGTCCAGTATCAGAACCTAAGATATTGTTGAGAAATCCGAAAAGGGTATTTGAAAATATAATTTTTTTTCCTATTTCCTTAGGGTGTCAAAATTTATCACCCAATTCCCTCTAATGGAGGCTTAATTGCAACCAGTTCTGTTTTTGGGCAAGTGAGTCAAAATTGATGTTCTGGTGGCTCGGTGGGCCATTCAAACCATAAAGCCTAGTAGTAGCCCACTCATATGAATGCAAGGATGTGTGTAGTCACACAAGACTTGAGAGTGTTAGTTGTTTGTAAGTGGACATATTGGAGCCTTTGAGGCTTCCAAGGTGTTTTTAGTGTCATTTGAACCATTGAGTGATGTGGTGTTGTGTAAGGATCTTTTGGAAGTAGATAGTTGGTTGAGTTTGTGAGCCTTAGAGGTTGGTTAGTTCAAGGTTACCCTTCCATTCTTTTTCCTCCTCATCATATTGGTATCAGAGCAAGATTTTGAAGATCACTTGGGTGGTGTGGTATTAGTGTATGTTAGAAGAAGAGATTGAAATAGGGGATGACAAAATGCCTCCTAAGAGTATGTCACAAGATGCGGTGAAGAAGTTGATTGAAGAGATTCTGAAGTCCAAGCTTGAAGAATGGAAAAAGACTAAGGATAAGGAAGATGGAAGTGACACTGATGAAGAAGGGGATAAAGAAGATGGGGAATCCTCTAAGTGGGTAGAGGAGATACCTGCAGATCAGAGGGTATTTGTAGATTCCTTGAGGTCAATCAATTGGGACACCATTGATGGGTTGTCTATATATATTGGAAGTATGGAAGCAGAAGAGGTGATAGACTAGATTGAGGCATTGACCAGTCATTTTGAGTACAAAGAAATCCCTAAAGATAAGAAATTTAAGTTGGAAAAAGAAAGGTTGAAGGGGTCTACTCTTACATGGTGGAACTATGTACAAGGGGAGAGAGTTAAGGAGTGAAAGAGTATGATAACCTCCTGGGAAAAGATGAAAGCTAAAGCCAAGGCACAATTCATACCCATTGAATTTGAAGTGCAGATGTATAAAAAGTTGCATAACCTCAGACAAAGAGACCATGACGTGAATGCATATACAGAGGAGTTTCATAAACTTAGTCTCAAATCAAAGAGACAAGAAGAGGAGTTAGAGAAAGTGGCCAGGTACTTGAATGGCCTAAGGATGAACATCCAAGATGAGATCAACATCTTGGTACTAGAGACAATGAAAAAGTGTTTCCAATTGGCCTTAAGGGAAGAAGAGAAACTAAAGAGAAGAAGTGAGCAGGGTAACAGAGGTAAAGGAGAGAGAAGTTTCAGAGGTAGAGGCAGTTTTGGAGGAAGAAGTCCTAACCAAAGGTCTAGTGGTGAGTCTAGCCAAGGAGAGCAATTTTGGGACTCAAGTAGTAGATGAGGTTACCATGGGAGAAGACCTAATGAAAGAGGTGGGACATATGTTTTAGGGAGAGGATAAAAATTCTCTAGTATGAGGTGCTATAACTGCAATCAGATGGGGCACTCAACCTAAAAGTGCCCAGAGAAGGCCTCAACTTCTTATGGTGGTGAGAGGAGAATGACTTTGACTTAAGAAGATGCAAGGAGTGTGACATCTCTTGAAGTGAATCTGACATTAGAGATGGGAGAGAACATGATGATCAAGAGGACATTTCTCAAGGAACCAGTGAAGATTGAGCTATCCCAAAGAAAGGATTTGTTTAGAGTCAACTACAAGATTCAAGGTAAGGTTTGTAAAGTTGTCATAGATTCAGGGTCTACTGATAACATTGTATCTTTGGAAGTGGTAAACAAGTTGAATTGGAAAAGGATAAAATAGTTGTCCATATAGGGTCAGTTGGTTGAACAAAGGGCAATACATACTCATCAGTGAACAAGAATGGGTGAAATTCAGTATTGGAGGGTATAAGGATAAAATTTTATGTGACATCCTTCCAATGGATACTTGCCATATTTTTCTTGGCAGACCATGGTAGTATGATAGAAAGGCTCATCATGATGGAGAAAACAATGCTTACTCTTCCCAAAAGGATGGTGTGAATTTCAGAATATAGTGAGTAGTAGAAGGGGACCCACAACATGTAGAGTCTAGTGTGATTATGGTGGGGGAAAAAGAGTTCCTAGATACACTAAAGGAGGAAGGTGGAGTAGGTTTTGCTTTGATTGTGAAGCCCAAGGAGGAAAGGAAGAAGGGTGTGAATGAGGTAGGACCTAAGGAGGTTAGGGAACTACTAGAGAGATACAAAGGAGAGGTTGTGGAAGACATACCTTATTCCTTGCCACCTATCAAAGATATTAGTCATCAGAGTGACCTCATAACATTAGCGGTACTCCCTAACGA
The DNA here is from genome assembly GCF_030272615.1 of Cryptomeria japonica. Taxonomy (NCBI): domain Eukaryota; kingdom Viridiplantae; phylum Streptophyta; class Pinopsida; order Cupressales; family Cupressaceae; genus Cryptomeria; species Cryptomeria japonica. The sequence continues at coordinate 1,844,322 of NW_026728836.1, read as the reverse complement.
GGTAACATATAAAATGACCCCACAACAAAATGAAGAGATAGCTAGGCAAATTTAGGAGCTCCTAGATAAAGGGTTGGTGAGAAAGAGCCTTAGCCCGTGTACAATACATATTGTTTTAGCCCCAAAGAAGGATGGGAAATGGAGGCTTTGTACTGATTCTAGGGATATCAATAGGATAACCATCAGGTATAGGTTTCCTATTCCTAGGATAGAGGATTTAACGGTTTATTTGGGTGGAGCTACCTATTTCTCCAAGATTGACCTCAAGAGTGGGTACCATCAGATAAAGATAAGAGAGGGGGATGAATGGAATACTGCATTTAAAACTAATGAAGGGTTGTATGAGTGTCTTGTGATGTGTTTTGGTCTTTTGAATGCCCCTAGAACATTTATGAGACTAATGAATGAAGTGTTGAAGGATTTTATAAGGAAGTTTTTGGTAGTTTACCTTGATGACATATTGGTGTTTAGTAAGAGCAAGGAGGAGCACTTGAAACACTTGGAGGTAGTCTTGAAGTGGCTGCAAGAGAAAAAGTTGATGATAAACTTAGAAAAGTGTGACTTTATGATGCAGGAGTTTGTGTACTTTGGCTTTGTCATCTCTAAGGGTGACTTGAAGATATATTCTTCCAAGGTAGATGCTATTTTGAATTGTCCTACACCTAAGACAACATGAGAGGTAAGAATTTTTCATGGTTTGTAAACATTTTATAAGAAATTCATTAAGAATTATAGTGATATTTGTGCACCTATGTTAGAAACCATCAAGGGTTGTGGTAAGGTGAAGTTTGTGTGGACCAAAGAAGTAGACAAGAGTTTTGAGTGTTTAAAATAGAAATTTGCCAAGTACCTAGTCATAGAATTGCCTGATTTCAGTAATGTCTTCACCATTGAATGTGATGCAAGTGGATTGGTTATAGGAGTAGTGTTGAGCCAAGTGGGGAGACCAGTGACCTTTTTTAAGTGAAAACTAAATGAAGCAAAGAGGAAGTATTCTTCATATGATTTAGAGTTGTATGCCATGGTACAAGCTCTCAAAAAGTAGAGGCATTACTTGCTTCCTAAGGAATTTATTGTTTATACTGACAATCATGCTCTTAGTTTTTTGAATGGACAAGAGAAGATCATTTGTAGGCATATGAAATGGGTTGAAATTCTTCAAGCATACACCTTAATCATCAAGCATAAGAAAGGGGTAGCTAATAAGGTTGCAAATGCTCTAAGTAGGAGGGTGTTGACAGTGCAAGAAGTGCAGTTGCAGAGCATAGGTGTTGAAGCACTCAAAGGATTGTATGAAGAGGACCAAGATTTCAAGGAGGAATATAAGGTATGCAGTGAGTTTGTAAATTCTTTTCATGGAGAATTTTTTTACTACACCTTGCAATGGTCTTTTGTTTAAGAGGTGTCAGTTATGTATCCTGAGGTGTTTGTTCCATGAGGGATAATGTAGTAAAGGAGAAACATAGTGGTGGTTTAGGACGTCATTTTGGGATAAATAAGACCTTAGACCTAGTTAGGAGATTTTAATTTTGGTCAAGGATGCAAACTGATATCAGAAAGTTTGTGGAGAGTTGTATTATGTGTTAGAGAGCAAAGGGGGTCTCAACCAATACAAGGTTGTACCAACCTTTTCCTATACCAAGTAGACCATGAGAAAGTTTGAGTATGGACTTTGTGATGGGATTACCCAAGGCAAAGGTAGGTCATGACAATGTGTTTGTTATGGTAGACAGGTTCATCAAGATGGCTCACTTTATTCCTTGTAAAACCACAAATGATGCTAGCTATATTGTAGGATTGTTCTTCAAAGAGATTGTTAGAATCCATGGGTTTCCTTTGAGTATTGTATCTGACATGGACAACAAATTTATAGGGAATTTTTGGAGAGACTTGTGGAAAAGGTTGGGTACAAATTTGTCTTTTAGCTCAGCTTATCACCCTCAGATTGATGGCCAAACTAAGGCTGTGAATAGGTCATTGGGAAATATTCTTAGATGTTTGACAAAGGAGCATGGAAGTAGTTGGGATATGGTGATACCTTAGGAAGAGTATGCCTAACAATTTAACAAACAAAAGTACAGGTCTAAGTCCTTCAGAGATTGTGTATAGTAGTCATCCAAGGGGAGTTTTTGAATTGAGATATGTTTAGGGGTTGGACAAGAGGAGCGGACATGCTGATGAATTTGCAGAGACTATGAAGAGGTACACCAACAAGTCAGAGATACCTACAATAGAACAATCAAAAGGTTAAAGAAAGAGTGGATCGTAGAAGGAGAGATGTGCAGTACAAAGTGGGTGACATGGGCATGGTTCATCTTAGCTAGGACACGTTGCCCAAGGGAAGCCATAGCAAGTTGATGATGAGAAGGATTAGACCTTGTAAAATTTTGGATAAATATGGTCCTAATGCTTATAAAATTGAACTCCCTAATGATATTTCTATTTCACCTATAATTAATGTTTCTTATCTAACATTGTATAGGAGTCTTATTGTAGGAGAAAGTACAGGTGAATCTATTCAGGGAAGTGAAGAATAGGTAAAGCACTTACCTCCTAAGGAGTTGCCTAAGATGGAGTGCATTTTGGATAGTAGGAAAGAAAAGAAGACATGACAAAAGGATTATTTTGATCACTTATTTAAATTGAAAGGCCTTCCTAACTCAAAATATACATGGGTAAAGGAAGAAGATATCAAAAAATGTAGGGTGGTGATTTGTAGAAGTTGGTCTCTAAGAGGGCTTGAGACAAATTTCACTCGGGTAGTATGGTGCAGGAGCACCTACCTATGAAGAAATGAACCAAGAACAAGATGATCTTCTTTTATCCTAGAAGGAATGTAATAAGACACTATGGGTCCTTTTTGTAAATCAATGTCCTAGGAGTGTGACAAGTTTGTCCATGTTCAGGTCCAATTATCATCTAGGGTCTTGTAGAGAAAATTGAGTCAATAAGGGTCACAATGGTCTAAATTGAAGGATCAAGTGACCAAAAGATTATTTGAGTCATTTTTTATGTTTTAGGATCTAATGTAATTATTATGGGGGACTATGATATTCTGGAGTCTAAGTTGGTTGAATAATGCAAAAATTGTCATATTGTCAATTTGTTGTCATGACAATTTTGCACCTTTTGTAAGTCACGATTCTTCAACAGTCAGTTCAGTTTGAAAAATGGTTGGAGGAGGTTGTGTTCATTTTGTGTGGCACCTTTAATGGCCCCAAATAGAGAAATATTTAGGTTGGGTTGATTTGGTTGTTTTCAAAAAGAAATTGAAGCATCAAGGACTATTGGGAACTCGGAAAATCATCTAATTTCTATTGATTGCATACTGTAGGTGGATTGGAAAGAATGCTCATGGCATAGATCCTAAAACTAGATTGTTTTACCTTTATTTTTCATTTGTTTTTAATTATTGAAGTGGTCTCTACCCCATACTACAATCAAATCTCTACCTGGTATCCTAAAACCCTCCAACCCCGGTGTGACTGTAATAATGGGTTTTGGGGAATCCTTGACTGAACACTCTACTGTTATAGGAGATAATATGCCACTATATCATATGTAAATTCCAAAATTCATTAAGAGGACAAAACAAGGCGAAGAGGATGGATAACTAAACCCTAGGCCTAGCATCTCTATGTGACAGACCGATTTTATGATTGCAATGCGTGAGAATTGAGTGGTAGAGCACTGGAAAGGGGTTTTAATATGGTAAAAGAGCACTTTGGAGCTTAACATAAAATTTCATGGTCAGTGATGGTCACCCATTTGGAGAACCAAACCAATTTGTGGAAGATGATCAGTCAAATAGGTCTAATAACCCTATTAGGTCTATTAGTGCAGTATTAGTTGGGATATCTGCAAGTTGGTCTAGTACTGGAAATTGAAATATTTTTGAGAACTCCAAAAAGGGTATTTGAAAAGTTATCACTCGATTCCTTATAATGGAGGCCTAATTCCTACTGGTTTTGTTTGTGCACAAGTGAGTCAAAATTGATGTTTCGGTGGGTCTAAACCATGAAATCATGTTTCATTTGTATTAAGGTGTTGTGAGAACACCCCTCCAAGGATCGTTGTATTGAATTAGTCAAGTGTTTCATTCAAACCCTAAAGCCTAGTAGTAGCCCACTCATATGAATGCAAGGGTGTGTGTAGTCACATAGGACTTGAAAGTTTTGGTTGCTTGTAAGTGGACATATTAGAGCCTTTGAGGCTTCCAAGGTGCTATTAGTATCATTTGAATCATTGAGTGATGTGGTGTTGTGTAAGGATCTTCTGGAAGTAGGGATTTGGTTGAGTCTGTGAGCCTTAGAGGTTGTTTGGTTCAAGGTTACCCTTCCAGTCTGTTGCCTCCTCATCAACATGGTACCTCTTCCCCCAAATTTAGATATACCTAAGTATAAAAAATATGATGGTAAGAGTGATCCCCATGATCACATTCGAGAATTTTGTATCATGAGCTTAGAGTTTTCTCACAACAACATATACTTAATGAGATTATTTCCAAGAATTTTTAGAGGGGAAATAATGGAGCACTTGTTAAAACTCACACCTCCAATCAAATCATTCAATGAGTTGGTGAACAAATTCACAACACAATACTCCTATAACATCCAACACGCAATCACCATGTTGGATGTGTGTAACACGAAACAAAAGAAAAATGAAAAATTCGTGGTGTTTCTACAATGATGGAGGTGCATGGTCTCAAGATATCCACGAGATGTGCCTAAGAAGGAAAAGATTGAAATCTTCATAGACAATCTAAATAGTGAGATGAGTTATCAACTCAAACTACAATGTATACTATCTTTTGCAAAATTAATAGAAAATGGTATCCATGTAGAGGAAGCTTCCATAAAGAAAGGAACATTAAAGTTTGTTGGCTTGATGATGATTTTTGTAATGGATGAATTTATGTGTTATAATTTGATGACACACATACACACACATATGTTCACATTATAATAGTCATCTTAGTCATGAAAAATCAATACTATTCATAAGTCTTAAGTTTGCAAACTAGTACTATCATTTGTATAGTAGATTTCAACAAGTTTGAAGGAGTCTAACTGGTATGTGTAGACAACTAGTATATACAACAATGACATTGGTTTTGGTCATTGTCATTAACACCAGTTATGGAGATACTGAGGATATCATCAAGGAAGAAAATGGAGGACAGTTGGTTTATGTGTTTGATGTGGTTAACTCTTAATCGATATCAGTTTTCCAACTAGTTTCACTGATTGTGTAATGAGTTATCACCGATCGTGATGAGTTATCCCTAATCGACATATTTGGTGGCAATTTGTGATGTTTTATGTGAGATTGTCCAAATACACTGCACCTATGAAATTGTGATGGAGTTCCTGAGCCGACATGAAATCTAATGTCTATATAATGACATTGTGATGAACTACTTTGTATGATGAAAGATATAGTTGATACTGTATGTTTGAGTTGTTGCGAATTGCAGAGTAAGTTGGTGATGCAGTATTGAGTGAGCTAAAGAGGATCTATACCAGCAAGATGTGCTATTATTAGATCATCCCTACCTATTATTTTCTACTCACTACAGCAGTCGAATCCCCTAGCAGGGTAAGCTCTAACAAGCTTTTTGTACAAATCCTCTAACCATGTGATCCATTAGTTTGGGTTTTGAAATCCTCTATCGAGGTTACTCCTAACAAGGTACTACATTTAACAGGATACAACTCCTAACAAGGCATTGGGATCTTTAATAGGATTTGCTCCTAGTAGAGAACTTTGTAGATGTTAACTGCTCAATTACCTATTACTGCAGATAGTTAACTTGTGAGTCTCCTCTCACCATGGTTTTTCCCAGTTGGGTTTTCCGCGTATGTTATGGTGGATGTTTTACATGTTGTGGATGCTTTAATATCACTTTGGATCACTTGCATTGTATTTAGTAAGTTGGTTAACTATCTTTATCAGTCTTTGTTTAAAGTGGTATTGTTTTTACTATCACTGCTTCACCCCCCCTCTCAGTGCTTTATAAGTCTACCAATTGGTATCAGAACCTAACTTGCTTAAGTCTTAATCAATTGGAAGGAAACCCTAAAGCCACCATGGGGGATATGAGTTATTTAGAGATGGATAAGTTCTTGATGCTACCAAGGAAGAGATTGAAACCCTAAGATATTAAGCTTCACAAGTTAAAAGGAGAGAGCTAACTGAGCAAATATTGGAGATATATGACAATAGTTCTTCAGATGAGGCTAATATCGATCCACTGGTTGAAGAAGTTGAAAAATTGAATGGTGAAAATCTAAATATGAGGAGAGAGTTAGAAGACCTAACCATCCGCATGAGCCAAGAGCTTGAAGAAAGAAGGGCAACTAAAGACCTAATCAAAGAGAGAGATCATGAGATTTTCAAAATCAAGCATGAGAATACAACTTTGCATGAACATTGGCATGAGGAGAAGGAAGAGAAGGAGGCTTTGTAGCTAGATCTTGAAATGGAAACATCTCTAAGAGAGACTTTGACAAAACAAAATGAAGATCTTACTAGAGAGCTCACTGAGGCTAATGAAAAGCTTGAAAAGTTCAATAAGATTTCTTCTATGTTGGATGAGCAAATCCAATCTTAGAAGATGAAAGATGACACATCTGGACTAGGTTCCAATACATTTGACAAAGGAGAATCTTCTGGTAACAAGAGCAACATGCACAAAGGTAAAAATTATCCTAAGGATAACAATCCTACCAACAAGAAAGCTTTTAAACCCATTTGCTTTATTTTTCACAAAGCTAGACATACTGCTAATGTGTGTAGAAGCAAACCTAATGAGAACAAAGGATATAATGCAAATGCTAGGTATGTAAGATTTTAAGGTTATTGTTTTACATGCAACATGTATGGACATATATTGGTTGAATGTAGATATGGAGAAAACAATATGGCACCTCACATGAATCCAAGACCTAATGGTGACTGGAGAAGAACCTATGACAACCGGGGAAACATGAACTGGCAGAAACCCAATGTCAAAAAGTTTAGTCCATATGAAATGGAAAAGATAACTAATGTGATTTGCACCATTTATAATAATTATTGCCATGTGTCTATGAACTTGTAGCATCCTAAAATTGTGGCACTTGCAATTTCGACCGCATTTGGGTCTTCATGATGGCGATACAACACTGAACTTGAATGGAGACCATGAAACTTGTTCATGACATCAAAAACTGCATTTTTCAGCACCCTGGCCTGATCCTCCTTGCACCCTGCTGTCCCTGGAGGTGGGACCATGGCGCCCAGTGCCCTAGTCCTTCAGGACCAGGGCGCCCAGCACCCTGGTCCCCCAGGACCATGGTGCCCAACGCCCTAGTCCCTGGCCCTATTTTTGGGCCCGGTCTCTTTTGGGTCTCGGGTCTTTATGTTTGCAAATTGGAAAATAATCTTCCTAGGTCAGCCTAAGGTCAGGAAAATCAGTCTTTTAACCCTAATTGGCAAGTATATAAACTACTTTTCCTCTCCTAGAAAGGAAGATGAAAAGGAGACGGAAGCGATACTCAAACATTCAAGCATTCAAGCATTCAAGCATTCAAGCATTCAATCATTCCTTCAAGCAATTGATCATTCTAAGTCTCCATTCAAGGCTAAGTGTTGCATTCAAGACAAGGATTGAACCATTGAAGAGGAGATCACATACCACTTACAACATACAACATACAATAACATTTACACCTTCGCATGTAAGAATACAAACATTCTTACAACAAGGTATTGGTACTTTATTACATTACAATCATTTACATTTACAACATTTCTCATTTCTTGGTTAATTCCAAAACTGAGGTTTGACCTAAGGGAAAACCCCTAATCCCTAACCCCCTAATCATCCTCTCTTTTCTGTGTGTAGGTTGCAGGTACACAACTGTAATTGAAGATCTGGAATCCTTGTGCAGAGACAAACAGATCCCCCTTCGTTTCGTGGATTTTTTGGAGGACCGTGTGCACGTCGGGCGCCATCGTCCTGTCAACTTTTTCTCAAATTTGCAGGATAGCTCCATCTCGACATTTTACTACTAATTCCAGGTCTGCAGCTTCATCCTATATTCCTATCTCTGTTTATAAGTGAATCTTTCTCACTTTTCATGCATTCCTAGCTTAATCCTTCTATCTACATTCTTTACAAAAGAGGGTAGCCTTGCTGTCTTAACCCTTGAAACTCATTTAGAATCCAATCTTGCATTGTGTGGGATTGGATCTTGTGGGTTTCAACCCCTCTTTTGAATGTAAAGTCTCCCCTAAGTGAAAACTGTCAACCCTAGTGACCCCCTTTCTCTCTCCTTGGAGTGGTGGGGGGAACAACTTAGGGTTCGCTCGCAATTTTCTGCTTTACATTTTGGTGAACCCGACATGAACATCCTTTCTGATTATTCATGGCTAGATCTGAAAATTGGATGCCTTGATTACATTTCCATGTTTGATCTTTTGCAAATTTTAGAGGTTAATTGCATAAAAACACTAAATTTTCTTTTTAGTAATTGACCTTGTGAAGTGTTTAATTATTAATGCTTGTTTCAGATCTACCCTTCTATTACAAATTGTCAATTCATATTTGTGCTTTAATTCTAAAAATTAAGTGGTTAAGTGTCAAAACCCTAATTTTTAAAACATTCTTGATTCAACCTTTGACTGATAATTTCACTGATCAAAACATCTCCAAATCAGCTGTAACTTTGGATTCCGCAACAAAATCATAATATCTTTCATCCCTAAAAATTTGGAAAAAAGTTGCGAGGACCGTGTGCACCCCGAGCGCCATTGTCCCCGACATTTTTTCCAAAATTTTGGGAGCTAGATCTTACTGTATTTTTCTGCTAAAATCCAGAATTTTGGCTGATTTTATCAATTCTAACACATTCAAAATTAAGGTCAAAGTTGGTCTTGTGATTGCTTGGATTAAGGCTTCTAATCATTCAAAAATTGTTGAAATTGAAATTTTGTGTCAAAATTGTGTTCTTACTGTCCTAAATCTGAAAAGTGTGTTGGCGTTCATACAAAATTTTAGTGCTTTATTCAAATTCTTGCAATTTGTGACTTTTGAAATTAAGTGTTTAATTGCAACAACTTTGATTTCCGCTTTCAAAATTGAATTTTGCGTGAAATTGAGTCAACTTTTAAAATTCAAAACTTGCATTGCTTTTGGTATTCCCTCTAAAATCATAAAATTCAAAATTTCAGTTTCCCTCTCTTTTTCAAAATTCAAATTTTGCATTTTTCAACAATCTAGGTAGGGTTCAATTTTGAGATTGCAACTTTAATTTGGCCTATCTACAGATCGTAAAATCACTCAATTTTTTCAGATTAGCTTTAAAATCATCATAACTTTCATCCCTGAAAATTTCGAAAAAAGTTGCGAGGACCGTGTGCACCCCAAGCGCCACGGTCCCTAACATTTTTTTTGAAATTTTGGGAGATTGTCGTGATTGCATTTAACAGCTTAAATCTAAGAGATTGGCTGATTTTATTGAAATTTGCTACCTCTAAATTCAAAATATTCTCTCCCTCTCTAGTGCATGAGTTTTACAACAATAAGCCCTACTTACACTATTCCCATTAGACGAAGTCGTAGAATTAAGTCTTTCCAAGGTTTAATTACCGAGGAGATGGAACCTAATTTGAATAGCCTTTTTAACGAGGACACGGGTAATTCCTCTAATCCTCCTAATGATGAAGAAGCTCTCCATGAGGTTTCTGTAGAACAACTTTCAAAATTGGATAACCAATTTGATGATTTTCAGCAATGGATGTCTCAAGAGTATCCCGATAGTCAAGCTCTTTCATTAATTGAGGGTTTAAAACATATGGTTCAAAGTGATAAGAATGGAATTGATATTTTGTGTGGTATTGCACACATTGTGGATTCGAATGTGATGCCTATGAAGAGTTGTGCCGAAACTTTGGGTTATACACAACCTCCTACTCAAGTCAACCATTCTATTCCTTTGACAACTTCTATTGCTAGCATACCTACTTTTACATCAAACATAATGACTACTTCTATACAAGATATTCCCCCTATGATCACCAGTCATGGGGGCAATCCTTCCTCTTCAATAAACCCTCTTCCTTCATTCAATCAAAATTCTTCATTCATTCCTTCAATGAGTGTCCCTATTACATCTCCACAAATGAACATGACGCAAGGGGGCAATTCGTTTAACCATTCCATTCCTCCTTTTAGTGTTCCTCCTTTCCACTCATCTCCTATGACTAACTATCATAGTCTCCCGCCACCTTACTCTCAATCAATACCTTCTTTCAATAACATAATACCTCCATCTCAATTTAACACGTCTAATATGAATTCTTCGACTGAAGCGACCATTAACAATCTTGCACAAACGGTCTCTTCTTTACAGCAACAAATTGCCTCTATGAATCAATCTAAGTTTAGTGTGCCCACATTTGATGTTGCGAGCCCACTTTCTCTTGACATTGTTCGAGCTATCCCTCCTAAACATGTTGAAATCCCGCATTTGGAGCTTTATAATGGTAAAGGTGATCCTCTAACACATGTTAAGACTTTTCAAACAATATGTACCAATTTTGCTTATGACCAAAGGTTGCTTCCAAAACTGTTTACTAGAACATTAAGAGACAAAGCCCTACAATGGTATTGCTCATTGCCTTCTTATTCTATTACTTCTTTCGAACAACTTGCAAATGCTTTTATTCAACAATTTCAAAACAATATAAGTCCTAAAGTTACTTTGATTGATTTAATGCATTGTAAACAAGGTGTTAAAGAAAAAGTGACTGATTTCATTGGTAGATATAAGCATTTGTATGCTCAAATTTCTTTTCCAGTACCTGACAATGATAATCAAAGAATCTTTATTTCTAATTTACAAAAATATATTCGAGATAAACTTCTATTTTTTGAGTTTACTTCTTTCCAACAGTTGTGTGCAACTCTTCACAATTATCAACTGACTGTGAGTCAAATGGAACAAGCAAATCCTATGGCTCCGAGTGATAAGAGTGATAGTAGTCAACAACCATTTGGGAAGTTTAAACCGAACAGAGAGTCCATTAAATTCAATGAAAACATCATCAACAACAATGTGAATGCAGCATCAGGTGTGCCTCCTATTTCTAAGTTTTTCAAGAAAGAAAGAAAGTTTACTCCTTTGAATGAATCATTGCATAGTATCATGAATAAGTTATTGGAACAAAATGTGCTTACTCTTCCTCCTATAAGGCAAATAGATCCTACAAAGATTAATTCACCCTATTTTGATAACAAATCTTTTTGTCAATTTCATCGTCAACCTGGGCATGATACTAAAAAATGTTTTGCTTTAAAGGGTAAAATTCAAGATTTGATTGATAATAATACTATCTCTGTTTCAAGAGTGAATGATAAAGGCAACACATTTGTAGCTCCTCCTAACCAAAATCTTAAGATTTTTACTGATCCATTACCTTCTCATACCTCTAATGTGATTGAGACTAATGATTCCTCTTTCTCATCTAATGGTCTTGTGTCTATGACTCCGAATGTGATTAACTTTGTAGAGCAGCAAGAAAACCCTAAAGAGCCTTCCATCACATTTGATTCTAATGAAACTATTAGGGCACCTGATGGTCCTTTATACATAGTTACAAAAGTCAAGAATACACCTTGCCGTGGAGTGCTTATTGATCCTGCTTGCATGGTTAACGTTATTACTGAGGAATTTCTTTTTACTTTGCAATTGAATCAAGTGATCTATGACAAAATAGATGTGGTTGTGAAATTATTTGATGCATTTTCTTCTCCTGCAATTGGTTCTATTACATTACCTATTGAGGTCCATAACAAATCCCTTGATGTGAACTTTGCTATTATTCCTTCATCTGAACAATTTCGTGTGAAGCTAGGCTATCTTCGGCTATCTTCCATGAAAGCTATTGCTTCTCCTATTCATAAATGTTTGAAATTTCCCCATAATGGTGAAGTTGTTACTATCAATCATAGTCTCTTTAAACCAGCTGAAAGAACTTCTAGTGTTCCTATTGATTATTTTTGGCCTAAACAATTCCAATCTCTTCCTCCGCGAAGTGATCATCTTTTCAAATCTTATCAAAAGTGGAAAACAGATATGATCCTATCTCTAAGTGAACCTAGAACACCCAAACTTGATATTCCTATCATTCTTGAGAAGGAAGGTCTTCCTTTGAAAGATAAAACTAATGTCTTTCCTCAAGAAGATTCCCAACCCATTCCTATGGATGTGACTATGTCTATATCTAACAAACTTTCTAAAAGTAGACCTATACCTCCTCGTCATGATGGACTTGGTCTCCTTCCTAAACAAAATATTCCTCCTTTATATGAAGCAGTTCCTCCTCCTTCCCCTTATGGAGAGAAGAGACCTTCCTCTTCTCCTATTACCCAGCCTAAGAGACCACAACCTAAACACCCAAGTGATAAGGATGAGAACATTCCTCCTCCTCAATCTTCTCCACTTCCTACTAAGACTAGACGAAATCATTCTGCGTGTGAATGCTGACGAAAGTGACGTCTTAGAGCTCAAGCAGCTGCTTCTCAAACTTTGCAATCCCCAAAAACACCTTCAACAAGCATTATTCCATTTTCTCCAAAATCTCCTAAACATAAGATGCATGATGGTCTTGATCCTGTGTGAGTTAAAGATCCTATTTTTATAAATCTTGATGATGATATAGATGAAAATGTTATTCATGATGAAAATGTTACTTCTCTTACTTCTGATAGTGAATATGAATATGTTGATGTTGATAACCATTTATCTAACGAATTTTCTAAAGCACTTATCCTAGCTCCTAGACAAGAACAACGTGGCTTGGAACATGAACATAGCCCTTGTTTGGATCTTGTGATAGCTCCATCTGCTGTGTTGGATGTTCCTCCTCTAGCGTGTTCCCTGCCTTCCTGAAATATTGATCAGCAAGATCGGGGGGTAGATGACATGCTAGACTAGTTCATTAGCATAGCAGACTCTCTCCTCCTCTCTATTGTTACTTCTTCTATGTGTTATTCTCATTCTTCTATTCATTGTCCTTAGTGTTGTCTACTTGAGGATGATGCAAAGCATTGAGATCTCTTTTGGTCTCTCTCATGTTGACTCAAAAGACACATGTGTTCCCTTCTTCTAGGTGACCTTCCTTGATTGGGGAATGAAGAACAATTATGCATACATACATATGATATACATGAATTATCATACAGCATACTGACCCCGAGGAAAGCGAAGTCACCTCGTGATTCATGTTTTGTGTCTATTATCCTTGGGTTTATCTCACACTTGGGGGCTAAATCTTTGTGATAACATGCTCCTTTCCCTTCTCATTTCTTATGTGTATCACTACCTTAAAGCAATCACCCCCGTTGAGGCATGTGCGATCGCTTTAACATAGGGTGGCATACACCCCATCTATCCCTTCAGGATACTTGAAAATTTCTTGGCGAACTTAGCTTTGCCTTGAAAATTTTTGGTATTTTTCTTGCATGACTCATAGTGAGGGAACCTTACTACTAACAGTCATGGTTCTCCCTCATGATCTTCCCTTTTACTTTGTCAATCGAAGTTGTAAGATCCTTAGTCCACTGGGGGCTTGGCATATCTTGCCTCCTTGATGTGGTGAAAGTCTTTCAATGTTGTTTCCTTGTACTTTACCGAAAGTATGAGCGTATGCTTATACTCCCGCTAAAGTGGGGGCTAAATGTAGCATCCTAAAATTGCGACACTTGCAATTTTGACCGCATTCGGGTCTTCATGATGGTGATACAACACTGAACCTGAATGGAGACCCCGAAACTTGTTCATGACATCAAAAACTGCATTTTTTAGCACCCTAGCCTGATCCTCCTTGCACCCTGTTGTCCCTGGAGGTGGGACCATGGCGCCCAATGCCCTGGTCCCTGGCCCTTTTTTTGGGCCCGGTCTCTTTTGGGTCTCGGGTCTTTATGTTTGCAAATTGGAAAATAATCTTCCTAGGTCGGCCTAAGGTCAGGAAAATCAGTCTTTTAACCCTAATTGGCAAGTATATAAACTACTTTTCCTCTCCTAGAAAGGAAGATGAAAAGGAGGCGGAAGCGATAATCAAACATTCCAGCATTCAAGCATTCAAGCATTCAAGCATTCCTTCAAGCAATTGATCATTCTAAGTCTCCATTCAAGGCTAAGTGTTGCATTCAAGACAAAGATTCAACCATTGAAGAGGAGATCACATACCACTTACAACATACAACATACAATAACATTTACACCTTCGCATGTAAGAATACAAACATTCTTAAAACAAGGTATTGGTACTTTATTACATTACAATCATTTACATTTACAACATTTCTCATTTCTTGGTCAATTCCAAAACCGGGGTTTGACCTAAGGGCAAACCCCTAATCCCTAACCCCCCAATCGTCCTCTCTTTTCTGTGTGTAGGTTGCAGGTATGCAGCTGTAATTGAAGATCTAGAATCCTTGTGCAGAGACAAACAGATCCCCCTTCGTTTCGTGGATTTTTCGGAGGACCGTGTGCATGCCGGGTGCCATCGTCCCATCAACTTTCGCTCAAATTTGCAGGACAGCTCTGTCTCGACATTTTACTGCTAATTCTAGGTCCACAGCTTCATCCTATATTCCTATCTCTATTTATAAGTGAATTTTTCTCACTTTTCATGCGTTCCTAGCTTAAACCTTCTATCTACATTCTTTACAAAAGAGGTTAGCCTTGCTGGCTTAACCCTTGAAACTCATTTAGAATCCAATCTTGCATTGTGTGGGATTGGATCTTGTGGGTTTCAACCCATCTTTTGAATGTAAAGTCTCCCCTAAGTGAAAACCGTCAACCCTAGTGACCCCCTTTCTCTCTCCTTGGAGTGGTGGGGGGAACAACTTAGGGTTCGCTCGCGATTTTCCGCTTTACAGAACTATAGAAGGAGAACTAGAAGAGGTAATGCAGGCAGTGATAACTTTAAGAAACCCCCTCTCAAAAAATTATATAAAATCTTGGCGAATATTTAAATTTTTGAAAAAATAATTATTATTTTAATTGACGAATCTTTCCTTTCTTAAAATAAATATATTAATTATATTGGTGAATTTTTTTATATCAATTTTTTTGATAGAAAATATTGGCGAATCTTGGAAAATAAAAAGAGTATGCATTAATTACTATAGTAAATCCTTTCATTTAAAAAATAGTTTTTCATAGAAAAGTAAAGGCCTGAAGGTGGAAATCATTAATGAGTTTAAGGGGTAGAATCTACTTTATTTAGTTTCTACCATAAACTTAAAATAATCTAATAGCCCTTTTTGTATTTTGTGAGATAAAATGTACCAACAATTTGTAATACTCATGGGGCCAAAAGTTGCTTTTAGACAATTAATTTTCATTGAGGCCATTACAAGTTGTAGGTACAATTTACCTTATAGAATACAATGAAGGTTATTAGATTATATTTTAAATCAATGGTGGCAACGAAATATTGTTGATCAACCCTATAGTACTAATAATTATGATATATTATTCATGAATTAATTTAGATTTTTACAATAAAAGAAAATGTTGGCGAATATGATGCAATCATGTATTGAATATTGTGGTGAATCTTTGAGTAAAAAAAAAACCTAAAAAAAAATTCTTAGGCGAATTAAATAACACTAAAATAAAAATTTATAAAAATATGGCAATTCAAGTCACCTTAAAAGATGAACTTATTAGCCAAAGCATGATTCCCAAATTTCAAAAAATAGCCAATTGGTGAATATTAGCCACTAAAATTTTCACTGAATGTAGGACCATGCAGAGCATCTGGGATGGCCTGCTATCATTTTCACAAACCAGGACACATGGCGACATTTTGTAGAACCTAGAAGAACAAACCGGTTAACCATTATGTAGATCTGAAAGGTAAGAAGAAGGTAAATATTGAGGAAACTAGAGAGGAGATGAACAAAATTTGGAAGAAGAAGAGTGAGGACAATCTTGCAGAAGAATCTAACCCTTCACGTAGTGTGAAGAATACTGAACCGGTGAATTAAGCCTTTCAACATGCCTAAGGGGAGCATAGTGGTAAATCTACTTCCGTACCCCTGAAGAGTGTATGGTAAGAGATTTTTGCATTTTGAGTTATTATGTGGGGATTCTTGATATCATTGTCTATCCATTTTCTATATGATTACCAATTGGCTATATACCTATCGGTGTAAGCAGGTGAGTTTGTTAAGCGATATATTAGGTTTTGTTACCCTACTGGTTGTGTATTTAATGCAGTGGGTAAGTTTATAAAAGTGAGTTTTACCAAGTTATTTTTACCCTAATTGCATTCGAAGAAGAATTTTTGAGCACCCGTAGAGCAAAGAAAAGAAGAATCTAAAGTTGAACTAGATTCAAAGATTGGAGAAGGCGAAACGGGCATGCATTTGAGAGAGCAACCGGAAACCCTACTAGAACAAAGGGATTAATGTATTCTTTTGTTAATCTCTCTCAAATCAAGTTTATCTATCATGGCATCATTGTCTAAGCAATCTGAGAGACTTATGATTACTGCTAAACCTATGGAGTCTATGGAATCTGATAAAATAGTATCATACATTGCATTCTCTCAAGTTCCTGATGGTGTTATGATTAAAGGTGATTTATCTAGTTACATTGACTATAAAATTGAATATTTAGGATCACTATCAATTTATTGTCAACCCAAATCCTTGTGTGATAAGAATGGAAAAATCAACCCCACGTACATCAGGGTTTATGAAAAAGGTTTTCATAATGCAACATACTTTCTTGAAGATTTTGAAGAGGAACATGTTAGGATAATTCTTAGTTATGTGGATGGAGAGAATATGTACCCTAATAGGTCACACACAATCATGAAGGAAGCAATTCATGCAATGACTAGTTTTTGGCAAACCAACGAAGTTCCAAAGCTAAGGAAATTTTTAAAAGAGACTGTGACTACACTGACTCAGACCACCTCTGACGGTCGTGTATTTTTAGTCACTAACATTAAAGACCCAACAGTCAAACTTGCAACTATGGTAATTGGTTGCAGGATATTTTATTCCAGCATGATGAACGATGTGCCATCTACTATTGTGCATACAACCTATAGGTTGATTGCTGAGAAAGCAAATTATGAACTATGTGAAGAAATAAAGAGCCAATTGATGTTGAACTTGCAATCAATTAAAAAAGACAATAGTCAAAAGTTCAAGTTTGGTCAACTTTCTATTGGTGTATTCTTTTATTTTCATAATTTCCTACCAGGAATTGGTGACATTCAATGGTCGAAGGACATACTGGTAACAACTCAAATCAAGAACAACATTAAGGCTATAAAGAACACATTTCTTATTGCTATGAACAAATATTTTAATGAGTTCCAAAAGAAGATTATCATGAGGTTGAGGCTACTTGAAGATGTGGTGAAACACTTTGCAAAAGACATCTGTTTCACAGTTAACACAAATTTTTGTCTTATGGAGGTCGTTGAACCCAGGGAAGATGAAATGGAAGAAATGAGTTGCGAATTCAATTATGACTTGTTAAGTGGATATGCCAATAACCTTTTGGCATCTCTAGTGGATAAGAAGAAGAAAAGACTGGGAACATACCAGGAGAAAATTGTACCAGTAATGCTCAACCCAGTAGTGCTAAAGGTAAGAAGAAGAAAGTTGAGCAAGCACCTTTAGTTTCAACTGGTACAAGAGTGACAAGAAGTTTACAAGTTGGGAAGGAACCGAAACCCAAAGTATATGTAATGAAACAACCTACAATGAAGAAGAGAGGTAGACAACTTATTCTTCAAGCAGACTCTGAAGATACTGACATTGAAGAGGAGCCTAAGAAGATGAAAGCAACTGGTAAGAAATAAAAATTAGTAGGAGAAATATCAAAGAAAAGTACTCCTATTAATGTTATATCATTCAAGCCTATGACTAATTTTGAAAGTGTATTTTGATTCTTTTGGTGATGGATAGAAACAACAAGTTATTCAAGAGGTAATCAATCATTTGTGCCAATTCAATTAGTTACCTCAGGATATTGAAAATGATGTCTCTGATTCTTTGTATTCTATTCTTATAAATTTGTGGAAAGTGGTTGTTGATCAAGATCAAGAAATCATTGACAAAATTTTCATTCAATATTTTCCTAAATTACCTAGAGATGAATTATTAGAATTGCTTGATAAATTGAAAGGACAATTTAATCATAAGGCAAGAAGATTGAAGCTATTGGTTGGAAAGATACAATCTGTTGAAGATGATACCCACATAATTGCTAAAGAAATTCATAGGATGCATGAGCAATTGAAATCACAAACAGAGACTGGATCTCTACCGGAGCTAAACGTTGAAGAGAATATTGCACCAGATGTTGTTAAGAATAAGGATGATACAATTCCCCATCAGCTATTTTCTTTATTGATGATATTGATGAAATTCAGGACACCATTGATACAAATGGCAATATCATTGAACCAGTTAAGAAATCTGTATTGCAACTGGTCATTTATGAAACACAGAAAACAAATAATACATTGGTTAATAAACCTAGTGTGGTTGTTCCACTACCACGAGAGAAAGAACAACAAGTTGATATTCAAGTGCCATAGGTTACTAGAGTTTCATAGGAGAAACAAACAGAGGTAGAGAAAGAGAAACCTGAGAAAGAGGTTGAAGTGATGGAACCTGAAAGGAAAAAGGATGAAGAGAAAGAGAAAATAGAGGAGAAGATAGTAGATAAAACAAATGAAAAGGAAAAAGAAAAGGAAATACAACAAGCTAAGGATGAGGATGACACTATAAGTATTAAAGGGTCTCTAAATGAAGATGATATGAGTGCATTTGAACTCATCGAGATTTCTTTTTACATGCAATCTTAGGCTCAAAAGAAAAGGCTAAAATAATAGAGGAAAGAAGTTGAAACAATACAAATTGCTATTAACATTTTGTCAAGTCTCCTACCTAAGACTGATACTAGAAATGTGAATAACCCTATCGGAAGGCTTGGATAGTTGATTGCTACTACTAATGACCAACTAAAAACACTTGAATATGTAGCCCAAACCTTAGCTAAGAAGAGTTATATAAAGAAGATGGGAGAGCAACTTGTGTTAGATATTGACAAAGGGAAGATTGCTCTATCTGTCAACAAATATATTTTAAGAAGTGTTGTTGAGACTGGAGGAAGGATACTGGCCTATACCTCTAACATTTCATTTTTCTTTTATGATTTGAAGAAGAAACGAGAAGAGACAGAACATGAACTAGAGAGGATATGTACTTCTTACATACCTTTACATGATTCAGCCTTAGCATTTGGCAAGTCAGTTGATGTTATGCAACATCAGTTAGATGTTTATGATGGTGAACAGGTTAAGCACCTGATATCTTTGAAATAACTCAAGAAAAACTCTTATATTTATGTATATGTAGTTTTTAAAGTAAATTTTGATCTAATATATATGTATTTTATTTTTCAATTTGGCATTGTTGTCAAAGGGGGAGTAGAAATTTGTATGTACAATTTTTGTAAGCACACTTAGTTGGAAAGTTGTAAAATTTTCTAAGTGTTGCCATCAATGCCAAAGGGGAGACTGTTGGCTTGATGATGATTTTTGTAATGGATGACTTTATGTGTTGTCATTTGATGGCACACACATACACATATGTTCACATTATAATGGTCATCTTAGTCATGACAAACTAGTCCTATTCCTAAGTCTTAAGTTTGCAAACCGGTACTATCATTTGTATAGTGGAGTTGAACAAGTTTGAAGGAGTGTAACCGGTATGTGTAGACAACCGAATACAATAATGACATTTGTTTTGGTCATTGTCATTAACACTAGTTATGGAGATAGTGAGGAGATCATCAAGGAAGCAAATGGAGGACAATCGGTTTATGTGATTGATGTGGTTAACTCTTAACCGATATTGGTGTTCCAATCAGTTTCACTAATTGTGTGATGATTTATCATCAACCGTGATGAGTTATCCCTAATCAATAGATTTGGCAACAATTTGTGATGTGTTATGCAAGATTGTCTAGATACATTGAACCTAGGAAATTGTGATGGAGTTCTTGAGCTGACATGAAATCTAATCTCTATATAATGACATTGTGATGAACTATTTTGTATGATGTGAGATATAGTTGATGTTGTAAGTTCGTGTTGTTGCAAATTATAGAGTAAGTCGGTGATGTAGTATTGAGTGAGCTAAAGAGGATCTATACAAGCAAGATGTGCTATTATTAGATCATCACTACCTATTATTTTCTAATTACTAAAATAGTCAAATCCCCTAGTTGGGTAAGCTCTAACAAGATTTTTGTACAAATCCTCTAACCAGGCGATCCATTAGTTTGGGTTTTGAAATCCTCTATTGAGGTTACTCCTAACAGGATACTACCTTTAATAGGGTACAACTCCTAATAGGGCATTGTGATCTTTAACAAGATTTGCTCCGAGCAGAGCACTTTGTAGACCTTAACTGGTCATTTACCTATTATTGCAAATAGTTAACTTGTGAGTCCCGTCTCATCGTGGTTTTTCCTAGTTGGGTTTTCCACGTATAAACACTTGTGTTATGGTGATTGTTTTACTTATTGTGGATGCTTCAATATCACTTTGGATTGCATGCATATTATTTAGTAAGTTGGTTAACTGTCTTTACCGGTCTATGTTTAAAGTGGTATTATTTTTACTGTCACTGATTCACCCCCTGCCCTTTTAGTGCTTTATGTATATCAAAGTTCTCTAAAGAAGGTGTTAATTCATCAAACAATAACACCTTTAACAATAAAAACAATAACAACAATTTATACAATTCCATATTTTGGACAAGGAACAAAAATGTTGTTAATGATGGGGTAATCGATTCAAACAATGTAAAGTCTAAACAACCAGTGTTGACTTTATCAGGCAACCCACCATCTAATAATGATAAAAAAAAAGTGCCAATCAAATAACTAACACTTAATGGCTAAATACCAACCAAGGAGCTTTAATGTCAAACAACAACAAGAATTACCAAGGTAACAACAACAACAACAAAGGGAACAACACAAACCAAAGAGGCAACACTAATGCTTTCCCCCATCGAGAGCTATTGGAAAATAAGATCATCACATTTCTAGCCACAAGAAAATTTGAACCCCAAATTAAACCACCATGGTGGAAGGACTCACATTATTGTGATTATCATCGAAAAAAGGTGCCTAATACAAATGATTGCATGAGGTTTAAGAAGATAGTTCAAGACATGATAGAAAAGGTTAACTTAATGGTCGATGGTCATAAAACCAATAGTGACCATGAAGCTTTCAAAAATCCTCTTCCCAGTTACAACAAGGGAGGAGCGTCAACGTCCAACAATACCAAAGGGGCTCATATTATCACACATATAAAAACACCATCAATCACATATCGACATATGATAATCAAGTGAATGTCATAAAAATCAAAGAAAAACAAGAACATGCGTTGCTAAATGTGACAACAAGAGTACATAAATATTTCTTGAAAGGGAACACATCAACATCAACAACTCTCCCCAAGACTCAATATAACTTGGTCGACCAACTACGCAGAACAACCACTCAGATATCTATACTTGAGTTGTTCAAACTTTCACCAAAACACAAGGATATCTTGGAGAAATCTCTTAACGAAACAACCATTATAAATAATATAGATATTAATTGATTCCAAGCCATGGTGGCCCATATGACGGTGCCACACAATATATCTTTTTTTAAACATGATGATGTCCCCTTGATTCATCTGCATAATACCCCACTACATATCGAGGTCTTAGTCTATAAACATCAGGTAAAAAGAGTATGAATAGATGGAGGAGCTCGGCTCAATATATATACTCTAAAGCTTATCCGTGCATTGGGCTTCTCTGAGTAGTCTGTTGATCCAAAAAACAAAATCACTATCAAAGCCTATGATGATGAAGAAAGGTCATCCAAAGGAACTATAATACTACCCATTCAGGTAGGTCCTGTATAGAGAGATACCATGTGCCATGTCTTGGACATAGACTTGACATAGAATATACTATTGGGTCATTCACATATCCATGAAATGTAGGCGATGCCTTCCATGTACCATCAATGTATAAAGCTCCCCTACAATGGATTGGAAATTTCAATATCTATAGATAATAACCCTTTTCAGTATTCCAATGCTATGGGGGAAGCTCAAGATAGCTCGATTCTACACAATAGGGAGGCCCAAGCTTCCTTTACATCGAACCATCAAGAGTAACTCAAGTCTCTATCCATGAACTTCAAGCAAAAGATGAAAATAAAGGACCAAGGCATGGGGGAGTACTCTTTTGAACCCTTATGTCTATATAAATTGCCAACTTCACCAAGGTCTTATAGACAACCTTCCACATCAAGACATCAGGAAACAAACCCCCTCACAAATTTTAATGGTAAATTTATCCAAATGGGCACGTTGGCTGAAGAATTAGAAGATAAAGACATCCTTAGCTGGCTATACAAGGATGAAGAAGAAATCAGATCTGCTACCATAGAAGTGGTCGTACCAATAGAATAGTATGGCAATGGGTTCTAGATCATGCAACAAATGGGATACAAAGGAAAAGGACCTATTGGCAAGTGTCAAGAAGGCATCACAAAACCCATACAACCCCCTTCACAATTTGCAAAAGATAAAATAGGACTTGGGTATGGTCAACATGTTCTGCCTGTGCAAAAGAAAAATCATCACCAAAAACCTCAATGGAAAGAAAAGAAAAGGTATAGCAAAGACTCATGGCAAGAATCACTAAAAAAAGCAATAGAAAAGACAAGGAAGGAGCAAAAACATTGAGAAGATGAGAAATGACAAGAAGAACTTGCTATTCAAAAGAAGGAAGCTTCTTATATGAAAATAAATCATACACAAGAACCAAATCAAACCAAGGTGGAGCAACAACCTAAATAAATTGCTACTCACAAAAAAGAAATAGTGTACAAATAAGTTCAAAGAGTAAAAGAAAGCACCAATCTCGAATCAGAACAATCTACTAAACTTGTGTCAATTATCAGCGATCTTTTCTCACCATACAATATACTTGTCAGATTCAGCGAGGTAACTTGGGACACTGATTCTGAAACCAATTCCAATGAGTATGAGTGGGATAGTTATTCTGATGTTACTGAAGATATTGAGGTGGATACAATCCATGCATACATACTCATTTCTCACAAGGGACAAGGCTCAAGATCTTGATTGTTTGAATTCATACCACAACATATTTACAAGGCTAGTGAGAACGAGCAACAACAATACAAACAAGGCAATATTGAGGAAAGTATCATCGAAGACCTTGAAAATACTATAAACCTCACCAATAATGTTAATTACTATAACGATGACTCCATCATGACACTTACAACAACTGATCTTAACCCACCAAGTGTCTCCTTACCGCTCATATATCCTGATCTCAAATACTGGGAAGAAATTGAGCATCATGATATACCAATATTCTCATCTAATGAGGCCATTGTCCAATACCTTTGCTTGGTCAGCCTAAAAGCATGCTCCACTAGTGAAAAATGTAACGATATATGCAATCAAGAGAGTTCCAAGTCTCTCAGTCGCAAAAATAAAATAAAAATGGATCTAATGGTGAAAACTAGTTAATGGTAGTAATAGATCACAAAAAGGTAAAAATAAAGGATGTATCTGAAGGTGAAAACCTTTATAAAGCACCTAAATATGGGAGACTTGACACTCTTCTTGAACATTAGCATGAGAGGTCACCAATATTGATTGAGCCAACTCAATCAATAAGTATTTGCTAACTATGAAAAAACAGATTGACTATAATGCCCTATTAAAACCCCTTATGAATACTGGTATGGGAGATCACCTGATGTTAGCTATTTTAAGATCTTTTGTAGCAAATGTTTTATTAAGAGAGGTGATTACATAAGTAAGTTTGAAGCTAAGAGTGATGAAGACATATTTCTTGGCTATTCCACCAAGACTAAGGCCTATAAATGCTTCAACAACTAGACACAAAGAATTGTTGAAAGTGTTGATGTTCATGTAGATGAATGTCCTGAAGTCTCAGAAGGAACCGGTTTAGACAAAAAGGATGAAGATCCTTGCATTTTTATTTTGGAACCTGAAACTATTAAAAGAGAAGCTAGTAAAGCAAATCCTGATGTACTTGTTCAACCAGAATAAATAAATTCAGAAGAAGATGACAATGAAGAAGCTGAACCTGAAGAGAATGATCATGTTATACCTAGGTATGTGAGACTAAATCACAGTCCTGAACAAATTGTTGTGGATAAGGATGCCAGAGGACTAACTAGAAGGAGAATAAGAGATAACTCTTGCATGATCTCTAGCTTTGAACCTAGAAGTGCTAAGGAGGCATTTGGTGATGATCATTGGGTTAAAGATATGGAAGAGGAATTAGATCAAATTGAGAAGAACAACACTTGGACCCTAGTACCCCAACCGATAAACAAGAATGTTATAGGTACTAAATGGGTGTTCATAAACAAGTTAAATAAAGATGGTGTTGTAGTTCACAACAAGGCAAGATTATTCTATAAAGGCTATGCACATGAATAAGGAGAAGATTATGGAGAAACTTTTTCACTAGTAGCAAGTTGGAATGTGTCAAAACATTACTTGCATTTGTAGCTCATAAGAAGTTCAAGGTATATTAGATGGATGTTAAGTCTGCATTTTTGAATGGGATATTGGAAGAAGAGGTTTATATAGAGCAGCCTAATGCTTATGCATTGACAAATAAGGAAGACATGGTATGAAAATTGCATAAAGCTTTGTATGGATTAAAGAAGGCACCCAGAGCATGGTATGAACGACTTCATACAGATCTGATGAAGATAGACTTTGCTAGAACAAGTGATGATAGCAACATTTTTCTCAAGTCTGAAGGAGATGAAATACTAGTCAGTGAAGTATTTGTTGATGACATGAGCAATAGTTTTGCAGATGAAATGAAGAATGAGTTTGAGATGTCATTAGTAGGGGAAATAAAAAATTTCCTAGGCTTGCAGATACAACAAATGAAGAATGGTATTTTCATTACTCAATCCAAGTATGTGAAAGAGGTTTTGAAAATTTTTGTTATGAGTGACTGTAAACCAGTTGGAACCCCAATGGTTACAGGTTGTAAGTTGTCCAAGGATGATGCATCTAAGTCTGTAGATGAAAAGGGATACAGGTCAATGATTGAAAAATTACACTGTTGTTCACAGTCGACTGGATATTGCCCATGCAGTTGGTATTGTTGCTAGATTTCAGAAGAATCCAAAGGAATCACATCTGATGGCAAACAAGAGAATTTTTAGATATCTAAAAGGTATTGTTAACTATGGGTTATGGTATCCATATGGTGGAAATTTTGATTTGAAGGTGCACATAGATGCTGATTGGGAAGGAAATGTTGATGACCGAAAGAGTACTACTGGTGGAGAATTCTTTCAAGGAGGAAGGATAGTTTGATGGAATAGTAAAAAGCAAAGTTGTACTTTGCAATCTACTGCTGAAGCAAAGTATGTAGAAACTTAGATGAATTGAACACAAGCTATTTGGATGAGGAATATTTTGGAAGATTTTAAGATGAAAATCTCAGAACCTATAAAGATTTTGTGTGATAATACAAGTGCAATAAACATTTCTAAATATCCTATTTTGCACTCAAGAACTAAGGACATTGAGTTGATGTATCACTTCTTGAGGGAAAAAGTTCAATGTAAAGATGTTATCTTGGAGCCTGTTTCTACCAAGGAGTAGCTTGCAGATATCTTTACCAAACCTCTACCTAAGACCACTTTTGAGTATCTTAGAAGTCAATTGGGGGTTATCCCTCTTCATGAAGTTAGTTGAGCATGATGCTAATTCCATCAGTCCCTGAATTACTTGTAGAATCTTACATGGATTGATGAAGAAGTGGATTTATTCCACAGGGGGAGAATCAAGTTGCAGTATGTTGTTGATGCACAATGAGAAAAGAATTACATGTTTTACTTTCACTTTGGCATTGTTGTCAAAGGGGGAGAAGAATTATGTGATTGAGGAGAAGAATTATGTGATTGAGAGAAGAGTTATGTGTCTAATTAGGGAAACTAGTGGTAGGATGAAGACAGACAGAACAAGATGAATACTTGGTAATGTAAACCAGGATTCCTATTCATCAATCACAATAGCAATCAGAGGCATTGATATTTGTATTGCCATCAATGCCAAAGGGGGAGATTGTTGGCATTTTGCATATAGATTGAATTAATGATATGTTGTCATTGATGTCAATTGTATCGGTACAATGGTATTCATGATATTGCCGATGTTATTATTGTTATTGCTTTTGTCTTGTAATTGTTGGCTTGATGATGATTGTAATGTATTCATCACTTGTTGTCATTGATGAAACACTCTCTCACACACATATGATTACATTGACTATCAGTGTAACTTCAATTGGTTTACACTATTAACTGGTATGTTTAAGGTCTATCTCTAACCGGTACTCTGTGTCAACCAGTATGTGCTTAAGAGATAACCCGTGGCTACACTAAGTCGGCATCAAATGAAGATGAAGATAAAGATGCAGATCAAGAGGAGGATTATAGGACAATGGATCACATGTTTTGCTCCAATCGGTATTGATTGTTCTAACTGGTATCTGATTTTGTGATGAGTTACCAGCACCGACTTCTTGACGGTCATTTTTGTGATGAGTTACGATTACTTGTCTAGATATAGTGCACCTAGGAAATTGTGTTTTTATTTCCTTAGGCTGACATAAGATTTGAATGTATATATTAAGATATCTTAGCGAAATTTCAAATATATAGTGATAGAGAGGAGATTATGCAAATACTGATATGCATAAAGAGTGAAAGCTTTTGTTGAAGAGTGATAAATGTTATAATTAAGAGCAGTGTTGAATGTACTTAGAATGATCTGATCAAGAAAGTATTGTGCTACTCAGAATAGATCAAACCATTCTTGTTGTTTTCTAATCATTACAATAGAATCAAATCCCCTAACCAGGTAAGCTCTAACAAGCTTCATTGTACAAATCCTCTAACAAGGTGATCTATTAGTTTTAATTCTCAAATCCTCCAGCGAGGTTACTCCTAACATGGTAGTACTCTTAAAAATGTGATGCCCTCCTAAATGGCACAAGGTTAGCAAATGATAAACAACACCAAAGACACAAAAACTGTTAGTGTTAGTCAATAAAAAACTAATCTATGAAGACATACCAAGAGAGACACTAAAAGCATGCTAATGTATCTAATAAACTAAACAAAGATTATGAGGCATCTCCAACTGCCTCTTAGCATGGCCTTAGCTCCTTCTCCCTTATTCCTCTCCTCTCCAAGTTCCAAAATAGTGTAGCTCTCAGCAGCTTTTTGCACTATGGATGCTTATGGAGGATTGAGATTGTAGTATAGCTCTAAATGTAAAATGAAAAGCTAATACTAATCTATTGATGCTAAAATGATATATTTTAACCAAAATAACAAGATATGAGTTAATTATGCTAAAATGCTCTCTAAAAATGTCTATAGCCTAAATGCATACAAGTTTTCAGGATCTGGAGTATGATGAAATGGGCTCTATTTATAGGAAAAATGGAGCAATGGATGGTTGAGATTGAGTAATCTCAACAAGGGTCAGGATTGAATGATTTCAAATCCATGTGAGGGCTTTCAACCCAATCCCAAGATGACAAGTGTCAATGTGAGATAGGTTGAGAGGAGAGGGAATAAGCATTAAATGCCTGATATGACTTTGAGATTTAGAGTCAAGGTTGGTTGAATGAATAAACTCTTTATACAAAGAATAAAGCTTTTATCTAATGGATAAACTCTTGTGCAAATGTGAAATGGATGAATATGGTCAAAAACAATAAATGTTTGGGGGGACAAGTTTGAAATAACCATAAATGGTTATGTAAGAGCCATAAATGGTCATGTAAGAGCCATTAGTGGTCTTGAAAGACTTTGGGGGTTAATTTGTTGAACACACAAAGCATTAAATGCTTTTCAAAGACTTTGGAGTCTTTGAGAAGTGACTCCACTTTGCTTAGGAATGTGACAATAATTAGGAGAGGTATTAGGCTAATTAGGAAAGGTTTAGAAGAATCTAAAAGGGGTTTAGGCATGCAAGTGGATTTTGTGGGTGAGGGAAAATAGGATTTTATTAAAAATAAAAATTCATTTATTCCAATAAATATGTGCAAGTTGCATTTGTAGGAAAATGCAAGTGGAGGGGAGATAATGATTTAAATAAATGTTTTATTTAATTTATTTAAAAGAGGAATAGGGAGATTTTGATTAAATAAATAGATTTTGTTTATTTAATTGATTGGGAATTTGATTTAATGAATTAATTAAAATAAATTAAATAATTTATTTAATTAATAGAAGAATGTTCGAGGATGAATTAATTAAATATTAATTTAATTAACTAGTGGCTAGGGGATTTTTAATCAAATAAATAGCAAATATTTATTTAATTAAGCTGGACAGATTTGTGTGACTACATTTGCCCCTCTTTGAGACGGTGCGGTTTATCGCGTCGTTTCAAAGAAAGAAAAATTGATGTGAAGAAAATGCCCCATAAAATGTAAATTTAATGGGTTGTATGCCCCCTTGAGAGATGGGCCGAAAATTTTTGAAAAATCGGGCGATCTCTCGAAAAATAATGAAAATTGGCAGGGTGGGAGAAGAGAAGGAGTTAGGTATACTGGTGAAAAATAGAAGAAATCGGGGGAAACATGGAGAAATGGGGGGCACGGGAAGTTCACGAGGACCACGGTGATGAGCAGCGGGGAAGTTACGGTGACGGTGAAGGGTATAGCTAGGGTGAAAGAGGGGAAAACAGGATCATTTGTGACTACGACCAGTTGAAAACGAGAGCTCTGATAGTGACATTTGGAGGAGCGAGCAACAGTTATGATGCCGATTCCGATCACTGAGCACAGATTCGAGCGAGTCCGACGGTTCCAGCGCCTAGATGACTATGGACCAGCGGTACACAAATTCAAAAACTTAACTTTTGTGCATTTTTGATAGGTTTTTAGCTGAGTCTAAGTCAAGTCGGAGCAAGAGCGCTGAAACTTTGGTTTTGGCACTTTTGCTCCATGAATTAGCGCTATTGTGCCGCAATAGCGCTATTGTCCTTTTGTTTGAGTGCTGTTGATTGGGATTAGCGCTATTGTATGCAAGTTTTAGCGCTATTGTGGGCTTAATTGAGCGCTATTGAGTTAAAGTAGCGCTATTGAATAGTTGTTTTAGCGCGTTTGCAGTTGTAGCACTTTTGTATAGCTGTTTGAGTGCTGTTGTTAGGGTTGTAGCACTTTTGTGTAAAACTAGCGCTTTTGTTGATGAAATAGCGCTTTTTCTTTAGGATAAAGGAATGCCCCAGTTTGACTGAAGAAAAATCTCTTGATGCCAACGATTGATAGATGGCGAGGTGAAGTGGGAGTTGTTTTGAACCATAGCAGCCTGATGAGACTTAGGTCATTTGTTAGGATAAATGCCTGTTGAAGTCTAGGTGGCCATGATTGCTTACCTGTTGAGACCCGAAGATACTTGATCAAAGTAGCTGATGATAGTCTAGGTTTAAACTTAAGAAAGTTTGAAAACAAAACAACTGATGGTGATTTGATGAATGTCCATGTGCAGGAGGATCTGCGCGTGTTGTAGTTACGTGTGCGGGATAGATTGATTCAGACGGAGATTGATTATATTGCAGTGACTGGTCTCTATGAGGTGATGCACATGCCCATGATTCAAATGAATCATGGCCTGATCACAGCACTGTCAGAGCGGTGGCACAGTGAGACGTGCACCTTCCATTTGGCACAGGGGGAGATGACCGTGACCTTGGAGGACGTGTGGTGCATTCTTCGGATTTCGATTCGAGGGGAGCTGGTCACATATGACAGATCCAAGAGGACTGTGGCAGTGCGGAGGATTTTTGATGAGGACGTGTGCATTGATGATGGCTCGATTGCGTGGGAGGATATAGCGGCACTATATGAGCCACTTCTAGCAGTTTTGGCAGAGATCGTGGGAGGACTGCTGTGTCCAGACAAGCGGTCACATGGTTTGGCAGTGGGATGGGGGCAGGTGATAGAGATGATGATGACCGAGGGGACCCAATTTGCATGGGGGTCGTGCGTGCTGGTGCACATGTATCATGAGCTCCATGAGGTAGTGTACCGAGAGAGGGGTTCCTTAGCAGTGGGCATGACGCTGCTACATATTTGGGCTTGAGAGCACCTACCAGTGACTCGACCAGTGAGTCTCAGATTCCGGGCCATGGACCAGTCGTACATGTTTATGTACAGTGGCATGATGAGTCAGCCGCACTTAGGGAAGTTAGAGTGGTGGCGGCGAGCATTGGATGACTTGGATGCAGTGATATGGTGGCCATACTTAGAGTGTGAGCCATGGGATGATGACGTAGAGGCACTACCATATGTCTTCATGACCTGATTCCTCATTAAGAGGACCTCATACCATGTAGACAGACAGGTGCTGGGGAGAGTGATGAGGTAGTTCGGGCGGTAGCAGGGACTACCTAGCGGATCTAGAGAGTATGCTCGAGTGATTCGAGAGAGGTATGCATGGGGTCTAGTGCTACCTTATGATCAGGCACTAGCAGAGTTTCGGACACTACAGGTGAGGCCATGGGACCTACGACTGAGGGTCGTTGATGTAGGGGTGACAGATGAGTATACGCAGTATCGGGCGGCGCACCCGATCTGATGGATATCAGACCCAACAGAGCCGATCCCAGCTTTTGAGGATGAGAGGGGACGGAGATGGAGGAGGGCAGGAGGCCGAGGAGATGGAGGAGATGGAGGAGGTGGAGGTGGGGGAGGAGGTGATGGAGGAGGAGATGGAGGAGGAGAGGGAGGGGGTGGAGGAGGATTAGGGATGCGGAGGCAGCGAAGAGGGAGAGGTGGACTTCCTCTACAGATATCACAGGGACCACTGATACCGAGAGGAGTTCAGTTGAGTGGGAGGGGGATGGAGAGGGAGATCCCGATGGATAGAGGGGAGGGGACTACTAGAGAGGGAGGTGTAGGGGAGGCAGCTATGGACACTAGGGAGGGAGCCACTGGAGATCTGCGGGATCACATTATAGTGCACTTGCAAACGAGGATAGAGGATTTGGAGGCAGAGGTGGCAGCTAGGGATGTGCAGCTATTTGCATGGGAGTCAA
Source organism: Cryptomeria japonica (assembly GCF_030272615.1). Lineage (NCBI taxonomy): Eukaryota > Viridiplantae > Streptophyta > Pinopsida > Cupressales > Cupressaceae > Cryptomeria > Cryptomeria japonica. Next base: position 1,813,047 of record NW_026728836.1, on the reverse strand, counting down.
AGTTGATGGTGGTGCTGCGAGAGAGAGATGCTGCAGTGGAGAGATTGGTGGAGTTGCAGGAGAGAGTCCGGGTTGGAGTAGGAGCACAGGGGCCTTCAGTGGAGGTGATGAGGGAGATGTGGTGAGCTCAGGTAGAGATAGATTACTGGCGTGGGTTATATGAGCAGGTGGTGCCAGTGAGTTAGCGAGCGCTCAGTTATTCATAGATGCGGCAGGCGAGATCAGAGCGATCAAAGAGGATGCAAAGCAGTGGGGGTGTGATGGGTCCTTTGAGGAGGGAGAGATCAGGGGATGCAGGAGGGAGTGGTGGTTTGATGAGGCCTCCACGGAGAGATGGAGCAGGGGGTGCAGGCACCGGTGGTGGAGCAGGGGGAGGGGTTGGGACAGCATCTGGCCAGAGCGGCATTTGAGAGAGCATTCATGCATATATGTATTTGTATCATTGTTTATTTTTTGGACTGTATCTTGGATGGCTCTTGGTAGCTGATTTTGTAGACTTCATTGTACTCTGATATATGAGATGATATGTATGAGGAGATCCCATATGTTGATGATATGCATTTGATTTATGTATGGATGTTTATGCAAGATGATGAGTGATTGCTTAGATGGATGTATGTATATCTATTCCTTGTGATGAGATGTTTCTTATATGCATGTTTTTGATGATGATACTGACATATGAATGCAGGTTTATATACGTATGATTTGTTTGATTTTTGGATGCAATGCTTTTATGTATGTAATGCTATGATGATGATGTATGCTTACGATGATTTTATGAACAGGATTTTGATGTTTCCTATTGCAATATAATGATGAGATGATTTATGTGATGATGTTAATGCAATGGTTGAATGAATGATTTTATGTATGGATATGCATCTAGATGTGTTTTTAGATGAATGTAATATGGATAAACCAAATTTTAAGTACAAATGTTTATATGATAATGTGTGAAATGAATGCAATATGGATAAACAAAATGTAAAGTACAAATGTTTATAGGATAATGTGTTAAATGAATGCAATATGTGTAATGGATATAAAATGTTATGAACCAATGTTTGTGTAAACAAATGGAGTTATGATTCTAAATGCGTAAATATGATTTTAAGTACAAATGATAATGGGATGATACTATAACTTATGTTTTAATAACTGCACCTGAATGCAATTAAAAAGAGGAGAATGGATGCAATGTGAATGAATCATAAATGAGTGTAATAAGATATTTAGTTAATGGATGAATGAATGCACTTTTTCACTAAATGGATAAATGAATGTATGCAATAATAAATGATAAAAGATGATAAGATGATAATGGATTTTTGACACGAAATGAATGCCTAATAAATGAATTAAAACAATTAAAGACAATTTGATCCCATGAATGAATCGAATTATTGATGATTGATGCAATGATACAAATGATTTAATGAAAACTAATGTTAAAATGAACTATACGCAATGTGAAGTTTAAAATGACGTGAATGTACTGAATGCAAGATGCAACTAAGTGTTTAATGCAAGATGCAACTAAATGTTTAATGCAAGATTCAACTAAATGTAAGGATTATATGAGTATGAGGAATGCAAGGTTTTGTAAGACTTTGCATGATGCATTGATGATGTATCAGAGTACTCGATCGTGATTGTATCCAAGACCAGTTTAATTTTCCCATTTTGCATATAAAAGCCTATGTATGAATGAGTGAATGGATGGGTGATATGCAATGGAATGCAATATATAAACAGATGAGATGAAATGACGATCCATAGTGCTCTATTTTCATCATTGAGCTTTTAAAATGTTGGAAGAGAATACAAGCATCTTGACATAATGATTCAAGATGACCTGAGTATTCCTTACATGGATTTTATATAGCAAGTTAATACAAATGACTTGATATAAGGGTCAAGTCGACCAGAGTATTGCTTGCGGAACAGGCAAGGATTATCTTCGTTCATGCATGACTTGGATCGTCCTCCTTGATCTTAGGCTGATCATATCCTGAGATAAGTGCATACCGTACTAAGAAATAAAAACCGTTATCCAATTTGGATGAGGAGGAACCAAAGAAGGAGCATTGTACCTGCAAACAAATAGTATATACATAAAGAATAAAGAATAAGGATCCTTGGTAATGGTTCATGCCCATATGGTCGAGGTATACGTTGTAGTCAGCAAGCCATAATGATCTATGACTGCTTTTGACATAAGATCACATAGCTTGGTGAACTTCCCACGTAGACACCATTAGTACATGCCCCAGAACTTCATCGGAAATAATGTGCAAACGATACAAAACAATGCTGAAAGATCCCGATGCAGATAAACAAAGGTTTGTACTCACAAATCAACCAAGTATTTGATAGCTTAACATAATTTTCTTGTCAAAGAAAATGTCACTTTTGTCTTTGTTTTGGTAAGGAAGGATGCATCCTTGTTGAAGACAGTTTTGAGTGTTGATGTTGATTGGTGTGGTCGATTGATAAATGGTCATCATGTGAGTATTTTGTCAATGTTTGGTTTGGTATCTGCATGGATGAGAATGTACAAAGTTTTGTCATGTTTTTGTGTGATTTTCGATGCGTTTTCGATGTTTTTGGATTTTGAATTGTTTTTGAATGTTTTTGGAGTTTTGCGAGATACTTTTCTAGTGTTTGTAGTATTTTGTTGAGACATTTTCCAATGTTTTTGGTATTTTTGATGATTGCTGGAATGAAGAACTTAATGAATCATAAGAAAATGTAGAATCCACTTCCATCAATAGGTTAAGGGTATTGCGCCCAATTTTAGACATGACTATGAAAAAGCGGGATGCAAAAAAACGTATGGAGTACTATCATAATTGCAGATAAATAACAAGCCATGGTTTTGGATGGACGGATGTATGTATGAAGTAGATGCGATCGCAACAAGTCTGAAAGACAATGGAGCTATAGCCTTTACGAGTGGTGCCTGTTTGCCAAGTTTTCACCATCGTACTTACCCAAGGTGCCACCGGAGTGGTTGTTCACCGTTTGGATGCATGATTTTTCTTTACTGTTTTTGAATGTTTTTTTGTATTTGCTTCAGGACATTTTTCTGAATGTTTTTGGTATTTTCTGGTATGGAGGGGAGCCTGATGCTCTATATACCTTAGGTATAAAATCAGTTTAGGTGCATGTTGTTGATTGGATCTGCAAGTGGTTCTCTTTCTGATGTGGCCAACTGATATGCCCCGGACCTGAATATAGCAGTGACAACATATGGGCCCAGCCAGTTTGATTCAAACTTGCCCTAATGTTCTCTGTTTGGTTGGTTGTGAGGATTCTCTCGTAGAACAAGATCACCTACCTCAAATGTACAAGATCTAACTCGATGATTGTAGCATCTACTCATGCGTTGCTGATAGGCTTTTAGATGGTTGTACGCCGCTTGTCGCTTCTCATCAAGTAACTCTAAGTCCTGAAGGCGTGAGACTCTGTATGCTTCATCATCGATGAGATTGTGCAAGGAAACCCGTAAGGATGGTATTTCAACCTCAATAGGTAAGATAGCTTCAGCACCATAGACTAATGAATAAGGAGTTGCACCTGTAGGGGTTCGAATGCTAGTTCGATATGCCCATAGCGCTGGGTTCAATTGAACATGCCAATCACGACCAGCATCATTGACTGTCTTCTTTAGGATCCTCAATATGTTTTTATTCGATGCTTCAGCCTGACCATTGCCTTGTGGGTAATAGGGAGTGGAAAAGCGGTGTTGGATATGAAATTTTTCACAAAGTTTAGGGACATCCTAATTTTTGAAAGGAAGACCATTATCTGTGATGATGGACATGGGTACACCATACCGGCAGATGATGTAGTTGAGGATGAATGAGGCGACCTGCTTGCCGATGACTTGCGTAAGTGGAACAGCTTCGATCCACTTTGTGAAATATTCGGTGGCGATAATAATGAATTTATGGCCATTGGATGAAGATGGATGAATCTTACCCACAAGGTCAAGGCCCCATTGACAAAAAGGCCACGGTGTTGTGATTGGTTGCAGTTCCTGTGCTAGTGCATGTATCAAGTCACCGTGAACTTGACATTTCTTGCATTTTTTGACAAAGTAGTAAGAATCTTTTTCCATAGATGGCCAATAATATCCAACTCGCATGAGTTTCTGGGCTAGTGACGGACCACTTGAGTGAGTCCCACAAATTCCTTCATGTACCTCTTCCAAAGCCTTTGTTATCTCACCTTGTTCCAGACATCGAAGGAGAGTACCATCAAGACTGCATCGGTATAGGGTTTCGGCAATAATGGTATATCGAGCAGTTTGGCGAATGAAAGTTTTACATTGGTTATTTGTTTGGTCGGGAGGAAGGGTGTGATCGTGGAGATAGGTGTAGAATTCACTGTACCATGGGGATTCAGAACCGACAAGGTGACATATCATCTCAAATTTGGGGATATCATAAGCGGGGATCCAAAGTTGTTCTACCAAGAACTCGTAGCGTGTTGAATTTTGTGGAAGATCTAGGAGAGATGCGATGGTAGCCATAGCGTCAGCAGCTCGATTCTGATCTCTTGGTATCTGCTCAAAGGTGATATTAGTAAATGATGTCTTTAGATTGTCCACCATTTGTTTATATGGCATGAGTTTATCATCCTTGGTCTGATATTCATCTGTTGCTTGTTGAATGACTAGCTGGGAATCACCATATACTTGCAGTTCTTGTAATTTCCATTGTACGGCTAACCTGAGTCCTGTGATCAAGGCCTCATACTCTGCTATGTTGTTTGTGCATGGAAATGTGAGCCTGTAAGATTTCAAGACGCTATCACCCTGAGGTGTGATAAATAGAATGCCTGCCCCCGAGCCGTGCCTAGTGTATGAACCATCAAAGTATAATTTCCATGGTTGTATTGTTATGATCATGAATATCTCTTCATCTGGAAAATTAGAAATGAGAGGATGATCACCTATGAGTGGTGCATCGGCCAACTGATCTGCAATAACCTAACCTTTGATAGCTTTATGATCTACATACTCAATGTCAGATTCACTTAGAATCATCACCCATTTGGCCAAGCGACCTGTCAATGCTGCTTTGCTAAGTAAATACTTGAGTGGATCAATCTTTGCAATGAGTTGTACCTTGTGTGTCAACAGATAGTGTCTCAATTAAGTGGCTGCTAAGATTACCGCTAGGCGAGCGCGCTCAATAGGTGTGTAATTGAGTTCATAGCCCACTAGTGTGCGAGAGATGTAGTATATAGCACACTCTTTTCCTGCTGCATTATGTTGTGCCAGTAGTACACCCAATGTTGTACTTGTTGCTGAGATATAGAGTAACAATGGTCTACTTGGATCTGGTGGCATCAGCAATGGTGGATTCATGAGATAGTCTTTAAGCGTCTAAAATGCTTGTTGGCATCTGGCATCCCACTGAAAGCGGATGTTCTTGTGTAGCAAGTGTGTGAATGGGTGACACTTATCAGCCAATTGTGCAGTGAATCTTCGGATGGATTGAAGTCGCCCTTGTAATGTCCTTAGCTGACTGATATTCTTTGGAGGTGGCATGTCCATGATGGCTTTTACCTTTGCTGGGTCGACTTCAATGCCTTTGCTTGAGACAATGTATCCTAGAAGCTTCCCAAAGGTTACTCCAAAGACACATTTCTTTGGGTTGAGTCGAACACGGTATTGTTCTAGTCTACCAAAGAGTTTATCTAAGATGTGGAGATGACCTTCTCTAGTGAGTGATTTTGCAAGTAAGTCATCCACATAATCTTCCATCATAGTATGCATCATGTCATGGAAGATGGTGGTCATTGTGCTATTAAGTTCAATGGCAAATCTAGCTTTGTGATCCCCACTTGGTATGTTATCCCTTAATTCCAAAAAGTCAATGATAGCCTCATCATTTTGGAAGAGGTCAAGACATGGAGGATTTGATTGGTTCCATTCGATGAGTTCAGGATGGATAATGGGCATTACTTCATCGATTAGGTTAAGTGCGTTAAAGGTATCAGTGAGGGTTAAGACGTTATGGTGAAGGTCATTAATGGTACTCTCCCTGTTAGAATCAGGCGTAGGATGAGATGTAGGGTCTGTGGAAGATGTCTCTAGTTCAGGAACCCAAGTGGTCTTTATTTGTGCTTCTTCGTTAATAGGGATATCTTTGTATGGTAGAGGTGGTGATGTGTCTTCCTCATCTGAAGTGTTAAGCTACACGGAATCAAATTCCCACTCATGTGAGTCGGTCTCTGAGTCACTTTCCAGCATCCGATTACTATACCATACTGGGATGTCTTTGGGGTTAAATACTGCCATGTGATCAGTTTATGTACCTTTGTAGTGATCGGTGCTGCAGGAAGTTTGATGGGGATCAAGGAATCTGATACGGGAAGCAGCGGTAATATTGACTCGGTGGTGTCTGCTGAAACTGCTGGTACCATAGATGCTGTTGCGGGTTCTGATACAGTTGTTGCTGCTAATGGTACTATGGATGTAATGGCTGCTGCGAATGGGATTACTGGTTTGATTGGTGGGATGATTGGTATTGTAGATGGTTGTGTTGGTTTTGTGAGCCTCAATGGGGCAGTCGGGATGGTGCTTGAGGCTGCTTTAATGATGAAAGGTGGCCTTTTTGCAGTAGGTTGACATAGTGGTTTGCTAGGTTTTCCTTTGAATTTGAGTTTTGGAAAGACCTTTTTTCAAAGCCTAAGCCTATATTACCTTTGGGCTTTAATTCTGGCAGCAGGGGTTCATGTCGTTCTTGTTTGCAATATCCTAAAGCACTCTGACCATCATACCCCATTCCTTGCATAATGGGGAGACCTTTGCCATACTGATCCATAGGAAGTGTGACTCACGGTATATCAGTGGTGATGGGATCTTTGTAGATCCATCTTGCGAGGTCCTCATCTTGTGTTTCTTCTTCTTGACTCTTTCCAAGAATGAAAGGCATCAAAGCACATGCGGGCGTGATTAGTGGTTGCTGGAGTACCTGCTGTGGTTTACCATGAGTTCTAGGAGAAGTGGGCATTTGTCCCACACAAAAGAGTTGACTCAAGTTGTATTCCCCAGGACCTTCCTCTGCTACCTTCATCTTAAGCTTTTCTTGCTTGGGCATAGTGGTGTTTGAGCTGGCAAGAGAGGCGGGACTTATATATGATGTGGAGGAGATGGCTTCTCTATTATTAGGAACAGTAATCTCTAGTTGATGGTTGATATTATGACAGTATAAAAAGGGATTTGCATCACCCAGGATTGTGATCTCTACACCGTTATGTGGAAACTTGATACATTGATGGTAGGTAGATGGAACGACTTGCATGGCATGTATCCAAGGTCTCCCTAATAATAGATTATATGGCAGAGGAAGGTCCAGAACCTGACAAATGATGTGCTTTACCACAGGGCCCACTCGGATTAGTAGTACCATAGCTCCTTTGGATGAACGCTCTGCATTGTCATAGGCTTTGATTGTGATCTTCTGACGAGGATCCACTGATTCTACCGCATATCCCAATGCTATGACCAATTGTAGTGTGCAAATATTCAGGCCTGCGCCATTATCGATCAAGACTTGTTTGATCCTATGCTGGTTGATAAATCCTTCGATGTGGAGTGAGGCATTATGAGGTTGCTGGAAGGAAGAGTTGTCGCTTTCAGAAAAGGTGAGACAAGGTGATGACTTTAGACTTCCAACCATGGCTTGAAATTGGTCAGTATTCAGATTTGCAGGGACTGATGCCTCTTGGAGTGCTTGATCCAAGATAGTTTTATGAGAGCGTGATAGGCGCAATAGCTCCAAAATGGATATAAGCGCAGGGGTTTTGTCTAATTGTTCCACAAGATTGTACTACTTTGGGATGGAGGTGGTGCCTTGTGGAGCTGCCTTTATGGTAACCTTACTGCGATGTGTAACAACATTGCAATTTGAGTTGGGATTTTTGAAGGTTATGGTTGCAACTTGTTCACTAGCATTATACAAATGATTTACAGTGTAATTATACGCAGCTTGTGTATAATTAGTGGTATCAGTGCCTCGCCTGGAAGTGGAAGGATCCCTTTGATCTTGTGATGGAAGTGGATTTTTGAACATTGGATGATCATTATTGGTTGTTTTTGGGTTATGTCCTTCAATTTCAATTTCTCCTCGATCAATAAGATCTTTCAATCGGTGACAATTACTTGTCTTGTGTCCTCTTCCTTGATGGAATTCACAGTGTTCAGTATCTCTCCACCATGCCAGTTTGACCTGAGGCTCATAGTTTGATAGTTTAGGTAGAGTGACCAAATTCTGAGAAATGAGTTGTCGCAATACTGTTTCGATGGGTTCCCCTAAAAGAGTGTATGTTCATTTTTGTTTTTGCTGACGAGGTCTAGGTTCATCGTGAGATGTGATGCAATTTTGATTGGAAGGAATGTTTGTGTTATTCTGAGGTGGAGGATTTTGTCCTGCAAACCGAACCACAGGTTGTGCATTTTGGATAGTTCAGGCATCCACAACCCCATCGTTGATGATATTCTTGTTTTTATTCTAGAAGTTTGGTTTATCGCTATTGAAGCATGGGCGAGGACCATCTTTTGGTTCATTAAAGAATTTGATGAGTCCTTTCTTGATGAGTGCCCTTTCACATTTTAAACCCTTGGTAATCATATCATTAAAAGAGTTTGTGTCTTTGACATCGAGGTGAAATTCCATTTCTTCATTTAAGTTGGAAATGAATATTTCCACTATTTCTCATTCTGGCAACTAAAGAGAACGTCTGCTAGACATTTGGCACCATTGTTGCAAGAATACTGAGAATAACTCACCTGGTTTTTGTTTAGTGTTGCACAGATCAGCCATGGTGATGTCGCGTTCAATGTTATGAGAGTAATGAGCGAGGAATTTTTGGATAAGTTCCTCAAATGTTCTAATGCCACCTGGTAGTCAGGAAAACCATGATGTGGTTGTTCCTCCCAAGCTTTGGGGAAAAAGGTGCATTAGGTATGTGTCTTCATATGCTACTTCAAGACAAGCGGAATGAAATTCTCGGACATGATCGCGGGGATCCCCCTTTCCTCTATATTTTTCAAATTTGGGTGTTTCGAATCCTCGTGGAAATGGTGGCATGTAAAGATTCCTATCAAAAGGATAGGGACATATGTCATTGAGTGAGAATTGGTTAGTCTTGACACCATTATGAAGCTGTTGGGTGAGATTCTCGACTTGTTGCCGCAACATCGCCATTTCATTTGGAGGAGGAGGTGGTGGGTTACCTCGAGGAATGTTATATCTGATGGGATCTCTACCTCTTTCCTCTTCATGGCAACTTTGTCTTTTTGATGCTTGTCTTAATTGGGAAAGATCAAAGTCAGAGGGGAGTTTTGCTCCTTCTTGAGCGAGTCTTAAGAAGTGAGCATCCCCATTGCTCCTGAGTATTTCATCAAAAAGTCTGTTAAAGAGAGGGTTATGTTGAGCCCTTTATATTGTTGCAGGAGTGGGAGTACTTGGGTTTTCGTCATCTACATTTCCTCCAAGTGCTTCTTGAAATTCATTGAGGTTTTCCTCTTCTTCTTCTTCCCTTTCTATTTCTCGTTGCCTGGACTGTGATCGGGTTTGGGCCATTTTGTTTATAAGCTTTTTGTTGAAGTTGTGTGAAAATGATGATGAGTTTTTGATGAAATGAGAGATTGATGGTTGGTGAATTGTGTTGCACGTGGATCTCTAGCACCTTTAAGGTGGATGTAACCGAAATTCCTTCTTTGAATTGCTTGTTTGTTTGATAAGTTTTGATGTGATAAGGTGTAGAGAAATCTGAGATGTGTTACAGATTTAACTACCTAGTAATGAGAGGATTCACTCATGAACTAGTTTTAACCTGCGTAGATGTGTCTCTTAGGATGAGCTTATCCTAGATGTAGAAACAATCTAAAAAGTGATGTGATGTGTTTGATTTCAAGCAATATCTAAAAGAGAACTTGGGACAAGAACCTCTTAATGTTTTGAGAGTTGGGACAGATTGATGATGAAGTGATGATGTATGAGTGAGATGATGGATGAAAATGCTTGCAACTTTAATAAAAGCTTTGTGTTACAAATAGGACAAACTCTATCTCTTCCCTTTCAGGTGTTGGTGGTATTTCGCAAGCTGTGTTGTATGTGATACAGACGTTTGGGAAGAAGTTTGGATTAATCTTTCCTCCTTGGTTTTTGTGATAACTTAGAGCTCTATATTGCATAAAAGCTCTGCAGTTCAATGATTCTGAATCAAATTCGTTTGTTTTACCTTGAAGGTAGATATGCATGCGATGCAGAAAGATTCTATGGGAGACAAAGATTTGTCGATTAATATAGAAGAATTTCCTCCTTTTGATCAAATCCTTTGAGCTTAATGGTCTTCTTTTCAAGTTGATATTCTGATGACTTTTCTTCTTTCGGAGGATGTGAAGAATGGTCATAAACTTTGACTCTTTTTATTTTGCACTTTTTGTTTTTGATGTGTTTGGTTGTTTTGAGAAATGTTTGGTTCGATGAATACTTTGTTTTGAAAGTGATTTTTTATTTTTCTTTGACAAGAAAACAAAGCAAACACACAAACACAAGATTGTAGCCTCAAAGGCACAAATGAGTATGGGTCTAGATCAACCCAATCTTTGGACTTGTATATGACCCTTCCTTTAGATGTATTTTAAGGTGTATTTCCGAAGCCTGAAGTCGGCTCAATTTGCACTTGGTCTTTAAAATGAACACACTTCAAACACTTTTTATCCCTAAGGTCAAATGGCTAGTTGTGATAAATTTAGCCCACATCTTGATATTTCTTCGACTTTGGTACTACATACCTTATGAATCTCGTCGTGACAGGTAAGGATGTGATATACTAAGTCTTGCACGAGCATAACAAATAGATGATCCCTATGATGGGGGAGTCACCACTTTTATCAAGCCACAAGTGACTTTTCAAAAGCTATGTTTCTACTCAAGAAAATATGTATGGTGAGTATCTTGGGAGCAAAACCATCGATGCTCTTGCACTAAATTATATCACAAATATCCTCAATCAATGGAACGGGTGGGCTACTATTTAAAGGTGTTTAGTCAGGTTCGATGTTTTTGGATATAAGTTCATTCTGCAGTGACTCACTTAAGAGCCTTGTAACTGGTGGTGGGGCCCATTTGTCCTTTCGGCCAGTTACACTATAGGAACAGCTATACCCAAGGCTACAACTTTCGCTCTCACCTGATTTCTATAGCGGCTCGAAGGATTTACCGTGTGAGGTCATTCCCAAGAGTATTGATCCCTTGGCAGGCCTCTCTTAAAAAGATAAAATTTTGAGTGTTACTAACACTTTTCTCTTGCACCTAGGACCACGAGAGCCAAGGGAGAGGATAGTGTGTGTTAGAGGTAAAACCACTCGACTGACCTTTGTGCACAAGCATGCCAAACATGTAAAACACTTGTTCTTTTTAATCCATCATGTCAAAATGTGGTCTAACTATTTGGAGATGTTGCTCCAACAGGCATGGTGTTCTTTTTAACTTCAAAAGCAATGTGTTGTGTAATCTAGAATTTGAAAATCCTGGTCAACTTAATGAAAAACACGTTTGCTTGAAGCAAAATGCGTTTTTGCAAAAATCTAAAACAAGTGGTTTGTTCTTTTTACTTGCCCAAAATTGAAGTGTGGCTTGTGATTTTTAGATTTGATGCAAGGAAAGGAAATTTGTTTGTTTATTTTAAGCACCAAAACAAAGATGTATCCTAACTAGAAAGCAATACAATTTTTTTTTGTGTTTTTCATGTTTTTTAAGAACCAAAGGACAAATTTGTGATTTTTATGGTGAGTTTTTAACTTGCATGAACAAAAATGAGTTAGTAAAATCGATGTTCAAGGGGGGCTTCCACAAGCCTAATAATTTCCCTTTTTATGGTTACAAGGTGATTTGGACGACATTCTATTGCAATAGCACTATTCTACGTTTTAACAGAAGCGCTATTTCACACAGAAGCGCTGAAATAACAAAACTGACAGAGAGTCAAAAGCGCTAAAAGATATTCAGTAGCACTAGAATAGTGACAAAAGCGCTGAAACTTTTACAATAGCGCTATTGTAAGAGCAATAGCACTAAAAGAAAAAGTGTCAATAGTGCCAGAATGTGTTCAATAGCGCTAAAGCGCAACCTGTGTGACACTTTCAACAATAAAACATGTTAGTTAAAAAAAATGAGATGTTTTTGGTGGTCGATTCACATCGGGTTCACCAAATGACGCCCTCCTAAATGGCACAAGGTTAGCAAATGATAAACAACACCAAAGACGCAAAAACCGTTAGTGTTAGTCAATAAAAAACTAATCTATGAAGGCATACCAAGAGAGACACTAAAAGCATGCTAATGTATCTAATAAACGAAACAAAGATTATGAGGCATCTCCAACTACCTCTTAGCATGGCCTTAGCTCCTTCTCCCTTGTTCCTCTCCTCTCCAAGTTCCAAAATAGTGTAGCTCTCAGTAGCTTTTTGCACTATGGATGCTTATGGAGGATTGAGATTGTAGTATAGCTCTAAATGTGAAATGAAAAGCTAATACTAATCTATTGATGCTAAAATGATATATTTTAACCAAAATAACAAGATATGAGTTAATTATACTAAAATGCTCTCTAAAAATGTCTATAGCATAAATGCATACAAGTTTTCAAGATCTGGAGTATGAAGAAATGGGCTCTATTTATAGGAAAAATGGAGCAATGGATGGTTGAGATTGAGTAATCTCAACAAGGGTCAGGATTGAATGATTTCAAATCCATGTGAGGTCTTTCGACCCAATCCTAGGATGACAAGTGTCAATGTGAGATAGGTTGAGAGGAGAGGGAATAAGCATTAAATGCCTGATATGACTTTGAGATTTAGAGTCAAGGTTGGTTGAATGAATAAACTCTTTATTCAAAGAATAAAGCTTTTATCTAATGGATAAACTCTTGTGCAAATGTGAAATGGATGAATATGGTCAAAAACAATAAATGTTTGGGGGGACAAGTTTGAAATAACCATAAAAGGTTATGTAAGAGCCATAAATGGTCATGTAAGAGCCATTAGTGGTCTTGGAAGACTTTGGGGGTTAATTTGTTGAACACACAAAGCATTAAATGCTTTTCAAAAACTTTGGAGTCTTTGAGAAGTGACTCCATTTTGCTTAGGAATGTGACAATAATTAGGGGATGGATTAGGCTAATTAGGAAAGGTTTAGAAGAATCTAGAAGGGGTTTAGGCATGCAAGTGGATTTTGTGGGTGAGGGAAAATCGGATTTTATTAAAAATAAAAATTCATTTATTCCAATAAATATGTGCAAGTTGCATTTGTAGGAAAATGCAAGTGGGGGGGATAATGATTTAAATAAATGTTTTATTTAATTTATTTAAAAGAGGAATAGGGGGATTTTTATTAAATAAATAGATTTTGTTTATTTAATTGATTGGGAATTGGATTTAATGAATTAATTAAAATAAATTAAATAATTTATTTAATTAATAGAAGAATGTTCGGGGATGAATTAATTAAATATTAATTTAATTAACTAGTGGCTAGTGGATTTTTAATCAAATAAATAGCGAATATTTATTTAATTAAGCTAGACAGATTTGTGTGACTACACAACGTATAAGCTTCTAATCAAGCTTGGGATCTCTAACAAGATTCGCTCCTAGCAGAGCACTTTGTAAGACCTTAATAGGTCAGTTATCTATTACTGCAGATAGTTAACTTGTGAGTTCCATCTCACCATGGTTTTTACCTATTTGGGTTTTCTACATATAAACACATGTTATGGTTGATATTTTACTTATTGTGGATGTTGTTATATCATTTTGGATAGCATGTATTTTGTTTAAATGCTTGATTAAGTTCATCTACCGGTTAATGTTTGAAGTAGTGTTTTATTTGGTGTCACAGATTCACCCCTCCCCTCTCAGTGCTTTTCAAGTCCATCAGTAACTAGTGTGTTAAACTTTATGGAAGATGTTGTAAACTGGTATGTTAAGTTTGTGAGTTGAACTAGTAAATCAGTTTAAAGGATTAAACATTTCTATGTTATGTAACCGGTAAACCCTACTTGTTGATAAACCCTAACCGATCAAGTTTGTTGGTTTATTATCTGGTGAGCAGAAATGATGGAGACATGTGTGATCATTGTATGAGGATAAGAATAGATTGATTTGGCATGTTTGTTTGATTTCTTGGGAAGGAGCAAAGTGGATTGCATCTAATGCATAGTGCATGATGAGTTACAAAGTCCGATGAAGAGGTGATCATGGAGCGGTTGGAATTTTCTTGAAGAATGTGAAGAGATTGTTATGATTTCTAATGGTCAAGGATTTACTAACTTTTTTGTAATCTCGATAATGAGAATTAGGTTTTTGTTGCATTACCGACCTAGTTGTTTTTGTATTTAAGGTTGATGAAGTTGTTTATAAAAGAAGTTAGCAAAGCTTGCAAGATTGGCAGAAACCTGTGTGTGTGCAGTTGCCTAACTGGTGAATGGATCTGTACTTTGAGTAAAGACAGATTGAAGCTTAGAAGGATCTAATCAAGCAAATGTAGTGCTATTCAGATATATCAACAAAACTTTTTGTTTACTAACAATTACAGCAGAAGTGAAATCCCTTAAGTGGGTAAGCTCTAACAAGCTTGGTTACTCATTAAATCCTCTAACAAGGTGGTCCATTAACTTGGATTCTTAAATCCTCTAGTGAGGTTACTCCTAATAGGGTATTGTGCTTTTCATCAAGGCATATTTGTAAATCCCTTAATCGGGTGATTCCTAAATAGGAATTAGTTCTTAACATGACTTATTGTAAAGCTTTAACAGACTTGGCTCCTAACATGGCAAACTTCAGAAGAGCTCAGATAGCTATCTTTGTGAGTCCCATCTCACCATAGTTTTTACCTATTTGGGTTTTCCATGTATAAATACTTGTGTCAAGTGGTGAATTCTTTTGTGGTTGTGATCTTATTTGTTGATTAGATTAATTTTTGATAAAGTATGATAACTAGAAGCATTGAGAGATGAATATGTTGAAGATATGTTTAAGCATTGTTGGTGTTCATAAATATTGAAGTTGTTTACTGCTATAGTTGTCTTAATAGTCAAACCGATTGATGTCAAGTATTCTTGTGAATATTGATCTTACCTGTGATACGTTTACTTTGTGTGATTGAATTTGAGTTTGGGAACTTTATATCAGTTTTTCAGTATACTGATTCACCCCCGCTTCTCAGTATTCTACCAGATACTTATTATTTCATCATACCATCATATAATGCCCTATTAAAAGCAATACCCTGTTAGGAGTAACCTCAATGGAGGATTTAGAATCCAAGCTAATGGATCACCTGGTTAGAGGATTTGAATAAAGAAGCTTATTAGAGCTTAACCGGTTAGGGGATTTAACTACCATAATTGTTAGAAAACAACATGAGTTTGTTGATCTATTTGAATATAACTACACTTGCTTTTTCAGATCCTTTTCATGATCCTATCTGCCATTATACATACTATAGATATATTATTAGCTTTGACAACCACTCTCTCGCTCTCAACTACAAGTTTGCCAACACTCAAAAAAAACAACTCATCTACCTTATAAAAAAATCATCAGGTCAGTAACACATCACAAACCTAAACATCTCATATAGATTACAAATAAGTTGGTTTAAGTATGATTGTTGGATTACATAGAAAATAACATAGAAATCAATGCACATCACTGAAGATATTCTTGACTGCTCCTTGAATATTTATTCATCGAATGATGTAGCTTATCACATAGTTTGCATTAGATGCAATGAACTTTCACATTCCCAATACAAAAACCGTTGTCTTTATGTGCCAATTTTTTTTTAAAATATTCATTAATCAACATGCATACATGTCATAATCTTTGTTGTTCACCATTTGATCACAATCTGCTTCAACTCCATCGGTTAGGGTTTGGACATCTTTGAAAGGTAGCGTTATCTGTTCAACTCTCTATAACATAAGTATGTTGGCATATGAAAACTCTAATGAGACATTGAAGGTGATTGAAGGTTTTGTCATTGATGGCAACCTTAAAATCCTATTGCACCGGCAAGGCATTACACCGGCATCAACAGATCACACTCTACACCGGCAGAGAAAGGAAATATACCGGCACTGAGGCCGACGGGATTTTTGATATATTATATTTTGTTTATTATTGTAAAAACTTTGTAAGCCAACTTGGCAAGTTGTAAAATGACTCTTATATATAAGGAGATCATTGTAGACATAAAAAAAAAGAATTTATAAGGAAAAATTATTAGGCAAACCTATTATGCGAAATATAGGTTAAAGGGTTTATGTAAGACGCAAAGTAGAAACTGGTACTGAATCTGGCAATATAGATGCTATTGTAAATTAGTACAAGACATTGGATTTGTATAATCCACATTGTAAGTTAATGAGACTTCCCATTGAGCAGTGAGCTCTAGGCACTTGGCCTTCCTGCATGTGCAGGCCCCTATTGTAAGTAATATTCTCTTATTGGCCAGTAAGTGAATATTGTGGGTCACAAATCCCAGTGAGGTTTTTCCCACACTGGGTTTTCCTCATTAAATCATTGTGTTATGGTGTGATTTTCATGTGGTTTCTTTCATTTTTGTTTATTGCATTATTTCTTGCATACCAGTACACTGTTATAATATGTTCTGCATGTTTTAAGTTGAGAAATTCCACTCACTGGTCAGATATTGATTCACCCCCCCTCTCAGTATCTGTGGGAATCCTAACAATTGGTATCAGAGCTTGGTCCTCTATTTTTAGAAGCCTAATAGCTTGAGGAAGATCTTGACACCGATAGAAATGGAAAATCTGATGAAGCAACTAGAAGCATCTCTCTCGGACTATGGTGCAGAAAAATTGAAAAACATCAAACTTGAAGATGATCTAAAGGCAGCTCAGGATATCATTTAGGCACTTCAAGAGAATTTTACCATTGCAAGAAATAAGAGAAGAGAATTATGTGAAAAGATGCAAAATGAGAATGATGAAAAGGAATCACTTAATGATGAGATAAGCAAGCTGAAACTAGAGAACATGACTACAAAGAATGAAATGCAGGACATGACTATGAGATTTTGTAAAGAAATTGAAGATAGGAAAAAGAATGAAGAAGAATTGACCAGAAGACTATGTGATGCAACAAATGAGAACACCAGACTTAGCCATGAGAATGATATGTTGAAAATAGATCTGATGCATACTCAAAATGACTCAAATGAACTGATGAGGCAGAAAGAGATGTTCCAAAGAGAACTAGATATTGCAAATCAACACAAAGAAAAATTCAAGAAAAGCTCAGAGGAACTTGGTAACTTGCTGAAGAATCAAAAACCTAAAGGTGATACTTCTGGAATTGGCTTTGAAGTTGGAGAAAGCTTCGGTACTACAAACACTCAGGATCATAGCAAACCGGTAAGACAACCTAATACTTATAAATTCAATGGAAAATTCTTTAACTGTAATAAGTATGGGCATAGAGAAAATCAGTGTAGATCTAGAAATTAACAGAACATCAACACACCCACGGTCTATGTTCAAAATGCAACAAAGTTGGTCACAACTCTGAAAATTGCAGAATGAATGTGAGATGTTATGTTTGTGGAAGATTTGGACACTTATCTAATCAATGTAGAACACAAACCGGCATAGGATATGGCAAAGATATTTAGAAAAACAATGTGACTTGTTATGCATGTAACAAGATTGGGCACATTGCAAAATTCTATAGAAGCAAAGGATCACCGGCAAACAACAAAAGTTCTTGCTTGAAAGGAAAAGAAAAAGTTGAAGAGGTTAAGCAAGAATTCTCAAAACAATGGATTAGAAAGTCAGACATAAATAATGTTGATAATATTTTTCCACCAGTAGAACTAATCAACACTCCATTGGCAGAACAGAGTAATACTCCACCGGCAGGAAGTTCTTCATCTAATTGAAGAAAGTTTCCTTGAGGGTTTTGCAATAAATGAGACATATGCTATTATTCCCTCGATAAATGGTAAGAAGTTGGAAATTACTTCATTATCGAGAGAAAATGTTAAGTGACTACTTAACCAGCATGCATTAAATATGGTAGATGGAAAATAGACTTTATAAATTTATGATTTTAGCTCCATTTTACTTCACCATGATTTCAAACATTCGAAGAGCACGAAATTTGCAGAGCTAAAGCATTTCGAGCAAAGAGGCAAAGGCATTTCAGAAATCAATCCATCCAAAGGCAGAAAAAGGTATTTATCATCATGGCATCCACCTCTGCACTTGAATATATAGCAAACCCTACTATAGTCAAGGTTATAAAATGCCCTAGGCCTGTGTTTCAATTAGTTCTTGATGTAGCAAAGAAAGATGACTCTGTAGGTGCTTTTTCTCAAATTCCAAAAGGTGTTGTTTTTGTTGAAGACCCCAGGATTTACATCCATTGCAACATAGAGGAATTAGGAGATGAAGAGATCAAAACAATGTATAAATCTGTCATATGTGATGAATTCGAAAATGTAAAACTGGAACATAAAATCATTGAAACCCTAGGATTTACCGAAATCCTCTACATTCCTGAATTTCCCAAGGATGTGATTAGGATAGTTTTAAGCAGGGTTCATGGTGAATTTTTCTGGTTAGATGCAATTCATAAAATTACCAAGGAAGTTGTCAAAGCAGTGACAGGGTTACCCTCAACCGGTAAAATGCTAGACAAAACCAAGAAGGTCTCAAATGACCTAGTTACTAAGCTAACTGGTGCTACATCTGATAAAAGGTTCTTAAGAGTCAATGATGTAATTGACACCAATGTAAGGTTTATCAGCATGATATTAGGGTATAAGGCAACTCATGCAAATAGACTCAATTTAGTTTCAAGTTTATGCATTAAGAGTGCTTATGAGATGTGTAGACACCTAAAAATGGTCAAACGCTTGCGAGGTCATACTTTAACATTTGCGCATTACCTCATTTTAGGTTTTTGCATCACATTAACATTTCTCCTATGATTTGCACTTGGTCTTTATCATTTGTGAACATCGAGTCATTCTTCTACATTCTTCAATCATCTCGTCCTCGAATTTGGTCTTGTCGACAACATTATCCAATCATGATTTTGATCGATTTTATCTTGTTACATCAATGAGCATTCTTATTTGTCATCATTTTGGACATCGTCAATCCTAGTTTAGGGTTTTGTCCTCTTATCAATTTTATCATCAATCTCATCATTTTAGACATCGTCAATCCTAATTAGGGTTTTGTCCTCTTTTCAATCTTATCATTTTGGACGTCATCAATCCTAATTAGGGTTTTGTCCTCATTTCAATCTTATCATTTTGGACATCGTCAATCCTAATTAGGGTTTTGTCCTCTTTTCAATCTTATCATCTTGCGATCGTTGTCATTGTTCGATCGTTGTCATGTTTAATCTTGTCATTTGCGATCGATTTGTCATCGATCGTGGTCATTTTCAATCTTGTCATCGATTCTTGTCCTTTTGTCAATCTTGTCATTTTGCGACCGATTTGTCATCGATCATTGTCTGTCTTAATTATGTCAATTTGGATCAATTTGTCATTGTTCCTCGTCAATTGGCGCATTTATCAATCAAATCATTTTGTTGCATTGGTCATTTATCAATTCAAAATCATGACATTAATTATCTTCAATCAAGACCTAATTGTCATTCTCGCATTTCTAATTCATCTTCTAAGGTTTTATGATTTATTCATTTAACCTAATTTGTCATTTCTTCCTCTAGGATTACTAAATTATTTATTAATCCTAAGTCTTCTCATTACAATTAAATCTTTATTTAATTGGCTAATTATTCTTCCTCTTGTAAATTAATTAATAAATGACAAGTTGTTAATTAATTTACCTAATTTCTAATTCCTAATTTGTCATCAATTTCAATTTTCTTAATTTCTAATTTCTTTTCTCTCCTATTTCATCTCCTAATTCTATGGGAATGACATTTCAATTTGTCATAAATTGTCATAATTGACAATCAATCAATTTTGACATAGAATGTGTCATAATTTGTCATCAGTTATCAATCAATCAAATTGTGCATGGAAAGTGCATAATTTGTCATAATTTGTCATATTGATTTGCAATTTCCATTTGAATTGCATCATGCTAATCTTGTCATTTATCCAATTCTTCTATAAATTGGATGATTTTTTCAATCAAATCCTTAATCCCGAATCCTTAATCCCGAATCCGAAATCCTAATCCCGAATCCTTAATCAAACTATCGAACTTACGCTTCTAGTACTCTTGAGCTTTTCATCAATCTTGCTTTCAATTGTATGTGCACTTGTAGGTGAGATCCACAAATCCATTGAAGAGGAAAGAAGAACAATGGAGCCGCATGGAAGAAGCATCCAAATTGCTATATGGTTTGCATGATATTTTCTTTTAAATGCTTTGTTTTTATGCCTCTATTGAGTGTGCTTGGGATTAGGTTCATTGCAATGAGTGTGCTTTTGATTGAGTTATCATGTCTAGTGTTTTGATTGAGCTATTACGTTTAACTTGTTTTTGATGATTACCTAATTCAGATGCTACAAGATGATCACAGATAATGTAAAGATTGATATATGTGAGTGGCTGAAGGATGAGTTAATTGACAAACTAGGCAAGATTAAGAAGGATAAGAAAGGAACTGTTAGGTTTGGAAACCTGCTAGTATGTTTGATGCTACATATAACCAAACAGGTTCCTGGTATAGGCTACAAAGAACTTGGATTTGATATACTGGTAGGTAAACAGCTAACAAAACTATTCAACAATATGGGAGAACATAAGGAAAAGAATATCCATGAACACTTTCAAGCATTAAAGGCCAAAATGAAGAAGAGAATCAGATTCTCACAGAAAATTGTTGACAAGTATAAGGATAACATATGCTTTGTAATAAAAAAGGATGAGATCTGGATGAAAGCAGTCATCCCTAGAACAATTTGGGTAACAGAAATGGGTTATGAGACAGATGACCTTATCATTGAAACATATGCTAAAGCACTTCTGGAAGCACCAAATGAACCAAAGGAAGAAGTATTTGGTAGTACTAAGAAAATAGAAAAGCAAATTCAATCTAAGAAGAGAGTGAAAAAGGTTGAAGGAGTTGTAAGAAGAGGTTCTAGACAAGCAAAGGGAATCAAGGATAATGTAATGAAACAAATCAGTATTACAGAGGATGAGTTAGCAACTCCAAAACCTGAAACTCACCTATCACTAGTAGGCACATCTTCAGAGAATGACATGCCTGAAACTTTCAAGAGAGTTGTAAGGAAAAGAGATCCCTCACCGGCAACCAAACCTTCACTTAGGAGGACAAGACAGAAACAACAAGCAGTAAGATCTCAGGTTAGGAAGACTGCACGAAAGAAGAAACTGACACCTAAGAAGAAGAAGAGGACAAATCAGGACATGGCCCCTCTTGACATACTATTGAATGAAATTATAGAGGAAGGGAAAATAAAGAATATAGAAAAATTGTATGACACTCTGACTACAGATGAAAAAGAACAAGTATAAAATAGTGTTATATTGCATATGTTCATGTATAAGTAATTTTTGATGGAAGTGGTAGATGAAGTACTAGATGAATTATTTAGGAGATTGGAAGCAAGGAGACAAGAAGTAGTAGAACTCGACAAGAAAATCAAGATAGAAAAGCTACTTGTTGTGGACCCAGTGAACTCACCTAAAGAAATTGATGATCTAATTGTTGAAGCCAACCAGTCAGTATTCTCTACTGCACACCGACACATTGCATTACTGGTTGGGAGAGTTAATGAGGTGACTGAAGAAATAAAAAATGCATGGGATATATTCCTAGCTGAAAAAGAAAAATAGGAAGAGTACATGAGCCACAAACCTATAAAGGTTTATCAGAAGGACAAGGACAAGGGTAAAGGTAAAGTTGGTGGACCACCAAGTATCAAAGTTAAAGACAACTTAACCCCACCTCCTTTGAATACTCCACCAATAACAACAACTACTACAGAAGATCAACCGATAGTTGAAAGTATGGACGTAGAGGATGTCAATCCTAATCCTGAAGTCATATACAGTGGATGTTGATACATAAAAGATCAATAATGTGGTAGACAAAGATATAGCTGGTAAGACTGAAATGGCTAGTGAGCCACCAGTAGCTGAGCAAACTGATAACACTCAAGAGAAACCATCAGATGATAACAAAAAGCAATAGATAGAAACTCAGACTTAGAATGAGATAGAGTAACAAATAGAGAAACAAGAAGAGCAATAGGCTCCAGAATAGGGACAAGTTCACAAGGAAACAGAGCAACCGACAATAGGAGAGGTACAAAAACCATTGCTTAAAGAAATGCAAACACAAACAGACCTACTAGAGGTCACAACAAGCTTGGTTACTACTACCACCGGTGGTATTCAAAATGTTGGTTCCTCATCAGCAGGCTATAAACTAACTAATGTGACTGAAGTACTCTTAGATTCAATTAAGAGGATAACAAATTGTAGCTCACAAGCCTATAAGGCTATAGATGACACCATACCAATTTTGAAGAGGATAGCTCCTAATTGTAACATAGACAATAAAGATTCTTTAAGTCAAATAGAAATTTTGTCAAAATACATCAATGAAAACACAGTGACAATTGAGCAAGTAAAGGAAGAGGCATTGAAGGATAAAATGGAAATTGAAAAACAAAGATTCTTTGAAGATCAGATAAAGAAGTGTATAAGAGAATTTGACATACTTCTACTGGAACTATGTAATTTACGAAAAGAATCCAAGACTTTGTATAAAGACATATGCAAGACAAACCTACTAACAGCTCATATAGATAAGAAAATAAGCAAGGTACAGGATGAAATAGATAAACTTGCAGGTAATTTTGTTAACTCACCAGATACACTATCAGTTTTTGAACAGCTGATAACAAATTTTGAGGATGAATTACTTAAATTGGGAAGAGAAAAAGAGAAAATAGAGAATAAGGCAAAAGTTTAAGGTTAAGACTGAGTCCAAAATTGGACTATCTAGCATTCATGGAAAGAGATATCTGAGGCACTTGTATAGGGATAGAGGACACCGGCAGAGCACATGCAACATCTCACTGGTACAGTTCAAAGGATAGTGACAACTATCAGAGACAGTAAAAAGTTTATGGAAAGTATAAACTTAATTTTGGCAGATATATTTCAAATGATGATCACACAGGTACAAGGTTGTAACTACAAACTCTACTGACATCTTGATAACCTTTGTCATTGATGCCAAAGGGGGAGTAGTGGTATGAGAAAATCCAATATCACAAGGATCATATGCTTAGGGGGAGCACACACATTTTTGGTAACATTTTTGGATTACAGTTTTGGATACACTTTTGAATTTTCTCATGAGTGTTGCCATCAATGCCAAAGGGGGAGATTGTTGGCATATGCACACTCTAATGAGACATTGAAGGTGATTGAAGTTTTTGTCATTGATGGCAACCTTACAATCCTATGGCACCAGCAAGGCATTACACCAGCATTAGCAAATCACACTCTACATCGACAGAGAAAGGAAGTATACCGACACTGAGGCTGACAGGATTTTTGATATATTATATTTTGTTTATTATTGTAAAAACTTTGTAAGCCGATTTGGCAAGTTGTAAAATGACTCTTATATGTAAGGGAGAACATTGTAGACATAAAAAAAAAGAATGTATAAGAAAAAATTATTAGGCAGACCTATTATGCGAAATATAGGTTAAAGGGTTTATGTAAGAAGCAGAGCAGAAACCGGTACTGAATCTAGCATTATAGATGCTATTGTAAAGCAGTACAAGACATTGGATTTGTATAATCCACATTGTAAGCTAGTGAGACTTCCCATTGAGCAGTGAGCTCTAGGTACTTGGCCTTCTTGCATGTGCAGGTCCCTATTGTAAGTAATATTCTGTTATTGGCTAGTAAGTGAATATTGTGGGTCACAAATCCCACCGAGGTTTTTCCCACATCGGGTTTTCCTCGTTAAATCATTGTGTTATGGTGTGCTTTTCATGTGGTTTCTTTTATTTCTATTTATTGCATTATTTCTTGCATACTGGCACACTGTTATAATATGTTTTGCATGTTTTAAATTGAGAAATTCCACTCACTGGTCAGATACTGATTCAACCCCCCTCTTAGTATCTGTGGGAATCCTAACAAAGTAATACTGGTTTCCAATACAAACTCCTCCTACCGGTTGCATTACCCTTTGCTAGCTCCTCCTACCAATTTGTAATACAATATTAACACCATCATTACAATATCATAAGCTGATGTCTTAACATCATAAATGGTTTATTGACATAATGACAACATAACATATCATTAATGCAACCTTCAAGCAAAATACTAACAATCTCCAACTTATGCCAACAATCTCCAACTTATGCCAACAATCTCCCCCTTTTTCATTGATGGCAATACAAATATCAATACTCTTGATTGTGATGATGTGTATAGGAATTCTGGTTTACATTTTACCACAATCATACAACACTTCTCTTAGTCTTATAATTCTTCTCCACCTTTCACAACAATGCCAAACTGAAAGTAAAACATGCAATGCCAAAATTCACTATTTAGCATCATCAACCTACAACTTGATGCCCCCCCTGTGGAATAACTTCACTCTACACCAATCCAGCTGTAAAATTCTATAAGTAGCTCCAGGATTGATGTATTCCTACATCATTCTCAATTGACCTCATGAAGAGGTACAAACCCTAGCTGACCTCTAAGATACTCAAAGGTGTTAGATGCTATGACAGTCCCAAAGACACTTGGGGGGGGGGGGGGCGGGGTAAATCAGTGTCTAACCAGTGGATGAAATATTTGAACTTATTTGCAACTTTACAACCTATATTAATATACCAGTAAACAAATAATAATGCAGTAAAGAGAAATAGAAATACAACCATCAATGCACACCATAACACAAATATTTTTGGCGAGGAAAACCGGTAAGGGAAAAACCTCAGTGGGATTTGTGACCCACAATATTTACTCACTAGCCAATATAAATAAATATTACTTATACAATAGAAGCCTGCACATGTAGGAAGGCCAACAGCCTTGCGCTCATCAACAACAAAAAGGAATCCCACTGACTATAAATGGATGGTTAAATCCAAATACAATGTACTTTACAATAACATCTGCAATGCTTGATTCAGTACCAGTTTAATCTCAAACAAATACCTTAACCAAAAATCTTGCCGATGAATAACCTTCACTCTTCTCTTCTTCTTATTCTCTCTTCAAAATAGATACATCAAAGTGCATAAACAATTGTCCTACAATATCTCATATATTGCTCATTACATTGCCTTATTACATCACTACCAAATTACAAAATGACTTACAAGATCACATACATATATGAGTCTTTACAATACATCAAGTCGGCCATACAAATATATTTTAAAGTACAAAACATTATTGTTCCAAGTCGGCCTAGAGTGCCAGTATGATTTGTTGTCGATGTAGACTAAATGCCAATGTGAAGTGCTTGCTAGTGCTGGTGTAACCTATAAACCATAATACCAATTTTTTTCCATCAATGAAAACATCAACTATTCTCATTTGAGTGTATAATGTTTTTGGCATATGATGAAGTGGTGATAATGTATGTTGTCATTGATGTCAATAACTACTCAAGTAGGTGGACAGGTATGAAGATTGGAAGCAGTTATGGTCAACCGAGATGGAGTGACTAGTGTGGACCAGTGTCGGGGTTCACTAAGTGTGACTACCGGTCGGTAGTCTCAGTTTAGCTCTAGGATTACTGGTTTGGCTTGTGCGGTGCAACCGATGATGTTTTGTGACCAGTTAGTTAAAGGAATAAGGATAAAGATCGAGGTGCCATGTCAGATTTGTGCACGTGAAGGATTTATTTGTGGTTATTGTGCATGAAGATTGAATGCATTAAATGCCCACCTCAGGAATGAGCATTTTTCTTAGCAGTGTGTGAAGAGCGGGTGATGGGTTACTAATTTTTAGATGCGGTGATGTTTGGATGGTGCAGAATGTATTGTGATCTATTTTAGATCATTTCATTTTATGTAATGTGTTTGGACAGTCAGGATTGGACTGCTTGTAATTGTAAACTTGAAATGTTTAGGGTTTAGGGTTTATGCTATCGACCTAATTGTTGTCTATAAGGTCGATGAGTTTTGATTTGTAGTTATTGGCAAAAGTTGTATTTGTGTCTACATGTTGGAGATTTGATACTTGTCAAACCAGAGTGAGGAATCTATAGAGTGTGATTGCAGAAGAGAGGAACTGAAAAGGATTTGCCTTAGCAAGAAGTATTGTTATCAGATCGGTTGTTTTACCTGTTGTCTTCTAACCATTTGAATAGAAGGTAAATCCCTTGACTGAGTAGCTTTAACAGGCTTTGTTGTAAATCCTCTAACCAAGTGGCTCAGGGTTATTGAGTTCTTAAATCCTCTAGTGAGGTAACTCTTAACAGGGTTTCAACCTCTAACGGGGTATATAGCCATCCCTTAACCGGGTGATCCTTAACAAGATCTATTCCTAAGAGGACCTTTATTGTAAAGTCTTTAACCGAACTAGGCTCCTAATAGTGCAAACTTCAAAAGAGTTCACAAATAGCTTGTGGGTATTCATTCCCATCATGGTTTTTCTCATTGGGGTTTCCACGTGAAAAATTTGTGTGTTATGGGTTGTGAGATTTTCATGCGATGATTATGTGGCTTTGATTAAGTTAGATATGCATGCATTGTTAAATGGTTGTGGTATTATTGGTACAACTCATGCATGATTATATCAGTGAAGTAGTTATCAAGGTTTGAGATATATTGAATGTTGCTTGAAGTATTTTTGTTTAACTGGTATAGTTGTCTGAAGTATTTTTGTTTAACCGGTATAGATTGGTAAAGTTCTGTGGTGAAGACAACCGGTCAACAACCGGTCAGCTGTGTTTTGATATAACAAAGTGTTGAAGCGGTTTGTTTTTCTGTACTGATTCACCCCCCCCCTTAGTACCAGTTAGGACCTTAGTAGTTCATCATTATTTATCAATTGGTATCAGAGCATATCCATGTCCTCAGTGATATAAGCTTAACCGCTTGAGGAAAAAGATCATGTTTTAATGATGAAGAGGGAAGGTTCTAAGTTCAACAGGGACAACTTTAAAATATGGAAGGATAGGATGAAGATATATATCAAGAGTTTGGGTGCATAACATTGGAACTATGTTGAGAATGCCTATGTAATCCCCTTTGGCACTCTAACTGATGATCAGAAAAGAGAGATACAAGAAAATGGGCAAGTCAAGGAAGCCCTTATTAGCAGCTTGTCTGATATAGAGTTCAATCATGTACAAGATAAGTACAATCTGAAAGAAGTATGGCACAAACTAGAATCCATTTATGGCGGTGATGAACATGTCAAGTAGGCTAAGGAAGAAAGCCTTAGAGGAAAGTTTTAAGATATGAGGATGGTTGAAGGAGAGATCATTCAGCAATATGGCATAAGAATCAAGACAGTGGTTAGAGAGATCAAGAGCACTGGTGGAACAATTGATGATTCCATTGTTGTCAGTAAAGTTTTGAGATCACTTTTACCGGTCTATGCAATATTCATGAGCTAAGGTCTATCAACAAAACCAGGGTATCTTTAGACTCTATTATTGCAAAGTTGACTACATATGCATTAAATGGCTATGATGGTAGTGTTTAGAAGACCGAGTCAGACTTTAGAGCGTCTGTTTCCTCTGCACTGACCAGGAAAGGAAAAGAGGTCAGTACTAGTTATGAATCTAGGCCAAGAAGAGATATGGACGACGAGGAGAATCCGATGGAGTTTGAAGCTCTTCATACCAAGAAACTTCCAAAAGGCACTGGAAAATATAGAGGTAAGATTCCTTTGAAGTGTTTTTCCTTCAATAAGATAGGACATATACCTATTATATATCCTAACAATGACCGAAGAGGTTTAGGAAGTATAAAGGAGTAGGCAGGAGAAATTGTCTTGTTGCAGTGGATGAAGGTGTTACCGATGAGGAATCAGACGATGAAGAGAATGGACATAGTGTTTGTGGCTGTCAAGGAAGAGTTGTCTAGCTAGAAAACCCTTGTCTCATATAATGACAACTCTAATGAGTGGATTATTGATAACGGGTGTTCTCGCCACATGACCGGTGATTAGAGAAAGTATTTGTCTCTTGAAGAATATGATGGTGGTGTTGTCTGGTTTGGAAATGATGCACCTTGCATGGTGAAAGGAAAAGGATCCATCTCACTAAATGGAAAGAACAATGTGGATGATGTCTACTGGGTGGAAGGTCTTAAGCATAATCTTTTGAGTGTTGCTCAACTTAACAACAAAGGACTCATACTGGAATTCAAAGGTGGAGTTTGAAGAATAATTGGAAAGATTGGTGAAATTATTACCAATGGTAAGAAGACCTGAGGAAACCTATTTCAACTGAAGGCCAAGATTAGTTAGTGCCTGATGGGGAAATTTGATGATAGTCTGATATGGCACAGGAGACTGTCATATAAATTTTGACAATATTATAA
The DNA here is from genome assembly GCF_030272615.1 of Cryptomeria japonica. Lineage (NCBI taxonomy): Eukaryota > Viridiplantae > Streptophyta > Pinopsida > Cupressales > Cupressaceae > Cryptomeria > Cryptomeria japonica. The sequence continues at coordinate 1,784,422 of NW_026728836.1, read as the reverse complement.
AGGCTAGTAAGAGGATTGCCTTTGCTGAACAAACTAGAGATTGCCTTATGAAGAGAATGTGAACTTGGGAAGATGTCTTCCTTAACATTCAAAGGTAAGTATTTTTCCACAGAGAACTTACTTGATCTAGTGCACACTGATCTGTGTGGTCCGATGAAAACTAGAAGTATTCAGGGAGATCAATACTTCATGATTCTTATCGATGAATTATCAAGAATGATGTGGTTCACATTCTTGAAAGACAAATTAAAGGCATTTGGAAAGTTCAAAGCCTTTACGACATTGGTGGAGAAGGAGAGCAGTAGAAGGATAAAACAAACTGAGGACCGACCAAGGAGGTGAATTCACTTCTGATGAAATTCAATAAGGACTATGAGGAGAATGAGATTAAGAGGCAATTGTTTGCCCCAAGGACACCACAACATAATGACATAGTAGAAAGAAACAACTGGAGTGTGGTTGAAGCGGCCAAAACTATGTTGATCCAAGGAAATGTCACTCACAAATTTTGGAGAGAAGCAGTGAGCACTGCAGTTTATACCATGAATTGGGTATTCATTAAGAAAGGTAAAGACAAAACCCCCTATGAGTACTGGAATGGGAGAACTCCCAATGTGAGTTATTTTAAAGTGTTTGGGAGTAAATGCTATATGAGGAGAGGTGAGAACCTAAGTAAGTTTGATGCTAACTCTGATGAAGGAATATTTTTGGGATATTCCACTAAAAGAAAATCTCTCAAGTGCTATAACAACAGGACTCAAAAGATTGTTGAGAGTATCAATGTCAGGGTTGATGAATCCCCTGAGAAGCCTAAGGAAACTGACAATAGGCAAATGGAAAATAAACTGGGTGTAGCCTTCTGGGAACTGGATAAGAAAGAAACAAGTGACAAACACCGAAAAGACCTCAGTGTTTCTGTACCGATAGAAGCTTCAATGGGTGAAGAAGAAGATGAAGCGGAAATAGAAGAGGAAAAGCAAGTGGAACCTGCTACGGTCATTCCTAGGTATGTAAGACTACATCATGATCTGAAGAAGATCATAGGAGACAAAGATGTGGGAATACTTACAAGGAGAAAGGTGAAACAAAATTCTTGCATGATTTTAGAATTTGAACCTAAGACCGTTAGAGAGGAACTTACTGATGAAGACTGGATAAAGGCAATGGAAGAGGAGTTGGACTAGATAGAGAAGAATGCAACATGGTCCTTGGTACCCAGACTAGAACACAAGAATGCCATAGGTACCAAATGGGTCTTCAAGAATAAGCTGAATGAAGAAGGCACAATGGTAAGGAACAAGGCAAGGCTTGTATGCAAGGGATATGCCCAGGAAGAAGGAGAAGAGTATGGAGAAACCTTTGTCCTAGTGGCTAGACTGGAAGGTGTCTAAATGCTACTTGCATTTGTAGCATTAAAGGTATTTAAGGTATACCGGATGGATGTGAAGTCTGCCTTCTTGAATGGAATCCTAGAGGAAGAAGTGTATATTGAGCAACTAGATGGGTTTCATTTGTCAGAAGATAGTGACATGGTGTGCAGATTACACAAGGCCCTGTATGGATTGAAACAGGCACCAAGGGCATGGTACGAATGCTTACACTCTCATCTTTTAAAGATATGATTTCAAAGAACAAGTGAGGACAACAACATCTACCTGAAATCTGAAGGTGGTCAGATTTTGATATGTGAAGTATTTATAGATGATATAAGTCATGCATTTGAAGACGAGATGAAAAAGGAGTTTGAGATGTCTCTAATTGGAGAGATAAAAAATTTCTTTGGTCTACAAATTCTGTAGATGAAAGAGGGTATCTTCATTACCCAATCCAAGTATATCAAAGAGGTATTGAAGACCTTTGGCATGGAGGAGAGAAAACCGGTTGGAACACCAATGGTGACTAGCTGCAAACTAACAAAGGAGGATGATACAACATTGGTGGATGAGAAGGAGTACCGGTCAATGATCGGTAAGTTGCACTATGTGGTGCACAACACACCAAATATTTGGTCATGCAATGGACATAATGGCTCATTTTTATAAGAATCCAAGAGAATCCCACTTGGTAGCGGTAAAGAGGATTCTTAGACACCTGAGAGGGACAATTGATTATGGGTTGTGGTATCCATATAATGGCGACTTTGATCTCAAAGTGTTTATCGATGTAGATTGGGTAGGTAATGTGGATGACTGGAAGAGCATAACTGATGGAGCATTCTTCCTTGGTGGAAGACTAGTCTCGTGGATGAGCAAGAAGCAAAGCTGTATTTCCCAGTCTATGACTGAAGAGGAGTATGTGGCAGCATTTATGAACTGCACTCAGGCAATATGGATGAAGCATGTACTGAATGACTTCAAAGTGATTATATCTAAACCGATGAGTATATTTTGTGATAATACCAGTGCAATAAATATATCCAAAAATCCGGTATTGCATGCTAGGACCAAGCATATTGAGCTTAAGTATCATTTCTTGAGAGAAAAGGTTCAAAATCAAGAGGTTGTGTTAGAACATGTTTCCAATAAGGAGCAACTAGTAGACATATCCACTAAGCCCTTACCGAAGACTACATTTACCTATTCGAGAGGTGCATTAGGGGTTCTGCCCCTTCATGAAGTAAATTAAATATGTGTGCTCCACATCAATCAGCTACTATCGTGTTAGATCTTACAGGATTGATGTGTTGAAGGATGCTCCTCCATAGGGGGAGCAACATAGTGGAGCCTGGAAGCTTGTGCCTCCACTTTGGCATTGCTATCAAAGGGTGAGAAGATATATGATGATGAAGATATATGAGGGAGAAGATATATGTATGAAGGTCAATACACAAAGGGGAGATAAAATAAGTGGTGTGAGAAGTGATTGAGCAAAGTGCACACTGACCAGTCTAGGTGGTGGTCATGATCTTTTAAGTTGAACCGGTATATGTTACTGAACCGGTATATATTATTGAGAATGGTGCAAATACTGAGCAATGATACAATAAGTATTGCCATCAATGCCAAAGAGGGAGACTGTTGGCATATGATGAAGCAAAAATAATGTATGTTGTCATTGATGTCAATAAGTGCTCAAGTAGGTGGACCAATATGAAGTGGTATGAAGATCGAAAGTGGTTATGGTCAACTGGGATGGAGTGGACCGATGTCGGGGTTCACTAAGTGTGACTACCCACTGGTAGTCTTAGTTCAGCTCTAGGGTTATCATTTTGGCTTATGCGGTGCAACTGATGATGTTTTGTGACCAGTTAGTTAAATGAATAAGGATAAGGATCGAGATGCTATGTCAGCTGTGTGCACATGAAGGATTTATTTGTGGTTCTTGCGCATGAATATTGAATTCATTAAATGCCTACCTCAGGAATGAGCATTTTTCTTAGCGGTGTGTGAAGAGCACGTGATGGGTTACTGATTTTCAAATGTGGTGAAGTTTGGATAGTGCAGAATGCCTTGAGATCTGTTTTAGATCATTCCATTCTATGTAATGTGTTTGGACGATCAAGATTGGACCGCTTGTAAGTGTAAACTTGAGATGTTTAGGGTTTAGGGTTTATGCTACTGACCTAATTGTTGTTTATAAGGTCAATGAGTTTTGATTTGCAGTTGTTGGCAAAAGTTGTATTTGTGTCCGCATGTTGGAGATTTGATACTTGCCAAACTAGAGTGAGGACTCTACAGAGTGTGATTGCAGAAGAGAGGAACTTAAAAGGATCTGCCTTAGCAAGAAGTGTTGTTATAAGATCAGTTGTTTTACCTGTTGTCTTCTAACCATTTCAATAGAAGGTAGATCCCTTGATCGGGTATCTTTAATAGGCTTTGTTGTAAATCCTCTAACTAGGTGGCTCAAGGTTATTGAGTTCTTTAATCCTCTAGTTAGGTAACTCTTAATAGGGTATATAGCCATCCCTTAACCGGGTGATCCCTAACATGATCGGTTCCTAACAAGACCTTTATTGCAAAGTCTTTAACTAGACTAGGATCCTAACAGAGTAGACTTCAAAAGAGTTCACAAACAACTTGTGGATATTCATTCCCACTGTGGTTTTTCCCATTTGGGTTTCCATGTAAAAAATCTGTGTGTTATGGGTTGTGATATTTTCATGTGATGATTGTGTGGTTTTGATTAAGTTAGATATGCATGCATTGTTAAATGGTTGTGGTATTATTGGTACAACTCATGCATGATTATATCAGTGAAGTAGTTATCAAGGTTTGAGATCTATTGAATGTTGTCTGAAGTATTTTTGTTTAACTGGTATAGCTTGGTTAAGTTCAGCGGTGAAGGCAAACAACCGGTCAATAATCGATCAATTGTGTTTTGATATAACAAAATGTTGAAGCGGTTTATGTTTGCGTACTGATTCACCCTCCTCTCTTAGTATCAGTTAGGACCTTAGTAGTTCATCATTATTCATCAAATGCCAACAATCTCCCCCTTTGGCATTGATGGCAACACTCATGAAAAAAATCCAAAAATTGATATCCAAAAGTGAAGTCCAAAAATAGATCCACAAATGAGAGTGCTCCCCCTAAGAAAATGATCCCTTTTGTACATTTTTCTCAATACACTACTCCCCCTTCGACATCAATGACAAAGGATATAAAAAAAATCAAATAATTCTAAGATTTTACCTTAAAGCCTGTAATCGTTTATTTACAATCTGAAAGATATCCGCCAAAATTAGATTAAGACTCTACATAGATTTGGTGTTGTTAGAAATAATTGTTTCAGTCTGTCAGATCATTCTAGTTAGATAATGTATCTATTGCTCCGGTGGTCTTTCTCCTTGAATAGTTGATTTAGACAACTCAATCCGGTGTGTTAGAAGATTGTCCAATCTAGGACCAAGTTTATTTTTCAACTCCTGGGATTTCATTCTTATCCTTGCTTTCTCCTTCTCTAATTTCTCAATCTTTTCCTCAAAAGCTATCATTTCTTGATCCAAAACCGAGGTAAGTTCTGAAGAACCAATCATATTATATGCTATATCATCAATCTCTTTTTTTGTGTTTTCCTTATCTCATCATCAATGTCTTCTGTTAGGTGGTGAGGCTTGCATGATTCCTTATACAATTCTTTATATTCTAGAATAGAGTAATTAAGTACTGGTAATAAAGAATCAATCTTCTTTGTACAGTCTAATGGTATGATGAAATAATAAGTATCCAGTAGAATACTGAGAGGGGGGGGTGAATCAATATATTGAAAAACTGATACAAAGTTCCCAAACTCAAACTCAGTCAAACAAAGTAAACATAACTCAGTCAAGATCAATATTCATAAGAACACTTGATATCAACCGATTTAACTGCTATGACAATTTTAACAATAAACAACTTCAATCTTGTAAACATCAACAATGCTTAATCATAATTCAACATATTCAACTCTCAATGCCTCTACTTAACATGCCTTATCATAAGTTAACCAAATCAACAAATAAGATCACAACCACAAAAGCATTCACCACTTGACACAAATGTTTATACATGGAAAACCCAAATAGGTAAAAACCATGATGAGATGAGACTCACAAGGATAGCTATCTGAACTCTTCTAAAGTTCACCCTATTAGGAGCCAAGCCTATTAAAACTTTACAATAAGTCCTGTTAAGAACTAATTCCGATTAGGAATCACCCGGTTAAGGGATTTACAAATATGCCTTGATGAAAAGCACAATACCCTGTTAGGAGTAACCTCATTGGAGGATTTAAAAATCCAAGCTAATAGACCACCTTGTTAGAGGATTTAATAAGTAGCCAAGCTTGTTAGAGCTTACCCAGTTAAGGGATTTCACTTCTACTGTAATTGTTAGAAAATAACAAGTTTTCTTAGTCTATATGAGTAGCACTACATTTTCTTGATCAAATCCTTCTAAGCTTCAATCCGCCTTCACTCAAAGTGCAAATCCATTCACTGGTTAGGCAACTACACACTCAACAAGTTTTCATCAATCTTGCCAACAACCTTTACAAACAACTTCATCGACCTTAAATACAAATCAATTAGGTCGGTAACATAGCAAAAACCTAATTCTCATCATCAAGATTACAAACAAGTGAGTACAATCTTGACCATTAGAAATCATGACAATCTCTTCACATTCTTCAAGAAAATTCCAACCGCTCCATGATCACCGCTTCATCAGACTTTGTAACTCATCACGCATTGTGCATTATATGCAATCCACTTTTCTCCTTCCCTAGACAAAAATAAACATGCCAAAATAATTTGAACATATCCTCATACAATGATGACACATGTCTCCATCATTACTGCTTATCAGATAATAAATCATCAAACTTGATTGGTTAGGGTTTAATAGCTGATAGGGTTTACCAGTTACTTTACATAGAAAGGTTTAACCCTTTACACCGGTTCACCGGTTCAACTCACAAACTTTACATACCAGTTTACATCATCTTCCACTATGCTCTTCTTACCTGTTACTAGCCAATATCAAAAACAACAATATCAGCAATAACATGAATACCATTATCGGTTCATTTGACATCAATGACAATATATCATTAATGCAATCTCTATGCAAATTCCAACAAACTCAAAATGCCAAAACAATCCTTAATAGGCTTATCAAAGAATTCATTTTTCTACTTATTTGCCCTTTCCTTAACAGTCTCTTCATTAATTTTATCTAGAGTTTGAATATTTAAAGCAATGAATTTGGACAATGTGTCCAATTTACCTAAAGATCCATAAATATGATCTATCTTACAATCTGGTGCAATCAATTGCAAAATCAATAAAGAATCATCAATGGCCTTAAATGCTAAGGTGTTGCATTCAGTGATCTTCCTTATGGAGTCTAAAAGTACATTTGTCACATTAGTAGGTTTGTAGTCCATAGTGGAAGTGCTAGGTGGAGTGTGAGGTTTTGCAGTTGGGTTCTTCTCATCTATGGATTCCTTAACCACTTCTGCAATCTTATTTTAATCTTTAACCTCTTCCTTATTTTCTATTTCTTCATTATTCTCATTCTTTTTTTCAACCTTTCTATCTGTCAGTTCAGATATACTTTGTGTACGCACCCAAAAATGGTCTGAAGATAATTAATTGAATAAGAAATTATTCGATTAATCTATATTCCCAATTTAATTAAATTCATTAGCAATTTGATTAAAATCCACTCATTCCTCTACTTATTAATAAATCTAAGGATTTATTAAATAGGTTCATTTCAACAATCTCCCTTTAATTAATTAATTCAAATTAATTAATTATCCCTCATCAAAATCATTTCTTCCAAATCCCCTAATTAATTAAAATAAATCAAATAATGAGTTGTTGAAATTAATTAGCATTTTCCTATTATTTGAATTTCTAAATTCAAATTCTCCTAACTTCTAACCACCTAACCTAACCATTCCTAAACCTAACCCATTCATCCTAACCACCATGTTCCCTCTCATTGGACACTTTTCCCTCTCATGAGCAAAGCTTCATGACACTTGTCACTAAGTGTCTCCTTCCAACCAACCCCTTTTCCTACCAACCACCAATTGTCCCCTTTCATCCAACCTCTTCTCCAACCTCCTCCAATTCAACCATTGATAGCTTCAAATAAATCTCTACCATTGATCTTTCCCAACTCATCCCTAGCCTTGGAAAATCCTATAAATAGCCCCCATCTTGGAGCTCAAAGGGTCCCAATTTTGATATCATTTTGATGATCACATTTTATTTTCAGCATAAGAATTGTTACTATAGGCATCTAGTTCATCATTTTAGCTTAATCTTAGCTTATTTCTTAGCATTTATCATAGAATCATATAGCTTAATCTCATTTCTAGCTTAAATGCATCATCATTATCATCTTAAATCCTCCATCTAGGTGTAGTCAAGTCACTGGAATTTGCATAATAAGATCTGAGAGCAAAATTCATACTCGCATTTACTAGGACGCAATAAGTCGATTAGCCATGGTTTTACATTGATTAAATCTTCTAACCATGCTTATAATGATTTATTGAGTGTTTTGTGTTTCAGATACAGGTATAACAGGTACACCACATAAACAGCATGACATTTTGGTGCCCACTGTGGGGCTAAAATCATCATTTTTGGCCTCTCAAAGCTTCATCAACATTCATCTCTACTGGGACAGAATCAGAAAGTCATACGAGTTGATTTTCCAACTCGTATGAACTACCTTTTAGTCTGGTACAAAACTGCATCCTGACTCGTACTAGCTCTATCCTGACTCTTACGAGGTCCTTTTCCTTGTTGTACGAAAGCTAAATCCTTCTCGTACGAGATTCTGCCTTGGAATTTTTTTAATCATACTAGCTCAATCCTGACTCATACGAGCTAACTTTCTCTATCGTACAGGGTATAAATGCATGTCGTACAAGTTCATTTTGGGCTCTGTATGAAATATAAAGTTCTATCATACTAAGTGGAAAATTTTGTCATACAAGTCTCCGCCTCTGTGTTTTTTTTTTTTCACAAACTGCAAGTTAGAATTTTCAAGTTTGTCTATACATTAGTAATTTGCATTTTTGAAGGCCTTCTTCTCATTTTGAGCCCTTGAAATCTCTGAAAGAGCTTTCCTATGTCCAAGCATGCTCTTTCAAAATCTCAACTACAACTCTTGGAGACCTTTCCAATGAGTTAAATGATTCATAATTTCGAGTCTCGAGCAGAAAGTTATGCCTATTTGAAGTTAGCATAAAACTTCATATAATTTTTTTTTAAAAAAATTCATAGTTCGGATCACTAATGCTAATCTTGTTGTGTCTGTGAGATTTTTGGCAGCCTAACTCTTTTCTGTAGGACGATTTACAAAGATACGCTTGTCAAAGACATAATTCAAAACACAATCATGACTACTAACAGATTTATTGTAGGTTGCCTATGAATTCAACTAAACTTGGTGTATTCATTTAAATTTCTAGGCACACTTGATTTTGGGCTAAAAATGAACAACCATGTATTTCATGTCTTTGATGATAGGCAAGTATGCTCTCACCTTTCTTAGGTGATCAGAAAGCTAGACTCATCAATTTATTTTCATTAGTGCATCACTTTAGCAGGCCTACCCTCCCGAGGAGTTATTAACTCTTAGCCCTTAAGGCTGGTGAGAGGGGAATGACCTAAGTGGGAATGACTAAACGCCAAGTAATCCAACCCACTATAAAATAAATGTGATTTGATGAAAATCAAGTCAATGACAATGCTCGGGAATAGCTCTCCTCTATACCTTCGGGTATAGCAAACCTTGGTTTTCAAGGCTGGGAGACCTTTTAATTGAGTTTATACCTTGACGCGCCGAATGGATCCCTTATTAATCCTAGTTAAAATAGAAGCTACCTGATTCACCTCCAAAAGGGTGATAATCTTTATGCAAGAGAGATAGTAACTTTCCCAAGGCACTTGCCATATCATGCCCCCATTAGCGTTTGGAGTCAGATAATACAATGTTGAGAATCCATTGCATGAGACTCAGCAGTCGTATTCTGATTAGCTATTGGGTGTGTACCTAAGTCAGCAAGAAAAGGTTTTCATTCTTAGCCAACTTCCTTAGGGTTTTAGCTTGATTGGAGTCATTATCATGTTATGTGTTTGTTGTGTATTCATCCCCTTATTGGAAAAATTAGACACCTAAAACATCAGCAAAAATAAAAATAAAAAAGACAAGCACTTTTTAGCTCTACTCTGTAACTTGTTGTATGATCTGTAATTCTCTATAGTACGATTCAGAATCTCTGTCGTATGAGTTACCTTGCATAAAATCATTTATTTTACCAGAGGCCATCCTGTTTCGTACAAGCTAGGTTATTTGTCATGTTGTTCTTAATCCTAAGTCGTATGAGCTGTTGCCTTTTATATGAAAAACTCTATCCTGTCATATAACTCTAAATTGTTTGTTGTTCTGAGTCGACTTCTCTGTTGTGTGAAACTCTGCATTTGTCAATCCAAAACTATTTCTTTGCATGATACTCTCAGGTCTGTTAGTTTGCTTAAATCAAAACACTTGTTATCTGTCGTTGTGCTTAGACTATCTTCTTGGTTTGCTTGATCAAACTATCAACCTGTCAAAATCAGACTATAGGAATATACACATCGATACTTTCAAGCCGTTACCCTCAACAAGTATAAGATCTAAACCATCCCAAAGTGTATTATCACTCTCTTTGATAAACTGATCATGCAAACATAGTTTCTTAGCAGGATCAATCATCCTCAATCACGAAATTGAAACGTTTGGTCAGGAAAACCTCATCCCATATCGTAGAATATATCTTTCCTACTGGACTTGGTTATTATCAAAATCACCATTGCACTCCCAAAACTGAAGATCGAAAAACTTGAAAACTTCAAACACTTGAATTACCTTTTTGTGTCATATCGCTCTATACCTCTGACATTGACAATAGATCATTTATCAAAACAACCTTTTGGACAATCCAATCATAACACGATATCAAACACAATGCCTATTATAATCAGAATGCAAAGACCTAAGATCATTGAAACATTGGAAACAACTACAGATTATAGCAACATGACATACCAAAGCAGAATGTGAGTAACAAATCAACCAATCAGCGAAAACAAACAAATCCAAAGTCCAAATCCAACTATATCAAAACCTCACAAGGATTCAGATACACCTCCCAAGATAGGTAACTCTTTTTTACAATGCTTTAAAAGATCCCTAAAAGATTTCGATGAAGAAGATTAAAATCACACACCTATATCGAGCCATGGTGCATCCCCCCATAAGAAAATTGACTCTCCAAAAGCATCTATTCCTACACCTATTAAAAGCTAGTGAGAACTTGCCATAGCATCATCGCTAAACAATGCACCCAAAGATGAAATTACCCAAGGGATATCCATAACTGCTATCAAACCTATGCCAGAGGTTCCTATTCAAAGCGCAACTCCTACATATCCAAGCATTAATTCATTACCAAACCCCCATAACGCTTCATTGCAAATCAAAGTCATCATCCATCAAATGCTTGTTAGACATGTCTTAATAGATGGAGGAGCTAGCTTAAACATTTTCTCTTTAAGTCTTGTCAGTGCTCTAAGATATTCAGAAAATGCAATTGATCCCCATAAAAAGATCACTTTCAAAGAAGATAATGAAGAAAAACATTCCTCTAAAGGAATGGTGATATTACCCATCAGAGTGGGACCTTTGTAGAAGGACACAGAATGTAAAGTCCTAGACTTGGATTTACCTTACAACATACTCTTGGGAAGACCCTGGATACAGGACATACAGGCTACTCTATCAAAAGGTAATCAGTGCATAAAATTTCCATATCATGGGGAGGAAATCATGATAGAAGCTGAATCAAATCCATTGTAGTGTTCTACTAATCTAAAATTTGTTCAAGAGGTTATCACTCCAAATAAAAAAGAGACAACATCTTCAAGCAATCTGAAACCAGTTCAAGAGGTTATCGCTCCAAGTAACAAAGAGACAACATCTTCAAGCTCACAATCCAAAGAACTATTATTTGCATCACTTTGGTCCAAAATGAAGAAACAAATACAGTCAAAAGATCAAGAGAAAGCAAAACATTTTCTATCAGGGAAAAATAAACAAGAGCAACTTAAAACTAAAAGGGAAGAAGCAGACATAGAGGTCAATGTAGTCCATACGTATGCAGAACAAATGCTAGGAACTAGCCCGCTTGAATTAGAATCACATTCAATTGACTTGGACTTAATCGAGGACAATCAAGAGCTTCTTGCATGAGATTATTCTGATGGGAGTACCATTATGGACATGGAAATAGACACTGAAAGCTTTGACATCTCTATCATAACCCCTGATATCTTTGAAACAATTCAACTTGAAGATCCTTTAACTCTAATCCATCCTGAACCTATGGACTAGAAAAATGAAGATCCTTTACCTGACCTTATTTATTGGGAAAGTGAAGAACAAACTGACATCTATATCTTACCTAATGATCATACTATATCCCTATATCTTGATGAAATCAAACCAGCAACAACAACTTCCACCAGGGATTCTACTAACATATCTTTGAATCAAGTGGGTGACAAATCTCCTAGTCACAAAAGTGAAAATCAAGAAAACAATATCAGGTCTAATGCTGAAAACCATTTACTGGCAACATTAGATCGAGAAAAAGTAAAAATAAAGGACGTATCTAACGGTGAAAACCTCCTTGAGGTGATAGAAGATGGGAGATTTGATACCTTACCTATGTGCTATCAAGAAAGGTCATCTATTCTGATCAAACTAACTAAGGTAATTACCATGGGCACAACTAATCTACATCCAATAATCTCTTTATCAACACTAGCAAAGAAATACTGGGAACCCTTCAAAAGGAGGCAAATCAATTTTACCTGGTCATATATAGACATTCCAGGGTTGGATCCATATCTTACAATCCATCACCCAAATATTAGTCCAGAAGCAAGCAACAATAAGGGAACACAACACGAAACCATCTACAATATCAAAATGGCTGTAGAATGGAACATCACAAAACTTCAAGTCTTTGGAGACTCTCATCTTGTGATCAATCAAATCAATGATGAGTACCAAATAAAGGATGACAAACTAATGCATTACAAAAATATGGTTGATGATTTCAACAAGTACTTTGTCAAAATCACTTTTGATCAGATTCCAAGAAATGATAACAAAGTAGCAGATGCCATGGCAACACTTGCTTCTCTATTACAGACACAGGAAAATCAAGAGCATTACAATAATTGTCCCGATTCCCAAACCATCTATCACCTTGTCGAACGTGATTCCTCCCACTATGGTCAAACTTATACGTACCTAAAAGATAACACCCTACCTCCTGATCTATCAAAGAATCAAAAGAGAAACTTTATTCACCAATCCTCCCATTATACTCTCCTCGCTGACACCCTTTATAAACGAAGTCTAGATAGTACTCTCTTAAGATGTCTTGAACAAGAAGAATCTGAGAAGGCCTTACATGAGGTCGATAATGACACTTATAGTACTCATTCAAGTGGTCTTACCCTTTTGAAAAAACTCATATGCTTGGGCTATTATTGGCCTACTATGGAACGAGATTCTTTTCAGATAGCTAGAACATGCAAATAATGTCAAATCCATGGGAATTTGATTCATGCACAAGCACAAGAACTTCACGCTTTGGCAACATCATGGCCTTTCTGCCAATGTGGTCTTGATCTAGTAGGAAAGATAAATCCTTCTTCCTCTAATGGTCACAAATTCATCCTTGAAGCTACTAAATATTTTACAAAATGGATCGAAGCAGTACCTCTTATCAATATCATAGGAAAACAAATTGTTGTCTTTAACTTGAACTACATCATCTGTTGCTACAGAATACCAATGACCATTATCACTGATAATGGCCGACCATTCAAGAACCAGGATGTACAAGAGCTCTATGAGAAGTTCAAAATCCAGCACAGATTCTCCACACCATATTATCCATAGGGAAATGGACAGGCCAAAGCATCAAATAAAACTATCCTAAAAATCCTCAAAAAGACAATGAATGATGCTGGCAAAGATTGGCATGTTCAACTAAATCCTTCTCTATTGGCTTACCGTACCATTATTCGCACACCAATAGGTGCCACACCTTTCTCTCTTGTATATGGATCAGAAGCCATATTGCCCATTGAAGTAGAGATACCTTCTCTATGTGTATCACTAAAACGTCTCATCCTCGATGAAGAACAAAGAGTATCAAGACTGCAAGAGCTAGAATTAATCCATGAACGAAGACAAAATGCCTTTGATCATCTGAAGGTATATCAACAAAGAATGTGTCAGAGCTACAATCATAGGGTTAAACCAAGAGTCTTTCAAGTTGGAGACCTAGTGCTAAAGGAAAATCCACGCAATCAAGCAGATCGAGAAAAGAAAGGCAAATTTGAACCAAACTGGTTAGGTTCATTTGTTGTCATAATAGTATTTGGATCAGGAGCATATCAGTTATCAACATAGGATGAGGATCAGCTCGAGGAAACCATCAATAGTATGCATCTGAAGAGGTTCTATGTCTAAAAAATCAACAAAAATTCCAAAAACATTGAAAAATCACCAAAAAATTTCAAAAAAAAAAAAAATATCAAAAAAAGTGCAATAAAAACATATGGTGAAAACCTGGCAAACATGCACTATCTGTCAGCTATCTCTTCCATCTATTAGTTCATGCATATTTCAGCTTGCATTCATTTCCATCAGCATTATTCATATCCATCATAAGCTTTTTTGCAAACACGGCCACCGCAGCTAACCTCCCGCCATGGTTTGGATTATTGGGTATATCATAATTGTTTCTAAGCTTGGGGAAAAGTCCTACACCTAGCTGGGGGCAAAACTTAAATGATCATTTCATGCTTAATCAAATAGGTAAAACAACAGTTAGACAACACTGGTCAAGCAAAAACACTAAGACACATCCAATGTTAAATATGAAATCACATTATTAACCATCAAGCTGTCGCACGTCAGTCTAAGCACATCACACATTTTTCAATAAATGCTATCTTTTGAATAATGATTTATGAGTGAATCCAGGATGTCTCTAACTAGAGGAACAAGGAGGGAACATGATATTTTTCTTGTCTACTATCTGTAAATTGATCATTAGTAGGTGCAAATATGTCTCAGGACATGATCAGTAGAGTATCATCGAAGACATTTCCAATTTGCATATACCAATGGTTAATACTGCCTGTTTTACGCAAATAACACTCAAGTCATCTTTGTTTAATTATACCTCGATGCTTGTGTTAACTTGCCATATCAAAATTAGGAAAGAAATGCTCAAGTCATCATGGTTTAATTATACCATCGATGTTTGCATTCACTTCCCACATTTCAAAAAGCTCAATGATGACAAAAAGCAATAATCCAGTGACTAGTGTAGTCATAGTTTTGCATTTCATTTGCATTTACATTTGCATTTAGCTTGCATTTCATTCTTGCATGGGACCCTACAAGCTCATATTATCAAAGGCTAAATCTCCAAGCTCATCTTATCAAAGGGTAAATCTCAAGATCATCTTATACAAGGCTAAATCTATTGCAAGAATCATCAAAGCATCATCATAAGTGTATACAAAATCAAACTAATGACTCATCTCTCTTGATGTTGTCAACCCAGTGCTAATCTTATGTTACCCCCTCAACCGAATCACTATCAAGCATATCTATTGATCCTGCAACCTGATATCAACAAACTATCAATTCTTTATCCAATCAATCTTAATCCATTCTATCAATCAATCACATCCGATCTATCATATCATGTTTTACACAGGTTGTATCCTTCCTGAAACCAGACATTTTGATCACATCTTATACATGATATATCTTTCTTGAAACCAAATGCTTTTGATCATCTTTGTCTTATACAGGAGGTGTCATTCTTGAAACCAAACTATATCTAGATCTTATCGATCTCATCTTATTAATGGAACCCACACCATTGTGATCAAAGAACTTGCACTTTCATCAATCAAAGTTGCGGAATCAAACTTTTTCTAATCGGGACATCAATCTTACAATCATCCAACCACTTGGCAAATCAATTATCTCAATTGATCTCCCGAGGGGGCATCACCATACTACAATTTATCAACCAAGGTCTGGGGCATCCTATCAAACCAATATCATCAAAAAGAAATCATTCTTTGAATCAACGCGTCATCACACCTCGCTTCAAAGAGGGGCAAAATGTATACACCCAAAAATGGTCTGAAGATAATTAATTGAATAAGCAATTATTCGATTAATCCATATTCCCAATTTAATTAAATTCATTAGCAATTTGATTAAAATTCACTCGTTCCTCTACTTATTTATAAATCTAAGGATTTATTAAATAGGTTCATTTCAACAATCTCCCTTTAATTAATTAATTCATATTAATTAATTATCCCCCATCAAAATCATTTCTTCCAAATCCCCTAATTAATTAAAACAAATCAAATAATGAGTTGTTGAAATTAATTAGCATTTTCCTATTATTTGAATTTCTAAATTCAAATTCTCCTAACTTCTAACCACCTAACCTAGCCATTCTTAAACCTAACCCTTTCATTCTAACCACCATGTTCCCTCTCATTGGACACTTGTCACTAAGTGTCTCCTTCCAACCAACCCCTTTTCCTACCTACCACCAATTGTCCCCTTTCATCCAACCTCTTCTCCAACCTCCTCCAATTCAACCATTGATATCTTCAAATCAATCTTGACTGTTGATCTTTGCCAACTCACCTCTAGCCTTGGAAAATCCTAAAAATAACCCCCATCTTGGAGCTCAAAGGGTCCTAATTTTGATATCATTTTGATGATCCCATTTTATTTTCAGCATAAGCATTGTTACTATAGGCATCTAGTTCATCATTTTAGCATCATTATCATGTTCATTTTAGCTTAATCTTAGCATTTATCATAGAATCATCTAGCTTAATCTCATTTATAGCTTAAATGCATCACCATTATCATCTTAAATCCTCCATCTAGGTGTAGTCAAGTCACTGGAATTTGCATAATAAGATCTAAGAGCAAAATTCATACTCGCATTTACTAGGAGGCAATAAGTAGATTAGCCATGGTTTTACATTTCATTGATTAAATCTTCTAACGATGCTTATAATAATTTATTGAGTGTTTTGTGTTGCAGATAGAGGTATAATAGGTACACCACACAAAGAGCACGACACTTTGTTCATGTTCTTTTCCAGTTCTGGTTTCGGTTTATGCTTCTACCGGTGTTTCAATGTTAGGTTGAGTAGTTTCCTTATCCATGACAATGTTGAAGTCCCGAGTATCCACATTCATAGTAAAAAGAATGTCTGACTCTGGATTAGTGTCATCTCTTGTTATTTCCTCTGCCTTCTCCTCTTCAAGCTCAATATCAGTTTGTGTTGGTGCCTCTACTACTACCAGAGGGGTGTCCTGTACTGGTGGAGGTAGGATATCTTTAACTATGATATCTGGTATATTGCCAATTTTCCCTTTATCCTTATCAACCTTCTTGTATACCTTAGCAAAAGATTTTTCTACCTTCTGTCGGTCCTTTTCTTCTTTCTTCTCTCTCTCAACAAAAAATATGTCCCATTTGTCTATCATTTTATTTGCTATTTCTTTGACCCTATCGGCCATAAGACTGACTTGTCGGTGACCACTCACAAAAACTATTCTATTTTCCTCAGATATTAAATCATCAATTTCTTATTTGGAGTTAACAGGATGCATAGCAAGTAGAGCTTCTACCTTTAGTTTCTTGTCTAACTCCATTATTGAAATTCTTTTAGCCTCTAACCTCAAATATAGATCATTTGGCAAAACATCTATAACTTCAATGAGTACCTTCTTGTTTATATCTAGATATAAAATAATGCTTTCCTCTATGGTTTCCTTATCAGAATCATTGAAAGACTGATAAAATTTATTTACATTCCCAAGGTTACCTTCTTGGGTGATTTCATTTATTAACTCTTCTGGTGAAAGTGTGTCTGGTGCCTTAGGTTCTGATTTCTTCTTTGGAGTGACCTTCTTCTTCTGACCACTAGGCTCTCTTATAGCCTGTTTCTTCTTTATTTGTGTCCTTGACTTCTTGGGAGATGGAGATCGTGCCAGTGAGGGTTTTTTTTTCTTCCTATCCACTCTCTTGAATTTTGCTACCTGATTAGTGTCTGAATCAAAAGAAGTAGGCACAGGGGAAATGTAAGCTACCAGTTTCTATTCCAATTGACTTTTCACACTATCAGCAATACCACTAATATTCATTAATCCTTTTGTCACCTCCTTAACCAATTTTGAAGCATCTTTCATTAGATTTTCTCTTTTCTTCCTCTATTTTTGCATCTCAACTTCCTTCTCTATTGTTTCAGCATTACCAAAAATTTCTTCTGAAGT
This sequence comes from Cryptomeria japonica, assembly GCF_030272615.1. NCBI lineage: Eukaryota > Viridiplantae > Streptophyta > Pinopsida > Cupressales > Cupressaceae > Cryptomeria > Cryptomeria japonica. The sequence goes on along the minus strand of NW_026728836.1, from coordinate 1,766,516 downwards.
TTCTGGTTGAACATCTAATAGATTTTTTTCACTTGAATCTAAGATGTGAGAATCCATCTCATATCCCATCTTTGTAATCTAGACAATCCTTGGTTTAACTGCCTCCATCCATATTTCATCTCTTTTTACTACAAATCATACTTTCTTATCATATTTATCTATGATGCTTTCTGGAATCCTTTCCCTTTGTTTCATTTTATATTGGAATTTCATCAAGTAATCTTTCACCAACTCATCACTATTAGATCCCATATCGGTAATTGCCTCCATTATTTATTTTCCAACAGAAATATCATAGGCAAATTCTTTATGTCCTATACTAGGGATATCTTTAGAAAAGTAAAGCATTAGACATACAATTAGATTTCCAAATTTGAAGGTTCCTTTCTGATCACCTTTGATTTTGTGTAAATTTTCTAATAGTTCATCCTTTAGCCATTCACAAATATCAATCTTAGCATTGTTCAAAATCATTTCATGAGCACTGTGAATACAAGAAATTGACATAGAATTCAAACTATTAATATGACCAACTTTATAGCCAATTACAATGCTACCAAATTTAATATTTTTATCCTTTATATCATTGACCCTAAGTGACTGGTTGTCAAATGTAGCACCAATTAAACTCATAACCTCTTTGTTAGGGATTTTGTTCTTCTTGTCACGCTTGGAACCAGTGGAGGGTAAACCAGTAACAACCCTTATAGCTTCTTTAGTAATCTTAAATACTAAGTCTAGCCATATAAGTTCATTGTGAACCCTGCTAAGGACACATCAGACGACTTCATCTGAAAATTACGGTATATGGAGGATATCTATGAAACCTAAATCCTCAACAATATTATGTTTTGGTTTCACTACCCCATTCTTATCAGTGATTTCATTCATGTACATGTTCTTCAGATCTTCAGTTGCTAAACTCTCTATGTTGCAATGTATGTATGCCCTAGGGTCTTCAGCAAACACAACTCACTTCAAGATTTTAGAAAATGTACCAATAGTCATCTAGTTTTTCTATTTTAGGGATAATTTTGAAAATTGGTCTAGGTCATTTTATATTATCCACAATGGTAGTGTTTTCTACAAATTCAGGAACAAAAGATGAGGAAGCCATTGCAAAAGATAAATACATCTTAATTGTGAAAACCTTGAATGCTTTGAAAAGACCTTCGCTGCTTTGCCTTTAGAATGCCTTTGCGGAATTTCACTCTCTTGAATGCTTGAATGCTTGTTGAGTTGAAATGAGAAGTTACAGTTCCTTTATAACCAAAAAATTAACTTACAACCGCAATAAATGCTTCGCTCATGAAGTGAAAAACTCCACATATCTATTGGTAAAGAAGAATCATAACTTCTTACCATCAACCAAGGGTAAATGCATGATTTTAAACTTGTTTCCATACCCCTAAGGATTATTCCTTAGTTAGATGAATAATCTTTTTACTGTGGAGGGTTACCCTATTCTACCGGTGCAGAGACAGATTCATCAATTCTCTGATCTCTCTTCTTAATCCATTGTTTAGAAAATTCTTGCTTGACTTCATCCACTTTTTCCTTGCCTTTGTCATTAGATTCTTTATTATTCACCAGTGCAGTCTTACTTTTGCAAAATCTTGCAATATGCCCAATCTTGTTACATGTATAACAAGTTACATTGTTCCGTTGAATATCTTTTCGATAACCTTGACCAGTTTGTGTTCTGCATTGATTAGATAAGTGTCCAAATCTATCACAAGCATAGCATTTTACATTCATTCTGCAATTGTCTGAGTTATGTCCAATTTTATTACATTTGGAATATTGACTAGTGGGTAAATTTGTATTCTGATTATTCCTAAATCTGCACTGATTTTCTCTTTGACAATATTTGTTGCAATTAAAACATTTTCCATTGAATTTATAGACATTATGTTGTCTTTCTGGTTTTTTGTGATCTTGAATGTTTGCAGTCCCAGAACTTTCTCCATATTCAAATCGAAGTCCAATTATATCTCCACCAGGTTTTTGACTTTTCATAATATCATCAAGCTTCTCTAAACTTTTCTTGAATTTGTCTTTGTATTCATTTGCAGTGACCAACTCATTTTCCAGAATGCTAACTTATCTCATAAGTTCCTCTTTATCATGTTTCATGTGAGTCAAATCTATCTTTAGCATATCATTTTTATGACCAAGCCTCAAAGTTTCATCATCTCTTTCATTAAGTCTTCTGGTCAAATATTCTTGTTCCCTCTTTCTGTCTTCATTATCCTTACATAGCCTCATGGTTAAATCTTGCATTTTATTCTTCATGTTAGTGTTCTCCTCTCTCAATTTTTATGTAATATCTCTAAGAGTTTCCTTTTCATCATCATCTTGTTTCAAAATTTGTGCCATAACCAAGTTCTCTTGAAGTGCTTTAATGAATTCCTACGCATTTTTGAGATCATCTTCTAGTTTGATATTCTTCAATTTTTTAGCATCAAAATCTTCAAGAGCTCCTTCTAACTATTGTCTCAAACTTTCCATTGGTACCGGTTTTAGAATATTCCTCAAGCTATTAGAGTTTTGCAAATAGATGACTATTCTCTAATACCAATTGTTAGATGATATGATAGTCTCAAAGACACTGAGAGGGGGGGGGGGGTGAATCAATGTCTAACCGATAGATGAAAGATTTGAACTTAGTTGCAACTTTACAACGTAGATTAATATGCCCCTAAACAAATAATAAAGTAGTAAGGAGAAATAGAAATACAACCATCAATGCACACCATAACATAGATATTTTTGGCGAGGAAACCTGGTAAGGGAAAAATCTTTGTGGGATTTGTGACCCACAATATTTATTCATTGGCCAATATGAATAAATATTACTTATACAATAGGGGCCTGAACATGCAGGAAGGCCAATAGCCTAGAGCTCACTGCTCAACAATAGAAAGGATTCCATTGACTACAAATGGATGGTTAGATCCAAATACAATGTACTTCTTTACAATAGCATCTGCAATGCCTGATTCAGTACCGGTTTAAGCTCAAACAAATACCTTAACCAAAAACCTTGCCAGTGAATAAACATCACTCTGCTCTGCTTCTTATTTGCTCTTCAAAATAGATACATGAAAATGCATAATCAACCATCCTACAATATCTCATATATCGCTCATTACATTGCCTTATTACATCACTACCACATTACAAAATGACTTACAAGATCTCATACATTTATGAGTCTTTACAATACATCAAGTCGTCAATAAAAATATATTTTACAATACAAAACATTATTGTTCCAAGTCGTCCTAGAGTGTCGGTATGATCTACTATTGGTGTAGACTGGATGCCAATGTGAAGTGCCTACTAGTACCAGTAAATGATGTTTGTTGCTGGTCTAACTCGTGAACCATAATACCAGTTGGTTGCCATCAATGACAACATCAACTATTCTCATCTGAGTGTATAATGCCAACAATATTCCCCTTTGGCATTGATGGCAACACTCATGAAAAAAATCCAAAAACTGATCCAAAAATGAGAGTGCTCCCCTTGAGCAAATGATCCCTTTTGTACATTTTTCTCAATACACTACTCCCCCTTTGACATCAATGACAAAGGATGTAAAAAAGAATCAAATAATTCCAAAATTTTACCTTAAAGCCTGTAATCGGTTATTTACAATCTGAAACATATCCACCAAAATCAGATTAAGACTCTGCATAAATTTGGTGCTATTAGAAATAATTGTTTTAGTCTGTCTGGTCATTCTGGTCAGATAATGCATCTGTTTCTCCTGTGATCTTTCTCCTTGAATAGTTTCTTTAGACAACTCAATCTAGTGTGTTAGAAGATTGTCCAATCTAGGACCAAGTTTATTTTTCAACTCCCAAGATTTCATTCTTATCCTTGCTTTCTCCTTCTCTAATTTCTCAATCTTTTCCTCAAAAACTGTCATTTCCTAATCCAAAAATGAGGTAAGTTCGAAAGAAACAATCATATTATCTGCTATATCATCAATCTCTTTTTGTGTTTTCCTTATCTCCTTATCAATGTCTTCTGTTAGGTGGTGAGGCTTGCATGCTTCCTTATACAATTCTTTATATTTCATAATAGTGGAATTAAGTACCAGTAATAAAGAATCAATCTTCTTTGCAAAGTCCTTAATAGTCTTATCAAAGAATTCATTTTTCTCCTTATTCATCCTTTCCTTAATAGTCTCTTCATTAATTTAATCTACAGTTTGAATATTTGAAGCAATGAATTTGGACAATATGTCCAATTTACCTAAAGATCCAGAAATATGATCTATCTTACAATCCGGTGCAATGAGTTGCAAAATTGATAAAGAATCATCAATGGCCATAAATGCTAAGGCATTGCATTCAGTGCTCTTCCTTATGGAATCTAAATGTTCATCTATCACATTAGTAGGTTTGTTATCCATAGTGGAAGTGCTAGGTGGAGTGTGAGGTTTCGCAGCTGGTTTCTTCTCATCTGTGGAATCCTTAACCAATTTTGCACTCTTGTTTCCATCTTTAACCTCTTCCTTATTCTCATTCTATATTTCAACCTTTCTATCTGCTAGTTTTGATATACTCTATTCATGTTCTTTTCCAGTTCTGGTTTTTATTTCTGCTTCTACCGATGTTTCAGTGTTAGGCTGATAAGTTTCCTTATCCATGACAATGTTGAAGTCCTGATTGTCCACATTCATAGTAAAAATAATGTCTGACTCCAGATTAATTTCATCTCTCATCATTTCCTCTCCCTTCTCTTCTTCAAGATCAATTTTAGTTTGTGTCCATGCCTCTGCTACTACTAGAGGGGTGTCATGTACCGGTGGAGGTAGGATATCTTTAACTGTGATATCCAGTATATTGCCAATTTTCCCTTTACCCTTATCAACCTTTTGGCATACGTTAGCAAAATATTTGTCTACCTTCTATCGATCCTTTTCTTCTTTCTTCACTTTCTCAACAAAAAATATGTCGCATTTGTCTGTTGTTTCATCTGCTATTTCTTTGACTCTACTAGCCAAAAGACTGACTTGTCGGTGACCACTCACAAAACCTGTTCTATTTGCCTCTGATATTAAATCATGAATTTCCTACTGGGAGTTAACAAGATGTACAACAAGTAGAGCTTCTACCTTTAGTTTCTTGTCTGACTCCATTATTGACATTCTTTTAGCCTCTAACCTCAAATATAAATCATTCAGCAAAACATCTATAACTTCAATGAGTTCCCTCTTGTATATATCTAGATATAAAATAATGCTTTCCTCTATGGTTTCCTTATCAAAATCATTGAAAGAATGATAAAATTTATTTACATTTGAAAGGTTACCTTCTTAGTTTATTTCATTTATTAACTCCTCTGGTGAAAGAGTGTCTGGTGCCTTAGGTTTTGATTTCTTCTTTTTAGTGACCTTCTTCTTCTTCTGACCACTGGGATCTCTTACAACATTTTGCTTCTTTATTTGTGTCCTTGACTTCTTGGGAGATGGAGTAGGTGTTGATGAGGGTTTTCTTTTCTTCCTGTCCACTCTCTTGAATTTTATTGCCTAATCAGTGTCAGAATCAGAAGAAGTAGCCATAGGGGAAATGTGAGCTATTGGTTTCTGCTTCGATTGACTTTTCACACTACTAGTAATACCACTAATATTCATTAATCCTTTTGTCACTTCCTGAACCAACTTTGAAGCATCTTTCATTAGCTTTTCTCTTTTCTTCCTCTATTTTTGCATGTCAACTACCTTCTCTATTGTTTCAGCATTACCAAAAATTTAATCTCTTTTTACTACACAGAATATTTGCTTATCATATTTATCTATGATGCTTTGTTAAATCCTTTCCCTTTGTTTCATTTTATCTTAGAAGTTCTTCAAGTAATCTTTCACCAAATCATCACTATTAGATCCCATACCGGTAATTGCCTCCATTTTTTTTCCAACATAAATATCATAGGTGAAATCCTTATGTCCTATACTAGGGATCTCTTTAGAAAAGTAAAGCATTAGACATAAAATCAAATTTCCAGATTTGAAGGTTCCTTTCTTATCACCTTTGATTTTGTGCAAATTTTCTAACAGTTCATCCTTTAGCCATTCACAAATATCAATCTTAGCATTGTTCAAAATCATTTCATGAGCACTGTGAATACAAGAACTTGATACAAAATTCAACCTATTAGTGTGACCAACTTTATAACCAATGACCATGCTAGCAAATTTAACATTTTTATCCTTTATATCATTGACCCTAAGTGACCAGTTGTCAAATGTAGCGCCAGTTAACATCATAACCTCTTTGTTAGGGATTTTGTTATTCTTGTCAGGTCTGGAACTGGTGGAGGGTAAACCAGTAACAACCCTTATAGCTTCTTTGGTAATCTTAAATACTGAGTCCAGCCATATAAATTCACCATGAACCCTGCTAAGGACATAGCCAAATGACTTCACTTGTAAATTCTGATATATGGAGGATATCTATGAAACCTAAATCCTCAACAATCTTATGTTCTAGTTTCACTACCCCATTCTTATCAGTGATTTCATTCATATACATGTTCTTTAGATCTTTAGTTCCTAAAATCTCTATGTTGCAATGTATGTATGCCCTAGGGTCTTCAGCAAACGCGACTCCCTTCAGGATTTTAGAAAATGCACCAATAGAGTCATCTAGTTTTTCTATTTTAGGGATAATTTTGAAAATGGGTCAAGGTCATTTTATATTCTCCACAATGGTAGGGTTTGCTACAAATATAGGAATAGAGGATGAGGAAGCCATTGCAAAGATAAATACCTCTTAACTGTAAAAACCTTGAATGCTTTGAAAAGACCTTTGCTGCTTCACCTTTATAATTCTTTTGCTCAATTTCGCTCTCTTGAATCCTTGAATGCTTGGGTGAGTTGAAATGAGAAGTTACAGTTTCTTTATAACCAAAATTAACTTACAGCCGCAATAAATGCTTCGTCGGTGAAGTGAAAAATGCCACGTATCTGTCGGTAAAGAAGAATCATAACTTCTTACCATCAATCAAGGGTAAATGCATGATTTTTTGTTGGCATGCCCCTAAGGATTATTCCTTAGTTATATGAATAATCTCCTACCGGTGGAGGGTTACCCTGTTCTACCAGTGCAGAGACAGCTTCATCAATTCTCTGATCTCTCTTCTTAATCCATTGTTATAAAATTCTTGCTTGATTTCATCCACCTTTTCCTTGTCTTTGTCATTAGATTATTTATTATTCACCAGTGCAATCTTACTTCTGCAAAATCTTACAATATGCCCAATCTTATTACATGCATAACAAGTTAAATTGTTCCTCTGAATAGCTTTTCCATAACCTTGACCGATATGTGTTTTGCATTGATTAGATAAGTGTCCAAATCTACCACAAGCATAGCATTTTACATCCATTCTGTAATTGTATGAGTTATGTCCAATTTTATTGCATTTGGAGCATTGATTGGTGGGTAAATTTGTATTCTAATTATTCCTAAATCTGCACTTACTTTCTCTATGACCAAATTTGTTGCAAATAAAATATTTTCCATTGAATTTATAAGCATTAGGTTGTCTTACCAGTTAGCTGTGATCTTGATTGTTTGCAGTCCTAGAACTTTCTCCATGTTGAAATCCAAGTCCAATTGTATCTCCATCAGGTTTCTGACTTTTCAACATATCATCAAGCTTCACTGAACTTTTCTTGAATTTGTCTTTGTATTCATTTGCAGTGACCAACTCAATTTCCAGAATGCTAACTTGTCTTATAAATTCCTCTTTATCATGTTGCATGTGAATCAAATATGTCTTAAGCATATCATTTTCATGACCAAGCCTCAAATTTTCATCAGCGCTTTCATTAAGTCTTCTAGTCTATGAGGCCCTACCCCAACCCATCATAACATTTCTGTTATTTTCATGTTGGACCTATTTTGGATACTATATTGTGATGCATTTTGGACATAGATTTTATATGATCTCATATGGTGGATAACAGTGATATGATTATGTCATTTACCTTGATTTGTAGTACTTCATTTATAGATGGTGCCATTTAGCAGATGCTTGTATGTGGATGTTTATCAGAAAATTGGATACTTGATTTATATAGTTGGAATTTTATGCGATGTTTGAATTGTGTTCTTTTGGATAATATTATAAGTGATTTTTGGAATTACTAATGTGCAAGTGAGATGTGTAGGAAAATTATCCATGTGACCATGGAAATTATTTGGAGAACCGAGCCTAGACCCATGTACATTCGTAAAACTAGGGGTTGTCTATTTGGAGAGACAACACCCTGTATGTATCGTATTTTATTCGTAAATGTAAATGTTTGCATGTGTGTAAATTGTATTGTATTGTGAAAATTTTTATGTGGTTTCTTCCTTTACCTTGTTATGCATTTTATTGTGTCTTGGGAGCATCCAAGGCCATCTTACCCTTGGGAGGGTAAAATGGTCTTGGGGGTGGAAGGCATTTGATAGCCTTAGAGTGAGAGGCTCTCATTATGAGAGTGATCTCAAGGGTATGTCCATGTGACCCTTGCTGCATATTTGTGTTATTTCGTTGGGGGTCATAAGGGGAGAAAATACGACAGGTATGCCTTTGGGGGGTCATAAGGATATGGGGGTTAGGATGAGTTTTATTGTGTTTTCTTGGATGCCATGAGTTGGTTGTGAGTTACTATCTAGTGGATCTCCTCTAGGGTACTTGGTCCACTTCTGCCCTAGTAAAACATCACATTTTGTGATGAAGTTTCAGCTTGGGAAGGGAATTGTGTTTGTTGTGTTTTGTTTTCCCCTTGCTTGTTTGTGTTTGCTTGATTGTAACCCCATCTAGGACTTGGTTCTCCAAGCTTGGGGGTGGCTTATAGTAAGCCTAGGCTGGGAGGTGATCACCCCATGGTCACAACCCTTAAATTTTAAATGCAGGTTGCTCGGGAAAGAAAGCTAGGAGATGCAGATTCTACCTTAGTTGCAGATTTTACTTAATTGTAGAAAGAAAGAAATAAAGATGTATTTATTGTAATTATTTTGAAGGATAGGAATACACTAGTTTTAACCTACGTAGAAATGCCTCTTAGGATGAGTTGATCCTAGATGTAGAGACACTCTAAAAAGTGATATGTTTTGTGTTTGATTCAAGCAATTACTAAAGGAACTTTGGACAAGACCTCTTTATGTTTTGAGAGTTGAAACGGGTTGATATGTGTATGTGAGAATGGATGAAATGTTTAACTTCAATAAAAGCTCTATGTTACAAATGGAACAAATTCAACCTCTTCTCTTTCAGGAGTTGGTGGTTCTTCCCTAGCTATGTTATAAGTGAAGCAAATGTCTAGAAAGGAGTCAGGATTGATTTTTCCTCCTTTGTTCTTGTGATAACTCAAAGCTCTAAATTGCGTAAAATCTCTACGGTTTAATGACTCTTGATCAAACTCATTTGATTTCCCTTGAAGATAGAGACACATGTGACGTAGAAAAGCTCCATGAGAGACAAAGATTTGTCTATTGAGATAAAAGAATCTCCTTCTTTTGATGAGAGCTTTTGAACTTAATGGTCTTCTCTTTAAGTTGACAAGTTGATAAATATTCTTCTTTCTCAAGATATGAAGAATGGTCATATATTTTGATACCTTGTTCTTGTACTTTTCCTTTGATCTTTTGTTTGGTATTTGAAACTGTTTTTGTGCTAGATGGATACTTGTTTTGGAATAAGATGTTTGATTTTTTCTTTGACAAGAAAACAAAGCAAGCACACAAATACAAGAATGTTGCCTCAAAAGGCACAAATAATTATGGGTCTAGATCAACCCAATCTTTGAACTTTTATGACCCTTTCCTTTAAATGATTTTTAGATGTTTTTCCAAAGCCCAAAGTCAGCTCAATTTGCACTGGTTTTGACTAAACAAAAACACTTCAAACACTTTTTATCCCTAAGGTCAAATGGCCAGTTGCGATAAATTCAGCCCACATCTTGATATTTCTTCAACTTTGGTACTACATACCTTATGAATCTTGTTGTGGCAGGTAAGGATGTGATATACTAAGTCTTGCACGAGCATAACAAATACATGATCCCTATGATGGGGGAATCACCACTTTCATCAAGCCACAAGTGACTTTTCAAAAAGCTATGTTTCTACTCAAGGAAATATGTATGGTGAGTATCTTGGGAGTAAAACCATCTATTCTCTTGCACTGAATTTAATCACAAAAATCCTCAATCAATAGAACGAGTGGGCTACTACTTAAAGGTGTTTAGTAATGTTTGATGTTTTTGGACATAAGTTCATTCTCCAGTGACCCACTTAAGAGCCTTGTAACTCATGGTGGGGCCCATTTGTCCTTTCAGCAAGTTACACTATAGGAATAGCTATACCCAAGGCTACAGCTTTCGTTCACACTTGATTTCTATAGTGGCTCGAAGGATTTACCATGCGAGGTCATTCCCAAGAGTGATGTGTCTCTTGGCAGGCCTCTCTTAAAAGGATAAAACTTGAGTGTTACTAACACTTTTCTCTTGCACATAGGACCATGAGAGCCAAGGGAGAGGATAGTGTGTGTTAGAAGTAGGACCACTCGACAAACTCTTGTGCACAAGTGTGCCAAACACAAAAGACACTTGTTCTTTTTAACTCGTCATTGCAATGATGTTTCTATCTATTTGGAGATGTTGCTACAACAACCATGATGTTCTTTTTAACTTCAAAGGCAATATGTTTGAGTAAACTAGAATTTGAAATCCTGGTCAACTGAAATTGAAGCACGTATGTATGAAGTAAATCATTTTGAGAATAACTTTGATAAATTTGGGGATTCTTTTTAACTTGCACAATAAGTTGAAATGTTGATTGTGAATTTTTAGTTTGATGCAAGAAATAAATTTTGTCTGGTCTTGTTTTAAGCACCAAAATAGAGTGTATCCCTAACTTGCAATGAAAGCAAATTTGTTTTGTTGATTTTTAGAGCACTAAAATGAAGATTTGAATCCTAACTTGCAAGTAAACAAAATTGTTTTGTTGATTTTTAAGCACCAAAAGAAATGAACCTAACTTGCAAGGAAATAAAATTTGTTTTTGTTGATTTTTAAGCACCAAAAGAAGTGTTTTTGATTGCTAAGTACATAAAGGGATTAGTTTAAAACCCACACACGAAACGAATAGTTAGAAAAATCCAAAAACATGGTGGGCTTCCACAAGCCTAAAAAAAATATTATCGGTTGCCCTTTTTACAACTCTCTGTTACAATAGCACTTTTCTGTGTAAATAAAAGCACTAAAAGAACAAAAGTGCTAAAAGAAGAAAAGCGCTAAAAGAACAACAAAAGTGCTAAAAAAACAACAAAAGTGCTAAAACAACAACAAAAGCGCTAAAAGAACAACAAAAATGCTAAAAGAACAACAAAAGCGCTAAAACAACAAAGAAACTTAAAAACTATTACACAAAATGAAATATCTTCCAGACAAAGAGCGCAAACGCACTAGAAGAGTGAAAATAGCAATAAAACTATTACAAAGGTGCTAAATAGAGGACAATGGCTCTAACTAGCCAACAAAAGTGCTAAAATGCCAACTTTCGAAGGCACTAAAGCGCGGTCAATGGTGCTAAAGTGCGACCTGTGTGTCAATTAAAACATTCAAAAAGTTAGTTTTTCAAAAAAGGTTGGTTTTGGATTCACGTCGGGTTCACCAAATGATGCTCTGCAAAATGGACAAGGTTAGACTGGAACCTATGGTGGAATAACACATAAAAACACAAGCAACAAAGATCAAAGTTAGTGTTATTCAACCAAAAACTAATCTAAGCAGGCTTATCAAAAGAGACACTAAAAACATGATAAGATATTTAACTATGGAAGTAAATACAACAAGGCATCTCCAAATGCCTTCTCTCATGCTCTTACCTCCTTCTCCCTTATTCCTCTCCTCTTCAAGTTCCAAATTAGTGTAGCTCTCAGCAACTTTTTGCACTATGGATGCTTATGGAGGTTCAAGATTTGAAATGTTTTAACTATGCTATGCAAGTGTAAAACAAACTAAACAAACTAATTAGATATATTATAAAAAAGATCTAAGATTTATTTTAGCCCAAAATGACAATATATGTGATTTATGCTAAATTCTCTCTCTAAAATTGACTATAGATTAAATGCATACAATTTTTCAGGATCTGGAGTATGAAGAAATGGGCTCTATTTATAGGAAAAATGGAGCAATGGATGGTTGAGATTGAATAATCTCAACAAGGGTCAGGATTGAATGATATTCAATCCATGTGAGGACTTTCAACACAATCCCAAGATGACAAGTGTCAACATGAGATGGGTTGAGAGGAGAGAGAATAAGCATTAAATGTTTGAAATGACCTGGGAGTCAACTTGGGGGTTAAGTTTAAGGTTAGGTTGAGTGAATAAATCATTATCCAAAGAATAATGATTTTATCTAATGGATAAACTCTTGTGCAAAGGTTAAAGGGATAACCATGGTCAAAGTAATAAATGCTTGAGGAGACACATGACTGCAAGTGGAATTAACCATAAATGGTTATGTAAGTGCCATTAATGGTCATGTAAGAGCCATTAGTGGTTTGGAAGACTTTAGAGGTTTGGCTTGTTGAAAACATAAAGCATTAAATGCTTTTCAAAGACTTTGGAGTCTTTGAGAAGTGACTTCAAGTTGCTTAGGAATGTGACAATAATTAGGGGATGGATTAGGCTAATTAGAAAGGGGTTAGAAGAATCTAGAAGGGGATTAGGCTTGCAAGTGGATTTGGTGGGTGAGGGAAAATAAGATTTTAATTAAAATAAAATTAATTTATTTCAACTTGTGGTTGCAACTTCCATTTTTAGGAGAATGCAAGTGGGGGGGATTTAATGATTTAAATAAATGTTTTTATTTATTTATTTAAAAGAGGAAAGGGGATTAAATGAAATAAGTAAGATTTATTCATTTAATTGATTGTGAATTTGGTTTAATGAATTAATTAAAATAAATTGAATAATTTATTTAATTAATAGGAGAATGTTTGAAGATGAATTAATTAAATATTAATTTAATTAACTATTGGCTAGTGGGTTTTTAATCAAATAAATATCAAATATTCATTTAATTAAACTAGACATATTTATGTGAGTACAATATATATGCTATGTCAACATATAGTTTATATATAAAATATATATGGTATGTTAACATATAGTTTATTTTATTTTCTACAAAATATTATTTTTGTATGGTGGCTTGTTGGGCTTATATAGTTGGCTTTCTCTTTCTTTATAATTATTGATAATTTATATCCTATGATATGATTGAATATTATGTACAACCCTAGTGATTGTTAAAAAGGCTTATGATATGTGATGTTTAATCACGATGGATGTTTAAGAATCATTGATTGAAATACTTATCCTTGTGTATAATGAGTTTTCTTCTATCCTATGATTCATTGATTGTTGGTTTTAAACACTTATTACAACTAACATGGATATGGATTATGATGTGGGTGTGGGAAGGGATTGTTGAATATGAATGAATGGTTTAGGAAAGTACTCCTTAATCCAAATGAGTCATTTCCTTATCATGGAATGTGTTGAGAGACTTAAAAAATATATTCAATGTAGTTAATATAGACACATCTAAAGCATGCCAAAGGCACTTCGGAGAAATGCTATGACATAAAGAAGATTGTTTAGCTGATGTCAAGTCTTGAGCCATGAGGGTAGGAAAACATAGATGCATTGGTATAAAAGGTTCCATTCAACTTGAGAAGAATGGTTTATTTGATCATTGTTATTGAAGTTCATTAATGAAAGACTTGAAGGATAAAACAATTAAATATGCATCAATTATAGAGTTTGCTTAATACATGAGCATGAGTGCTATATGTGGGGACAAATATGGCTCCCATGAGGGTTGAGCCCATCGTGTAGTAACAAAAGGAAATTAAATCTATGAATTCTACTATAAATTTACTGAATTGATGGAGTGTTTCCATCAATTCTATACACGAAGTTCTATAAAGTTACTAAATTGATGGAGATGTTACAGTTACTCCATCAATTCTTTTAAAGTTCTATACAATACCCATACTTCTATTAACCCATAACAAAATATGCAACTAAAAAATAAAATATGCAATTTGAAGCTGGCCTTGGACCTAGAAAAGTTGCTTCCATACAAAGGGATATTTTGAGGGCTGGAAGGGTTTACAGTCACAAAGAATTTTTGACCGCTCTAGAAGCTATGAAGCGACTTGCCTTTATAAATGTTGTTGGTTTTTTAAGGGTTAGAGGCACCAGGCAAGCAACTTCTGGGAACCATGTTATGGATCCATTGGATGATACTAGAATTCATCCAGTGTCATATGAACCAGCCAAGAAAATGGCTAAGGATGTATACTATGAAGATGCAAGATAGGATATAGATGATATGCATGAGGAAACACAAAAAATGGAAATTGAACATGTTAAAAAATATCCCCATGTGTTAAAGGCCCTTGATATTGATGAATATGCTAGAAATGTGGAACAACGGACATCCAATAAAAAGCGAGAAACTCTTGTTGACATAAAGATTGAATTGGTACATGGATTTAAGGATTGGCAAACACCATATAAAGAGCCATCATAGGATGATGAATTTTATTTACTAACTGGAGAAAATGAAGAGACCCTTTTAGTGGGGAAAATTGTACAAGTAGCTGCTCATAGAATCCTAAATAATCGTAGAAAAACTTCTTCCATACAAAGGGCTATTTTGAGGGATGGAAGGGTTTACAGTCATAGAGAATTGTTGACCCCTCTAGAAGCTATGAAGTGACTTGTATTTATAACTGACAACCACGGAATGGAGAGGTTAAGGAGGTTGAGGATCCATATTTTTCCAAAGAGGATACCATTAAACAAAGTGAACAAGTTGCTAACACCCTACTATTCGGCAAGGGAATTCAAGCTAATAATTTGGTAACAATTTGATTACTAGTTGCTAACGCCCTCCTATTCAGCAAGGGAATTTGAGCTAATATTTTGGTCATGATTTTCTTAACAGAATAACTTGGGATTCATGTAGCGGGGAAATGAGGCCCCAATAGGGGCATCTCCAAATCACCTAACTTTTTTGTCCCTACATAGGGAGGGGATGACTAGGGAAGAAGCTATAGAGACTACCCACCTATATGCCCTAGCTCCCCACTTCTCTGCCCTCTACCCGAGCTCCCCACTTCTTACTATTCATGTTCTTGCTATAGGAATATAGATGCATAGTTTGCAATCTGGGCAAGGGATATGCTAATTTGTTCTTTCTATAGGAATACAAACATAATACAATCTCATGCAATTTGTTCTTGCTATAGGAATATAGACATAATACAATCTCATGCCCCTACTATTATAAAGGGAGGCGTTAGGAACCTCTTTTTATGGAAGTTTTTCGAACAAATGCAAAAACCAAAAGTAAACTTAAAAGATTTAGCCAACCTGAAAAGCAAAGGCCATAGAACTGTAGGGCCATTTCATTCAAATTAAATTCCAATTCATTCAAACTGAAAGTAAATTCCAATTCATTAAAATTGAAAGCAAAGGCCCTAATATTCTATGGGACCATTTACTAGGAATTAAAGCTGGTTACAATTGGAAATAAAGTGAACAAGAGAATGCAAGGAAAACAAAGGAACTTGCAAACAAATCTTGATGACAAGAACAAAAGGACCAACCTTTTGTACAGTTGTTGTCAAGCATCTATCTACAACAATTGTGCTCGCTTCCTCCCAATTTTCGCACACTGAGCCCATGTATAATGATGGTGTGTAATTACCTTTTTTTTATAAAATACCTCATGTTCATCAGAATTCCAGCATCAAATATGAAATCTGAACTATTGACAAAAGTCAACCCGATGGTAACACATAAGTAGAAGCATGTGATAAGGATAGAATACACCGATGAAGTCCATCGACAGAATGCACACTAGTGGCAATGGAGAAATCTTGTATTCTCAATAGTCGATGATGCTATCAATAAGACTTATCTAGTTGGACATTGGAAAAAGTAAAATGCATCAGCAAAGGTTACAATGATAAAGGGTGAAAGCTTATGCTAAGGAGACATAATGTATCAGGAGGAGCTACACCGAGGGAAAAGACATCGGGGAAATTATACCAATCACCTGAACACATTTTAAGCTTTCCCGATACCCGATGAGACTAGCAGGATAACTCGCACCGATCAGTAGGAAGAGAGGTCATCAACTTATGTTATTCTGACGAGTAAGAAGAAATCAAGAGGTTGTGAAAATCATCAGACCAACATATGCCGATCAACAAGTAAAATCTATGTTCATCAGGATGCCGACATGAAATTTCAACATGTCCAAATTCTGACAAAAATGGGGTATACTTTAAAAAAAAAAATTAATCCGACAAAGCAAAAGAAATCCCATAGTCGGTTGGAAATGTTCGTCGGTTTTTCGTCCGAATTCTGACTTGAAATTTTAACATGTCAGAATTTTGACGAACACGAGGTAATTTTTGAAAAAACAAACAAATTAATTCGACAAAAGAAAAGAAATCCCATAGCTCATCGGAAAACTGCTCCAAATGTACTAGTGTCTACAGTAGAAGTGTTATCTTCGTAGAGATGAAACCTTACACATTTCAGCTATAGCAAGAGAAATGGGATAAATAGAAAAGGGAGGTAGTTGAGGCTCCCTCTATGTATAAGAAAGAGGAACTATGAGATCCTAATGGACATTATGATGAGGAGAGATCTAGTAGATTTTAAAATTTAGAAGAAGAAGAAGAACCTTGAGCTCAATGTTTAAGGAGGTCTATGAGAATTATGTGGAAAACATATAGGTTTTGTTATTCAATGTTAGATTCTAATTGTATTTTTCCTTTGATTTCTTTAACATTGATGATCTTAGGACTATTAGAAAGGCTATAGGTATGAGTGATGCAGATACCTAGATGAGATCCAAGGATGAATAGATGACTTCTTTAAAGAATAATAATACATGTAATATGGTACCTTTTCATAAAGGACATAAGCCCATGGGATGTAAATGGGTGTCCAAGAAAAACTATGGTCCTGATGGTAGTTTTGAGAAGCACAAAGAACTGAACATTTCCTATTTTGTGCCCTTCATGTCAAATAGGGTCCTTGGTCTTCATGGTAAAAAATTTCAAGGATTTCAATGGTTAAGAGTTAATTATTAAATTGAAATTCTTTGGTTCATTTAAGATAGGTTTTACTTAGTCCTTTAACGATTAAGGTCTTTTAAAAGGAAGGGAAGAAATTATATCCTCTATGTTTAATGAGAGTCAAAGGGTCATAATTCATGTATTTAGAGGGAAATTGAATTTCAAAGTGAAAGAAGCCTTAAATGTGTGAAGAGAATCTGAGAGTCTAGGTGTGCATTAAACATTTTATGTATTATTCTTCTGCGTATCATGAGCTGAACTAGGGTTTCTATTAAGGAAGATGGAGTTGTTCCACAAAGAAGCTTTTCCATGTTTAAGTTTTTTTCGTTGGCATATGCACACTCCAATGAGACATTGTAGGTGATTGAAGGTTTTGTCATTGATGGCAACCTTACAATCCTATGGCACCGACAAGGCATCACACCGACACTAGCAAGATAAGACTCTACACTGGCACTTAGACCATCGGCACCGGTAGTGAAAGGAAGCATACTGGCACAGAGGCCGATATGACTTTTTGTTATATTATATTTTGTTTATTATTGTAAAATCTTTAGAAGCTGACTTGGAAATATTGTAAAATAACTCATATATTTAAGAGATCATTGTAGGACATTAAAAAAAAGATAGAAGAATGTAATTAGGTGAAATAAGGCAGACCTATTATGCGAAATATAGGTTAAGGGTTTATGTAAGAAGCAGAGCAGAAACCGGTACTAAATCTGGCATTATAGATGCTATTCTGAAGCAGTACAAGACACTGGATTTATATAATACATTTTGTAAGTCAGTGAGACTTCCCTTTTGTAATTGAGCAGTGAGCTCTAGGCACTTGGCCTTCCTGCATGTGCAGGCCCCTCTTGTAGTAGTAATATTCTCTTATTGGCTAGTAAGTGAATATTGAGGGTCACAAATCCCATCAAGGTTTTTCCCACACTGGGTTTCCTCGTTAAAACATTGTGTTATGGTGTGTTTTTCATGTGGTTGCTTTTAATTCTATTTATTGCACTATTTAGATTGCTTACTGGTACACTATTATAATATGGTCTACATGTTTTAAGTTAAGAAATTACACATACTGGTTAGATACTGATTCACCCCCCCTCTCAGTATCTGTGGGAATCCTAACATTCTTGTTGTAACCAACCTCTCATGATGGCCAAACTCCCCATTTTCAAGAAGTCGAGAAGTCATTAAGAAGTTTGAGGAACATGAAATACACTCCTTTAATAAAGAAGAGCTCATGGGAAGGGCATACAAGTCTTTATCTCTTAGAGAAGGTTCATTTCTTTTAAATCATTCTTGGGTCTTTGTTTTATTTGATTTGTGAATCTTCTCTATTCTATGTTAGGATCATATCCCTAAGAAGAGGAATATCTAAATATAGATGCAAGATGTTCAACGCTTTTGAACAACATAGTGAAAGTTTTATTGTCCTTAGTATACATTTGGGAAGTTGCCTTTGTATTAAGGCACAAACCATGTATAGCCCTCAAAGAAGACATTGATAGCAACCTAGATCAGAGAGAGAGAAATGCACTCAAAGAGTATAGTAATAAATGTAGTTTATAGTCTCAGAAGGGTCTGTGTGATTGTAAAAGTGAATAGTGAATGTTTGGATTGCTTTCTATTTTTTTGGTAGCCTCCATATAAGGTTAATAGCAACCATCAGTAGAGAAAGAAGGATAACTAAGTTTCAAAAGTTTGAAAGAAAGTGACAACCTTGCACAATCACCAAAAAATAGTAAAAGAAGTATTATTGTAGCCATGAAGATAGTAAACAACTTCAAGTAAAAGACAATCATAGTTTAAGAGGAAAATGTTTCTAAAGGTCGCGGTTCAAGAAATTTTGATGGAGGGGAATAAGGATAAGCTTTGTTCTCTAGTGAGGGTATTCAAACAAATAACAGAGACAATCATATGAGAAAATTTCATGTAATAGAATCCATCATAACATTTTAAGACAACAAAGTCATTGTGTTTGTAGCATCAATAGAGACAGATGGGCTTGTGGATCATAAAAGAAAAGATCAATAATATAGTGATAGTGATGCATTCAATAAGGGCAAAATTGAAAATGTCAAGACATTTGTGACTAACCATCAAAAAGAATAGTTTATGGACCTTAGAGCAGGGAAGGATTGCAAAGAAGCTTACTACAATGGACACAAAGAGAACATCATAGTCACTCTAATTAAAGTACAATCCCCTATGAGAAAGGATGGTTGATAATAGTGAAAAGATATGAAAAGATAACCATCATAATCATCAAAGAAAATTTCATGGAATAACATAGTGAGATTTGAATTTCAAATTCAAATCAATCTTTAATGCAAGCTCAAATTTTCAAAGATGAGCCAGTAGGGTCATTCAAAGAGAGATCCCTAATTTTGAAAGAGTTTTCAAGGACTTATCTATAATTCTACACCTAATTTGAAGGCCCCCAAGAATTATTCATCACCCAAGGGGAGTTTTGAGATAGTTAACAGCCACTAAACCTCAGTTCCAACCCTCTTTTTGAGGAATTTTCAAGTCATCTTGCCCAGCTACTGAAAAGGGTGACTCACAACTAGTTAATACTTCATTTTGAGGGGTTGGAGAAGTCAAAAATCAAGTCAAAGACAACCAACAATTTAAAATTCAAATATTTTGGAGCTCCTTCTAGATATAAGTCATTTTCCTACTTTTCTTCTTAGTTTTGAGTTTGTTTTTTCTATAGAAGCAACATCTATGCTTTGTAACACATTGTCTTATGAGTATTTTTTAGATTTATGTAAAGTTTTTTAGACTTGTAATGAAAAAGACTTCTATTTCTCAATAAAGAAGATTAGTTCCTTTTCAAACGATCTTTTGTTCTAGCATTATATGTGAGTAATTTAGATAAAAATATTATGATTTTGTTGAAAATATTTCATTTCTATCATATTATTTCAATGCTTGATTCAAAGAACAACATGTTATAGTGCAAGTCATGGATTGTGCATTTTGTTCTTTGTTGAATGAATGTTGTGAAATAATCATTTTTTTCCTTCAATCAAACAATAAACATCCAAACCTTTCACATGAAATATTAATGCAAAACATGTATAGATGAGTTGTGAGTAGAGATAGCTTCGTAGTTGAGAATTTTTTGTAAGTTCAATAGAAAATCAAGTCCTTTGATCATTAGTGTATCATCTTCTTAGTTTAGTTTTAGTTTTGTAGCATACTTCTATCCCTTTTCTCAATCAAGTCATTAGTTCTTATGATATCTAAAGGGGAGCCAACCCATAATCTGGAGGTCCATCTTCACTATGAGCAACTCATAGGCTCGAAGATGTTCCCATGTTTCATGGGATTGCTAAGCTTCCAGCTTAGCTCTCATGTGCAAATCCTTGTGACAACAAGTACAATTGGTTGCAAAGGGGTACTTGTAGGTTGAGGGAATAGATTACAAATTATATATTTTATCTCCCATTACAAAGATGACATCTATTCAGTTTGTGTTATCACTTTCTACAACCTATAATTGGAAAATTGCATAGATGTATGTGAAGATAGCATTCCTTCATGGTGATTTGGAGGAAGAAATCTATTTGTCATAGTAGCTTAATAATTTCATGGTAAAAGGTAAATAAAATCTATTTTTACAACTTGAATAGTCCTAATATGATCTAAAACAATCTCCTAGGTTGTGGTACCAAAATTTTGATACCTAAGTGTTGGGTTTAAAATTTCAAAGGTAAATTTGATCATTGTATTTATTTCAAAACAATTAGTGGCCACATTCTTAGTATTTTATTATATGTAGATGATATGTTTCTCTTTTGGGATGGATCTTTGTAATCTGACTTGAAGTATTAGTCGTTAGCCCAGTTTGAAATGAAATGATAAATCTATTCGAAATCTTGGGTTAAGCTAGAGTATGTGAGTTCTATGTTAGAAATATTAAACATGACAAGTTGTAGATCAATGATAGTTCCTATGGAATAATGATGAAATTTATCTATGAAGGATTGCCCAAAATCTTTGAATGGGGTAGAGGACAAGACCAATGTTCCTTATGCAACTGTTGTTGGTTGTCTTATGTATGTCATGGTCTATAATAGAACCAAAATTTCCCAAGTCGTGTGAGTTTGAAGTCTATGTATCCCTAATCATGGATGGGTGCATTGGGATGTAGTTAAGTAGATATATGAGGGGTACTTTTGAGTATTCCTTGTCTTTTCATGGTTATCCTACAAGACCTTGACATTATGTAAGTATCCATGAATATGTGGTGTCTAATGTAAAAATAAAGAAAGGTGTGATTAAGGAAAAGATATACTTTCACACAAACATTGGAATACGAAGCCACAAAGATGTGATTAATTTAACTAACTCTTGATAAAGAGAGTCAAATAGTACCTTAGGGCTTCTATTCCTTCACTACTTTGGAAAGTGTATGGATTTGAGATGATGTTAAATTAGGATTTAGATATGATGTAAATGAAAACCTAAAAGGTTGTAATACCTTGATGCATAAACAAAAACATTGTAACATGCACAAAAATGAATAGGAAATATAGAGGTGCACCTATGACTAAAACTTGAAGTTGGATTTAGTGGACTTGGTTGCCAAGCACACTCTAGTGTTCTAACTTCTGAGGACCAAGATGCTCAAAGTTCCCAAGTCCTAGACCATGAAGCTCGAAGTTCCTTGGTCTAGGGTTCTTCTATCTTGGTTTTGGGTACTTTTTTGTATCTATTTGTTGGATCTCCCCTATTCTTTCTATCTCCACTTGGTCCAGTCAAGGTTAGGAGGGTCCTCAAAGAGAACAATCTGGATCATCCAACAAATCAAACACAACACAAACAACATAGTGCGATGGAGGCAATGCAGAATTAGTCCTTAATATATCATAAAATTTGATATCAAACTACCAGCAACATCTAGGCTCATAGATACGGCTCACAGGCCTGATTACACAACATCCAGGCTCAAGAAAGAATGTTAGCCAACTCTGGATCTCAAAGACTTATGATTATTCTTCTATCTTTGATCTATTCTATCTTAATTTATTCTAGAACTACAAATACAATGATTTATATGAAATGCAAGCTCCAAAGTGATCCACATCAGCCCAAGAAGGAACAAACACTGAAGATTGAAAAATAAAATGTCTAGAATACAAGGTCAGCCTCCACCAAGGAATCCCCCTGAAAACAACATAGAATGATGTGCGGACCCAAAAGTAAGGTTGGTCACAAACTAAGGAATGTTGGAAACAACAATAAGGATCCACAAGAATCACCAATAGCAAATAGGTCCAGGCGACTCTGGTACATAGGAAAGAAAATTGTCCCATATTTCGGAAGTGATAACTTGCCAAAAAAAGATCCAAACATCCTGTGGACTAAAAATAAGATTGATGAACATGTCCATGAACCAAATCCAGCTCCACAACATCTAGTGAGCAAATAGAATGAAATACTGAAACTGTAAAATAGGAAACAAATTGAAAGGAATGTATTTTTTATTGATGCAAGATTGTCAAGAACCAGGGATTCGCCTACATCAAACATCTGAGTTTGATTGAAAAGTGAGTCCCTCACTTTGCTGGGGCTAAAGGAATACCGAGATGGTCCACTCAGCCTGATAAATCCATGATGAATCTTCAACTAGTCTGCCTTTTCACTTCACAAGATACTCTCCTTACTACTTGCTACGACTACTACGCCCAATTCAGCTATCCAAAATCTCTTCAATCTGGTCTGATACCTTCTGGGGTATCTAGTTCTCCAAGTTTGATGCACTGTCTCCATTTAATTCTACCTCATGATATTGATACAAATCTGTAATGTTGAATACAACGAAAATACCTAAAGTATCCAGTAACTCCACTTCATATGCATTTTCAAAATTGAATTTCCTCAAGATCTTGCAAGGTCCAAACTTCTTCATCTTCAACTTGTTATAGGTTTCGACTGGGAATCTCTCTTTTCTCAGATACACCATCACTTCATCGACAACTTCAAATTCCTTATTTCTTCTCTTCTCATTTTCTTTCTCCTTATACTTGTTGTCTATGTCCTCCAAATGTTGTTTAACCTAATTATTTGTTGTCTTCATATGCTTTGCAAATTCCCTTGCTTCTACACTTTGCTTATCCTCATTACTGATGTCTCTTAATTCTTATATGCCTCTATGGTGTACTCTGGTAACAATCTCAAATGTTGTTCTTCTGGTACTCCTATTCACTGAATTATTGTAGGAAAATTCTAGTTTTGCAAGAATCAAGTCCCAAGTTTCATTTTTCTCTCCAACTAAGCATCTGTCATGCCCAAACTTTTGGGCAAAACATAACCAACAAATTTTTTTTGAAACACTTAATTACATGCAACCATCACTTAAATAGTTGCGACAACTCAACAAGATGTTCCAAGCGAATTTTTAAATGATATTAAATACTATTATAACAATTACGATAACTCCTATTATCAAGCGGTTCAAAATAAATTTATAAGAGTAATAATAAATTCACTCAAAAGTCCCCTTTTATTTCGGTTGCGATTATTAGTAAATAATTAAATCCATCTCTTCTAATTAGACATTAACATAATTAATTGGTTCATCATTAATTATTTATTACATATCAAATTTCCTCAATCCTGTTAATACATCCTTTCTTAATATTTTAATTTAAATGTGGAATATTAAAAGAATTATTATTATTATTTTATTTCCTCGATTTTAACCCATAACTTAATTCTAATCCACTCCCTAAACAAATTGATGAGGTACGATTTGTTTCCAATAATCATTTATTGCTTCAAGGAACTAATTAAATTTAGTCCTAGCTCTTAGCTTATAGATGTCTATCATTAATTAAATTATGATTAATTTTAACCAATTGAAGAGTTGATTAAATTCATAATGATATTCGTCCCATAAGGTTTAATCTCACAAACCTATATTTAGAATAAACTCCAAAGTAGTAATAAAATCTAAATACATCCTTTTGTTTCATACCCTTAAGTCTAACAAATAAACACCTAATAAAATATCAGATCTACCATTTATCCTTAAACAACATTATCATTAAATGTCTAAGGTAAGGTAAACATTATTATATAATAAACTATATAAAAAGAAGTCTTATATATATATAATTAAATTATTTATATTTTTCCTTAACAAATGTTGGTACAATATACCCAATTCGCTCATATAATTTTATCTCGCTCTAAATCTATATATATGTTATATATATGTGTATATAAATATATATATCTATATACATATATATATACATATATACATATATATATATATATACATATGTATATATATATACATATATATATATATATATGTATGTATATATATATATATACATATATATATATATGTATATATATATGTATATATATATATATATACCTAAATACATATATATATATAAACTTTAAATATGTTTCACATTATATAAAACAACCATGGATACCCTAATTTTATTACTATAAAAATATAGCACTCTTTATTTTATTCATTTTTTTCTTATTGTCCATATTACCCTAGCCTTAACCGGCTAGGGTTTTATAAAAAAAAAAAATATTTGAAACTTGGATTGTGCAGGGGGCTACGAGCGAGCGGCGGCCATGGCACACAGGCGGGGTTTTATGGAGGGTGTGGGGAAGGCAAGCAGTGGTGACCCCGAGGACACCGCTCACTATGGACTCGCACAGTGGCGGCGACCACTGTGGGATGCCACAGTGGCAGCTCCCAGCCGCGCCATCCACTATGCTAAGCACAGTGGTTCGGCCCTTCTGCTGACCACTATGCTTAGCACAGTGGCTCGACCGAACCCTATTTTTTTAATATATATATATATATATTTTTTTTTAAAAAATTTAAAAATAAAATAATATATTTGAATATATATATATATGTACTTATATATATATATGTATATATATATATATGTATGTATTTATATATTTATATATAATTATTTATATGCTTATGTTTTGGAATTCTCATTAATTTCTTAGTTTCTAAAGGAAATAAATAGGCTAACTAAATATAGGTTTTCTTTTTATAAAAATAAGAAATTAACAACATTGGATATACTTAGAACGACATTTTAAAAAATTTATTCATTCCCATTAAATCTGATTAACTACAGAATTTATTTCTGCATTAAATAAATGTCAGAGTCTGATAATTTTATAGCAACTATCCAAATGACAAATTTTAATGAATAAGCAACAACTATAGAAATATGAAATTATTTTAAATCAATTAGTCCATTTAATCGTTAGATTTTATTTTCTGTAATTAAGTAATTTACAGTATTCAATAATTTAAACAGCATTTATATAAATGACGGAATTCAATAATTTAAATAGTAGGTAAATGTTTTATTAATTAATTTAAAACTTAGAGATATGTATAGAAAATAGTCTGATTTTTATTTTCAGAATAAACATGCATGCAAGCATTAAAATCTTAAGAACAATGTAAATTGATATTCGACAGGATCTTTTCATTTATGCAATATTAAATTAACAGAAATAATGCAATTATTTAAGGCATTTTTAGAATCCAATATAGACATTATTACAAGAGGGTGAAATACCCAAACTAGTCCCTCATTCCTATTGAATGAGGACTTCAATTAAATTAGATACATCTTCTTTCCTAAATGGATACAACATATAGTTTCCTTTTACATTTCTGCACTTATAATATCAATTACTCCGTTTCCAAATCTTTTTTTGCAAACAATTAAAACAACAACTTCTACTTGTCCTTTTCTTTCCTTTCAACAACCTGCAAATAAATCAATGCTATGACCATGGAGTGCTCACCTCCCAGCCTAGGCTAACTAGTAGCCACCCCCGAGCTCGGAGAACCAAGCCCTAGATATGTAACACACATGAAAACTCAAATAAACAAGGGAAAACAACCACAATCACATTCCCAACCCAGGCTACAGTGCACCACACAATGTGATGTCTTTTCAAGGGTGGTAGTGGACCAAGTGCCCTGAGGAGACTGCAAGTATGGTAAAACATATAGCCACCTCATGGCAAACCAAAACATATAGCCACCTCATGGCAATCCAAATACATCAAGTGTAACAACCCCACATTCCTTATGCCCCCCAAGGCATTCATGCCTTATTTCCCTCCTTATGACCCCCAATGCATAAACAAGCCATGCAGTAAGGGTCACTTAGAATCCCTTGTGATCACTCTCATAACAAGAGCCTCTCACTCGAGGGCTATCACTTCTACCACCCACAAGACCCTCCTCTCTCCCAAGAGTAGGAGGTCTTGATTACTCCCAAAACACATATATGGCATAAGCATAAAACACCAAATAAATTTCCAAGAAATACATACACGAAAACAAGTCTTTTACACAAGCATTTCTTTCAAAACAACATGCAACAAGAAAATATTATAAGAAAAATTAAAAAAACCAACCTTAAACTGCCCAAAGGTATGCTAGTTTTGTTGAGGATGAGCAGCCCAATTCCACAGTTCTTCTCTTTCTACTCTTAGCCGAAATTGTTAATCCAAAATCTATCTTTTTCTTTACAAAATTTTTTTGTCTCCAAAAATGGAGAGTGGGTGATTACCCCAAAAATCTCTCTTTCTTTCTTAAGAAGACACTAGTGTGAGTTCTCTCAAGTTTCTAAAACTGAAAAGAAAAGTAAGGTAAAATGGGAAAGGGACTCTCATTCGAAAAGGAAGGTTCACAACTTAGTTCAAGTCTTCAAACTTCAATTTTCGCACAGCTTAGAAAAGTCAATTTTTAGGGTGTCTAAAAGGTCACATGGAAGTAGAAACTTGCCTAAAATTACCCCTAACCCTTAGGTATACCTTATGGGCTTTAGGAAACCCTATTAAACTACTCCTAGGTGTCCATTTAGCCCTTTTTAAACCCCTCTGAAGTTTATTTTCGGGTCAAACCTATGTTGACCATCCCAAAGATTCTTTACCCAAGGCATTTATGGAATCACATTACATTAATTGAAAAAGCTATAGTTAAACAATTCCCTCCAAGAGACGAATTTAAAAACTCAAACATAAATCAACACGTGTCCAGTGACGCAAATAAAATACCTTTACAAAATTGCACATGAAATCTTGTCTCTTGTTGGATTTAAATAGATCAAATAAATAACATTTAACACACATGCATCATCTACTATTATGAATAAAATACGACACAATGGGGTGTTGTCTCTCCAAATAGACAAACCCTGGTTTTATGAACATACATAGGTCTAGGTTTGGTTCTCCATAATATTTCCATGGTCACATGGGTAATCTTTTCCTGTGCCACTCAAATACACATTAGTAATTTCCAATAACCTTGTATAATATTAAACACATGAATTAGAATACACATCAAACACATCGCATACAATTTACATTTGAACAATTCACTATATCTTATACCCAAATAAATCCACATAAGCAATTATCATAATTCTCATAATTTTGGTCCACACATAAAACATACATCCTAATTCTATCATCATAATAAAGTCCTACAAATCCAATAATGACATACATCATCTCCAATTTATCCAATTCTAGAATCATATAGAGTTCTATATCATAAAGCATATAAATGAAGCATCAACATCCATCAATGTTATCCAATCATGGAATCATATAAGTTCTACATCTAGACATAGCTAACATACATTAAATCAAGATTATCTAGTCAATGGATCTTTTAGGATTTCAAATTCATAACACATCAAAATGTACACCACAAGGTGCAATAACTCTATAACTTGGTTCAATTACTTTTCTCACCAATCTATCTGTCTAACACAGTCCATTCTATTGAATTATAAAGCATTTATTAATAGGGTCAAACATGGTCAACTAAGTTAATCAAAGCTGGGTTTGGGGAAGGCCTTATAGCATCTCAATAGATTTCTCAAACTTTTATTCACTACCTTTGTCTGTCCATCGGTCTATGGGTGAAAAGTAGAACTGAACTTCAAATTTGTCTTCATATTCTTCCAAAGTGTTCTCCAAAAGAATCCAACAAAATTAGTGTCTCAGTTTGAAACTATGCTCTTAGGCAATCCATGTAATCTTACCACCTCTTTGAAAAATAGGTCAGCTACATGCACATCATGTATTATCTTCTTACAAGGTATGAAATGTGCCATCTTCAATAATATTTCCACTACCACAAATATAGAATCATTTCCTCTATGTGTTTTAGGTAATCTAAGTATGAAATCCATGCTTATGTCTTCCCAAGGTCTCTCTAGGACTATCAAAGGCTTATACAATCCAACATTTTGATTAACACCTTTTGCTAGTTGACAAATCCTATAGCTTTGAACAAATTTCCTAACATCCTTATGTATTTGAGGCCAAAAGTAATTCTCACTTACCAAGGTTATTGTCTTATCTACTCCAAAGTGTCTGGCTAATCCCCACTATGCTTCTCCTTTATCAGATTTTCTCTCATAGAACTTCGGGGTATACACAACTGATTTCCTTTGAACAACATCTCATCTTGAATGAAATAATCCAACCATTTACTCCTATCCAGTGCAATAGGTTCTATGCAAGCTCTCCAAGGTTTTGCAAAATTCGGTTCATCCTTATACAAGTTCTTCAATTCCTCAAAACCCAATAGTTCTATTTTCATCTATGTTAGCAAATTCCTCATTCTGCTCAGGGTGCCAACAACTTTATTTGACTTTCCACTTCTATGCTTCAAAACAAAGGTATAACTCTACAAGTACTCTACCCATGATCTCATGTGTCTTTGATTCAACTTACATTGACTGTTCAAATATTGCAAAGATTGATGATCAATATACAACACAAACACCTTAGTCAGCAAATAATGTATCCACTTCTTCAATGCTTGAATTATGGCATAAAACTCCTAATCAGATACTGAATACCTTCTCTTTTCATCATTCAATTTCTCACTAAAATAAGCTACGAATCTTCCCTCTTGACTCAATACTACTCCAATTGCATTCCCACTTGCATCACAATCCACTTGAAAGACTTTGCTAAAATCCGGTAAAGCCAACATAGGTTGTTCTATTACCTTCTTCTTCGGCAACTCAAAAAACTTATTTTCTCCTGATGTCCTGTAGTACCCCTACCCTAATCTATTTCTAACCTTGGTTTAATCTTGATTAGTTTATCGTAATATTATGTTATAGTCAGATGTTTGATTTTACGCATAGCTATTGATGTGGTTTTCTCACTAGTTGTATGCAAGTTGTTAGTGTACCTATTTCATGGTATTAATATCGGGCTAACGCTTTCATTAAATTTTATATATGTATGCATGTATGACTCTGGGTTGCAGGAGATTTCAGGTACAATGCCGCGTGAGTGTGAGGTTCGTCTTCACCTGGAATTGCAGGTTTGAGTGTAACCTTTTTAATCCTTAGAGTTGGATTAGGTGGTCGTAAGACCCTAGTTGACCTTAGTCGTGCTCCAGCGAGCATCGCCAGTCGTCGTCGGTAATCCCTTTTTGTTTGGGTTTGCGAGTCGTCTGTTTGGTTGACCTTCTCGGTTTGCGTGCTTGGTGTGCATGGTTAAATTGATTAATTAGTCCTTAGTAATTATCTTGATTAAATATGCATTTGTGCATTGAAGATTAATGGGCTAAAGTAATCTGGTTTCCGTTCGGCGATTTTCGTTGTTATTGGATTGCTTATTTTATATTGGGAGTGAATTCGATTAAATGCCTGATTTTGAATATTAAATGCATTTTATATATGCTGTTGAAAAAGAAAGTCTTGTATTTTATTGCAATGGAGTTAATTGCATTCTGTTGTCTTTTAGAATTTGAAAGGTTAAATTTAATTGATTGAGGAAATCGATTTTTAATTGGAAAAGCAAGTTAAATTGTCGTTTTAATTAGAAAAGAATTAATTTTTGAGAGTTATTTGTAAATAAAGAATTTTTATTCCAAAAATGGAATTTTTGGGTCAACTCTTCCATATAACCCAAATTTGGGGAAAAATGGGGGGGATGGACAAATTTGGAGAAGATTTTGGTTGGGAAGAAAATTTTGGAGGTTTTGGGAAGGAATGATGCTGGATCTGGCAGGTGGGCTCTCCTTCAGCCATTCCAGGATTGCGTATTAAGGTAGGATTCTGAACTGCCTTTCTTGTTGCCAAATCCAATCTTTGATTGCTTTCAGTTTTAAATTGGATTTGTGAGTTTAAATCCATGTTTTAGCTGTGATCTTCAAGAAAATGCATGGCTGTATCATTATGTTAAAATGGATCATCTTGCCATGTCTGGTTTTCTCTTTGTTGAATAAAAATAAATTTGTTTGAGGTGTGTTATCCCTCATTGTTGTTGGGCGTTTGAAACCCCTTCGTATTTAGGGAAGAATGGAACCACCAAAGAGATGGCTATCAAACCCAGTTCGTTTAAACCGAACTCATAGAAAATCGAAATTTTATTTTGAATTTTGCAGTGGGCGTTTTGTGTTTGTTGAAAGCCGAATGGTGTGTTAAAAAAAAATGTATTCATTCTTGAGCTGGGCGTTTGCTCTTGTATCGAGACCGTGCATTTTTATTTGTTTTAGCGGACTGTGTTTTGGGGTTGGAGGGTGGGGAGCGGAGCTCCACCCGCTCCTCCTCCCCTCTCCCCCGCTCGCCCCCTTTCTCTCCCCGCTCGTTCCCTCCGTTCCTCCCCACGCTGGCATTGAATACTCCGGCCGCGGCACACTGCGGTGGTCGCAGGTCCGCGGTGGCCGCAGGGCCGCGGAGCCTGCGGGCACCGCAGCGGCGCCGCCGCTCGGGCATTGCCCTGCGGCTAGGGTTAGGGCACGGCCCGCCCTAACCGCTTTGTTAATGCGTTTTTGTGTTTTGTTTGTTTTAAACATGGTTTTTTTTTAAATGTTTTTTTTTAATGTATTTTTTTCCATTAAAAAAAAAATAACATATGATATGTAATATCATGTTAATGTATGTTATTTTTATGCTGAGTTTTAATTAGTTTTTAATCTTGATTAAGGTGGCAGTAAATTTTGATTAATGTTAATTTGATATCAATGAAGTTTGTAACGGAGTTTATAAGTCGATCATTATTCAATTTCATTTCATGATTTATGCACCCCTTCTAATCAAGTCCTAAAACTGTTAACTTCGCAACTGAATATCTTTGATTGTATTCTTATTGATCTTGGATTTATAAATCTAGGTCTCACCTTCTAGCTGATTAGGGCATTTGGCTAATTAAGGTAATATTGTTTAAAAATAATGAAGAATAGTATGTTATTGGAAATGACTATCTCCATTTAGACTCTCTTTCTACATTTTTATTTCCATAATCCGTATTATGTAACTGGAATTGAAATTATGAATCTGTAGAGATTGATTTTAGACCAGTATGTTAATGACGTTTTGGATTGGAGATTAAATATCTTATTTTAGTCGATTAATGGTTGTCTGAATTTTATTAATATGAATTGGTTAAAACTCATTATGGCTTATTTTGCCTGTTCGATGCTTTGAACCTTAGGAGTTAGAAAACCAAGAACAACCTATCCCTTGAGGAGGTAGATAACTGTAATCTATTTTTAGATCATGTAGAGAACTTGATCGACTTGTAGTGATTAAATCAATTTGAGGAATATTGTCTTTTCTGATTATTGCCTTGCGAGTTTAATTTCTGTATTCGCCTTTAATTATGAAATGGCATGTTTTGCTTTGTTTAGTAGGACCCTGTCGTTTGGATTGACTTGGGGTACCTATTTCAGTCCTCGATTTCGAGTTGACTATTGTATTGTGGTAGTGTCGTTTTGATCATATCCTCCTTGTGTGTGAGTCGAATGATGATTGTGGTTGACCGTTGTTGGTCGGGTCTCTAGTTAGAGTACCGTTAGTAAGTGTGCATCTTTGAGTCGTGTTTGACTAGATGATTGTTTCTCTCTTCTTGAACTCCGTTCGTCTGACCATGTGTTTTCCTTGGTTTTGAGTTCGTCTGAGTTTAGTCTTGTGTCGTATGGGAAAGTGGCTTTCGATTGGGGGCCGCGCCCAAAGTGGCTACTGGGTAACCCGTCGAAAGTGAGTCTAATAAGTGATAACCTAAGTAGATTAGAATGTAATCTCTAAGTAAGATAATGTGCCTCACACATGGGACGAGTGCTATCATAGACTCGACATGCTGTGAGAAGGCCTGAAATGGCAAACCATCTTCCTTGTCTTCACGAGAGGATGTGTGGGTCCACATGAGGCTTGGATGGGCCGGAAGCTCAGATTAGGTTGCCAGGGTGACCCAGTGTATGGGGCCGGGACCTATGAAGACTTGCCATGGTATCCATACCAGGTTGTGTGATGACACTTGTCCCTACGTTCGCTAGTGTGTTGTTGTTTTGTCCTGTTAAGAGTACCTTTGTGAGTCGTCCTTTTTGTCTCTGCCCTTGTGAGTGTCGGTTTCATGTTAGACCTTGGGTGGTGATGGCTCAGTTTTATGGATGCTCTCATGGACCTCTTATTTTAGCTTTGATTATGTTCAGCTGGATCCTATTTTTTTCAAGGATCGTTTATGTATTAATGGACCGATTTGGTCGTTTGTATATTTTTTATATATCGCCTTGATGGCTGGATTGTATGGTGTAACCTCCTGTATTCTTAACTTTATTATTTATCAGAGGGGTCTTGCAATTGAGCAGACCCGGAGATGTAGCCCTTTAGGGGTGAACTCCGAGATCATTATGGTGTTATGTGATGCATTCTCTTATGTTTCCTTTATTTAGCTTTATCATGTATGATTAACTTATGTTAGAATGGTTAAGTGGATAATTGGAATTAACTATAAATGCTTATATTTAGTTCTTTCTTGAATGCCATGTTGATTGAATGCCTAAGTGGTTTAGGTGATATTTATCGTAGGTGCATGTATGTAATCGTCTTTTGAAATGCAATAAATTGGAATATGAATGAATGTAACTTAGAGTAATGAATTATACTCAGTTGTTGTTAAGGAATTTAAATATGCTTGGAAAGATCTCTTATGTTATGATGAAATCCTAGTGTATTAGAATGTTATATGTATGGTTTGTAATTTTAAATGAAAAGCTTGAATGAAGTTTATGAATGGATCTTAATGATGAATCTTCGCTTGTGATTTATATTTCCCTCTTTTGAAAGAAATTGTCCTGATTAAGAATTATCTCGTTATTAAGATATTCAGCTTTTGGATTAATCATGTGAGTTAAGTGAATTGTGATATTTAAGTAATCTCGTTGGGAAACTCTTTAGGTGTTGTTGATGTCTTCCGCTATGTAATTCTGAACCTTTGATATCTTGTTGTATCTTATGTGTTGTATCTTTAAAAAAAAAAAATTTGCACTCTATTCTTGTGTTATGGCTTAATCCCTTCGGGGTTTCCTGGCGGGGCATTACATGTCCACTTGAAATCCTTCGTATCTCCTCTCATTGCTTTTGTCATAGGGCTAGAAATTGAACTAAAATTTCTGATGAAATTCTAGTAGAAACTAGCCAACCCATGAAATGATCTTACCTCTCCAATGCTCTCTGGTGTAGGCCAATCAACAATTTCTCTTACTTTCTCAGGATCCATCTTCAATTCACCCGTAGATATCATAAATCACAAATAAACTAACTATTCCTTCATGAAACTATACTTCTTAATGTTTATCAGGAACTTCTCTTCTCTCAACCCCTGCAAAACTTGTCTTACATGCAACATATGCTCCTCCTTTGTCTTACTGAAAATCAAGATGTCATCCAAGTACACAATAACAAACATACCCAAAATTTTCTTCAATACCTCATTCATTGCTCTCATGAAAGTATTCAGTGCATTAGTCAGTCCAAAAGGCATCACCTAATAGTCATACAGTCCTTCATTTGTCTTAAATGTTGTCTTCCACTAATCTCCTTCTCTAATTTTGAACTGGTGGTATCCACTATTCAAGTGTATCTATGTATAATATTTGGCTTCAATCAAACAATCCATTATATCATCCATCCTAGGCAAAGGGAATCAATATTTCACTATGATCTTGTTTAATGCTCGGGAATTGTACACATCCTCCATTCTCCATTCTTCTTAGATGCTAATGTTGTTGGAACTACATAAGGAATCAAACTCTCTCTGATCAAACCTTTCTTCACCAATTCCTGCACTTGTCTATTCAACTCCTCATTATCTATTGGTGTCATCTGGTGTGTTTCTTTATTAAGAAAACTAGCTCCAGAAATCAGGTCCATGCAATGACTGATACTTCTCAGAGGGGTAATCCATCAAGTACATTATCTAAAATGATGTCTCCATACTCTGTCAACAATTATTTTATCTCCTTTGGTTGTTCTTCTTCATGCTCAATATTCTCAATCCTATTAAGAACTAAGGAAAAACACATATTCTCATGTCTCATCCCATCCAGGAATTTCCTTCCATTAAAAAGACAAATTCTAGCATTAGTACAAACTTCACTCTTCATAGGCTCCTCCAAAGGCAACAAGAATTGTTTCTCCCCATTAGCCACAATAGTGTATACATTCCTTCTTCCATTATGCATTTCTTGTCTATCATATTGCCAAGGTCTACCCAACAAGATATGACATACATCAATAGGCTTAATATCACACTATAATTCATCATGATAAGTTCCAATCTTCAATTTTACCAAACATTGTTCACTTACTAATACCTTATGCTCATCTTGAATCCATGCTATTTGATAGGGCTTAGGGTGTTTCAATCTCTCCAAATTCAACTTAGTCACCATTTGTTTTGAAACAAGGTTATCAGTACTACCACTATCAATTATAATTTTACAACACTTACCAACTACTTTGCATCTTGTCTTGAACAAATTCTTCCTCTACAAGGGCTCTTTCTCTCCTCTAGTATGATATAATGCTCTCCTCATCATCAACAAATCTCCATCCTCCGGTCTGTTACCTGATTCGACAAGTTCCTCTTTTTCCAAGGCTGCTCTTCCACAACTCTTTGTCTTCTTGCATTTAAAAGCATGATGTCCTTCTCCTCTACATTTAAAGCAAGTTCCTTTAAACACTCTCTTTTCTTGTCTTTTGTCTTTCTTTCCATAACCCTCATTTTGGTAACATTCATTTTCTTTCTTCTGGTAAATTTTTTTGTCATCTCTCTGGTATGAACTACCATCATGGCTAACTTCCTTGTCTTTATTCTAATCTGCATAGGGTCCTTGACCTTCGATATAGGATCTTCCTCCCTAAAATCTCTGCCTCTACCTTGTTTCTTTTGTCATGCCTTTTATTCAACTTCTCTTCCACCTTCAGGGCATATTGATAAGCTTCTTGAACACTTTGTAACTTGGTCAAACTGAGTTCATCTTGTATCCACATCCACAATCTATTCAAATATCGGGCAACTTGTTCAATCTCATCATCAATGTGTCCAGATTTGATGTTCAGCTTGTAGGGAATCCTAAAATGGCACCATCCATCCCTTATCAGCCTCCCGTAGGCAGGGTGTAAAAATCATTCAATATACTCTTTTACACTAGATTCCTTAGATTCCTTCTGCTTCACATTTGGCAACTTCCAGAATAAATTCACTTGATAGTTAGCGGCCAATAACTTTGATTTTAATTTATTAACCATCCACTCCCATGATTTGATCATTTTTTACCTCTTCTCTATCAATCTACCTGCAAATATTCCTACCAAAGAGACACATGACCTTTCAACCTATTACAAACATATTTCACCTTCCAGTCTTCCACGATGTTCTCAAAATCAAAATTTTTCCATCTCCATGATCCAATCCATCAATTCATCTGAATCTAATTTGCCATCATAATTTAGTGGGGTAAAATGTGGTTTGGTGTTCGCTTTACTCAAAATCCTCAATAAAATTTCTTCTTCCAAATCGATCACCAATTGATTTGCTACAGTTTCTCCCGCCTCAACTTCTTCTTCATCATCGCTCACATCTTCAACATGTTGACCTTGTCTCTGGTCTATTTCAACATCTTCTAATCGGGTTGCAATTCCTCTCAACATTTCCATCACAATAGTGTCAGCATTTCCACATGCTCCACCACCTCTAGCATTTCTTCAAGCCATCTTCACATAAGTTCTATGCAGTTGCGGATCAAATCCTCAATTTTGCCACTCCACAACAAAAAAATTACAAGACTTTGCAATTTCCAGAATGAAATCTCGCACTGATACCATTTGGTGCAATCACGGTTAGGAGGGTCCTCAAAGAGAACAATTCAGACTATGCAATAAATAAAACACAACACAAAAAACATAGTGTGATGGAGGCAATGTAGAATCATTTTTTATTATATCATAAAATTTGATTACAAACTACTGGAACATTTGGGCTCATAGATTAAGCTCACGGGCCTAATTACACAATATCCGAGCTCAAGCAAGAAGGCCAGCTAACTCTGGATCTCTAAGTCTTATGATTATCCTTCTATCTTTGATCTATTCTATCTTGATTGATTCTAGAAGCACAAATATGATGATTTATATGAAATAAAAGCTCCAAGATGATCCGCATCGGCCCAAGGAACAAACACCGAAGAATGAAAAATGAAATGTGTAGAACACAAGATTGGCATCTGCCAAGGATTCCATTTGGAAATAAATAGAATGATGCGTGGACCCAAAAGGAAGGTTGGCCAAGAACTAGGGAATGTTGGAAACATCAAAATCAAGCTCCACAAGCATATAGGAAAGATCCACAAGAATCGCCAATAGAAAATAGGTCCAGGTGGCTCCAATACATAGGAAAGAAAACAGTCCCGTATTCCGAAAGCGATAACTTGCCAGAAAAAATCCAAATGTCCCATGTACCACATATAAGATTAATGAACATATCCACCAACCAAATCCGGCTTTGCAACATCTAGTGAGCAAACAAAGTGAAATGCTGAAAGAAATACTGAAACTGCAAAATAGGAAACAAATTGAATCAAAAATGTTTTTGGTTGATGCAAGATTGCCAAGAACCAGGGATGCTCCTGCATCTCCACTCAAAACTTGTAGCTGCACATAAGAGGGAAAAAGGGAGTTTTTGATAGGGGTTTGCGTAGGTCAAACCCATGTTTCAAATCAACCCTTGAATTGAAATTGAATTGGAAAAGCTTTCCTTTTAAGGGAAAGGCTAAACATGAATTGAAATGGATTTGATTATACCTTCAAATGATAAGGTAATGTCCTTATGAATTCCTCTATGTGTTGATGCAATAACATGATAAATCACATAAAATCCATCATGAAATCATAATCAAAATATAATTGAAGATGTCTTGATGTAACTTGTTGCTCCTTGAATCTGATCTACTCTTGAATTGGTATGATATCATAACAATGAGATAATAATTAATTAATGAAATGAGATAAGAGGGATGCCTTATATAAGGATTTCATAATAAAATCACCTTTAGGCTAGATTAGAATTATCATATTTTTGCACAAAGTTAGATTTGAATAGGATAGGTCTGTCTTATTATCCTCCCAAAATTTGGGATAAAAAGTGCAGGATCAAGATGCATTTATCAACATTGTCACAATAATTTCAGCCAGAAGTTTTATGAATGGAAGATAATAGAGTTCTAATGTCAAAATTAGGTTTGTGTGACAATATATAATGTATAGATAATGGAAACATGTCTTGAGATTTGAAATGGGACACAATTTATAATAAATTAGTATAATAAAAGATAAAGGGAACACCTTGAAATAAGGGTCCAAACAATAAAGTGTTGATGTATTAAAATGGAATAAGACTCATAATATTGAATTAAAGATTAATTAATTACAAAAAATGTCTTACAATGTAGAGAGGAATGAAAAATAATAAAATGGGTGCTAGGTGAGTGTGAAATTGGACACCCTCATTAATGGTGTATATTTTATGATGCTACATTTATTTCCCACTTTTATGGAATATGATCTTCCAATCATAGTCACAGTAAATTAGAAATGAAGATATTGAGCATCTGAGAGAAAGACAAGCTAAGGATAGGAGAGCACTAAATTTGAGGCATGAACAAGCCCCTAAGCATAGGATCCTATCAATCCATGCAATTAAGCTTCAAGTATACACAAAAGAAAACAAAATTAGTAGTTAAATATATAATTCCAGGTCAAATAGTTGAAGAGACCTCAACATCAAAAATGTCTCAACCACTAATATCATTCTCGAGATGCTATTAAAAGAGCACAAGTGGACATATAGAAAGAACAAGGATGTACATTTAATTGAAGAGAAAAGACCATGATCTAATGTTAGAAAAAGTGGGTTATGCTATCGGTTCATGAGAGAGATGGAGAGAGGGAACATGGATTCCATGGGCTAGTAAATTATGTTATGCTAGGTGATCTATGGAGCAGTGATAACTTTAACAAAAAATTGTGTAAAATATTCACGAATATTTAATTTAATTTTTTTTTAAATAATTTTAATTGGCGATTGTTATCCCTTTTTAAAGAAAGATATTAATTTTATTGGTGAATTTATTTATATCAATTTTTTTGGTAGAAAATATTGGCGAATTTTGGAAAATAATAAGAGTGTGCATTTATTGTAAATCTTTTCGTTTAAAAAATTAGTTTTTTATAGAAAAGTAGAGGCCTCAAG
The DNA here is from genome assembly GCF_030272615.1 of Cryptomeria japonica. Classification (NCBI taxonomy): domain Eukaryota; kingdom Viridiplantae; phylum Streptophyta; class Pinopsida; order Cupressales; family Cupressaceae; genus Cryptomeria; species Cryptomeria japonica. The sequence goes on along the minus strand of NW_026728836.1, from coordinate 1,727,721 downwards.
GTGGATATCATTAATGAGTTTAAGGGGTAGACACTACTTTATTTAGTTTCTACCATTACTTTAAAATAATCTAATAGCCCTATTTGTATTTTGTGAGACAAAATGTACCAACAATTTCTAATACTCATGGGGCCAAAAATTACTTTTAGACCATTGACTTTCATTGAGGTCAACAATTCAAAAGTAATTTCAACCCCCATGAGCATTACAACTTGTAGGTACAATTTACCTCATGGAATACAATGAAGGCCATTAGATTATATTTTAAATCATTGGTGGAAACTAAATATTGTTGATATAACCCTGAAGTAACTCATAATTATGATATATTACTGGTAAATTAGTTTAGATTTCTACAATAAATTATAAAATATTGACGAATCTCATCCACCCATGTATCAAATATTGTGGTGAACCTTTGAGTTAAAAAATTAATAAAATAAATTCTCTAGCGATTTAAATAACACTAAAATAAAAGTTGAACTTCTTACCCAAATCTTGATTCCCAAATTTCAAAAAATAGCCAATTGGCCACTAAAAAAATCACCATTGTGGAGGTGTCAAGTTTTGGGAATGAAACATGATAATGCAACTTGTATAAAAATAGATAAAATGGGGATTAAATACAAGGATGCAAAAATATCACAAATAATAGATATGATAGGGATGAAATATGAGTATGCAACAATTCCATATATGATAGTTGAGGTGAAACATGAGTATGCAACAATCCCATATATGCTAGTTGATAAAGATAACTGAAAATGCAACTGGGAGGCCACATATATGCCCCCATTAAGATGTCAACATAGTCATATGTTGATATCTTAAGGTAAAAAACAATCAAGGATAAACACCTTCAACACCAAGGAGATATACTTTAGGAAACAATGCTCATGCAATCTAAGCTAAAGAGGGCATAGATCTTTTGAGGCAATGAATAGATAGTTGTGAAAGAGATCTATCTTGCAACAAGTGTAAAGGGAATCCTTTTGATGGATGCATGATTGACAAAGGAGGAAGATATCTTTGCATAAATGAATATACCTCTAAGATCAAGTTATGAAAGATGAAACTCATCAAAGGAAAAAGTGAATCCCTGGAAAGGAGGAAGATTTGATAGACTTTCAACACTAAGGAAGATGTCCTAACGAGGGATACATTCTTTTAAAGAAAGAATAAGATCCTCATTAGGGATACTTCTTTCAATAAGAGATAGGAGATCCTCAATAGGGATATGCACCTACACAATCAAGAAGAGATCCTTATAGACAACACAACTTCAACATGTTGATTGTAACTAATATATAAATCTATGTCCAAGAATCTATTTTTTCTTAGGATGGTTTCTTGATGTATCTAACTTATTGAAGACGTTATTATTCATGGCTTTACTCAACAAATTATCTTGTATAGTTTATTTACTTTTTTCTAAATCAAGAACTATATAATTTAATACTAACAAATTTTTAATCCATTGTACATAATTTTCTGACTTGGACTTGCATCTAGTGGAAATCCCCTATTATTATATGAAGAAAATAAATATTTGAAATTTTGAAAACTTACCCATTTTGTTTAGGTATATGAAAGAAATATTTTTTGTGAAAAACTTAACATGCTACCAAGAATCTAGTTTCAATCAAACAATTGGGTGTTAATAATATGTAAAATGTTAATAGTTTTCAAATAGAAAAGTGTCATATATTTTCCTTCATTCAACGAAAGGGGGTGTCCCATTTTTCTTTTAATTTATTAATGTTGTACATTCATAGCTTCACATTGTTCAACGATTTAATTGTATTCAATACCTTTTGGAAATGAAGTATTTTTATTATAACACTTTAATTTTTGAGTGGATTTCTAGTGTATATGTCTTTTTTCTTTTGAACCATTTTTTGATGTATTTGAAAATCATTATGGCGCAATATATCACACCCACATGTCAAAAAAAATGCAATCTTCAATTTGTTCTTTCAATTCTTTTTAAAAGTACTACAAATATAGTGACAATATATTTGAATAAAAAAATTATTAAAACCTTAAAATATTCTTAAATTTTTAAAGAAATTAATGAAAAAAGCCTTACAATTTGTGTAAGTATGCAAGTGTGATCTATTAGACGGTTATAGGATGCTTTCTATTTTTTTTATTACACCATCAATAAAACTAAAATTAAAAAAAATATGTGTAAAATAACTATGGAAAATGAATATTTATAAGATCAAAGAAAACATCAAAATAATACATTAAAATATTGTATAGTAAATAAATAAAATTATGTAAGTGGTTGTGCTCAAATTGTTAGATAATGGAGTTTCATGTTGAAAATTCAAGTTGAAATCCTACAAAAGTATCATCTAAATTTTATCTCTTAAATAAAGAAAATAAGGTTTCCTTTGTTTTATTCTAAGTTAATCAAATAAAATCGAAGCACATATAGTGCTGGAGCACTTGAGGAAGTCGACCATCAATACCAACCAAAAATATCATTGGTTTGTTTACTTTAGTTTTAATTTGTTTTTGTTTTATTCTAAGTTAATCAAATAAAATCTTCTTTTCCTCTCTAATGGTCGGCCTATGAGAATTAATAGTCCTTTTCTTAGAAGGTTTTCCATGATCTGGTGCTTTAGTTAAACAAGCATTTGTAATATTTGTTGTTTTGGTGTGAAGAACTTTAATGGAGGGACACAAGGTCAATCATGCATTGTCCTCTACACACTTGATGGAAAGGACAAAAGGGAAGAGGTGTAAATTTTAAATGAGTAGAGAAAACATATTAAATAACATAAAGCTAGTAGCAGTCACGGTGCAACATGGGAAACAATAAAAATATTCAAAATAGAACTAGATGTTGATCAAAGCATGAAATTAGATTTTGAAAAGATTTTGGGGGATAGAATTATATTTCTTTCTGATTGTAAGGATGAACTTATTTGGACAAATAATATTTCTAGTAAGTACACTGTTAAAGATGGTTACAACTCTCTTATGGTTGCTAAAGATTTATCTTCTTGGCCTTATAAGTTGTTTTGGCATTCAACTTGTCTTCCCAAAGCTGGAGCCTTTGCTTGGTTGGTAGTTCAGGACAAAGTCCTTATAGGTATGAGACTAGACAGGCTTGGTATTACTGTTGTTTTCCCTTATGTCCTTTGTAACAAAAATTTGGAATCTTCTTCATAGTTGTTCCTACATTGTGATTATGCTTATGAATGATGGCAGTGGTTGTTTGAGAAGTTAAATATATCCTTTGTTATTGGTAAGGATCTCATTTCCCATTTTAGATCTTGGCCCTTTATGTTTGCCTCATCTTTTTATGTATGCCTTTGGATCATAGCTCCATCTATTGTGATTTGGAATGTTTGGCTAGAGAGAAACAACAAAATATTTTAAAAAACAAGGTCTCCTATGTCTGAGGTTCTATTTAAAAATTGAGTCTTCAATCTCTGAGGTTGCTTTGTCATTTATTTATAAGAATCTGGAAAATCTTACTTCTTTTTCGCACTAGGATAGTAGAGTTACTAGAGTTTGGAAGTTGCTGTCAGTTTTACCCTCTCATGGTTCAATTTTAAAAAAGAATGTTGCAATAGGTAAGAGATGCTCTACTAGATGGAAACCTCCTCCGCAGGGGCACTTTAAACTGAATTTTGATGGGGCCTCTTGTGGTAACCCTGGGTCGGCTGGGGTAGGCATGGTAATTTATGATCACAATGCAAATTTTACTCGAGCTAAGTGTCATGCTATTGGTTTTAAAACTAACAATTATGCGGAATTTCATGCTTTGTCTTTTGGATTGGATATGGCAATCTCTTTGGGAATTAAGGACTTAATAATTGAAGTTGATTCTATGGTGATTATTCAATGTGTTATGAAAAAGAAATCGAATTGTTGGAATTTGCAGTATATACTTGATCCCATTTTACAAAAATTAGAATTATTTGAATCTTTCTTGGTATCCCATTGTTACAGAGAAGTTAATAAGATTGCAGATTATTTGGCAAATTTAGCCATTGATAGCAATGCTAATCAGCGAGAGGTGGGTTTTGAGGAAATTCCTTCTAGGGTATGAGAAGGTTTGCAGCAATAGTCATATGATTTTCTTGAGTAATGTCCATGTAAAATTTTATGATGATAATTATTCATGCTTTCCCCTTTCATTTCAAGTATTCATGTTCGTTGTCTGGAGAAGAGTTTGAGGTCATGGTATTTGATATAATAGTGTTTTTCCAAAGGTTTTTTGATACTTTCTTTTTTGGCAGGAAGTTTTTTGGCTCATGGGATTTGGCACAGGGCTTTAGAAAATTTTGTCTTCTTCCATTCATAGCATCTATGGAGTCTACATTTGAAAATTATTCGATGGGTTTTTTTAGCAAATTGTCATATGGGCTCTATGCAAAACTGATATTATATGTGTTGTGACCTCATTTTGTATGTGGTTTTGGGCAGGGTGTATAAATTGATCCGTTAGATACTATAGGTTTATTTTATGAGTTGTGACTAGAGGTTTTCTTCCCAGGGTTCTTTCCTCTGGTATGCTGTTTGAATCCTGTGTAAAAAATAAAAAATATTAATAAAAAAGTTTAGTAGAATAATCCACTTTTATTGAAAAAAAATAAATATTATATTATTAATGTTTGTTGCAATAATATGTAATATTATTATTGCAATTATTATTATTATTATATTCTATTTGTTTGTTCTAAAATAAATTATATTACAATATTATTATATTATTACGTAGAGATATATGAAATTTTAAATATCTATTTAGACTATTTTATATAATATATATGTGTGTTGCAAGATCAAAGCAAATACTAAAATCTAAGATATATTAAACTTTATTTAATGATAATATAAAACTTTATTTAATTGCGAGTATTATGGTTATGGTTAGCATTAGGGTTAAGGTTTACATCATGGTTCGGGTTAGATTTATGATTAGGGTTAGGGTTATGATAATGTTTAGGGTTTATATCATGGTTAGGGTTATTATCAACGTTAGGGTTTGGTTTTGGTTTAGGATTATGGTTAGCATTAAGGTTTAGGATTACAGTTAGGATTATGATTAGGGTTAGGGTTATGGTTACGATTTAATATTAGGGTTAAATTTATGGTTAAGGTTAGGATTTAGTGTCAGGGTTACAATTATAACTGAGGGTATGGTTAGGATTAGGATTCAATTTATGGTTATGTTTTCGATTAGGGTTAAGGTTAGTATTATGGTCAGGGTTAAGGTTTATATCATGGTTTGGGTTAGGAATACGATAACGGTTAGGGTGTATATCATGGTTAGGGTTAGCATCAAGTTTTGGTTTTCGTATAGGATCATGGAACTAGAGTTAGGGTTAGTCTTAGTGATTATAATTAAGGTAAAGTTTAAAGATTATAATTAAAATTAGGATTAGGGTTAGAGTTAGGTCTAGAATTATAATTAGGATTAGGGTTAGGGTTAGGGATAAGATTGCATAGAAAGATAGTCTATGATGATAGTTATGAGAGCTAGGGTTTGGGTTAGGATTAGGGTTGTTAGGGTTAGCGACTAGATTAGAGGGAGTTATAGTATTATAGATAAAATAATAGTTATGATTGGTTTTAGTTAATGATTATAGTTATTATTGTAGGATAATGCTTGGGGTAAGGGTTCAGGTTCAGGTTCAATTATATTCAGTATTAGGGTTAGGGATAGGGTTTAATTAGGATTAGGGTTAGAATTACAACTAAATTAAGGTTACAGTTAGTGTTATGACTCAGGAAGGGTTAGGATTCAAGGATAAAGCATGTTGTTACCTTAGGGCTATGGTTAGGATTAGGTTTTAGGGTTAAGGCTAAGTATTATTGTTAGGATTAGGGTTTAGGGTTACAGTTAGGTTAGGGTTAGGGTTTAGTGTTATGGTTAGGGTTAGGGTTAGAATTAGAGTTAGGGTTAGGGTTATAATTATAATTAGCATTAGCGTGAAAGATTATAATTATTGATTATAATTAAAATTAGAGTAAGGGTTAGGGTTAGAATTAGGGTCAGGGTTAGAATTAGGGTCAGGGTTAGAATTAGGGTTAGGGTTAGGGTCATAGCTATAATTAGTGTAGTGTTATAATTAGGGTAAGGTTTAAATATTATAAATAGTGATTATAATTTAAATTAGGGTTAGGGTTAGAATTAAAATTAGGATTATACTTAGGCGTAGGCTTAAGATTGCAATGAAAGATAGTATGTGATGATAGCTATAAGAGTTAGGGTTTGGGTTAGGATTAGGGTTGTTAGGGTTAGGGTTAGATATAAAGTTAGGTTTAGGGTCATTATCAGGTTAGGGTTAGGGTTAGACGGTGTAATAGTATTATAGATAAAATAATAGTTGTAATTGGTTTTAGTAATGATTAGAGTTATTATTGTAGGATAATGCTTGGTGTAAAGGTTCAAGTTCAATTAGAATTAGTATTAGGATTAGGGATAGGGTTTAATTAGGATTAAGGTTAGCATTACAACTAAATTAATAGAGCTTTGTTTGAAGGTTAGAATTAGAATTCAATTAGGGTTATGGGCTATGTTAGCATAAAGATTGGGGATAACATCAAGCATAGTTTGGATTTACAAGCAAAGTTACTTCAGGGTTATGGTTGACATTCAAAATAGGGTTTAAATAGTAATTACTGTTAAGGTTAATTTTAGGGTTAGGATTATGGTTAGGGTTAAGGTTTACTGTTAAGGAACTTAAGTTTATGGTTAGGGTTTAGTGTCAGGGTTACAATTATCTTTAGGGTTTACATCAAAGTTAGGGTTAGAATTAGGGTTATGGTTCAATTACATTAAGGTTAGGGTTAAATTGGTATCAATGTTCTATTAGGATTAGGGTTTGGGCTAGGTTAAGGTTAGGAATAGATTATGATAAAATCTCAATTTAAATTATGGTTACATTTAGGGCAGGATTGTTGTTAGGGTTAGGATTTAGGATTATGGTTAGGTTAGAGTTAGGATTAGGCTTGGGGTTAGGATTATGATTAGGGTTATGGTTAAGTTTATTGTTTACATCATGTTTGGCATTAAGGTTAGGTTTAGGATGATGGTTAGGCTTAGTCTTAGGGTCATAGTTAGGATTATGGTTAGGGTTAGGGTTTACATCAAGCTAGGGTCAAGGTTAAGATAAGGGTTTGGGTCAAGGTTAGGGTTAGGATTTGGGCGAGGGTCATTATTAATATCATGGTTTGAGTTAGGTTTAGGCTTAGGGTTAGGGTGAGGATTATGGTTAATGTTAGGGTTTAAGTTTAAGGATAGGGTTAGGGTAATGGTTTGAGTTAAGGTTTAGGGTTATGATTAGGATTATGGATAGGATTTACTCTTAGGATTAAGGATAGGTTTTGGGTTTTGGTTAGGGCTAGGGTTAGGATTTGGGTTTGGGCTAGGGTTATGGTTAGGATTAGATTTTAGGGTTAAGATTAAGTATTATTGTTAGGGTTAGGGTTTAGAGTTATGGTTAAGATTGTAGTTAGTTTTAGGGTTTAAATATAGCTCAAGTTATAGCTTAATTAGAATTATGATTCAAGCATATTTAGGGTTATGGTTACATTTACTTAGGGTTATTGTTATGCTAGAATTAGAGTTACTATTGTGCTATAACACTTGGATTCATTTATATTTAGATTATGAGAATAATAATTATGATTAAGATTATGGTTAGGGTTTGAGAAGGGTTAGGGATAGAATTATGATTAGGGTTAGGGTTTGGATCATCATTAGGATTATAATTAGATTCAAGGTTTCAGATAGGGATAGAACGTTGGTATAAAAGATAGAACCCCAAGTTTAGTGAGTCGCATATTTGTAAATTTACAATGTGTTTTAATTAATTTGAAATGGATATAATAATTTAAGAAAACACTAAACCAAGAATAAATTTAAAATTATAATAAATCTATTAAAACAAATTTTCATTTTCAAACCCAAAAACATGAAATTTTACAAAATAGTATATACTATAATTTATATAAATTTTATGAAATATTCACAATAAGTTACATGTGCATATCCATGACTAAGATGGTGGTAATTGCATAGATTAAGCTCAAACCTTCTAAGGAATTGGTAATTTCTTATCAATCAAACTTTTCACAAAAATGAACTTAAAGTCCTAAAATCATGAAAGAATCTTAATCAAGCTTTCTATCTATCCTTGGTACTACACAAGTGGTAAAATTTATAAGCATTGTATAATTCATTTGGATCTCCTAAGAGAGAAAATTTTGAATGCAAGGTAACAATATTAATTGACATTGATTTTCTATTGTCAATCTATATGAGATAGACATATTTATCGACAAGAAAATTGACCACCAAGAAAATGTCCAACTTTACACTACTCAAATTAGCAAATTGAATTCATAGATTCAATTAGAACCATTATTAATATGATTTACAATTAATTTATATTAAATATATGAAATAAAATCTTGATAACATACAATAGATAATAATCTACTTAAAACACCATCTTTGAATTGATTTCTACGCTTATCAAAAGAATAATATTATTTTAGTACCATTTATTTTGTGCATTATTAATATTTATTGAATCCTTCCTTATCTATAACTCCATATTTGATGGTCTTTTATTTGAATTCATATAATATACTTAAAACACATATGTAAAAGTGAGATAACTATAAATTTAAAAAATATTTAACGCACTTAAATCTCAATTTTTTTATATGCAAGCTATAATAGTATTCAAATAGGGTTAGGGTTTAAGGATAAAGAATGGTGTGAAGGTTAGGATTACATAATAAAGCTTCATTTTAAGGTCAAAGTTAAGGTTTAATTAGGTTAACCTATATAAGAATTATCGTTAGGGTTATGGTTCAATTAATGTTAGGACTAGGGTTAGGATTATGATTATTTTTATGATTAAGGTTTATGTTTTTGGTTGGGATTATGGTTAGGATTAGAACTATGGTTATGGATAGCGTTAGGTTTACTTCATGTTTAGTATTAGTGTTAAGGTTAGGGCTAGAGCTAGGGTTTAGGGTTAAAATTTAAAGTTAGGGTTAGGATTATGTTTAGGGCTAGGGTATACATCATTGTTAGGGATAGAGTTAGGGTTAAGTTTTTAGGGTTATGGTTAGGTTTTATTGTCAGGGATAATGAATATTTAGAGTTATGGATATGTTACAGTTTCTATTATAGGATAATGCATTCATAAAACTTATTATCATTTTATTATAAAATATTAAAAAAAAACCTTCATTATTATGTATTTTTCTTATGAATTGGTTTTCATTATTTAAATATTTTTATGAGATAAATACCTTTATATTTTGTTGTAATAAAATAAAGGCATTTTAAAATATATTAAACTTAGTTTTAATTAAAATAATCTAATTAATACAAATATTAGAAAAGTTTAAACTTTCTTTTAATTAAGATTACTTGTTTTATTCTAACTCTACTCTTATAAAATTAAATGCTAACCCAATACAACCTTAACGCTATCCCTAATGCAACTTGATGCACTGCAAAAAGGGCAAGGTTAGATTAAAACCTGTGGTGGTATAACACAGAAACAACAAGAAACAAGTGTTAAGGTTAGTGTTATTCAACCAAAGATTAACCTAAGCAGGCATATCAAAAGAGATACTAAGATCATGCTAACATTTTTAACAAATGACACAAATGTAAGAAGGCATCTCCAAATGCCTCTTAACATGTTCTTAGCTCCTTTTCCTTTGTTCCTCTCCTCTCCAAGTTCCAAAATTGTGTAGCTCTTAGTAGTTTTTTGCACTATGGATGCTTATGGAGATTCAAGATTGTAAATGATCTCAAGCTTATGCTATGAAAGTGTAAAAAAACCTAATAAAATATATTATGAAAAAGAACTAAGATTTATTTTAGTCCAAGATGACAATATTTGAGTGATTTATGCTAAATGCTCTCTATAATTCACTATAGCTTAAATGCATACAAGTTTTCAGGATCTGGATTATGAAGAAATGGGCTCTATTTATAGGAAAAATGGAGCAATGGATGGTTGAGATTGAATAATCTCAACAAGGGTCAAGATTGAATGATATTCAATCCATGTGATAGCTTTCAATCCAATCCCAAGATGACAAGTGTCAATATGAGATAGGTTGAGAGGAGAGGGCATAAGCATTAAATGCTTGACATGACTTGGGAGTCAACTTGGGGGTTAAGGTCAAGATTGGGTTGAGTGAATAAATTCTTTATTCAAAGAATAAAGCTTTTATCCAATGGATAAACTCTTGTGCAAAGGCAAAAGTGATAACCATGGTCAAAGCAATAAATGCTTGAGGAGACCCATGAGTGCAAGTTGAAATAACCATAAATGGTTATGTAAGAGCCATTAATGGTCATGTAACAGCCATTAGTGGTTTGGAAAACTTTAGAGGTTAAATTGTTGAACACAAAGCATTAAATGCTTTTCAAAGACTTTGGAGTCTTTGAGAAGTGACTTAAAGTTGCTTAGGAATGTGACAATAATTAGGGGATGGATTAGGCTAATTAAGAAGGGTTTAGAAGAATCTAGAAGGGGGTTTAGGAATGCAAGTGGATTTAGTGGGTGAGGGAAAATAGGATTTTATTTAAAATAAAAATTTATTTATTTCAATAAATGTACACAAGTTGCATTCGTAGGAAAATGCAAGTGGGGATTAAATGATTTAAATAAATGTTAATTTATTTAAAAGAGGAAAAGGGGTATTTTATTAAATAAATAGATTTTATTCATTTTATTAATTGTGAATTTGGTATAGTGAATTAATTAAAATAAATTGAATAATTTATTTAATTAATAGAAGAAAGTTTGAAGATGAATTAATTAAATGTTAATTTAATTAAATAATAGCTAGTGGATTTTTAATCAAATAAATAGAAAATATTTATTTAATTAAGCTAGATAGATTTCTGTGACTACATTTGCCCCTCTTTGAGATGGTGCGGTTTATCGCATCATTTCAAAGAAAGAAAAAATAGGTGTGTGAAGAAGTGCCCTATAAAATGTTGATTTAATGGGTGGTATAACTCTTCAAGAGATGGGCTGAAAATTTTTGAAAAATCGGGCGATCTCTCAAAAAAGAATGAAAATTGGCAGGGTGATAGAAGAGAAGAAGTTAACAACACAAGTGAAAAATAGAAGAAATCAAAGAGAAAACGGAGAAATGAGGGGCTTGGAAAGTTCACAGAGACCACGGCGGTGAGCGGGGGAAAAGTTACAGTGACGACGAAGGGTTTAAATGGAGAGAAAGGGGTGAAAACATGATCATTTGCAACCGCAACCACTGTGAAACTATAGCTCTGACAGTGACCTTTTGGAGGAGCAAGCAGTAGTCAAGATGTCGGTACCAGTAGTAGAGCACCGATTTGAGCGAATCCGATGATTCCAGCAGCCAGATGACTACAGACCAGCGGTACACAAATTTGAAATTTTGTTTTTTATTCATTTTTGTCTTGTTTTTTGTTGAGTCCAAGTTGAGTCAGGACAATAGCGCTGAAACTATGTTTGAGCACTTTTTTCCAATTAACTAGCATTTTTGTGCCACAATGGCGCTATTGTGCCATTGTTTGAGCACTTTTGCAAAGTTCTAGTGCTATTGTATGCATGTTTAGGCACTATTGTCTATTTAGCGCTATTGGGGGGTTAATTGTGCACTTTTGTCTTTGAGCAACGCTATTGTATAACTATTGTAGCACTTGTATAGTTTGAGCACGTGTGCATAGCTGATTAAGCACTATTGTTAGGGGTTTGGTGCTTTTGTGTAGAAGTAGCACTTTTGTTACGGTTTTAGCGCTTTTGTCTGCAAGATAAGAGACGCCCCAGTTTATTTGACAAAAATTTCCCGATGCCAATGATGGATGGATGGCAATGTGAAGTGGGAGTTGTTTTCAACCATAGCAGCCCTGATGAGACTTAGGTCATTAGGATAAATGTCTGCTGAAGTCTAGGTGTGCCATGATTGCTTACCTGTTGAGACCCAAAGATACTTGATCAAAGTATCTGTTGATAGTCTAGGTTTAAACTTAAAAAAGTTTGAAACAAAACAACTGATGATGGGTGATACACATGTGCAGGGGGATCTACACATCTTACAGTTGCGCGAGCGACATCCCGCTACATAGGGGCTACGAGATCGGCTGACTGAGGTCGAGATTGATTGTATTGCAGTGATTGGGCTATATGATGTGATGCATATGCTCGTGATTCGGATGAATCATGGTTTGATTACAACCTTGGTAGAGCGCTGACATAGTGAGACATGCACATTTCACTTAGCATAGGGGGAGATGACTGTGACACTGGAGGATGTGTGGCACATCCTGCGTATTCCAATTTTGGGGGAGCTGGTCACATACGAGAGATCGTAGGGGACTCTAGCAGTATAGAGATACTTTGATGAGGATGTGTACATTGATGATGGCTCCATTGCCTAGGACGATATCGCTGCATTATAGGAGCCTTTACCAGTAGTTTTGTCAAGCATTGTGGGAGGACTACTGTGCCCATATAGGCAATCACATGGTCTGGCCATTGGTTGGGGGAAAGTGATCGAGATGATGATTATAGAGGGGACCTGATTTGCCTGGGGACCGTACGTGTTGGCGCACCTATATCAGGAGTTGCATGAGGTGGTATATCACGGGAGGGGCTCATTAGCAATGGGAGTGACGCTACTACATATTTGGGCATGGGACCAGTGACTCGAACAGTGAGTCTCAGATTCTGAGTAGTGGACCAGCCGTATATGTTTATGTATAGTGGTATGATGAGTCAGCCCCACCTGGGGAAGTTAGAGTGGTGGTGGCGGGCATTGGATGATCTTGATGCAGTGATATGGAGACCCTATCTGGAGTGCGAGCCTTGGGATGATGATGCGGAGGCACTGCTATATGTATTTATGAACCGATTCCTCATTGGGAGGACCTCATATCATGTAGAGAGACAGGTGCCAAGTAGAGTTATGAGGCAGTTTGGACGGCAGCAGGGACTACTTAGGGGATCAAGGGAGTATGCTAGAGTGGTCCGAGAGAGATATGCATGGGGACCAGTACTTTCATATGATCAGGCACTAGAAGAGTTTTAGATGCTGCATGCAAGACCTTTGGATATACGACTGAGGGTGGTGGATGTAGGGGTATCGGATGAGTACACGTAGTATATGGTAGCTCATTCAATTCTTCGGATATCAGATCCAGTGAAGCCGATGCTCAATTTTGAGGATGATAGAGGATGGAGGAGGAGAGGGGGCCGAGGACCTATGGTAGTTGGATGAGGGAGAGGAGATGGTGGAGATGGAGGAGGAGAGGATGGAGGAGGAGGGGGGGATGGGAGAGGTGGTGGAGGAGGTGGTGGAGGTGGAGGAGGTGGTGGGTTTGGTGGTTATGGCAGTCGGATCCAGCAGAGAGGGAGAGGCAAATTGCCACTGTGGATATCGTAGGGACCGTTGATGTAGTGAGGAGTTAGAATTGGTGGGAGAGGTATGGAGAGGGAGATACTGATGGATAGAGGGGAGAGACCATTGGAGAGGGAGATACTGGTGAGGCAGCTATGGAGATAGGAGAGGGGTCAGGTGGAGATATGCGGGAGTGATTGATAGTACATTTGTAGTCTCGACTTGAGGCATTCGAGACACGGGCAGAGGATTTGGAGGTGGAGGTTGCAACTAGAGATGTCCAGCTATTTGCACAAGAGTGAGAGCTGACTGTAGTGCTACAGGAGAGAGATCAGGCAATGGACAGGTTGAGCCAGTTGCAAGCAAGAGTGAGAGTTTTGGAGGGAGCACATGGACAGGGGCCAACTGTGGAGGCATTGGTGAGGGAGGTACGGAGAGCATGCGAGAGGTGGTTTACTGGTGGGGCCTATATGAGTAGGTGGTACCATCTAGTTAGCGGGCATTGAGTTATTCATAGATGCGGGAGGCTAGATCAGAGCGATCATAGAGGATGCAAAGCAGTGGGGGTGTGATGGGTACCCTACAGAGGGATAGATTAGAGGATGCTAGAGCTAGTGGGGGTTTGATGGGTCCTCCATGGAGAGATAGATCAGGGGATGCTAGGACCAGTGGGGGAGCAAGTGGTGATAGTGGTGCAACATCTGGTCAGAGTGGCATCTAAGAGGGCATTTTGCATGTATTTGTGATATTTTTGTCATTTTGGACTATATCTTGGATGGCTCTTGGTAGCTGATATTTTGGACTTCATTGTACTCTAATACATGAGATGATATGTATATGAGGAGATCCCATTTTTGGTGATGATATGCATGTTTGATATGTATGGATGTTATGTAGGATGATGATTTGATGATTTATGCTTTAGATGGATAGTTGTACTTGCTATATGTATGCTTTGATGAGATGGTTCCTATATGTTGTTTTATATGCATGCTTTATGATGATTTATGATGATGTATGCTAACATGTGAATACAGGTTTATATATGCATGATTTGTTTGATGTATTTGCTTTTTATGTATGGAATGCCATGATGATGATGTATGCATTTGATGATATAATGATATATAAATGGGATAGATAGTATCTTGTACTTTATATTAAGACAAGGATGAGATAATGATATGTCAATGATGTTAAAGCAATGCTTTCTTAAATGAAGGATTTATTTATGGGTATGCATCTAGATGGTTTAAAATGAATGTAACATGGATACACAAATGCAAAGTACAAATGTTTAATATGATGATCTCTAAATGAATGCATATGTATAATGTACGAACCAATGCTGGAAACAAATGGTTTTTGATGATGTTTAATGCCTAAAATATGATGAAGTAAAATGATAATGAAATGATAATGCAACTTATGGTAGATAAATAACTATACCTTAATGCAATTAAAAAAAGGGATAATAAATGCAATCTAAATAAATCCTAAGTAAAATAAAATGAATATAATAATACACACGAAAATGGATGAATGAATGCACTTATTAACTAATGGATAAAAAAATAAATGTATGTAATGATAAATGATAAGTGATGATTGGTAACTGACACTAGATGAATGCATAGTAAATGGCTAATACAATTAAGAACAATTTGATCATATGAATGAATCTAAATATCATGATCATGCAATGATGAAATGATATATAAATATTAATGCAACTAGATGATTTTAAACCATATGCAATTTTAACAACTAAAAATGATATGAAATGCATTTGAATCAAATGCAACTAAATGTAATGATGAGGATATGATCATGATAAATGAATGCAAGGTTGTTTAGACCTTGTATAATGCACTGATGATGTATCAGAGTACTCAGTCATGATTGTATCCAAGACCAGTTTAATTTTCACATAGCTGTTCATATTAACTTTATTCATAAAAATAATGAATGAGTGAATGGGTGATATGCAACAGAATGCAATATATATAGATGAGATGAAATGATGATCCATAGTGCTCTATTTTCATCATTGAGCTTTAAAATGTTGGAAGAGAATACAAGCATCTTGACATAATGATTCAAGATGACTTGAGTATTCCTTACATGGATTTTGATATAGCAAGTGAATACAAACAACTTGATATAATGGGTTGAGTTAACCAAAGTATTTCTTGCGGAACAAACAAGGATCATCTCCTTTCATGCATGACTTGGATCGTCCTCCTTGATCTTAGGCTGATCATATCCTGAGACAAGTTCATACCATAATAAGAGATAAAACCTTTATCTAGTTGGATGATGTAGTAGGAACAAAAGATGGAGCATTGTACTTGCAAGCAAAACAACATATATAAAGAATAAAGAATATGGATCCTCGATAATGGTTCATGCTCAGATGGTCGAGGTATATGTTGTAGTCAGCAAGCCGTAATGATCTATGACTGCATTTTGCATAAGATCACATAACATAGTGAACTTCCCACGTAGACACCATTAGTACATGCCCCAGTATTTCATCGGAATAATGCACAGAAGTCATACAAACAATGTTGTAAGAACCTAATATGAATAACCCCTAAATCAATCAAGTATTTGATAGCTTAAACAAAATTTTCTTGTCAAAGAAAAATGTAATCTTGTCTTTGTTTTGGTAAGGAAGGATGCATCCTTGTTGAAGACAGTTGGAGTGTTTGATGTTGATTGTTTGGTTGATTGATAAGTGATCATCATTTGAGTATTTCACAATGTTTGCACGGTATCTGCCCAGATGAATATGTACAATGTGTTGCCATGTTTTTGTTTGATTTTTGATGTTTTCTGTTGTTTTTGGATTTTGTGATTTTGAATGTTTTTGGTATTTTGATGATTGTTTTGAATGTTTTTGGATTTTGTGAGACAGTTTTGAATGATGAACCCAATGAATCACCTGCAATGTAAAATCCACATCCATCAAATAGGTTAAGGGCATTGCCCCTAGGATTTTAGACATGACTATGAAAAGTGGGATGCAAGAGGCATGAAGTGCTATCTCTTTATTGCAGATCAATAACAAGCCATGGTTTGGATGGATGGATGTGTGTATGTAATGAATGTGATCGCAATAAGCCTAAAAGATAATGGAGCCATAGCCTTTATGAGTGGCGCTTGTTTGCCAGGTTTTCACCATCGCACTTACCCAAGGTGCCACCGGAGTGGTTGTTCACCATTTGGATGCATGATCTTTCTTTACTATTTTGATATTTTTGTATTTTCTTCAAAACATTTTTCTCAATGTTTTTGGTATTTTCTGGTATGTATGGGAGCTTGATGCTCTGTATAGTTTATGTATAAAACCACTTGAGGTGCATGTTGTTGATCGGATCTGCCAGCGGTTCTCCTTTTGAAGTAGACAACTAATATGTTGTTAGGGTTCCCATAGATACTGAGAGGGGAGGGTGAATCAGTATCTGACCGGTAATAAAATTTTCTTAAAACTGAATATGCAAAATATAAAGTAACAATATACCAGTATGCAAGAATTAATATAAATAACAGAATCGAAAACATCCACATGAAAAGAACACCATAACACAAGATGTTTAACGAGGAAACCCGGTGTGGGAAAAAACCTAGGTGGGATTTGTGACCCACAATATTCACTTACTGGCAAATAAGAGAATATTACTTACAATAGGGGCCTACACATGCAAGAAGGCCAACTGCCTAGAGCTCACTGCTCAATAGGAAGTCACACTGACTTACAATGAGGATTTACACAAATCCAATATTCTGTACTGCTTTACAATAGCATCTTCAATGCCAGATTCAATATCGGTTCTTGCTCTATTCTTTACATATACCCTTGTCCTACAATTCGCACATTAGGTCTGCCTTATAATTTATTTATGCTTCCTATCCATATCCTACAAATGCCTACAATGATCTCTTTTATATACAAGAGTCATTTTACAATTTGCCAAGTCGGCTTACAATGATAAACAAAATATTACATATCAAAAATCCTGTCGGCCTCTGTGTCGATATATATATTTCCTTCTATGCCAGTGTACATCTTCTGTGTCGGTGCCTGTGTAGATTGATTTTGTTGATAATTCTTTGCCGGTATAATATCTTGCCGGTGTCATAGGATTGCAAGGTTGCTTGAGTAATGCTTTGCCGGTGCCATAGGATTGCAAGGTTTCCTGAGTAATGCTTTGTCAGTGCCATAGGATTGCAAGGTTGCCTGAGTAATGCTTTGTCGGTGCCATAGGATTGTAAGGTTGCCATCAATGACAAAACCTTCAATCACACACAATGTCTCATTGGAGTGTCCATATGCCAACAATCTCCCCCTTTGGCATTGATGGCAACACTCATGAGAAATTTCAAAAAGATATCCAAAAATGTGTAGACCAAAAATGTGAGAGCTCCCCCTGAGCATGTGATCCCTGTGTTTTTGAATTTTCTCATCTACTACTCCCCCTTTGGCATCAATGACAAAGGTTAGTAGATTTTGTAGTTGTACCAATTCATAACCTCAACCTTGTAGTTGGGTAGTTATTAGCTGAAGAATATCTCCCAAAATTAAGTTTATGCCATCCATAAACTTCTTGCTCTCCTTTATTGCTATCTCAGTTCTGTATACTGTACCGATGAGATGTTGCAAGTGCTCTATCAGTGTTTTGCTACCCTATGTTAGTGCCTCTGAGATTTCCTTCCGTAGAGATGCTAAATAGTCCAATCTTGGATTTAGTTTAGATCTCAATAATTTTGCCTTGTTTATTATTTTCTCTTTCTCTCTTTCTAATTTGAGCAATTATTCCTCAAAATTTGTTATCTTTTCCTCAAAAACTAATAATGTATTGGGTGAGTTAACAAAATTATCAGCAAGTTTATTGATCTCTTCCTGTACCTTGCTCATCTTTTTGTCTACATCCATGGTCAAAAAGTTTATTTTACAAGTGTCTTTATACAGAGTTTTGTATTCTTTCAATAAATTACACAGTTCCGGTAGAAGTGTGTCAAATTCCCTGTTACACTTCTTTATTCCTTCCTCAAAGAATTTTTTCTTCTCTTTTTCCACACTTTCCTTTACAGTTTCTACCTTTGTTTTCTCAAAATTTCTAGAAATATATTTACAAAGTGTATCCAACTGGCCTAAAGAATCTTTATTGGCTATATTACAATTGGGAGCTATTGATTTCAAAACTGGAATTGAATCATCTATCGCTTTATAGGCTTGTGAGCTATAATCAGTTATTTTCTTGATAGATTCAAGCAATACCTCTGTTACATTTGATGGTGACCCAATAAACTGAGTACCGGTGGAAGTGACCATGTTGGTATTGACCTCTAGTAGGTTTGTTTGTGTCTCCATCTCTTTAAGCACAGTTTTTCTTGCATCATTTCTTACCGGTGGCATCTATTCTGGAGCCTTTAACTCTGTTGGTTGCTCTGTTTGTGTTCCAGATTCCATCTTTTTCTCTGAATCTACTGTCAGTTGCTCTTTGTTTCCTATTGCCAGTTGCTCTTTGTTATCAGATTTATCTATGGTATCCTTATCTACCACTATGTTGATTTTTTGAGTATCAACATTCACAGTATATAAGACTTCGGATTAGGATTATTATCCTTTGTGTCCATGCTCTTAGCTGCCGATTGATCTTCTACAGTTGTTGTTGTTATTTTTACTGGTGGAGTATTTAAAGAAGGTGGGGATAAGTTGTCTCTAATTTTTATACTTGGTGGTCCACCAACTTTACCTTTCCCTTTGTCCTTTTGATATACTAGAATGGGCTTGGGATTCCTATATTCTTCTTGTTTTTCTTTCTCAACCAAGAATGTATCCCAACCATCTTCTGTTTCCTTTGAAACTTCAGTAACTCTACCTGCCATTAGTGATATTTGCTGGTGTGCAGTGGAAAAAACTGTCTGGTTGGCCTAAGCTATCAAATCATCAATTTCCTTAGGTGAGTTGACTGGGTATACTGCAAGTAATTTTTCTATTTTAATCTTCTTATCCAACTCAACTATTCCTTTCCTTCTAGCCTCAAGTCTTTTATATAATTCATCAGGAATTTCATTTAGGACTTGCATCAAAAACTTTTTATACATGTCCATGTGAAATATAACACTCTCCTCGACTTGTCCTTTCTCATCATCTGATAGGGTGTCATAGATTTTCCCTATGTTTTTCAATTTACCTTCCTCTGTGATCTCATTCAGTAATATATCAAAAGAGGCCAAGTCAGTGTTTGTCTTCTTCTTCTTTTTGGGGGTCAGCTTTTTCTTAGGTGTGGCTTTCTTGACTAGAGACCTCACAGCTTGTTGCTTCTGTCTTGTCCTTCTAGGTGAAGGAGTGGTTACCGGTGAGGGGTCTCTTTTCCTAACAACTCTTTTGAAAGTTGCTGGTATATCTCCTTCTGAGGAGGTATCTATCAGTGATAGATGAGTTTTAGGCTATTGGGCTACCAACTCTTCTTCTATTATGCCGGTTTTCTTTAATACATCTTCTTTTATGGCTTTTGCTTGCCTGGTTCCTTTCCTCACAAATACCTCAACTTTCTTTACTCTCTTTTTAGATTGAATTTGACTTTTGATGGTCTCAGCACTACCAAATACTTGTTCCTTTGGTTCATTGGGGGCTTCCAGAAGTGCTTTGGCATAAGTTTCCACTATGTGGTCATCTGTTTCATACCCCATCTCTGTAACCCAGATTGTTCTTGGGATGAATGCTTCCATCTAGATCTCATCCTTTTTTATTACAAAACATATATCATCCTTGTATTTGTCAACAATTCCCTATGATAGTCTGATTCTTTTATTCATTCTGACTTTTAGTGCTTGAAAATACTCATTGATATTCTTTTCTCTATTTTCACCCATGTTGAATAAGTCAGACAATTGTTTTCCTACCGGTATGTCGAATCCAAAATCCTTGTAGCCTATACTGGGAGCCTATTTTGTTATATGTAGCATTAAGCATACAAGTAAATTTCCAAATCTAAAGGTTCCTTTCTTATCCTTCTTGATTTTTGCCAAATTGTCAATTAACTCATCTTTTAACCATTCACAGATATCTATTTTTACATTATCCTTCACCATGTCATAAGTAGTTTTTATGCATAAACTGGAAACAGAGCTAAGCCTATTAGCATGAGTTGCTTTGTAACCTAGAATCATGCTAATGAATCTCACATTTGTATCAGTCATATCATTAACCCTCAATGATCTTTTGTCGGATGTTGCACTAGTTAATTTCATTACTAGGTCATTGGAGACCTTCTTGGTTTTGTCGGGTTTGGTACCAGTGGAAGGTAACCCTGTTACTGCTTTCATAGCTACCTTTGTAATTTTATGCACTAAGTCAAGCCAAAAGAATGAGCCATGTACCCTTCTAAGAACTATCCTAACCACTTCCTTGGGAAATTCAGGAATGCAGAGGATTTTAGTGAATCCTAGGGTTTCAACAATTTTATGTTCAGGTTTCACATTTTCGGCATCATCACATATAACAGATTTATACATGTTTTTGATTTCTTCATCACCTAATTCCTCTATGTTGCAATGAATATACATTCTAGGGTCTTCTACATAAACAACACCCTTTGGAATTTGAGAAAAAGCACCTTTGTTGTCATCTTTCTTAGCTACCTCGGGAACTAGCTGAAACACGAGCCTAGGTCATTTTATAACCTCGACTACTATAGGGTTTGCTATGAATTCAGGTGCAGAGGAGGATGCCATGATGATAAATACCTTTTTCTACCTTTGGATGGATTGATTGCGGAAGTGCTTTGCCTCTTTGCTCGGAAATCTTCGCGCTCTCTGAAAGTTTGAATTCACAGTGAAATGAAATGGAGCCAAAAACCTTAATTTATAAAGTCTTTTCTGCTACCTACAACATTAATTGTTTGCCGGAAATGTATTAACTCAACTTTATTTTCCGGTAATGAAGGATTTTCAACTTCTTTTCTCTAACTAAGGGAATAATAGCACATATGTTATTTGATTGCCAAACCCTCAAGATAATTTTCTTCAATTTGATGAAGAACATCCTGCTGGTGGAGCATTGCTCTGTCCTGCCAGTGGAGCATCATATTGTCCTGCCACTGGAGCATCATATTGTCCTGCCACTGGAGCATCATATTGTCCTACCGGTGAAGCATTTGTTGGTTCTACCAGTGGAGGAGTAACCCCAATATTTAGATCACCTTTTCTAATCCATTGCTTTGAAAATTCTTGCTTAACCTCTTCAACCTTTTCTTTACCTTTCAAGCTAGTACTTTTGTTATCTACCGGTGTACCTTTACCTCTACAGAATTTAGCAATATGACCAATCTTGTTACATGCATAAAAAGTTACATTATTTTTCTAAATAGCTTTCCCATAACCTATGCTAGTTTGTGTTATGCATCTATTTGATAAATGACCAAATCTTCCACAAACATAACATCTTACATTCATTTTGCAATTTTCAGAGTTATGACCAATTTTGTTGCATTTGGTGCATTGACCGGTGGGAGGATTGATGTTCTAATAATTCCTAGATCCACATTCATTTGCCCTATGACCATATTTATTACAGTTAAAGCATTTTCCATTGAATTTGTAAGTATTAGAAGGTCTTACCGGTTTGCTGTGATCCTAGGTATTTGCAATACCGGAGCTTTCTCCAACTTCAAATCCAATTCCAGAAGTGTCAGCTTTGGGTTTTTGATTCTTCAATAAGGTACCAAGTTCTTTTGAGCTTTTCTTGAATTTTTCTTTGTGTTGATTTGCAGTTTCCAATTCCCTTTCCAAGATCTCTTTTTGTCTCATTAGTTCATTTGAGTCATTTTGAGTGTGCATCAGATCTGTCTTCAACATGTCATTTTCATAGCTAAGTCTTGTGTTCTCATTTGCTACATCACTTAGTCTTCTGGTTCTTCATTCTTCTTTCTATCCTCAATTTCTTTGCAAAATCTCATAGTCATATCCTACATTTCATTTTTTGTTGTCATGATCTCTTGTTTCAATTTGCTTATCATATCATTTAGTGATTCCTTTTCATCATTCTCATTTTGCAACTTTTCACAAAGTTCTCTTCTCTTGTTTCTTGTAACAGTAAGATTTTCTTGAAGTGCTTGAATAATGTCGTGAGCTACTTTTAAATCATCTTCTAATTTGATATTTTTTAGCTTCTCTACATCATAGTCAGTAAGAGCTCCTTCAAGTTGCTTCATCAGATTTTCCATCTTTACCAGTGTTAAGATCTTCCTCAAGCTGTTAGGCTTCTGAAAATATAGGACCAGGCTCTGATACCAATTGTTAGGGTTCCCACAAATACTGAGAGGGGGGGCTGAATCAGTATCTAACCGGTAATAAAAATTTCTTAAAACTGAATATGCAGAATATAAAGTAATAGTATACCGGTATGCAAGAATTAATATAAATAACAGAATCAAAAACATCCACATGAAAAGAACACCATAACACAAGATGTTTAACAAGGAAACCCAGTGTGGGAAAAAACCTTGGTGGGATTTGTGACCCACAATATTCACTTACTGGCCAATAAGAGAATATTACTTACAATAGGGGTCTGCACATTCAGGAAGGCCAACCGCCTAGAGCTCACTGCTCAATAGGAAGTCACACTGACTTACAATGAGGATTTACACAAATCCAATATTCTGTACTGCTTTACAATAGCATCTTCAATGCCAGATTCAGTACCAGTTCTTGCTCTGTTGTTTACATATACCCTTGTCCTACAATCCGCACATTAGGTCTGCCTTATAATTTATTTATGCTTCCTATTCATATCCTACAAATGCCTACAATGATCTCTTTTATATACAAGAGTCATTTTACAATTTGCCAAGTCGGCTTACAATGATAAACAAAATATTACATATCAAAAATCCTATCAGCCTCTGTGCCAGTATACATATTTCCTTCTGCGCCGGTGTACATCTTCTGTGCCGGTGCCAGTGTAGATTGATTTTGTTGATAATGCTTTGCTAGTATAATGTCTTGCCGGTGTCATAGTATTGCAAGGTTGCCTGAGTAATGCTTTGCTGATGCCATAGCATTGTAAGGTTTCCTGAGTAATGCTTTGTCGGTGCCATAGGATTGCAAGGTTGCCATCAATGACAAAACCTTCAATCACACACAATGTCTCATTGGAGTGTCCATATGCCAACATATGCCTCAGACCCAAACACCACAGTGATAACATATGGACCCAGCCAATTTGATTTGAACTTTCCTTGATGTTCTCAATTGGGTTGGTTACGAGGATTCTCTTGGAGAACAAGATCACCTACCTCAAATGTACGAGGTCTAACTCGGTGATTGTAACTTCTGCTCATGTGCTGCTGGTAAGCTTTGAGGTGATTGTATGCAGCTTGTCATTTCTCATCAAGTAGCTCTAAGTCCCGAAGACGTGATACTCTGTATGCTTCATCATCTATCAAATTATGCAAGGAAACCCGTAGAGATGGTATCTCAACCTCAATAGGTAAGATAGCTTCTGCACTATAGACTAGTGAGTAAGGAGTTGCACCTGTAGTGGTTCGAATACTAGTTCGATATGCCCATAGTGCTAGATTCAATTGAACGTGCCAATCATGGCCAGCATCATTGACTATCTTCTTAAGGATTCTCAATATGTTCTTGTTTGATGCTTCAGCCTGACCATTGCCTTGTGGCTAATAGGGGTGGAAAAGCAATGTTGAATATGAAATTTCTCACAGAGTTCATAGACATCTTGATTCTTGAATGAAAGACCGTTACTTGTGATGATGGACATGCGTACACCATACTGGCAGATGATGTAATTAAAGATGAATGAGGCGATCTACTTGTCGGTGACTTGGGTAAGTGAAACAACTTCGATCCACTTTGTGAAGTATTTGGTGGCGGTAATAATGAATTTGTGGCCGTTGGATGATGATGGATGGATTTTACCCACAAGGTCAAGTCCCCATTGACAAAAAGGCCATGGTGTTGTGATTGGTTGCAATTCCTATGCTGGTGCATGTATTAAGTCTCCATGAACTTGGCATTTCTTGCATTTTCTAACAAAGTAATAGGAGTCATTTTCCATGGATGGCCAATAGTATTCTACTTGTATGATCTTCTTGGCTAGTGACGGGCCACTTGAGTGAGTCCCACAAATTCCTTCATGTACCTCTTCCAAGGCCTTTGTTATCTCATCTTGTTCCAAACATCAAAGGAGAGTACCATCAAGACTGGGTCAGTATAGGGTTTCAACAATAATGGTATATCGAGCGGTTTGGTGAATGAAGGTTTTACATTGGTTATTCTATTGGTTAGGAGGAAGTGTGTGATCATGGAGATAGGTGTAGAATTCAACATACCATGGGGATTCAGAACCAAAAAGGTGACATATCATCTTGGATTCAGGGATATCATAAGTGGGAAACCAAATTTGTTCCACCAAGAACTCGTAGCGTGTTGAATTCTCTGGAAGATCTAATAGAGATGCGATGGTAGCCATAGCATCAGTGGCTCGATTCTAATCTTTGGGTATCTTCTCAAAAGTGATAGTAGTAAATGAAGCCTTTAGACGGTCCACCATTTTCTTGTATGGCATGAGTTTATCATCCTTGGTCTGATATTCATCTGTTGCTTGTTGAATGACTAGTTGGGAGTCGCCATAGAATTGCAGTTCTTGTAACTTCCATTGTATGGCTAGCCGGAGTCCTGTAATCGAAGCCTCATATTCAGCTATGTTGTTTGTGCATGGAAATGTAAGCCTGTATGACTTTAGGATGCTGTCACCTTGAGGTGTGATAAAGAGAATGCCTGCCCCCGAACCATGCCTAGTGTATGAACCATCAAAGTATAGCTTCCATGGTGGTACCTCTGTGATCATGAATATCTCTTCATAGGGGATGATTGCCTATGAGGAGTGCATCAGCCAGCTGGTCTGCAATAAATTGCCCTTTAATAGCCTTATGGTCCACATACTCAATGTCAAACTCATTGAGAATCATTACCCATTTGGCCAAGCGGCCAGTCAATGTTGCTTTGCTGAGTAAGTACTTGAGTGGATCGATATTTGCAATGAGCTGCACCTTGTGTGTTAATAGATAGTGTCTTAGTTTAGTAGCTGCCAAGATGACTGCTAGGCAAGCTCGCTCAATAGGGGTGTAATTAAGTTCATAGCCAACTAGTGTGCGAGAAATATAGTAAATAGCACACTCTTTCCCTCCTGCATTGTGTTGTGCCAATAGTACTCCCAAAGCTGTATTAGTTGCCAATATATAGAGTAATAGAGGCCTACTTGGATCTGGTGGGATCAGCAATGGTGTAATCATGAGATAATCTTTAGGCATTTGGAGTGCTTGTTGGCATCTGGCATCCCACTGAAAGCGGATGTTCTTATGTAGTAGGTGTGTAAATTGGTGACACTTATCTGCCAGTTGTGCAATGAATCTTCAGATGGACTGTAGCCGTCCTTATAGTGTCCTTAGCTGACTGATGTTCTCTAGTGGTGGCATGTCCATGATTACTTTGACCTTTGCTGGGTCAACCTCAATACCTTTTCTTGAGAGAATGTATCCGAGAAGTTTCCCTAAGGTTACTCCAAAGACACATTTCTTTGGGTTGAGTTGAACATGATATTGTTCTAGTCGATCAAAGATTTTCTCTAATATGTCCAAATGACCTTCTCTTGTGAGTGATTTTGCTAGTAAGTCATCCACATAATCTTCCATTATAGCATGCATCATGTCATGGAAGATTCTGGTCATTGCCCTTTGATAGGTGGCTCCTGCATTCTTGAGACCAAAAGGCATTACATTCTAGTAGTATGTTCCCCATGGACATGTAAAAGCTATCTTATGCTGATCTTTTGGTGCTATTTTTATCTGATTGTATCTGGAAAAACCATCCATGAGTGAAAGCATGGCATGTCTTGCTATTAGGTCCACTATGATGTCGATGTTGGGTAGGGGGAAGTCATCCTTAGGACATGCTTTGTTCAGATCTCTGAAGTCAATGCATATACAGATGCCCCCATTTGGTTTACCGATAGGCACAATATTGGAAATCCAATCTGCATAATCAATGGGTCTAATGAAGCCAACATCCAGGAGATTTTTTAAGCTCTGCTTTAACTTGGACTGCAATCTAGGGATGCATCTTTCGAAGCTTCTGCTTGATAGGTTTAGCTCCTTCTACTACTCTGAGGTGATGCATGACTAAGTCAGGATCAAGACAAGGCATGTCTGCATCTGACCATGCGAAGTTGATCTAGCGATTTTGGAAGAATTCGACAAACTTGGGCTGTTCCTTTGGAGTCAAAAGAGATGCTAGATGTATGTGGTGAGGAGTTTCACAAGTCCCCACATTGTATTCTTTTGCTTCATCGATCAGAATTGTTGATCTTTCCTGCTATGTACTAGAAGGAAGGATGTCAAACCTTTCATCCTCAGGTGCCTCAGAGAGGTTTTCACCATTGGATACGCTCTTTCTTTTTACTTTTCTAGGATCAAATAGTGCCACACTGTGGTTTTCACTAGAAGATCCATGTTTTATTGTTATATTTTTGCAACTGAAAGTTTTGACATCCACCCCAAAGTATGTTGCACTATTAAGTTCTATTGCGAATCTAGCTTTGTGGTCCCTGCTTGGTATGTTATCTCGTAATTCCAAGAAGTCGATGATCACCTCATCATTTTGGAAATGGTCAAGACATGGGGGATTAGGTTGTTTCCATTTGATGAGTTCAGGATGGATAATTGGCATTACCTCATCAATTAGGTTAGGTTCATGAGATGTTTCAGTGAGGATTAAGACATTATAGGCAAGGTCATCGATGGTACTCTCCCTGTCAGAATCGGGCACAGGATGTGATGTAGGGTCTGTGGAAGATGTTTCTAGTTCAGGAACCCAAGTGGTCTTTATCTGTGCTTCTCGATAAACAGGGATGTCTTTGCAGGGTGGGGGTAGTGATGTGTCTTCCTCATCTAAAGTGTTAAGTTTTACGGAATCAAATTCCAACTCATGTGAGTTAGTTTCTGAGTTACTTTCGAGTAGCCGATTACTGTACCATACTGGGATATCTTTTGAGTTAAATACTGCAGGCATGATCGGTTGATGTACCTTGGTGGATGAAATGATCGGTGCTGCAGGAAGATTGATGGGGATCAATGAATCCGGTACAAGGAGTGTTGGTAGTGTTAAATCTGCTACTTCTACTAGAACTGCTGGTGTTGTAGATATTGCTGGGAATTCAAATAGAGTTGCTGCTGCTAGGGGGACTTTTGATGTTATCACATCTACTCACGGTGTTGTTGGGTCAATTGTTGGGATGATTGACATTGTAGATGGTTTCAATGCGATAGTTGCTATGCTCTAGGATGCTGCTCTTATAATGAAAGGTGGCTTCTTTGTAGTGGGTTGATAGAGTGGTTTGCTAGGTTTTCCTTTGAATCGAAGTCTAGGCAAGATCTCCTTTTGAAAGCCTAAGCCTATGTTATCTTTAGGTTTCATTTTTGTTTGTAGTGGATCATGTCGCCCCTACTTACAATACCCCAAAGCACTTTGACCATCATATCCCATTCTTTGCATAATGAGAAGACCTTTGCCATATTGATCTGTGGGAAGCTTAACTCGCGGAATGTCGGTGGTGATAGGATCCTTATAGATCCATTCTGCTATGTCTTCATCATTGGTTTCCTCTTCTTGACTCTTTCTAAGGATGAAAGGTGTCAATGTACAAGTTGGTGTGACCAATGATGTTTGAAGCACCTGTTGAGGTTTGCCATGTGTTTTAGGAGAAGTGGGCATTTGTCCAACACAAAAGAGTTGGCTTAGATAGTATTCTCCAAGACCTTCCTCTGCAATTGTCATTTTGAGCTTCTCTTGCTTGGGTATAACATTGCTTGAACTGGAAAGAGAGGCTGGACTTATGTATGACGTGGAAGAGATGGCTTCTCTATTTTTGGGAACAGTAATCTTTGGCAGATGATTGATGTTATGGCAATATGCAAAGGGGTTTGCATCACCTAGGATCGTGATTTCTGCACCATTATGTGGGAGCTTGATACATTGATGGTAAGTGGATGGAATGGCTTGCATGCCGTGTATCCAAGGTCTTCCCAACAACAAATTGTATGGCAGAGGAAGGTCCAAAACCTGACATATGATGTGTTTCACCACTGGGCCTACTCGGATTGGTAATACAACAACTCCTTTGGATGAAAGCTCTGCATCATCATAAGCTTTGATTGTGATCTTCTTGCAGGGATCCACTGATTCAATTGCATATCCCAAAGCTATGACTAATTGGAGTGTACAAATATTCAGGCCTACTCCATTATCAATCAAGACTCGCTTGATCCTATGTTGATTGATAAATCCTTCAATGTGTAGTGAGGTGTTATGGGGTTGCTGGAAAGATGAATTGTCACTTTCGGAAAAAGTGAGACAAGGGGATGCTTTTAGACTTCCAACCATGGCTTGGAATTGATCTGTATTCAAGTTAGCAGGAACTGACGCCTCTTGGAGAGCTTGGTCCAAGATTGTTTTATGAGATGGAGATAAACGCAATAGCTCTAAGATAGATATCAGTGTGGGCATTTTATCTAATTGATCCACAAGGTTATACTGCTTTGGAATAGATGTGGTGCCCTGTGGAGCTGGTTTTATGGTAACTTTGCCGCGACGGGTAATAACATTGCAATCAAAACTGGCTGGATTCTTGATGGTAATGATGGCAACTTGTTCACTGGCATCATACAAGTGGTTCACAGTGTAATTATACATTGCTTGCATATAATCAGTGGTGTCTATGTTTCTCCCTGAAGT
Organism: Cryptomeria japonica; assembly: GCF_030272615.1. Lineage (NCBI taxonomy): Eukaryota > Viridiplantae > Streptophyta > Pinopsida > Cupressales > Cupressaceae > Cryptomeria > Cryptomeria japonica. Next base: position 1,698,501 of record NW_026728836.1, on the reverse strand, counting down.
GGAAGGACCTCTTTGATCTTGTGATGGAAGTGGATTTTTGAACATCAGATGATCATTGTTTGTTGTCTTTGGGTCATGTCCTTCAATTTTGATGTCACCTCGATCAATAAGATCCTGAATAAGATCTTTCAATATGTGACAATTACTTGTCTTATGTCCTTTTCCTTGATGGAAATCACAGTGTTCTGTATCTCTCCACCATGTGGGTTTGACTTGAGGTTCATAATTTGATGTTCTTGGTAGAGTGACCAGATTCTAAGAAATCAACTAGCGTAACACAGTTTTGATGGGTCCTCCTAAGAGAGTGTATGTTCATTTTTGTTTTTGTTGATGTGGTCTGGGTTCATCTTGAGATGAGATGCATCCTTGATTTTGAGGAGCAACTATGTTAGTCTTGGGTGGAGGATTCTACCCTGCAAATCTAACCACAGGTTGGGCACTTTTGATAGTTCTTGCATCCACAACCCCATCGTTGATGACATTTTTATTTTTGTTCTAGAAGTTTGGTTTGTCACTATTGAAGCGAGGACGAGGGGCATCCTTTGGCTCATTATAGATTTTGATCAGCCCTTTCTTGCTGAGAACCCGTTCACACTTTAAACCTTTTGTGATCATGTCATTGAAGGAATTTGTGTCTTTGATATCTAGGTGAAATTCCATTTCCTTGTTTAAGTTGGAAATAAAAATTTCCACTAATTCTCATTCTGGTAATTGAAGTGAACGTCTGCTAGACATTTCACGCCCTCATTGCAGAAAGACTGAGAATATCTCACCAGGTTTTTGTTTAGTGTTACATAGATCAGCCATTGTGATATCTCGTTCAATGTTGTGTGAGTAATGTGGTAGAAACTTCTGGATTAGTTCTTCAAAGGTCCTAATGCCACTTGGTAATTAGGAAAACCATGATGTGGTTGTTCCACCCAAACTCTGGGGAAAAAGTCGCATTAGGTATGTATCCTCGTATGCCACTTCTAGGCATGCTGAATGGAACTCTCTAACGTGATCACGAGGATCACCTTTTCCTCTATACTTTTCAAACTTGGGTGTTTCAAACCCTCGTGGAAAAGGTGGCATATAAAGATTCCTATCAAAGGGATAGGGACAAATGTCATTAAGTGAAAACTGATTTGTTTTCACACCAATATGAAGTTATTGGGCAAGATTTTCAACTTGTCACCTTAATATCTCTATGTCATTCGGAGGAGGGGGAGATGGTGGATTACCTTGATGAAGGTTATATCTGATGAGATCTCATCTTCTTTCATCCTTATTACGACTTTGGCTCCCTAAGGGTAGTTGTTCAATATCAAAGTCTGAGGGTTGTTTGGCTCCCTCTTGAGAAAGTCTCAAGAAGTGAGCATCAACATTGCTTTTGAGTATTTCATCAAAAAGTCTATTAAAGAGAGGGTTGTGTTATGCCCTTTCTATTGCCGCAGGAGTAGGAGTACTTGGATTTTCTTCATTCATGTTTCCTCCAAGAGCTTCTTGGAATTCATTGATGTTTTCCTCTTCTTCTTCCTCAATTTCCATTTCTTGTTGTCTTGACCATGTTCAGGTATGAGCCATCTTGTTTACAAGTTTTTGTTGAAGTTGGGTGAAAATGATGATGAGTTGTTGATGAAATGAGAGATTTATGTTTGGTGTGGTGTTTTTCATATGGATCTCTAGCACTTTAAAGGTAGATGTTACCAAAGTTCTTTCTTGAATTGCTTGTTGCTTTTGACAAAGTGTGCAGTGATAAGGTTTAGAGAAATCTAAGATGTTTTATAGACTTAACTACCTAGTAATGAGAGGATTCACTTATAGACTAGTTTTAACCTGCGTAGATATGTCTCTTAGGATGAGCTTATCCTAGATGTAGAGACACTCTAAAAAGTGATGTATTGTGTTTGATTCAAGCAATATCTAAAGAGAACTTAGGACAAGAACCTCTTAATGTTTTGAGAGTTGAAATGAATGAGATGATGTGAAGGTGAGAAATGGATGAAATGTTTAACTTCAATAAAAGCTTTGTGTCACAAAAGGAACAAACTCTTCCTCTTCTTGTTCAGGGGTTGGGGGTTCTTCCCTAGCTACGTTGTATGTGATACAAATTTCTGGAAAGAAGTCGGGGTTGATCTTGCCTCCTTTATTTTTGTGATAACTCAAAGCTCTATATTGCATAAAAGCTTCATGGTTTAATGACTCTTGATCAAATTCATTTGATTTTCCTTGAAGGTAAATACGCATGTGGCGTAAGAAGGTTCTATTGGAGACAAAGATTTGTCTATTAAGATAGAAGAATTTCCTCCTTTTGATTAAATCCTTTGAGCTTAATGGTCTTCTTTTCAAGTTGACATGTTGATGAAGATTCTTCTTTCTCAAGATATGAAGAATGGTCATAAAATTTGATACTCTTGCTCTTTGTTTTTGATCTTTGTTGGTATTTTGGAAAAGTTTTATGTTGGATGAATCACTTTGTTTTTGGAACTAATTTTTTATGTTTCTTTGACAAGAAAACAAAGCAAGCACACAAACACAAGAATGTTGCCTCAAAAGGCACAAATAAGTATGGGTCTAGATCAACCCAATCCTTGGACTTTTTATGACCCTTTCCTTTAAATGTATTTTAAGGTGTATTTCCAAAGCCTAAAGTCGGCTCAATTTGCACTTGGTCTTGACTAAACAAAAACACTTCAAACACTTTTTATCCCTAAGGTCAAATGGCTAGTTGTGATAAATTTAACCCACATCTTGATATTTCTTCGACTTTGGTACTACATACCTTATGAATCCCGCCGTGGTAGGTAAGGATGTGATATACTAAGTCTTGCATGAGCATAACATATAGATGATCCCTATGATGGGGGAGTCACCACTTTCATCAAGCCACAAGTGACTTTTCAAAAAGCTATGTTTCTACTCAAGGAAATATGTATGGTGAGTATCTTGGGAGCAAAACCATCTATGCTTTTGCACTAAATTATATCACAAATATCCTCAATCAATAGAATGAGTGGGCTACTACTTAAAGGTGTTTAGTCATGTTTGATGTCTTTGAATATAAGTTCATTCTACAGTGACTCACTTAAGAGCCTTGTAACTTGTGGTGGGGCCCATTTGTCCTTTCGGCAAGTTCCACCTGTAGGAACAAGTATACCCAAGGCTACAACTTTCTCTCTCACTTGATTTCTATAGCGGCTCGAAGGATTTACCGCGCAAGGTCATTCCCAACAGTATTGATCTCTTGGCAGGCCTCTTTTAAAAAGATAAAATTTGAGTGTTACTAACACTTTTCTCTTGCACCTAGGACCACGAAAGCCAAAGGAGAGGATAGTGTGTGTTAGATGTAGGACCACTCGACCAACTCTTTGCACAATTGTGCCAATCACGAAATTCACTTGTTCTTTTTAACTTTTCATCACAATGATTTTCTATCTATTTGGAGATGTTGCTCCAACATTCATGGTGTTCTTTTAACTTCAAATGCAAAGGTTTGAGTAAACTAGGAAAATGAAAATCCTAGTCAACTTAATAAAAAGCACGTTTGCTTGAAGTAAATCGCTTTTGCAAAATTGAGACAAGTTAATTGTGAATTTTATTTGCACCAAAATTGAAGTGTGGATTGTAAATTTTTGCTTAAGTTTGATGCTAGAAATAAATTTGTCTTGTTGATTTTAAGCACCAAATGGAAAATTAAGCCTAAACTTGCAATAAACAAAGTTTGTTTTGTTCAATTTTTAGAACACCAAATACAAAAATTTGATCCTAAGCTTGCAAGAAAGTAAATTTTGTTTTGTTCAATTTTAAAATAGCAAAAACAAGTTTTTGATTGTTAAGTTGGCTTTAGACCTGCACAAGAAATGAATAGTTAGTAAAAATTGAACCTATGGTGGGCTCCTACAAGCCTAAAAATTTTCACTTTTTCGGTTACAGGGTCTTTTTTACAATGTTCTGTTACAATAGCGCTACTCTATGTTTAAACAAAAGCGCTATTTAACACAAACTCGCTAATATAGACACAACAACGCCAAAAGTAAAATTTTGACAACAAAATCAATAGCGCTAAAACATTCTCAAAAGTGCCAAAACAAGTTCAAAAGCGCTAAAACAAGATCAATAGCACCAAACTTGTTACAATAGTGCTATTGTGAGAACAATAGCGCTATTCTAAGAACAATAGTGCTAGAATAACAAGTTGCAATAGCGCTACAACGTGATCAAAAGTGCTAAAGCGCAACCTGTGTGTCAAGTTCAACATTCAAACATGTCAGTTGTCAAATTTTTTTGTTTTTTTAGGTGTTTGCATTCACGTCGGGTTCACCAAATGATGCACTACAAAAAGGGCAAGGTTAGATTAAAACCTGTGGTGGTATAACACACAAACAACAAGAAACAAGTGTTAAGGTTAGTGTTACTTAACCAAAGATTAACCTAAGCAGGCATATCAAAAGAGATACTAAGATCATGCTAACATTTTTAACAAATGACACAAATGTAAGAAGGCATCTCCAAATGCCTCTTAACATGTTCTTAGCTCCTTCTCCTTTGTTCCTCTCCTCTCCAAGTTCCAAAATAGTGTAGCTCAGAACAACTTTTTGCACTATGGATGCTTATGGAGATTCAAGATTGTAAATGATCTCAAGCTTATGCTATGCAAGTGTAAAACAAACTAATAAAATATATTATGAAAAAGAACTAAGATTTATTTTAGTCCAAGATGACAATATATGAGTGATTTATGCTAAATGCTCTCTAGAATTCACTATAGCTTAAATGCATACAAGTTTTTAGGATCTGGATTATGAAGAAATGGGCTCTATTTATAAGAAAAATGGAGCAATGGATGGTTGAGATTAAATAATCTCAACAAGGGTCAAGATTGAATGATACTGAATCCATGTGATGGCTTTCAATCCAATCCCAGGATGACAAATTTCAATATGAGATAGGTTGAGAGGAGAGGGCATAAGCATTAAATGCTTGACATGACTTGGGAGTCAACTTGGGGGTTAAGGTCAAGATTGGGTTGAGTGAATAAATTCTTTATTCAAAGAATAAAGCTTTTATCCAATGGATAAACTCTTATGCAAAGGGAAAAGGGATAACCATGGTCAAAGCAATAAATGCTTGAGGAGACCCATGAGTGCAAGTTGAAATAACCATTAATGGTTATGTAAGAGCCATTAATGGTCATGTAACAGCCATTAGTGGTTTGGAAGCCTTTAGAGGTTAAATTGTTGAACACACAAAGCATTAAATGCTTTTCAAAGACTTTGGAGTCTTTGAGAAGTGACGTAAAGTTGCTTAGGAATGTGACAATAATTAGGGGATGGATTAGGCTAATTAGGAAGGGTTTAGAAGAATCTAGAAGGGGGTTTAAGAATGCAAGTGGATTTAGTGTGTGAGGGAAAATAGGATTTTATTTAAAATAAAAATTCATTTATTTCAATAAATTTGTGGAAGTTGCATTTGTAGGAAAATGCAAGAGGGGATTAAATGATTTAAATAAATGTTAATTTATTTAAAAGAGGAAAATGGGTATTTTATTAAATAAATAGATTTTATTCATTTAATTAATTGTGAATTTGGTATAGTGAATTAATTAAAATAAATTGAATAATCTATTTAATTAATAGAAGAATGTTTGAAGATGAATTAATTAAATATTAATTTAATTAACTAATGGCTAGTGGATTTTTAATCAAATAAATGGAAAATGTTTATTTAATTAAGTTGGACAGATTTGTGTGACTATACAACCCTAACCCTAACCGTAATTAAACCACAATCTTATTTAAGGGTTTAACATTTGAGAAATAGTTATAAACATTTAATAATAATAAAAAAACTATTTGAATAATAATTTAAAATTTTTAATAAGTGTATATTATACATTATAATCATTTTAGAATTTTATATTTTAAAAACTATTTTAATGGATCTAATTTTTATGATTAAAATTTTAAAAACATTTTTTTTAATATTTATAACACAATAAAGAGATAAATAGAAAAATCACATGTATATATAAATTTAATTTTTTCAATATAGAAACATTATATTTTGATGACTAAAATTATTTCTTTAAATATGTGATTTTGATTTTTTAAATTTTTTTTTAAAAAAAGTATGTTTACAACTTAGAAACATACAAGTTTTTTTTATCTTTCTAAATTGATAACTAAGATTCTTGCAACATTATCTTAACAAAAAAGAGAAAAACGTTTTGTTATATCACTCTATGCAAATATAATTCAGAAACATTATATTTTTATTACTACAATTTAGAAACATAAAAATTCTTTTTGATCTTGAAAAATCACGTGTGTATAAATTTGTTTTTTTCAATATACAAACATTATATTTTCATGGCTAAAATTATTTGTTTAAATATGTGATTTTGATTTTTTAAATTTAGAAAAAATTATGTTTACAACTTAGAAACATACAAGTTTGTTTTTATCTTTCTAAATTGATATCTAAGATTCTTGCAACATTATCTTAACAAAAAAGAGAAAAATGGTATGTTCTATCACTCTATGCAAATATAATTTAGAAACATTATATTTTTATTACTACAATTCAAAAACATAAAAATTCTTTTTGATCTTTTTGAAAAATATATATAAATTTTGAATTATTTGTTTAAGCATGATTTATATTTTTATATTTAAGATTTAAAAACATACAAATTCTTTTTGATCTTTCTAAATTGATGATTAAGATTCTTTCTTTCATTTTTTTATCAAAATTTCTTCTATATACTAATATACTATGTAGGCAACAATATCTTAACAAAAAAAATCATATGCAAATAAAAATTTATTGATTTTAAATTGATACTAACCACTATAATGTACTAAATTTTACAATATTATATTTGAAATCATGTAAAACATGAATTTTTTCTTTAGATTATATTAAGAGGTGAAATCGTATAAAGAAGGAATTTTTTCATTCCCATAAATACTTTATTAAAAGATAGACATAAATCTTGAACAAATTTGACTAAAAGAAAATTGTTTATCATGAAGATACTATTCCAGCTAATTTTTGTGCAACCAATTGCACTAGAAGTAAACAAGGCATCAGAAATGTAGAGGGAAAGGCTTCGATTATTCACCATCATATTCTCAATAATGTGGGTTTATATTCACCTTTGTATTGATGATCACCACAATTTAATGGCAACCCCTCAGCTATCTGTATGCAGCCTTACCTGGTGAAAAGGATTTAGTGCTCTACTTTTTGCAAGTATACATATTCCAATAGTTCTTTACCTCATTACCTGTACTGCCTGGCACTCGACCTACAATCAATGACCATCTTGCACAAATTTAATTCAAATGTAGAGAATCCAATAGATAGCAAGAACCACGTATGAACTTTTCAAACTAGGAAAACAAAATGAAACACATTAAATTCTTTGTGCCCAAAATCAAATATGGCAGGGCGATACTAAAAATTGTTTTTTGATGCAAGATTTCAATAAAACAACAATGATAGCAGGCAACAACAATAGAAAAACTTAAAATGGAAATGGCTTACCATTTGCTTTTACTATATCCATAGCATTTTCTGCCTTCCCAAATGTCACATTAAACATAAATCAAAACCATATGTCACTGGTTAATAAAAAAAATGTTTACCTTAAGGAAACTAAAGAGTACAAAATACAAAATAAATAATAATGAAATCAAACTGGAGGAAAAACAAAATACAAAAAATAAAGATAGATGAATGCAATGGTCTCATTTAAAGAGATCTGTAGCTCATCTTCTAATCTTCCACTACCATTGCAGTTAAGGATGACTTCTCTTCCACTATGGTGGCAGTAACGTTAGACTCTTCAGTTGCCATTTGCTTTGTAACTGTCTCCATATTTTCAATTTTCTTTAGTGTTTACATGAAATATTCCACTTTTATTCTATCCTTCACTCCCCCTGTTGTGACTGTATAGGAACGCCTCTCGGTGTAATTAATTTATGTCTAGAAACCTTTTCTTCACATTTCTTTATAATTTGTGCAACTTTGTGCTACAAATTTTAATACTCAATCTTCTATCCCACATTTTTTTTTTTTTTTTTTTAAAGAATTTATCATATTAATGAATACAATGGTTACCTTGTTATACAATCTAGTTGTTTGGGAATTATTATTTGATCAACCTATAAAAAATGAAGAGTATAAAATATCTTCAATCAAGCTAGTGCCTTCAAAATGCTTTAGAGAAACAATTGAAGTCTATAGATGTGAATGATTTATCCTTATAACTCAATGACTACAATGAATGCATTGAATCCTTTTAAATGTAAGACCACTATGTCTATTAAATATGAGGGTTTGGGCCAATACTTATTAAGATCAAATAAGATATTTAAAAAATTCATTTACATAAATGGATAATGGAGATTTGTTATTTCACCCTATATGAAAATAGAAAATGGGATAGGTGTAGGTACTTACAAATATGTGTAATATGGTAGGATATTAGCATGGTGAGAGGGAAAAATATTTATGCAAAATTATGCCATTTGTTAATGTCTACAGATTAAAAAATCCTTTGATATAGACACGTAATTAAATGGGAGATCTGGTATGGGTGTGTGAATTTGTCATTATATTTTTCCCTTATTTTGAGGGATATTTGAATCCTACAACAAACTTATATCTCCACTTATATAAAAAATAACAATAATGCATGTAAAGTAAATTCGTATACCCTCAAAGATATGTCATAGGGTCCATATAAAGTATAGACCATATGAGGATATTATTGTGTGTATACAATTTTTTTTGCATATTCGTTGTACAAGATGAATATCTATAGGAACATCAAATAACCTTCATATCTTAATATAAAAAATAGTAGTGGCATGATATATGCCTCCCTTAAAAATTGGTGGCATCTATAGGATACAAATAATTAGTAGAAGAGAAACATAATACATGAAAATTAAATATAATCTAAGCATGTAAGCTTATACTCATATAAATTTAGAAAACAATTATAAATAATGCATCATAAACATGTGGTCTAGAGATGGAATCTGTATATATGAAGCTTTCCCTAATAGAAGAAATAAAAATGGCAATGTTGCCTTTAGGAGCCTATCAACACACACACACATGCACACATGTAGAGCACTGCAATAAGCATATGCACCCCAATGTGGTATCTAGAAGAATGAGTATAGAAAGGGGGGAAAGTCATTTAGTACTTAGTGAGAAAATTAAAACACTAGGCATAAACACAACATAACAAGCATAAACTCATGATAAGATGCAAGGGGTCCTATAAGAAGGAAAGGGGGAATTTTACATAATACTTTTGTGTAGTGTTGAGCATTGCACACATGCGATTTTAGAGTATACAAAACCTTGTTGAAGGTTTTGCAAATGGGGTTGCAAGCTAAGTGGGTTTAACCTTGGAGGGAACTCTTTGGTTAAGCACACTCGAGTTGGAGTAGTATTGAGATGGGTGACCTCCCAGGAAGTCCCAATGCTTCACCCATGTGAGCATCACCTAGATGCAATGAGTGCTAAGTGGACCATTCATTCTCATGAGAGATGGGTTATTGTGAACCACTACTCATGAAATATGGGTCAATGAGTTTGACTCAAAAAATACACAACTGAACCCTGATAGCAATATCATAGTTTGACTTGTTGTGGAAAATACCTCCTACTTACCAATTGATAAGCTAAAGTGGCTCTATAATGAATGATTCATAAGCCATTACACTTGTTGAAGGTTTTTCAAATGGGGTTGCAAGCTAAGAGGGTTTAACCTTAGAGGGAACTTCATGGTTAAGCGCGCTTGAGTTGGAGTAGTGCTGGAATGGGTGACCTCCCAAGAAGTTCCAATGCTTCACCCTTGTGAGCATCACCTAGATGCAATGAGTACTAAGTGGATCATTCATTCTCATGAGAGATGGGTTCTTGTGAGACACTACTCATGAAACATGATTCAATGAGTTTGACTCAAAAACTACACACTTGAACCCTGATAGCAATATCATAGCTTGACTTGTTGTGGAAAATACCTCCTACTAATCAATTGATGAGCTAAAGGGTCTCTATAATGAATGGTTCATAGGGCACAACACTTGCTGAAGGTTTTAAAAATTGGGTTGCAAGCTAAGTAAGTTTAACCCTGGAGGGAACTATATGGCTAAGTGTGCTTGAGTTGGATTAGTATTGGGATGGGTGATCTCTCGAGAAGTCCTAATGCTTCACCCCTGTGAGCATCACCTAGATGCAATGAGTGCTAAGTGGACCATTCATTCTCATGAGAGATGGGTTCGTGTGAACCACTACTCATGAAACATGGGTCAATGAGTTTGACTCAAAAACTACATAGTTGAACCCTGATAGCAATATACCATAATATACAAAACATTCCATTTAGCTATGGAAAAGAGAATTTTGAATTTATGCTATAATGACGTTGAAATCCCATTTCCTTGGTAAATTGTGCTTTATCCATAGTTTTTGGAGTTTCATTTTCTTAGATAAAAGTGCCACACAAGGATGTCTACATAGTGCACTAGCATTCTACAAAAATGTGTGATTCAAAAAGCCACTAGAGCCTTACGTTTTCTAGAATATGCTAGTGTAACACTCCTATCAAGATGGTCAAGTTTGGAGGATGCACCTGGACCTTCTAAGCTGGTAAATCCTTACCCTATTTAAAATGAGGAAGGATATCTCATTGAATATCTCTCCCACATAAAAACTCTTTGCAATATTGCTCCCTTTGTTGATTTTACTAGGAGACACCATTTTAGAATATCCTAATTGTGTTCTTTCTCATCTTTGTCAATTTTGAACACCTTTAGAATAGGACACCCAACATTTGTGTATGACACTTTCCAGTCTATCTTTCAATTTTAGGTTCCTTTTTATACCTCTGTTTGGAATTTGGCTTACTTTTTGTTATTTATATTGAAGTCATAAATTTTGTTATAGTTAACCCTAGATCACATACTCACACTTCACAATCTTAATTCCAAATTTTTAAAAAAAGAACAAAATCCAAGTGTTTAGCTCTCATTTCAAGATTATATCTAAACCTATTCATATTCCAATGTCATGAATGGACCATTGAGATCCTTAGATTACATGAATTCCAATTTTTAGAGACTTTGTACATCTTTCTTCGTACATACTCTTTTTAAGAATGTGAAGACATCATCCGTACACCTAAATTTTCTCTTCCTAAGGGAAGGAATGTTGTTTGGCAATCGTGGACCGTATTATATATCCAATTTTGAGTATATGCCATTAGTATAGATCCTATATTGAGAGGGGTCTCCATGGTTTCTCTTCTTTTCTCTTATGGAAGTAATTTTTAATCACATGGGGCTTTTTTATGTGTCATGTTCTAGAGAGAATTTTTCTTGCATTTTCTCTCTTTTAGGGAGGAGTTTTCTTCCATTGGGTTTTCTCCTTCCCTTCATTTGTGAGAGATTCCATTTGCTCATTATTCTCCCTAAGTTGCACCTAAGGTTGTGTTGTGTTAAAATGGTATTTTTTTATCTAGTTTCCCCCTTTGTAGTGTGAACAAGGTAGATTATCTAATGAATTTCTAGTTAGTACCTTTTCACATATGTTCACAGTTAAGATTACTTGATATGTTAAGAGGCTTTCTAGGATTCTCTTATAGAAATGTGATCTTATCCCCCAATTGTCACATGACATAGAATTAAGACACTTGTCATAATCCTAGTCAATCCTATATCTCAAACTTACCTATATAAGAAAGTTTTTATATGTATATTCTGGTATTGCATATGCTAATTTATTGATCATATTGTTCTAATATATTTGCATACATGATTAGAAATTTATGCTCTTTCTTCTATCTTTTGTAGAAGGTTGTTTTAGTTTTATAGGCAATCATGGGATCTTGATTCATTTTATAAAAAATAATCCTCATATATGGTTTCTATTAGGTTATCTTTAATCTTTATCAAGAATAATTCATTGTCTATAATAATCAATTATTTATTAGCACATTTGAATAGAACACAATCAAAGAGGTCAACTAGTTGACCTCTTTGCTTGTGGTGATTGAGATATTTTATTACTCTAAGCCTAATAAGATATTTTATTACTCCAAGATGTAGCACTATAGCTAACTAGTTGGCCTCTTTGCTTGTGGTGGTCAAGATCTTCCTTTGAGAACTACATTTAATGTTGAAAGAATGTCTTCATGAGGTGAGCTATAGGAGATAAATTTTGACCAATTTAACAATGAATTGTATCATAGTTTTGAGTCCATGGGTTTAGGAAACTATTTATCATTTTCTAATTGCTTCTAGGTTGCTATAGATCAAAGAATTGAGTTGGACTATGCTATATTTTTTTAAATATATATGTACTATTGAAATATATATGTACTACTGAATTAAATTTTGATAGAGTTGAAAATTTATTTGATAGCAAAAATACATTCTTATTGTATTATTATTCTTTTGTTGTGAATGTAACGAGAGTATTGTTGTTATTTACTATTTTTTTCTAAAATGGTTTTCCAAGGTATATCTTGTGTTGTATTATGTTACTTGAATCTTCTATCTTAACTCCCCCATGTTAAATTTATTTTTGGTACAATATAGATTTAATCCTTCAATGTTGATTCACTAGTTTGTTAGAATTGATAATTGAGATTTGAAACGTAATAATGAATTTGATATAAGGTACATGTAAAAACCTTATCTAGAATTTTTTTTGATATTAGGGGGCATGTTATATGATCTAGTCTAATCTAGAATTGCATTGCATGGTTCTATCTTATTTCAAACTTAGTCTAGACCTAACATGCATTGTGAAGATTCGTACATCTATGTATTAGGCATTGCATCTAAGAATGGGTTGTGATAAGAAACGTGTTAGGGATTTCTACAAGATGAATATAAGACTCTTAACTTGTCTTGATTATAATCAAGTCTCTTTGTGTAAATTGACAACAAAAAAATAATACTTATTATAATTATAATTGACATACACAGGTTATGGATTTACATAATTCTTATATATTTTAAATTTGGTTCCTTGTGGAATGGGGTACCACACTTAGGAGGAATCCCAAAATTCTTTGTATTTGACAACAATAATATATTATAGTAAAAGAGTTATATTATAAAAAAAAATATAAAAAAAACTAATATTAGGACTTAAATTATATTGGATTTTTGTTGTTTCTGACCTATCGGTGGTTATCTTAGACATCCTACCCATCTTCCATGTATCTTTGAGTATTGTAAATTTGGTTCCTTGTGGAATGGGATAGCACACCTAGGAGGAATCCCAAAATTCTTTGTATTTGACACAAATAATATATTATAGTAAATGAGTTATATTATAAAAAAACACTAATATTAGGATTGAGAAGTATATTAGGTGGAATATTTTTGATTGGTTAGTTTTAGCTATAAAACATCTTGTAAGAAGTTTTATTATTCTAAGATATACCAATTTAATTAATTAGTTGACCTCTTTGATCATGGGGGAAATGAATCCAATTATTTTTTATGAATATGCCTTCTCTATTAGATTAAAATATTAAAATGAATACAATTTTGACCATTAAAATATGAATATGAATCCAATTTTGACCAATTTAACTATCTAGTTTTGGAGCTCATAGTTTTGAGAAACTATTTGTTATTTCCTAGCTGTCTCTTCTATGTAAATCAAAGGCCTGGGTTAGAGTATGATATGATTTTTAATGTTACGTACATATTATTGAATACACTATTGAAAAAGTTAGAATATAATTTAAACAATGCTTGTAACCCTTTCCAACGTAAGGGAGTGTGGAGGATTGGATCCATCCTTAATCTCCTCAATGAGACTTGTGTTGAAGGTTGGGCCTCACACATTAACTTCCTAAGTGGAGGAGGGTTCACGCCACATGCCACGGGAATACAATGTTCACCTCCAATCGCTGGTTCGGTTGGGCCTCACATATTAACTCCCTACATGGAGGAGTTGACCAATTTAACTATCTAGTTTTGGAGCTCATAGTTTTGAGAAACTATTTGTTATTTCCTAGCTGTCTCTTCTATGTAAATCAAAGGCCTGGGTTAGAGTATGATATGATTTTTAATGGTACATACATATTATCGAATACACTATTGAAAAAGTTATAATATAATTTAAACAATGCTCGTAACCCTTTCCAACGTAAGGGAGTTTGGAGGATTGGATCCATCCTTCACCTCCTCAATAGACTTGTGTCAAAGGTTGGGCCTCACACATTAACTCCCTACGTGGAGGAGTTGACCAATTTAACTATCTATTTTTGGAGCTCATAGTTTTGAAAAACTATTTGTTATTTCCTAGCTGTCTCTTCTATGTAAATCAAAGGCTTGGGTTAGAGTATGATATGATTTTTAATGGTACATACATGTTATCGAATACACTATTTGAAAAAGTTAGAATATAATTTAAACAATGCTCGTAACCCTTTCCAACGTAAGGGCATGTGGAAGATTGGCTCCATCCTTCACCTCCTCAATGAGACTTGTGTCGAAGGTTGGGCCTCACACATTAACTCCCTATGTGGAGGAGGGTTCATGCCACATGCCACGGGTATACAATGTTCACCTCCAATCGTCGGTCTGGTTGGGTCTCACACATTAACTCCCTACGTGGAGGAGGGTTCATGCCACATGCCACGGGCATACAATGTTCACCTCCAATCACCAGTCTTAACTGGCTTGTCCCTTCACCTTCACATGTCCCCGTTTGGGTTACAAGGTGATGCGACTGAGCCTGATGGTAGAGTGCATAATATTATCCCTATTTAAAGTGTTCTTTTTGTCTCATTTGTGCCACGTGTGGGACATATATTTGTTTTTTATTCATCCTATGAACGGACAGCCTGGCCAAAATTCAGTCTTGGGATACATTACACTTTTTACTTTCCGTTTCATTGCCTAATGACTAATTTTTTCGTTTAGGCTTGACTTAGTAATTCTCTAATTTTTTTTGTTTTTTCTTGAGTTAGTTAGGGGAAAGGATCCAGTGGTTGAGTGTGTTCCAATTCTTGTGATAGAAGTTGTTGATTTAATACCCCCATACTTGTTGATTTAATGTCCAATCTTTGTATAACATTGCACCAATAGTTGTATGATAACTACCAATAATTGAATGAAATGTACCATTTGTTGTGAAAAGTAACCAATCATGTGATGCCACATTAGCTGCACAAGTATTGGGGCCCTTTTGCACACCTATTGGTCTCCCTTTTTTTTGGGCTATTTTGGACACCTTGGCAAAAAGAATGTAGATGTGGCATCATATTTGATGATGTGACAATGAAACCTTAGTTATAAGTAGGGGACTTGCCAAGTAAGTTGCTGTAAAAAAATTAGAGTGATTTGAAATTTTCACGTAGGATTTTGAGAAGCGCAAAGTTAGGGTGCGCAACTACTGGTTCCTTTCCCCTAATCACTATAATTTTTCTTGATATATGACTGAGGCTCCAAATGGACAACATGTGTGCTTTGCTCACACCACCCCATTCAACCCAACAAGAATGCAGACCTAAAATATGAATGAAATATATCGTGTTGTTAATGGGGTGAAATTGAAGGCTGGCTGAGGAAACCTACAAAATATATGGCTCATATGTGGTTAAAGATATAGGTTAATAGCAATTGCATCTTGGTGTGCAATGGGTACGCTGGAGGTGTAAAAATTCAATTGGGAAAAAAAGTGATCTATTTTTTGTATACATTTGTGTAGTACATGATGTCTATCTATAGGTCATTTAGCAAATGATAATATTTATGTAATAAATGTCTCAATGGAGAAATGGTAGCCTAAAACCAACTATGCATCCACTTGCATGGATATGAACATGACTAAAATAGAATCTTTGAATCAATAAGATGGCTCAAATTATGTTTGCAATAGGAAGAGGGGCGATGGAGAGGTGATGTGGATGGAGAAGGAGAGGGATACAGAGAGAAATAAATGGAAGAATAAAGAGACAAAGGAGAGAGGGATAGATTGAGATAGGAGAAACATATATAGAGAGGGAGAGATAGGAAGTGAATTAGAGAAAGGTAGAGAGAGGGATATATATAAGGGAAGAGAGATACAAAGATAATGAGATAGAGATGGAGATGAAGAAAGACATAAAAGGGAATATGAAAATATAGAGATAGAGAAGCAAAGAGATGTAGATATAGAGGTGTAGAAACAAGCTTTGGGAGAAAGAGATAATTGAATTGGTAGAGAGAGGAGAAATGTGTAGATATAGATGGGGAGACAGGAAGATAGAGATTTATTTAGGTCCAATTCAAAACATGATATAAAAAATGAATAAATTTAATTATATGAAAATGTTTAGACCGTGCTAAACATCGTGATCAAATGGCTTGCCAACACTTAACCGAACTATGCCATGTGAATACCTTTCCTCCTTTTTCTCAAATGATTATTGAATTTGTTAAAATTAATTTTTTCCATGTATTATTTGTGCCTTTTGCATTAGACATTGTTTCATATTGAGTTATTATTTTCTAACAATTTATGATAAAACATGAAGATATTTTTAATTAATCTTAGATTATTTAACTTGTTGTGTGTGACTAAGTAAAGAGAGATATGGAGCTAGATAGAGATAGGTAGAGAGGGAGGGACAAAAATAGAGAAATGACGGATAAGTAGAGAGACATAAAAAGAGGGCGGTATGTGCCTAGACTTGTTTCCCTTGTTCAATGATATCATGACAACTTGTTAAAACTTTATTTTAAAAAAATTGATGTTACTCTCATGAATTTCATTCTAATTCACAGATCTAGATGGCTCATTCAATGGTGAAAATTATGTATACTACATTAAATGGGGTTATGGTTTCTTGAGAACCACTACTTGAAGTGTTAATAATCTCTTAAGGCAATAGAAGGTTTGCTATACCTAAAGGAAAAGTATAACTGAAAATGGTAAATAATGATAGAATGCACATGCTAGAAAGGAAGTGCAATATTATTTAATTTTAATTTTAATTTTATCCAAGCCTTAAAATTAACTCATTATAAAAAATTATTTAAAATCGAAATTTATTATACGTGTTGGAAAGAGTAATGATAAGTGTCTAATTATTATTATAGGTCTCAAATTTCTCGTATCCAATTTATTTGTTTCTCTAAAATTTTATTGAAATGGAGTTTTGACTTCTATTTTATGCCTATGGTATTTGCAAGGTTTGAACATGGGAAATATGGAGAATATGTTGGAATTATACACCCAGATGAGAATGGTTGATGTTGTCATTGATGGCAACAGGGTTCTACAGGTACTACATGGTTATACCGGCAATTGACTTTGCATACCGGCACCAATAGCTACAACAAAGATCATTCACACCAGCATCCAGTTTACACTGGCAACAAATCATACCGACATTCTAGGCCAACATGGATATAGTTTTGCTTATGCAAAATGTATTGTAATGTAAATTATATTTGTATAGCCGACATGATGTATTGTAAAGACTCATATATGTATGAGATCTTGTAGGTCATTTTGTATGTGTGGTAATTGATGTAATGGTGATAAAAGGTGAAAATGATAGGATAGAGATATGATACCGAATAGTTGTTTATGTACTTTGATGTATTTATTTTGAGAGCAAAGACTATTCTATGACAAGGTTTTGGCAGAGGTATCAGACAGAGCTTAAACCAGTATTGAATCCAGCATTGTAGATGCTATTTTGAAGCAGTACATTGTATTGGATTTAACCATCCAATTTTGTAGTTAGTGGGACTCCAGTTTTGTTGTTGAGAAGTGAGCTATAGGTTGTTGGCCTTCCTACATGTGCAGGCCCCTATTGTACTGAGTAATATTTATTCATATGGCCAGTGAGTAAATATTGTGGGTCACAAATCCCACTGAGGTTTTTCCCTTACCGGGTTTCCTCACCAAAATATATTGTGTTATGGTGTGCATTGATGTTGTTTCTCTTATTTCTCTTTATTGCATCATTATTTGTTTACTGGTACATTAATTCCTATTACAGTATTGCAAATAAGTTTAAATATTTCATCTACCGGTTAGACACTGATTCACCCCCCCCCCTCTCAGTGTCTTTGGGATTAACTGAGTATCTAACAATTCATATCAGAGCATGGTCCTCTATTTGCAAAAGCCTAACAGCTTGAGGAAGATTCTGAAACCGGTACCGATGGAAAATTTGAGACAACAGTTGGAAGGAGCTCTTGAAGATCTATTAGGGAATTCATTAAAGCAATTCAAGAAAACCTGGTCATGGCATAGAGTAAGAGAAAGGAATTGTGTGAGTCATTGCAAAAACAAGATGATGAAGAAAAGGAGACTCTTAGAGATATTGCAGACAAACTGAGACAAGAGAATAGTAACATGAGGAATGAGATGCAAGACTTAACCATGAGACTATGCAAGGATATTGAAGATAGGAAGAAGAATGATGAAGATTTGGTTAGAAGACTTAATGAAAGATCAGATGAATCTCTAAGGCTTAGTTATGATAATGACATGCTTAAAACAAAGTTGATTCCGATGCAACATGAAAAGGAGGAACTTATGAGACAAGTTGGCACTCTGGAAGGTGAGCTAGTCAGTGCAAATGAATACAAAGACAAATTCAAAAAGAGTTCAGATAAGCTTGATGATATGCTAAAAAGTCAAAAACTGATGGAGAAATAGTTGGACTTGGATTTGAACATGGAGAAAGTTCTGGTACTGCAAAAAATCATGATCACAACAAACCAGTAAGACAACCTATTGCTTATAAATTCAACTACAAATGTTTTAATTACAACAAATTTGGTCATAGAGAAAATCAGTGCAAATATAGGAATAATAAGAATACAAATTCATCCATTGGTCAATGTTTAAAATGCAATAAATATGGTCATAACTCATACATGTGCAAAATCAATGTAAAATGCTATGCTTGTGGTAGATTTGGTCATCTTTCTAATCAATGTAGAACTCAAACTGGTCAAGGTTATGGAAAAGCAATTCAGAGAAACAAGTAACTTGTTATGCATGTAACAAGATTGGGCATATTGCAAGATTTTGTAGAAGCAAGAATCTACCAGCAAACAACAAAGGATCTAATGACAAAGGCAAGGAAAAGGTAAATGAGATCAAGCAAGATTTTACTAAACAATGGATCAAGAAGAGAGATCAGAGAAATGATGAGTCTGTCTCTACACCAGCAAAATAGAGTAGTCCTGCACCGGCAGATGATTCTTCATCTAACTAAGGAGTAATCCTTAGGGGTAAGGTAGCTCATTGAAGATCATGCATTTTACCCTCAGATGGTGGTAGGAAGTCTTAATTTTTCTTTACTGGTAGACATGTTAAGTATTCACTTAACCGGAGAAGCATTTAATGTTTTTGTTGGCGAGCTTTTTGGTTATAAAGCATGATAACCTATCATTTTGACTTACCAAGCATTCAAATATTCGAAGATCGTGAAAGAGAGAAAAGGAATTCAAGAGGCGAAGCAACTAAGATATTTTCAAGGCATCCAAAGGATTTCACTTGCAGAGAAAGGTATTTATTCAGTATGATGGCTTCTTCATCTTCCGTTCCTGAATTCATTGCAAACCCTACTATGGTGGAAAATATTAAGTGTCCTACACCCATTTTCAAGATAATTCCTAAGATAGCAAAGTTGGATGACTCCATTGGTGCATTTTCTAAGATTTTGGAGGGAGTTGCTTTTGTTGAAGACCCTAGGGCATACATTCACTGTAAAATTGAAAATTTAGGGTCTGATGATTTGAAGAATATGTTCAAGAATGTTATAACTGATAAATAAGGTTTAATCAAACCAAAACACAAGATTGTTGAAGACTTAGGATTTGTTGATATCTTGAACATTCCTAAATTTCCAGATGAGATTGTCCATTATGTTCTTAGCAGGGTTCACAGTGAATTTTTGTGGTTAGATTCAGTTTTCAAGATCACTAAGGTGGCAATTAAGGCTGTCATTGGTTTACCTTCTAATGGCACTAGGCCTGAGAAGAAAAAGAAAATACCAAACAAGGAGGTTATGAACCTAACCGGCACAACATCAGACAACAAATCACTTAGGGTTAGTGATATCACTGATGAAAATGTCAACTATGTGAGTATGGTCATTGGTTACAAAGTTGCTCATACTAATAGGTTGAATTATGTTTCCAGTCTATGTATTCACAGTGCATATGAGATGGTGAAGAACAGTGCTATAATTGATATTTGTGAATGGTTGAAGGATGAACTGATGGAAAATTTGATGAAGATTAAGGGTGACAAGAAGGGAACTTTTAGATTTGGATATCTACTTGTATGTTTAATGCTTTATTTCTCAAAGGAGATTCTCGATATTGGTCACAAAGACTTTGCATATGACATCCTTGTTGGAAAACAAATCATGGAAGCAATTACTAGTATGGGTCCTGATGGTGATAAGCAGGTAAATGACTATTTCCAAAGCTTTCAAGCTAAGATAAAGGAAAGGGAAAGAATCCCTCAAAGCATTGTTGACAAATATGATAAACAAATGTGCTTTGTTGTTAAAAGAGATGAGATATGGATGGAGGTAGTTACTCCTAGAACCATTTGGATAATAGAAATAGGCTATGAAGTAGACTTAAATATTCTTGAATCCTATGCAAAAATACTACTTGATGCTCCACCGAAACTGAAAGAGAAGATATTTGGTATTGCAAAAACAATAGAAAGTGATGTAGCTATTCAGAAGCTGAGGAAGAAAAGAGACAAAATATTGAAAGATGTATCAAAATTTGTAGAAGATGTTAAGAAAGGATTATTAGGACTTATCAGATGAGTGGTGTTGCTGAGAGAATGAAAGAAAGAAAAATTGAATAGCAACCGGTAACACACATTTCACTAGTTGTTACCTCTTTTGAAACCGACAGTGATAAGGCAACTGAATTCAAAAGAGTAGAAAGGAAGAAAAGGAAATCCTCACTGGCACCTGCTCCATCTCCAAAAAGGATAAGAACACCTAGAAAGAAACAATAGGATATGAGGGAGCCCAGTATTCAAAAGAAGAAAATTACACCAAAGAAACTGGAACCTAAGGTAACAAACACTCTTTCTCCAGAGGAACTTGTAAATGAGATTACTCAGGATGGAAATCTTGGTAATATTAACAAGTGTTATCATACATTTAAGGATTCTGATAGCGAAACCATTGAGGAGAGCATAATTTTATATCTTGACATATACAAGAAGGTACTTATTGAGGTTATAGATGTTTTACCTAATGATCTATATCTGAGACTTGAAGCGAAGAGAATGTCGATCATGGAACTTGATAATAAATTGAAGGTTGAGGCTCTGTTGGCAGTTCACCCTATTAAATCTCGACAAGAGATAGATGAATTAATTATTGAAGCCAACCGGATAGTTTTTGCTAGCAGTCACTGACAGGTTAGCCTCATGGCTAGCAAAGTGAAGGAAATAGCAGATGAAACAACAGGTAAGTGGGATATATTCTTTGTTGAGAAGGAGAAGAGTGAAGAAAAAGATAGGCAGAAAATTGATAAACCTTTTACTAAGGTATACGAGAAGGGTGATAAAGGAAAGAATAAGATTGGTAGTATTCTTGATTTAACTATTAAGGATAACTTACCCCCGTCAGCTGAAGACACCCCATCGGTAGTGGTAGAGGCACCGATTGAGATACAGGATTAGTATGAGGAAAGAATGATAGAGGAAGTAAAGACTGATAATACTAATCTGGAGTCAAACATTTTATTTACAATGAATGTTGACACTCAGGATATCAATATTGTAGTAGGTAAAACCTCTATTTTAGAAAGTGTTGAGGAGATATCTAGAAATGTAGAGAAACTGGCAGAGAAAGAACAAGAACAGAAAACACCTGAACCAGCAGTGGATAAGAGTAAGGAAGAGAAAGAAAAAGAGGAAGTGGTTAAGGCTGTTGAACAGGTATCTAATGAAGCAAAGATGAAAATCATTGCAGAACCTGGCACATCCACGATGGATTTGAGACCGACTAATGTGACAAATGTTTTGTTGGATTCTATATTAAGAAGATATCTGAATGCAATGCCTTAGCATTTAAGGCTATTGATGATACTTTACCAATTTTGCAAATGATAGCACTGGCATGTAAGGTGCATAACATTGTTGGCTCTATAGGTAAATTGGACACATTGTCTAAATTTATTTCTTCTAACATTCAGTCTATAGATAAGCTTAATAAGGAGACTACTTGAGAAAGGGTTAATAAGGAGAAGGGATAATTCATTGACAAAACTATTAAGGATTGTACAGGACAAATTGATTCTTTATTACCGACATTAAACTCAACTATTTTGGAATATAAGGAATTGTATAGAGAAACTTGCAAACCTCACCATTTGACTACAGACATTGATGATCAGATTAAGAAAACACAGAAAGAAATTGATGACATAGCAGATAACTTGATTGGTTCTTCAGAACTGACATCTATTTTGGATCAGGAAATAATAGTTTATGAAGAGAAAATTTAAAATCTGGAAAAGGAAAAGGCTAGATTGAGGATGAAAACCTAAGAGCTAAAGAATAAACTTGGTCCGAGATTGGACAACCTTTTAACACACTGAAATGCATTATCTAAGGCAATTATTCAAGGAGGAAGATCACCAGAGCAACATATGCATTATCTAACCGGGATGATCAGACAGACTAAAGACATTATTGCTAATAGTTCTAAGTTTTTGCAAGGTCCTAACTTGGTTGTTGCAGACATTTTTCAAATTTTGCACTAGGATTCTAAGTATATTTTTTAAATTTGGATACTTTTGACATCCTTTGTCACAGATGTCAAAGGGGGGGTGATAATGAGAAAAATGTACAGTGTAAGGCATGGTATAGAGAACAGAATGAGATCATTTGCTTAGGGGGAGAACTTTCAGTTTTGGCAGTTTTGGTTTTTGGTTTTTCTCATGAGTGTTGCCATCAATGCCAAAGGGGGAGATTGTTGGCATTATACACTCAGATGAGAATGGTTGATGTTGTCATTGATGGCAATAGGGTTCTATAGGTACTACATGGTTATACCGGCAATTAACTTTGCATATCAACACCAGCAGCTACAACAAATATCATTCACACCAGCATCTAGTTTACACCGGCAACAAATCATACTGGCATTCCAGGCCAACATGGATATAGTTTTGTTTATGCGAAATGTATTGTAATATAAATTATATTTGTATAGCCGACATGATGTATTGTAAAGACTCATATATGTATGAGATCTTCTAGGTCATTTTGTATGTGTGTTAATTGAGGTAATGATGATAAAAGGTGAAAGCGATAGGATAGAGATATGATACCAGATAGTTGTTTATGCACTTTGATGTATTTATTTTGAGAGCGAAGACTATTCTGTGACAAGGTTTTGGCAAAGGTATCAGATAGAGCTTAAACTGGTATTGGATCTAGCATTGCAGATTCTATTTTGAAGTAGTACATTGTATTAGATTTAACCATCCAATTTTGTAGTCAGTGGGACTCCAGTTTTGTTTTTGAGTAGTGAGCTCTAGGCTGTTGGCCTTCTTGCATGTGCAGGCCCCTATTGTACTAAGTAATATTTATTCATATGTGTTGGTGTAAATAAATATTCATTTTGGATATTATTACACTTTACTTAAGTTAACTTAGGATAATGCATCTCTTCGTAGTTTGGATTTGAGACACTTAGGGAAGTGTGCACATAGGGATAGAGCTTGTAGGAGAAATTCCACCTTTTGTGGTCTTATTTTGCTGTTACACTCCACATTCGGTGGGTTATCCACCTCTTGTGGAATATTATATTATTTTTCCTACCTACCCCTAGTATTTCTTACCTACCCTTGTTTGTCATTGAGCCACATGTCATAATTGTGTGCTCATACATCCATATGGCCTTGCCTATATAAGCAGGCCTATATTCATTATATTGGTTAATCCAGTTGATCATTTGCATATTGATGAGAATACAGTTTGTTCTTTTCATTCTATTGTCTCTCTTTTTATGCTTTTCATTGTGCCCTTGATCTTGGCAAAATCCTACATGGTATCAGAGCCATCGGAGCTTCATTGATTTGTTTTTTGGAGACATTTTGGAGGCTTCTATTTTCGGATTTGGGGATCTTCATCTTTTGGGGGCGTCATACAACGATTTGGACATCACTGTTGAATCCGGGATGCCATTTCCATGAATTTTGACTATAAAGTCAACCTATTTTGGTGAGAAATTTTTTTTTCCCCATTTTGGCTATTATCGTACGGATTTCGAAATTTTTTTAAAAAAAACAAAAATTATTTTTTCGAAAAAAAAACGAAAAAAAAAATTTCGGAAAAAAAATCAAATCAAAAAAAATAAAAATAAAAAATAAAATTTTTGGGGGTCTGCAGACCCCCACCCCGTGCTTTCCGTACTCTGTCGTTTGCAGGCTACGCCGCCCGTACTCTCCGGCCTCTATCACGTCGTGTACCTTCTGTCGACGCCACCCGTGCCGCTTCCCATCTGACACTGACACCCATGCAGTCCCCATCATCCAGCACTTGCACTGGTCTTCCGGTACCCCACGCCACCGCGCTGCCGCCGTGTAAACTCCCGCCGGCCCCCTCGGCTCCCAACCCGCCATCGGCCAAAGCTTTCTCCGGCAGCCCGCTTCCCTCCTCTCCGACGTCTTCTAAACAGGTGGACTCACGCCCGCCATGTGGCAAGCGGCCATTGGCCCATGGTCAACACCATACACCCAGTCACAGAGCCACGTCATCTGTCCATACACATAGTCACCATGCCACGTCAGCCAACCATACGCCCAATCAGCAGTTCGTAAGGTACGGACGCCCAGTCAGTAGGGAGGTGAAGTTTTCATGATGATCATACGACCATCAAATTTAAGCTAGTAAATTTCTGATGTCAATGCCACATCAGTAGACTTTTGAAATTTTTCAACCCCTCTCCATTGAGCTTTTCAATTTTGCAGTCCAACATTGAAAGGCCATATCTTGCTCATTTTTGCTCCTTTTTTGGTGCAATTTTTTTTTTTCATGATCTTCACAGTGGTATGGTTATTTTCTGATTTTGGTGCATAGGTTTTTCAGAATTTTTGGATTCTCTCAGCTGTACCTGTCCAATCCTCAATTCTGCAAATTCAAAGGCCTCGTTTGAGCTCATACAACCTCCTTTTCAGGTGCCATTTTTTTTTAAAGTGCAATTTTTTTGTCTACTTTCATAATATATGATCAGATTTCAAAGATTTTGAGTGGAAATTGTACTTTCAGATATTGGTCTTATTTGGCCTATTAGGTACTTGTAAATTGCTTGGATCTTTGTTAGATCTCTTGCATTTTCAGTTTGAGTCTCTTTTGGCCTTATTGAGGCAGTTGTAAAATTGTAATCAAAAGTCCACTTTGCCATTTTTTGTAAGTGGCCCATTGTATACGCACTAATTATAAAGTGCTAAATCATCACTTTTGGGGGGGTGTCTTGTGTGATTGTGCCTCTCTTTGTGTTCTTTCCATTTTTGTTGCAATGAGTCCTCATAAATTTCCACCTTTAACTCCACATAATTATGCATCATGGAAAATTAAAGTATGGAGTAAATTAATGGAAAAGGGTCTCACACATTACATAGATGGAACAATAACAACACCACCTGATCCTAAGGCTGATCCAAATGCTCAATTAGAATGGCTCACAAATAATTGCATGGCTCTTGGAACTTTGCGCAAGTATGTATCAGATGACCTCATTTTTCACATTGAGAAGTGTAAAACAATCAAAGAGGCTTGGGATATGTTTCAAAAATTGTATGGTCAAGTTGATGAAATCAGAGGCTATCAGATTGACAATGAGCTCACTAACTTGGATCCTAAGAGTTTTGATACAATCCAAGATTATGTCACCAAAGAAAATGAGCTAAGAGAAAAGCTTAAGGATTGTGGAATTGACAAAAAGGATGCTCAGTTGATATTCAACTTGTTGGACAAGCTTGCACCAGAATATGCAGCATTTGTGTCTAGCTTCCAAACTCATCGTTTGACAGTGGGGAGTTCCTATGTTATGCCTTCATTTGATGCTTTCACAGAAATGTTGATATTGGAACAATCTAAGTTGTTGAACATGGGGCTTTTCAAGTCTTCAAAGTACAAGGCTTTGGTGGCAAATCAAAGGAATCAAGGAAGTCAAGGCAAAGATTCCAACAAGAAGAAGAAGCACTCTAAGTCTAAGCCACACTAGGAAAAAGGCTAATCATCCTCTCCATCACAAGGTGATTTTACATCCTCTTCCAAGAAGGGGACACCACCTAAGAAGGATAAACCAACTTGTGCATATTGCAAGAAGTATGGTCATGATGAACATCGATGCCACACAAAGCAAGTTGATGAGTTAACTAATCTTCTCAAGAAAAACAACATCAACTTGCCATCCACCTACATAAAGAAGGTTTCATCTCCATCCTCTTCCTCACAGTCTAAGGGAAAAGGGCAAGCATTTGTGGCTACAACAGGTTCTTCACAGCAATGGATACTTGATTCGGGTGCCTCATATCACATGGGTTCTACAAAGGAGCATTTTTCTTCATTGGAGCCATCTAAGGTACCTCACATTTACATAGGTGATGATACACAAGTAGAGGTTGAAGGGAAAGGTTCAGTTGACATGGATGATGGAACATTTGAGAATGTTCTCTATGTTCCTAACTTGTCTACCAACCTTCTCTCCATCTACCAAATCACTCACTATGGGAATGGGAAAAAGGTTGAGTTTACACCAGATTCAATTGTGATAAAGGAACTTAATGATGATGCCTTGGTAGCAGTGGGACAAGTCAATGACAACTCAAGGCTTTATTCTTTCTCTCACTTTGTGCCAATTTCACCTTCTAGGGCCTTGCTTACTCATTCAAATTCAGAAAGTAAGCTATGGCATGAGCGGTTTGGTCACCTCAACTACTGCTATCTTTAGCAGCTCAGCACTAAAGACATGGTCACAGGTCTACCTCGAATCAGTTTTTCAAAGGGTGTATGTTCAGGTTGTTCCATGGGCAAGCATCCCAAAGAGAAGTTTGATAAGGGGAAAGCTTGGAGAGCTTTGGAAGTTCTTCAACTTGTTCATAGCAATGTAGCAGGTCCATTTCCAACACCTTCATTTAGTAAGGCCCGCTATGTTCTCACTTTCATTGATGACTACTCCCGCTTCACTTGGGTCTACTTTCTGATTCATAAGAGTGAAGTATTTGACAGATTTCAAGACTTCAAGACTCATGTGGAGAAGCAATCAGGGAAAGTGGTCAAGATTCTTCACACAGATAATGGAAGGGAATATGTGAACAAAATATTTGAGGATTTTTGTACATTTGAGGGGATTGATCTTCAGCATTCTATTGCTTACACTCCATAGCAGAACGGGGTTGCAGAACACAAGAATAGAACTCTCAAAGAAATGGCTAGCTGTATGATACATGCACGTTCTCTTGATCCTTCCTTTTGGGTAGAGGCTATCAGTTGTGCCACACACATCCAGAATCGGGTTCCTCACAAAGCTTTGCAAGGTATTACTCCTTTTGAAGCTTGGGCTGGTAGGAAACTGATTGTGAGACATTTCAGAGTCTTTGGGTGTCTAGCATGGGCTCGCATACCTCCACAGAAATGCAAGGCATTGGAACCTCAGAGTCGGCCTTGCATATTTGTTGGATATCCTAAGGGTGTTAAGGCATATAGATTGATGGATCCTGAGCCACATGAGGTGTTCATTGAGAGGAGTGTTCACTTTGAGGAAAACTCCCCTAGCTTACCCTCTCTACCTCCTCCACCTTCGTCCATTATGGATAGTGATGTTAGTGATTCAGATGATGAGACTCCTTCAACTCTGACTCGCAGGGTTACACCTCCGCAGGGTCCACTTGCAGTTGAAGAGCCTCATTCTCCACCTCCAACTAGACCTCATTGGGCTCGACAAACACTTGAGTCTGTGGGTTCTCTTGTTGGGGATCCTTCAGATACATAGAGAACTTGATCACAACATCAGGATCTTCCACATGCATTCATTGCTACCGCTTCTGATCCACAGACATTTAGGGAAGCATCAGGGGTTCCTGAGTGGGACCAAGCTATGGAGGAAGAGTATAGTTCCTTGATGAGGAACAACACATGGGATTTAGTCCATCTCCCTAAGGGGAGAAAGATGGTTCGATGTAAGTGGATCTATCAGACCAAGTTTGCAACGGATGGTAGTGTGGATAAGTATAAGGCTTGGCTTGTTGTGAAAGGTTTCTCTCAGGTTGTAGGTGTTGACTATACTAAGACCTTTGCACCCGTAGCCAAGATGAACTCCATTTGTTTGATACTTGCTATTGCTGCAGCTCATGGTTGGGTTGTACATTAGATGGATGTGAAGAGTGCTTTTCTTCATGGTCATCTTGATGAGGAGATTTATATGGAGCAGCCATAGGGTTTCATCCAGGATACTTCCTTGGTTTGCAGACTAAGGAAATCTCTCTATGGCCTTAAGCAGGCCCACAGGGCTTGGTACGCCAAGATGGATTCCTTTCTTCTCTCCGTAGGTTTCACCAAGTGTCATTCTGATCTGAATGTCTACATTTTGCAATAGGATGACTCTCACTTGATACTTGTGCTCTATGTTGATGACTTGATCATTACAAGGAGTACGTCATCCATCATTAGCAGGGTCAAATCTGCTTTGCATGACAAATTTGCTATGACTGACTTGGGTCTTTTGCACTACTTTCTCGAGATAGAGATTTCACAATCACCTTCCAGGATTACACTATCACAGCCCAAGTATGCTCTTGATCTACTTGCACGCTTTCATATGGCTAATTGTAAGCCTGCCCTGACTCCCTTTCTTTTAGGAGTCAAGCTTGAGGCTCAGTGTTCTTCTCCATCAGTTGATGCCACTTTGTATCGTCAGCTTGTGGGTAGTCTCATCTACTTGACTCATACACGCCCTGATATTTCATTTGTAGTTGGCATGGTTTCCCGCTTGATGCAGGAACCACATGAGCTTCATTGGAAAGCCACCAAATGCATCCTCCATTACATCTAGGGTACACATCGCTATGGGATTCACTATGCAGCAGGCACAGGACTTCACTTGGTTGGTTACATAGACTCCGATTGGACTGGCAATCTTGATGACCGTAAGTCTACTTCTAGTTATAGTTTTCACCTTGGTTTGGGCCCCATTTGTTGGCAGAGCAAGAAGCAACATGCTATTGCTCTCTCTTTGACTGAGGCTGAGTATCGAGGCATTGTTCATGCAGCGACTGGGACCATTTGGCTCCAGCAAATTCTCATAGAGTTTGGATTCACCACTCCACGGCCGACAGTTCTACATTGCAAAAATCAGAGTGCTATTGCAATCTCGAAGAACCCAGTCCAGCACCAGCGGACCAAACACATCAAGATTCATATGCACTATATCTGAGAGCTCATTCAGGAGCAGGTCATTGATTTGCAATATTGTCCTACAACTGAGCAAGTTGCTGACATATTCACCAAACCTTTCACCGAGAGTAAGTTCTAGCAGTTGTGAGCTCTCTTGGGGGTACGGGATGTGTCATTAGGGGGGGTCAGCTGACTTCTCCTTCCTCTCTTATGGGGGGGACTTTTTTCTCTTTGAGGTTTTGTCCTTCTTCTTTGAGAATCTTTTGTACATTCATCTCTCTTTTGGGGGGGAGTTTTTTCCCACTGGGTTTTCTCCCTTTCTCCGTTTGTGAGAGATTGCATTGCATAGTTTTGCTTGCATTTGCATATTGTACATGGGTACCTATCATGGCCTAGTAGCCGAGACCCATCTTGCATTGTTGACTTGAGTCTTCATTCCCCTAAGTTGCACTTAAGGGGGGGTGTTGGTGTAAATAAATATTCATTTTGGATATTATTACACTTTACTTAACTTAGGATAATGGATCTCTTCGTAGTTTGGATTTGAGACACTTAGGGAAGTGTGCACATAGGGATAGAGCTTGTAGGAAAAATTCCACCTTTTGTGGTCTTATTTTGCTGTTACACTCCACATTCGGTGGGTCATCCACCTCTTGTGGAATATTATATTATTTCTCCTACCTACCCCTAGTATTTCTTACCTACCCTTGTTTCTCATTGACCCACATGTCATAATTGTGTGCTCATACATCCATATGGCCTTGCCTATATAAGCAGGCCTATATTTATTGTATTGGTTAATCCAGTTGATCATTTGCATATTGATGAGAATACAGTTTGTTCTTGTCATTCTATTGTCTCTCTTTTTATGCTTTTCATTGTGCCCTTGATCTTGGCAAAATCCTACAATATGGCTAGTGAGTAAATATTATGGGTCACAAATCCCACCAAGGTTTTTCCCTTACTGAGTTTCCTCGCCAAAATATCTTGGGTTATGGTGTGCATTGATGTTGTTTCTCTTATTTCTCTTTATTGCATTATTATTTATTTACCGGTACATTAATTCATGTTACAGTTGTAGACACCCAAAATTGTCATGTCTAATTAAATAAATATTTTATTTATTTAATTATCTAAGCCTAATTCTTCTATTAATTAAATAAATTTTTATTTATTTAATTAATTCATTTATCCTCTTCTAGCCTTATTTCTCATTTAAATAAATACATTTATTTATTTAAATTATCCCTTTCCTAAATTAAATAAATATTTTATTTATTTAATTGTCCTACTTCTTCTATTAATTAAATAAATCTTTATTTATTTAATTAATTCATTATCTTTTTCTACACATGACACATGTCATTCATCTCTTATTTCCTACACTACCTACCTCCTTCATTATTTTATTATTTCTTTTACCTACCCTCTAATCCTAGCCGACCTCTCTTTTTACACCTCTCAATCTTAACCCTCCATTTCATATTGTGTCTTCTATTTAAGGAGATGCTTTCTTCATTGTCAAACCCTAATGACACATGCTAATGATCTTTCATGCAACTTGGCTACACTAAGATCCTACTTGCAACCACATTCCGTTCTTTGTTGAGCTCTTGTGCATATAAAAATCTGAGAGCAAATATATCAAGCAAGATCAATGGAGATAGGAAGAATGAAGATCAAAACCCTATTGGACATGTGATGGTATAATCTTTGTGATTTTGAGTTATTTTGCATTGTCTTAGGTAATCTTCATATGTTATGGTGGATCTTTGTTCATTGTTAGGCTAGGGTTTAGTGGTTGGATTCATTTAGCCTTTCAATATTATTGTTATTTGTTATCCATTTTCACCATATACAACAGTATTGCAAATAAGTTTAAATCATTCATCTACCAGTCAAACACTGATTCACCCCCCCCCCCCCTCTTAGTGTCTTTGGGATTAACTAAGTATCTAACAGAATAGAGATGTAAGAAAACATTGTGAGCTTATTATAGGAGAATTGATAGTATTAATGAATAGCATGGTTACATTGTCATACAATCTAGTTTCTTGGAATTTATTATTCAATGACTAGAATGAATGCATTGAATTCCTATAAATGTAAGACCACTATGCCTATTAAATATGAGGGTTTGGGCCAACACTTATTTAGATCAAATATGATATTTAAAAAATTCATTTATATAAACATATAATAGAGATTTGATCTTTCACCCTATATGAAAATAGAAAATGGGATAGGTGTTAGGTACTTACAAATATGTGTAATATGGTAGGCTAGTAGCATGGTACGAGGGAAAAATATTTACTCAAAATAATATAATTTGTCAATGTCTACATATTAAAAACTCCTTTAAAATAGGCACAAAACTAAATGGGAGATCGGGTATGGAGGTGTGAATTTGTCATTATATTTTTTCCTTATTTTGAGGGGTATTTGAATCCTACAATGAACTTATATCTCCACTTATATAAAAATTACAATAATGCATGTAAAGTAAGTTATTATACCCTCAAAGAATAATCCATAGGGTCCATATAAAGTAGTAGACCATATGAGGATATTATTGTGTGTATACAAACTTTTTACATATTTATTGTACAAGATGAATAACTATAGGAACATGAAATCATCTTCATATCTTAATATAAAAAATAGTAGTGACATGATATATGCCTCCCCTAAAAAATTGGTGGCATCCATAGGATGCAAATAATTATTAGAAGGGGAGCATAATACATGAAAATTGTATAAAATCTAAGCATGTAAGCATATAATCATATAAATTTAGAAAATGACTATAAATAATACATCATAAACATGTGGTCTAGAGATGGAATTAGTAAATAAGAAGCTTTCCCCAACACAAGAAATAAAAATATAGTGGTGTTTCCTTTAGTAGCCTATCAACACACACAAATGCACACATGTAGAGCACTGCAATAGGCATATGCGCCCAAATGTGGTATCTAGAAGAATGAGTATAAAAAGGGGGGAAAGTCATTTAGTACTTAGTGAGAACATTAAAACACTAGGCATAAACACAACATAACAAGCATAAACTCGTGATAAGGTGCAAGGGACTATAAGAAGGAAAGGGCGAATTTTACATAATAGTTTTGTGTAGTGTTGGGAATTGCATAGTCTTGTGATTTTAGAGTATACAAAACCTCCCATTAGTTATGGGAAAAGATAATTTTGAATTTATGCTATAATGACATTGAAATCTTTGTTCTATGGTAAATTGTCCATAGTTTTTGGAATCATAAGGATGTCTATATAGTGCACTAGAATTTTGAAAAAATGAGTAATTCAGAAAATCACTGGAGCCTTACATTTCCTATAATTTGCTATTAGAACACTCCTATCAGGGAAGCTCAAGTTTGGAAGATGCACCTAGACCTTCTAAGTTGGTAAATCCTTACCCTTTTTAAAAAGAGGAAGAATAATTTCATTAAAGCTCTCTCCCACATAAAAAATCTTTGCAATATTGTTCCCTTTGTCAATTTTACTAGGAGACACCATTTTAGAATATCCTAATTGTGTTCTTGCCCATCTTTGTCAATTTTGGACACCTTTAGACTAGGACACCCAACACGTGTGTATGACACTTTCCAATCTAGCTTTCAAATCCAAATTCCTTTTTGTACCTCTGTTTGGAATTTGGCTTACTGTGTTTGTTATTTTTTCATTTATTTTCTATTTATATTGAAATCATTCATTTTGCTATAGTTAACCCTAGATCACATACTCACACTTCAAAATCTTAATTTCAAATAAAAAGAAAGAACAAAATCCAAGTATTTAACTATCCTTTGAAGATTGTAGCTAAACCTATTTGTGTTCCAATGTTATAAATGGACCATTGAGATCCTTAGATTGCATTAATTTCATTTTTTTTAGACTATGTAAATCTTTCTTTGTACATACTCTTTTTAGGAATGGGAAGACATCATCCATACACCTTTTTTTTCTTCTTAAGGGAAGGAATATTGTTTGGAAATCATGGACCTTCTTCTACATCTAGTTTTGAGCATCTTCCATTAGTATAGATCCTATATTGAGGGGGGTCTCCATGGTCTCTCTTCTTTACTCTTATGATGAGAATGTTTTATCAAATGGGGTTATTCTCAAACGTAATCCCACCAATAGGAATCAAACCTAATCCCACCAATTAAATTGGAGAATAACCAATAGGACCAACTATAAAACCTTGGGAGAGATAGGGACTTATGGTTTTCATTGTCCTCTTATTAATTTGAATTGATTGGATAAAATAGATGCAAAAAATAGGCTAATAGTACAAAATTGACAATAAGAATCATACACGAACAAACATAGAACTAATAATTAGAGAACAAACCCTAATCTAAAAAGGGGAATCTATCACATAATTTTGATCTCAAAATGGCTCGATGATGGGGTTGAGCGACATATTCTTGACAAGTGTTCAAGTGTAGAATAGGGGTCAAACTGAACTTGAGAGCCTCCAATCTTATGTTTGGTCAAATTTTAGGTCAAAATACTTAAAGTATGGTGCTAGGCACCCTAGTCCTCTTTTTTTTGAATTGGGTCTCACTAGTCCTATCTCTAATTACACTATGCTCTTGTGTACTTTGACTGAACCCTAAAACTTGTTTCCAAACCTAGATTTACACAAAAGAGGATAAAAATGGTGTTTGGGTTGTATAGGGTCTTGCCTTAGTAAAAACCCAAGTTGGAATTAACCCTACAACAATGATGATGAGGAAATATAAGTCTAAAATAAAATGTGGTGAAGTCATTGGTTAGCATGGACCTCAAAGAGATCAATCTGGACCAGGCAGCAAGAGTAAACACAACAAAAACAAGAGGATATGATGGAGCTAATGCAGAATTGAATGAATTGGATCATGAAAACTGATTATAGATAACTGGTAATATCTGGGATACAAGATTTGGCTCACTGGCCTGCTACATACGTGCTCAATTACAAAATCGAACAACTCCAAACCTCTGAATCTTAGGATATATCTTCTATGTTCTTCCTAAATAATTTATGATGTTAAATTACATTGATTTATATGGTTTAGAGGGATCCAATCAGCCCAAGAGGGATCAAATGTCGAAGAACAAGATCAAACATGTAAAACCACCAGGTCATCCTCAGCCAAAGAGATTCCATTGAAAAATCCAAAGGATGAAGTATGAAATAGAGGGATGGTCAGCCACACTCCAAGTAACATTGGAATCAAAAAACTAAAGCTCTACAATCTACGGAAAGGATCTGCAAGATTCGCCAATAGAAAATAGATCCAAGTGGTTATGATGTTCTAAGCTAGAAAACTGTCTCAGAATCTAGAAGCGATAATTTATCAAAAAATGATCCAAATGTCCCACAGTTTAGGAATAAGGAAGATGATCATATTCAAAAGAATAATCCAGCTCCACAAGATCCAATGAGAAAATGAAAGAAAATGTAGACTGAACTGCTGAAACTGCAAAATGGAAAACAAACTGAAAGAAATGTTTTTGGTTGATGCAAGATTGCCAAGAACTATGGATGCTCCTGCATCAGACACCAGGATTGTTGAAAATGTGAGTCACTCACTTTTCTAGGGTTAGAGAGAAACCAATGTTGTCCACCTCTTCTTGAGAAATCCAAGATGAATCTTCAATTGGTTTGTCTTTCCACTTCACAAGATACTTTTCCTATGCCCAATCATGTTATCCAAAACATCTTCAATCCGATCTGGTTCCTTTCGGAGCAACTGTTTCTCTAAGTCTGCAATATTGTCTTCACTAAATTCTAATTCATGATAATGATGTAGATCTGCAATTTTGAATATAGGTGAAATACTCAAACTATTTGGTAGCTTCACTTCATATGCATTTCTAGATCTGAACTTCCTCAAGATCTTGTGTGTGAGCTTGAATTTCATCCTTAGAATATTACCTGCAATAAGTTAGTTTCACAAAATACAATGGAAATGCATACAGGAAATCCAAAATCCACCAATGAAACTATATGAAATAAATATTAAAATAAAACACTATTTTACCTTCATGAATTATGTCTCATTATGTCCTAACTCCACTATTCCTGGTTGCAAATGGTGTGCTCTTAGATAATGCATTGTTGGCTTCCAAGATGGCACATATTTCATAATCATCTTCTATATTTTCTCCAACACCCCCTACATCTTAGGAAGGACTTGAGTCCACTTGTCCTCTCATGCCTAAATTTCCTCCAACCATCCCAAGCCATCTGCAACCAGGAACAGTGGAGTTAGGACACAATGAGACATAAGTCATGAAGGTAAAATAGTGTTTTATTTTAATATTTATTTCATGCAGTTTCATTGGTTGATTTTGGATTTCCTGTATGCGTTTTCATTGTATTTTGTGAAACTAACTTATTACAGGTAATATTCTAAGGATGAAATTCAAGCTCACACATTTTGGTGCCCACCATGGGGCTGGACCTCGCATATATCTTTAAAAATCTCGCAAAAATAAAAATTACCATATTTTGTAATGCAGATTCATGCATGTGTGAATTTTGATAGCGCTTTTGCATCATAGGTTAGCGCTTTTGCATGATAGGTTAGCACTTTTGCATCATAGGTCAGCGCATATGTCATGTAGGTTAGTGCTTTTGTCTAAAAATCAACGCTTTTGCATTATAGGTTAGTGCATATGTCATGGAGGTTAGCACTTTTGTCTAAAAATCAGTGCTTTTGCATCATAGGTTAGCGCATATGTTATGTAGGGTAGCGCTTTTGTCTAAAAAACAATGCTTTTGCATCATAGGTTAGTGCTTTTGTAACGCAGGTTAGCGCTTTTACATCATAGGTTGGTGCATTTGACAGAAAAGTTTGTAACTGTGGATTCAAATTAGGCTTGTGAAGCCCATAAGGTTTTTCACTAACTGTTTATTATTTTTTTAGGTTAATAACAATTTCTTGCAAATTTGGAGGAGTTAAGTTAGGATTTAGTGATTTCTTTTCTAGCTTTTTCAAAGTTGGTTAAAATGAACTCATATTTCCTTTTAGGTAAAAAGAACTTCATTTTTCAATTTGGTGTTCTAAAAAGTACCTCACTTGTTTTTGGGCTCTAAAAATAATCACATTTTCAAGGTAAAAAGAACAACAAATCAAACATTTACTTTCTTACAAAAGTTAGGATTCACACCTCAAACTTTGGGCTCTAAAAAGAACAAACAATCTTTTATTTTCTTGCAAAGCTAAAAAGCACAATCAATTTTATATTTTGCAACTTAAAAAGAACAATCAACTTGTCCATTTTTACGAAGCAAGTTAATTTTTGTAACGATTTTCATTTTGTTGACTAGGATTTCTAATTCCTAGTTTAGAAAATCATTTTTTATGTGGGGCTAAAATAAACACCATTCTTGTTGGAGAAACATCTCCAAATAGAGGATAGATCACATTGCTATGAGAAGTTAAAAATAACACTTGTAGTCTGTGTCTCGAAAGTGGTAGGTATATGCTCTCCCCTTAATTGGGTGACCAAAAAGCCAAACCCACTCTTTTACGCTTTCTTTACTTTCAAGCAATTAATCCTTTAGAGGGCCTACCTTCCTGAGCTGCCTTGAGGGGGCCAGTGAAAAGGGAATGACCTAAAGTGGAAATGGGCTAATACCTAGTCCTTCCAATCCACTATAAATAAATCATGTTTGTGACGAAAGTTCAAACATGTGCTGATAAGTTCTTACCGACACTATGTTTCCCCATAAACCCTATGGAGCGTAACCTCTATAGGTTGGGAACCTTCTGTATTTACAGAGCTAAAAGTGCCGCATGTATGGCCACATGACCGGAAGCCTTTACTAAAAACTACTTGTACTAGTTGCCAAAAACCTTCTAGATGCTGGCACAAGAGGTCAGACCTCTGAAGTGGCTCACACACATACGATTCCTAGTAGAGATATAAAGTTTGCCATGAGGAGATTTCATGGAAACTGGTGGTTGGCTGCCCCAAAGAAGTGAGTGCCGAGGGTGGAGCTAGTGGAGTCAAGCATCTAAATATCTGCTTTGAATAGAGTAGCCTTGGGGGAAACTCCATGTGAGATTCAACAACTATTGTCTCAGCTTGCCATAGGGATTTGTACTTTCTTGTGCATTTTGTTTATTAAACATTGTGTCTTCTATGTCTGTAACATGTTCCAAATGGTCAAAAATTGAAGAAAATTATCATCTACAAGAGATCAAAAATCAACAAATTTCTGAAAAGTGTGATCAAAAGGATAAGACAAAAAGCATTCCAACACTTGAAACACCAACTCAAAATCAAAGTATCAAAACATCAAAATATCAAAATAATTCTTGAAGTAGGTTTTGTCTCTAAACGATCATGTATTTTCAAAATAGCTCAAACAAACCAGGTTGTTAATCCTACAGGTTATTCCCAAAAAGTTCTATAAACATCAACATTCAACTAGCTATTGATTCAAACATCTTAAGTGAAAAAATCAACATCCTTGTCAAGTCTCTCATCAGGATAATCAAATCCTCTATCATGAAGCTTGATCAATCTATACTAGGTTCCTAATCTTGGATATATCTTTCCTATTTTGAACTTAGGTTATATCAAAACCAAAATTGCACCAACATTGGAATCAATCAAACTTGTAAACTGTCAAATGCTTATATGACTTTTAAGTGTCACCTTAAGAAAAGAAAACCTAGTTACAAAGCTACTCAGAAGATAATAAGATTCTTGTATATTAATCGCAAGATCTTGCTGAAACATAGGACATTCCTACATCGTTTTCATCACTATTTACATGGCTGTGGTACAGAATTTGATGGTGAAACTCTATAAAGATGTGCTTTTCAACAAAGAGATGCTTTATCCCAATGAACAAACAATAGTGGTAAGATCAATAAAGCATATCTTCCTAAACCAATAATCACCTATTGACCTTGTTCTTGGGAACTTTTGACAACTTTGAAACAATCACATGCCAGTTTGGACTAGAGCCCAACACGAAGAACTTAGAAAACAACAACAAATGGAGGAAGAAGATACTCCTATATTCCACACTTTTGGATTTATTGTTGTTGATGAAGAAGCAGTCAATAACACCATTAGAGACCTAGAGCAAGATTTCAAATTTGATAGGCTAATGGAAAAATTGTTGGCAAAATAAAAAGAGAAATATCTTTTGATGTTGGCAAAATCTGGAGCTAAACTACCACAAGACTTTAACATAGAAAGCTTAAAACAAGACACGGAAACAAGTAACACCCAAAACACAGATGAGCAGAATATCGAAGATGTGAACAAAGAAAGCAACGAAGAAACAAGGAAAGAAAGGGATGATAAAAGAAAAGAGCGTAGTGACAAAAAGACTCATGATGAAACAAGGAGAGACTATGTGGATAATCCATTTTCAAACCTTACTCAACAAATACAAACCCTACAACAACAAATACAAGACATGCAAAGTGGGACAAGCTCCAAGAAGTATTCATTGCAAGATATATGCCCATATCCTTTTGATAAAAATCTGAATATGATACCATTTCTGCAATATTGCGAGATTCCTAAATATGACAAATATGATGGAAAATCTGATCCTCAAGATCACATTAAGGAGTTTTGTACTATGAGCATGGAATTTGCTCATGATGAAACTTACCTTATGTGTCTTTTTCCTAGGAGTTTAAATGGACAATCAATGGAGTGGTTTTCAAGATTACCATCTGGAATCAAATCCTTTGAAGAACTTGTGAATAGGTTTATTTCACAATATTCCTACAATATAAGGAATGAAATAATAGTGCTAGATCTTTGCAATGTTAAACAAAAGAATGGTGAATCCTTTATGGTTTTCTTACAATGATGGAAACACATGTTTAATAGGTATCCCTGAGATGTACTTGATCAAGAAAAAATGGACATATTCATTGATAATCTTATTAGTGAAATGAGTTATTGACTAAGAATGCAGTGTCCTCCCTCTTTTGCCAAAATGATAGAAAATGGTCTGAAAATAGAGAACGCAATGATTAAGAAAGGAGAAGTAAAACTTTACAACAACAATAACAACAATAATAGCAATGACAAACCCAAGTTCTGGTTAAAGAATAGGAATGTCAGCAATGAAGGGAATGACAATAATAGTAATACAAAACAACAACAACCAATTTTCAATCTATCAAGTCAAAACCCAAGAAATAACAATCCAAAAAACAATAAAGCTAAGTTTTTCTCCAATCCTCGAAGGAAATTCACAAACATTGGAGAATCTTTGGAATCCACTCTTAAAACTTTGCTTGCCAACAAATTAATTGTTCTACCAGAAGCAAGAAATTATGAACCACCAGTCAAGCCTAATTGGTGGAATGACAATCATTTTTGCAACTATCATTGGAATAAACGACACCTAAAAATGATTGTCAGAGATTGAAACACCTTATCCAAGATCTAATCGATAATGGAACAATCACAGTGGATAGCCATAAAACAAATGAATCACACTTGGCTTTTAAAACTCCACTCCCAAATTATGACAAAGGCAAAAAATCCCAATTAAAAGATGACAAAGGAAAAAATAAAGTGAATTACACTTACACATGTGATGATGTGGTGAATGTAATCATTGTTAACGAAAACTCATCTTCGGAACCAATTAATGTTATCACAAGAAGCAAAGCAAAGGTTACTGTGTAGGGGAAAAAGAGAGACTAGGTTAATCATGCCCTAATCCTACCTTTTGACACACATTACGGAATACGAAAGAGCCTAGAGATATCACACAATTGGCTACTTCTTTTGGTGAAAGAGAGAGCCACGGGATATCTAATAGGATTTCTATTCCCTTGTTGAAATTGTAAGATCAAGTAATGCAAGTTCAAACCCTAATCCCAAAATGCAAGTATAAACTAATAACAAGATTGCAGAATTGAGATTAAACAATGAACAGCTGTAAATACAAGGATGAAATAAGAATGCAGATGTGTACCCAGAGTTAAAATTAGACTGAAAATGTTCGGGATGGGGGCGCGGGCGCCACTGTCCTGAAAACTGCACCGGAAACTGTTGTTCTGCACTCTGAAACACTGTTGGGAAGCTATCTGAAAGCTGTCTGTCCAGAGGACCAGGGCGCCCAGCGCCTCTGTCCTAGGGACCAGGGCGCCCAGCACCCCTGTCCTGGCAGGACCAGGGCGCCCAGCGCTCCTGTCCCAGTCTTCTGCTCTGCAATTTGATACAGAGTGTTGTCTCGATCTTCTCTCTCCGGATCTGTATCTCGCGGCGTCGTCCGAATCCCGAAACCTGCAATGATATCTGAAAAAGGGTGTATGGGCGGCTATATAGGGTTTTGCCTTAGTCAAACCCCCACTTCGGTGATTTCCACCTCCATGAATAGCCAAGTTGTTTTGTAAAATGTATTGTGTGTGCAGACCTAGTGTGTGTGCAAGGTCCTAAAATGCAAAAAAGCAAACTAGAGCAACCTAGAAAGTAAACCCTAATTGCTTGTAAATGATAGTGTAAATGCTCCAAATCAAGATGCAATATGATCTAAAGCATGAATAAATGATGTATTAAAGCTTATGTAAAGACATGAAAACAACATGAAATCATACCCAACCCTCAAGGGAGGAGTACAAGCCAATCTTCAGTCGGTAATCTCCTATTGTTCTTCAATGTCTTCCAAGCCCTAAGTGGATGAATGAATTTGATATATGCTTGATAGAAGGATGTTGAATGTTGTTGAAGTCTTCAAAAATCTGCTCTTTTGCTGCATATGAAGTTCCTGGAAACAAAAATTCGATCCCTTCAAATGAGGAAAGAGAGCTTTTATGTATGAAACCCTAGGTCGTAAATTCGGATTTTGGCCGACCTAGAGATTGAATATCCTGCCAATTTCTTGGGGTTAAGCTTTATTTTATGATTGGATCGCGCTCCTAAAATTTCGGGAAAAATGTCCGGGACCATGTTGCACTCCGGGCGCCACGGTCCCGACAACTTTTCAGCAAATTTTCAGGGCCGTCGGATATGATGATTTTAGAGAGAATCCCGAAGTTACAGGTGATTTTGAGATGTTTTGACCCCGAAACCAAGCCCCCAAGTTCGAAATAGGACTTAATTAGGGTTTTTGATTAAGTGGTGTATTGGAGGAATAAAATGCGAAGGGCGCGCTTTAGTGAAAAGGGCCCAATTTTATGATGTAGAGAATGATGAAATAGGACCTTAGACCTAATTAATTTGATTAATTAAGTGCTTAAGGAGAAATGCAATGCAGAATGTAAAATGCACTAAGGTGGGTGCTAAACTAGGTGTGAAATTGTACCACCCTAGCAAGTGCGTACAATTTACGACACTACATTTAGCCCCCACTTTAGCGGTCATATGAGTACTACGTGCATATGCAAGCTAAAGTACGGAAAAGTAAACATTATTTGAAAAAGGATATATCCATAAGTTGTCGGACGAAGCCCCCAGTGGTATCTGCAGTACACAGTTAGGAACCGCACCCTACAAAACACACGTTAGATCACAAAATCACCTAATGCTTACTAGGAAAAGTGATGAAATTTGTGAGTAGCTGTATGCCCCCCCCCTATTTCAACTTGCTTATTAGGGAGGTGAAACAGGGTAGCATGTTTACTTGCGACAAATTGTGTAAGAGAGTATTGATGAGGGGTGTTCACTAAATAGGCTTCATCAGAGCACCTTTTGGAACATCCTGAGAGTAGGGGAAGGAAAATACGATTCCAACGCAACAAACGGTTCGAAAATCGCATCTCCCAAACTCAAGTTATGATAAAATGAATGACAGAGGAGAATTAGGGTTTCAAAAGTGAAAACAAATGAGAGTATATACTTTGAAAGTGACACATTTGTCACTTTGTTGATTTCAAAATACTATTCAGTGCAGCGGAGCCCACCTAGCCATCATCATGCATTCACGACGACCAGAGCATCCCACGAGGATCGAGATCCTGCGCCAGGCCATGATCGACGACGAGCCACTGGACGAGGTGAGTTGACTGAACATTTGACTTTTGATTCTTTCGCATTTTGACTTTTTTGTGATCGTATGCAGCCCTGAAGGCTGACCGGGGCCCACCCAGGGTGCCATGGTCCTTGTGGGGTGCCCTGGTCCCCCCAGGGTGCCATGGTCCCTGACAAGGGTGCCATGGTCCCCTCAGGGCGCCATGGTCCCTGACAGGGCGCCATGGTCCCTGACAAGGCACCATGGTCCCCAATCAGGGCCTGGCGAGGGGTTACAAGGCTAGCATACAATGTACGACAGTTTGCGTTAGCGTTTTTTGTGATCGAGTACTGATTACAGTCATGTTTTGATGTTGCAGGGTCTCCCATACATGAGAGAGCATACAGTGGGACATATTCTTCGCACTTTGTGAGATCAGATTCCGTGGCTGACTCAGTCAGAGAGAGACACACTATCGATTGTGGGATTGTGGTCTGTGATTCTCATGCCGACCATTCGATTTCATCCTGCGATGCTGATGGCCTTGATGGAGCGATGGGATCCTGACACATGCACTTTTCACCTTCCAGTAGGAGAGCTGACGGTCACACTCGAGGATGTATACCGTATACTTCATCTTCCTATCAGAGGAGAGACAGTTACATATGCGACCAATCGATCAGTGGAGGATCATCAGAGAGAGCAGGTGTATTGCATAGGGAGAGTCATGCCGAGCGAGATGAGAGGTCGCATCATGGTCAGCTGGCTCTTACATCCTACAGGGGAGGTACCCCTTCTGAGACGCCTTATGATAGCCATCATAGCACTAGCCGTCTGCCCTAATGGGCGAGGGACGCATATGCATGGGGGTCTCACATGGTGTATCAGAGCGATGGAGAGACACAGGAGAGTGTATGCTTCGGGTCGGAGTATGCTTGCACATCTCTATCACGACCTTCAGGAGTATGTATTCGGATAGGGGTTCAGTTTGATGACATGCACACTTCTGCAGGTGTGGATTTTAGAGCACTTCACATGTACCAGGCCCGTCGGCTTTCCACTGAGTACAGTGAGCGAGCGACCTAGGGTGTTCGCTTATACACTTACCAGCGAGTAGAGATTTGGAGATTTGTTATATTGGAGAGTGATTTTTGACAGACTGACAACCGAGGTGATAGTGTGGAGACCTTACCTACAGATGCACAAATGGGATGGTATGGAGAGACAGTTAGCATGCCTACAGAGGAACCACCTACTGCGAGGATGATATGCACACATCATAGTCCCTTTCTACTTCGACCGAGTACAGAGGCAGTTCGGGCTAGAGCAGTGTGTTCCAGCCGATGTGCCCATCTATACTCGACACTCACGGGTCCTTCCCAGACCTAGAGCAGTAGCGAGACCGACGGTAGATGACATTGAGACTACAGACTTAGAGGGATCTGATCAGGATGTAGTCACTGACTACTCTCCAGAGCCTGGAGCACAGCGCAGGTATGTCTCATGGTTTATGAGATCATATCCAAGTCCTATCTTTTCACCAGATCATCCGACAGGCTATCCAGGCCCATGGAGACATGGAGACCAAGACGAGGACCAGGGATCCGGGTCAAAGGAGCCAGAGGAGGGAGAGGATCATGAGGAGGCGGGAGATCCTGATCCACCTACAGGCGATCAGTCCAGTGCCAAGGAGGAGGAGGAGGAGGATACAGATAGAGAGGAGGATGAGGGAGATGCAAGTGATGATGTGGATGAGGATGAGGAGGAGGAGGATAAAGATGATGAGGAGGAATCAGATGCAGCTCCCCACCATTCAGGAGACGATACCATAGCTCTGGATCCACCTCTTATTCCCCAACAGGGGGAATATGAGGCGATACGGAGACCTGTTCCTAGTACCATCCAGCCTACACCCATCGTGCACAGATTATTCGAGCGAGGGGATCCTAGCGGTGCCCAGACACAGATGGTACCATATCATGATCCCTACTGGTGTGAGGGAGATCCAGGTATAGTAGTTTTATATTGATTGATTAATGTTTTGATGATATAGAATGGTACTAACAAAAAATTTGTTCTACTGCCACAGCTAATGTGCAAGAGTGGCGTTCCCTGATTCAGCAGGCAATGACAGACATTTCCATGATAGCACAGATCCCCAGTTCCTCACAGATTGCCTATAGGCCTCAGGGGAATGCGGGTCGGCATGAGGACTTGTTTTCCCCATTCCGAGTACAGGTAGATATATGGAGGGAGAGAGAGAGTCCTATCAGAGGATGTCCAGCGAGCGCGGTAGAGAGAGAGTCCTATCAGAGGACCTCCAGCAGGCGCGGCGAGATCTAGCAGCAGCTC
The DNA here is from genome assembly GCF_030272615.1 of Cryptomeria japonica. Lineage (NCBI taxonomy): Eukaryota > Viridiplantae > Streptophyta > Pinopsida > Cupressales > Cupressaceae > Cryptomeria > Cryptomeria japonica. Next base: position 1,653,770 of record NW_026728836.1, on the reverse strand, counting down.
AGGCCGAGGCTACCACCTATCGCGCGATCCTTATGGATAGGGATCGTAGGAGTTCCTCTTGGAGTCACTCACGGTCTGTATCGCGCTACACACCCATGGGTCCACCTTCACGGCCAGATCAGGAGGGAGCGTCCAGTCGACACTCTCCAGCCACTAGCCCTAGGGATAGGAGATGATTTTATGATGTAAAAGAGAGGTCACATTTTGGATATACAGTGACCTATTTTTTGTATATGATCCACATATATATATGTATATATACATGCTTCTCTTTGTCTCAAATGTGTTATCTTTAATGCTTAAAACAATGTATATTTTGTTTTGATTAAATCTAATTCATTTGGTAAATGTACATGTATGTTCAGAATTTAATTTCCATGTGATTGATTTCTCAATGCTCCATGATTAAATTGATACATGTGTGACTTAATTAAATATTTAATCAAGTACTACATTGATGATAAGGAAGACATATGCATTAAGTCTAAGAATCGTATAACTAATGTGATTTAATTCTGAATTTAAACACAACATGATACGATTCTACTTAACACATAAAGACATTGTATAATATGCTAGCATAATAGGAATGTAAATCTTTTACAATTTACATAAATGAATTCAAGACAAACTATAAAGTAAGAAGACACGCTTGTCAGGAACGAAGCAATATAGATTAAACAACATAACATTTAATTCTATTTTGCTTTAATCAAGAGATACTAACATATTATCCAATGTTGAAGAATTGAAAAAGAAGATAGATGAAGAATGAAGAATTAAGCATAATATCTACACAAGTGCATAGCATTAATAGGTTCTTTAAGAGGCGTACCGTCTACATCCGCTATTTTGTAAGCACCTGATCCATAATCCTCAATAACGATATATGGTCCAAGCCAATTAGGACTAAATTTTCCCTTTTCTACAGGTAAGGCATTCACATTGCGTTGATTCTCATAAAGGACTAAGTCGCCTACTGAGAAGGAATGTTGAATGACCTTATCATTATAGCTTCATTGTAGAGTTTTGTGATACGCTTGAATATGCTCAAGAGCGTTTATGCGCTGTTCATCAAGCATCTCAAGCTGTTGAAGTCGTTGTTCTCTATAAGAGTCATATTCTACTATACCTTTGAGAGAAACCCTAAGTGATGGAATCTCTAATTCTAAGGGCATAATAGCATCAGCACCATAAACAAGATTATAAGGAGTAGTTCCCGTAGCAATTCGTACACTCATTCGGTAGGCCCAAAGAGCATAGATCAGCTGGTTACTCCAATCCTTACCATGCTTATTCACGGTTTTGCGAAGAATTTGTTCAATTATCTTATTGGATGATTCGGCTTGGCCATTTGATTGAGGATAGTATGGTGTAGAAAATCGATGTTTGATATGATACTTCTCGAGGAATTTCTTCACGTCCTTGTTCTTAAATGATGTCCCATTATCTGAGATTATAGTGGAAGGTATCCCGAATCGAGAAATAATGTTTTCTAGAAGAAATTGACAAATCACTTCAGCAGTAGTAGAGCGAAGGGGAATAGCTTCTACCCACTTTGTAAAGTAATCTGTTGCGGTTATAATGAAGGTGTGTCCTTGAGATGAAGGAGGAGAGATTTTTCCAATAAGATCCAAACCCCATGCGGAGAAAGGCCAAGAAGCTACTTGAGAACGAAGTTCTTGGGTAGGAGCATGAATCAGATTATTGTGTTGTTGACATTGATGACATTTTTTAACAAATGAAAAGGAATCCTTCTGCATAGTTTGCCAATAGTATCCCATACGAAGCAATCTATGAACCAAGGATTTGCCCCCAAAATGCCCCCCATAGGCACCTGAATGTGCCTCTTCAAGAGCAACAGGGATTTCCGACTTGTTAAGACAACGAAGGAGAAGACCATCATAACCCCTTCGGTATAGGACATTAGAAAGAATGATATACCTAGCAGACAGCTTGCGGATTCTAGCCCTAGTGTTCCTATTAGCGGAATCAGGAAAGGTACCATCAGTCAAATATCTTATGATATGCGAGTACCATTCGTCTGAGTCTACAAAGTCACAACATGTTACCAGGCTAGAATCATCTACAATAGCTGGAAAAATAAGGTTGTGAATAACGAATTTAAGATCGACCACAGGGTCCTCTAAAGATACCAGAGAAGCCACACATGCCATTGCATCCGCATGTCGATTATTTTTTCGAGGAACGGGTTCCATAGTATAAGAATCAAAATTTTGTAATAAAGAGACAGCAAGGTCTTTATATTGTGATAATTTGTCTTGTTTTGCTTGATATATTCCTGTTACTTGTCTTATAATCAATTGCGAATCTCCATAGATATGTATGTGTTTTATATTCAGAGCTAAGGTTGCTTTTATTCCCGCTATAAGAGCCTCATACTCAGCAATGTTATTGGTACACAAGAAATTTAGACAATATGATAAAGGAATGGACTTCTTTGTAGGAGAAATCAGAATAACCCCTGCCCCCGATCCCGTACGACACTTAGAGCCATCAAAGTATAACTCCCAAGTTTCATCTTTCTCTATAGAAAGAATGAAGTCATCAGGAAAAGACTCAGGGTTAGGGAAGGAGAAAGGTGAAGGGGCCTCAACTAAGTGATCGGTCAACGCTTGCCCTTTAATTGCTTTTTGTGAAACAAATTTAAGGTCAAATTCAATTAACACCATAACCCACTTAGCTAGACATCCTGATAAATCAGTTTTAGAGAAAAGATGCTTCAAAGGATCAAACCTTACCATGATGTGGACTTCTGAATTTAAAAGATAATGTCTCAATTTCTGAGTCGCAAACACCAAGGCCAAGCATTGTCTTTCTATCGCAGAATATCGGGTCTCATAATCGAGTAAGGTATGACTTATGTAATAAACTGGACATTCCTTACCATCTTTATCATGTTGTGCCAACAATGCTGCGAGAGCATGAGAGGAAGCAGCTGTATACAGAAGGAAGGGTTTAGAAGGTTCAGCAGGTTGAAGAATAGGAGGACTAGCCAAATACACTTTTAAATCTTCAAATGCTTGCTGACAATCCTCATTCCATTGAAAAGTGATATCCTTTTTAAGAAGTTGAGTAAAAGGAAAGGTACAATCCGCAAGCTAAGACACGAACCTATGAATAGCTTGAATCTTTCCTTGTAATCTTTTAAGTTGAGACACATTTCTAGGAGGTGGCATGTTGACAATAGCATCTATTTTCTTAGTATCCACCTCAATCCCACGATGCAAAACTATGAACCCTAATAGTTTTCCACTATCCACACCAAAAACACATTTTCGGGGATTCAAGCGCATGTGATATTTACGAATTCTTTCAAAGATTTGACGAAGGACTTTAACATGATCCATGCGAAGAAAGGATTTGGCCAAAATATCATCAACATAATCCTCTAAAATCTTATGCATATAATCATGAAAGATAAGGGTCATCGCTCGTTGATAAGTTGCATCGCCGTTTTTAAGTCCAAAAGGCATCATTATCCAACAAAACGTCCCCCAAGGAGTGGTGAAAGCAGTTTTGAATTGATCTTGAGGGTTAATAAAAATTTGATTGTAACCTAAAAAACCATCCATAAAGGATAACAAGGCATGTCCTGCCGTAGAATCAACTATCATGTCAATGTTTGGAAGAGGGAAATCATCTTTCAAGGAAGCTTTATTCAAATCTTGAAAGTCAGTACACATTCTTATTTTTTTATCTGGTTTAGCCATAGCGACAATATTTGAAATCCATGGGGAATAGTCAATAGGGCGGATAAATCCAGCCTCCAATAATTTTTCATTCTCAGCTTTAACAAGCAGAGCCACCTTAGGATTCATTTTTTGAATCTTTTGTTTCACGGGCTTAGCATCAGGAACTAAGACAATATTATGAGTAACAATCTTAGGATCTATACCAGGCATGTCAGAATATGTCCAAGCAAAGATCTCAGGGAATTCATGCAATAGTTCTTCATATTGTTTCTGTTCCTCTTCATCCAAACACTTTCCAATTTTAATAACTTTCTCTTTATTGCAAAGGTCTATCTTAACATCAGTGGTATCACTTATGAGAAGATTACTCTGTTGAGGAGTGTCCTTTAACTGAGGGAATTCTTTCACAATCTCATCATTATCAATCTCTTTTCCAAAATAGGCTTCAGTGTTCAAACAATAAGGGAGTCCCCTATTGTGATGATAACGAGGAAGAGTGTCATAGGCTCCCAAGAACTCAGCTAAAGCATCATCGGTAGGGAAGATATCCAAAGCACAGTCACCCGAAGGATCCCCATCAATATACTCAGGGTGCTGCATTGATAGAGATGTAGAATTAGCATTAACACTAATGCATGGTCTTTTAGAAGCTTTAGTACGTCTGCAGGGATTATAGCCAAGTCCAAAGGCATAATTGTGAAAATTAGTCTCTAGAGGAACTCTTATCCCTTGTTCATGAGCACCACAACCTTTTCCATGATACCCATGCTTAGCAAAAATGCGAAAACCACGACCATAACGATCAGCCATTTCAGGAAGAGAAGGTAGTTTTTCATAAGACAAAGAATCAAACTCTTCATAATTAGAGGTGTGAGGAGAAGAAGTTTGAGAGGTGGCCACAAAATTATTACTCATAGATTCAGGTAAGGTTGATTGATTTTTAACTTCTTCTTTCTTTTCAACTTTATGATTTTCAGCTTCTTCCTTCTTTTCAATTTTAATTTCTCTAGAAGGAACCTTATATTCACCTACAAAGGTAGGGTTAAAATCAAGAGATCCCCAATCATCCTCTGCGAGAACCTTCTCAGGATCAAAATCCTTTTTATGTGTAGTTTCAAGTCGAGAAGGATCCTCTTCAGGAGCTCCAGACTTATCCAAAGAATTCTGATCATCGGAGAGCGAGGATTCATCGATAGGTTTCTTGTTTAAAGAGTCATCACTAGACGAGGATGGCTTAGAAGAACTCCCTTTGGAAGTAGATGTTTGTAGACAAGCTTGAAAATTAGTATCACCCATCAAAGTGTATGTCTTATTATTATAAACGAATTTAACTTGTCTATGCAATGTAGAGGGGACAGCGTGCATGCTGTGAATCCAAGGCCTCCCTAATAACAAGTTATATGTTAAATTTCTCGGCATAACATGGATAGGAGTAGGCAAAGTAACAGGTCCTATTGTGAGAGGTAAGGTGATGATACCTAATGAAGTCTTAGCCACATTGTCAAAGCCACGAATGGGACGAGAGTCAGGCTCAATAAGAGACGTATCCACATTCATCTTATGCAATAAATTAATGCTACACACATTAAGGCCAAAGCCATTATCTACTAGTGTTCGTCTTATAGTAGTGTCTTTCATGATAACCACAATCATCAAGGGATCATATTGTTGTTGAATTTCACTAGTAGGCAACTTATCTTGGGTAAACACAATTTGAGCTTTAGGATTCATCACAGAGTTAACAAAAGATGCTATATTACTAGATGTATTCGGTGGAGGAACATTCAAATCTTTCAAGGCATCTTGTAACATTCCATGATAAGCGGAAGAAGTTTGAATCAAATCCCAAAGGGATATCTTAGCAGGGGTAGCTTTAAGTTGTTCTATGAGATCATATTCCTTACCCATAACTTGCGAAATACGGGGAGCTTGAGGAAGAATTGGTTGAGGATTAGGAAGGGAAACTAGAATAACAGGAGGAGGATTAGGTTGCCTATTATTTCTAGTATGATAAGTATGGGCAACCGCATGATAACTCTCTCTAGTTATTTGTTTAGCATAACTGTAAGGACTTACAGTTTTTCTTCCTTGCACGATGATGATTGGTTTATTCGGGGTACGAAAGGAATCATGATCATACCTTCCTTGTACAGTAAGGAGAGGTGATTTAAGAACTTGAAAGGTGGGAGAAGGATAAGCACCTTGGACTTCAAAGAGAGGCTTATTATGTTCATTCAAGTTTATCATGTTAACCAATTTAGAGGCCTTGTTCTTGTTTAAAGATTTCGATAAAGCCACAAAGTCATCAAGAGCATCATCCAACAAAGCATGATCATATCGGTTAAAAGGTTTGTCTTTTGATTCAAAAGGAGACATCTCCTCATAGAGGGGATTATTGAAAACAACCATGTTACTAGATTCAGGGGAAGAGTTGATAGGAATGTATCCTTGAGAGGAATCATTCGACTTATCTTTCTCATCACACCTAAATGGCATAGTAACAAGGTTTATGAGTTTTTGGTAAAATGAAGGTTTGGCATCTTTAGGGTTTAAAAACTCATCTAAAGCTTCATCTAATTCATCTTGGCTATACTCATAATAATCATCAAAAGCATGAACATTTTGCATATAAAAATCTGACATTTTGAAAAGATTGCATAAAATTTAAACACACAATGCAAAGAAACACACTTTTTTTTTTTTTTCTTTTTTCTTTAATGAAAATGAAATGAAAACACACTAAATCTAGATCTAGATCTAACAAATGTAATGCAAGAGGAAGCAATGATAGATTTCACGTCGGGTTCACCAAAATGTGTAGGGGAAAAAGCGAGACTAGGTTAATCATGCCCTAATCCTACCCTTTGACACACATTACGGAATACGAAAGAGCCTAGAGATATCACACAATTGGCTACTTCTTTTGGTGAAAGAGAGAGCCATGGGATATATATTAGGATTTCTATTCCCTTGTTGAAATTGTAAGATCAAGTAATGCAAGTTCAAACCCTAATCCCAAAATGCAAGTATAAACTAATAACAAGATTGCAAAATTGAGATTAAACAATGAACAGCTGTAAATACAAGGATGAAATAAGAATGCAGATGTGTACCCGGAGTTAAAATTAGACTAAAAATGTTTGGGACGGGGGCGCGGGCGCCACTGTCCTGAAAACTGCACCGAAAACTGCTGTTCTGCACTTTGAAACACTGTCGGGAAGCTGTCTGAAAGCTGTCTGTTCGGAGGACCAGGGTGCCCAGCGCCTCTGTCCCAGGGACTAGGGCACCCAACACCCCTGTCCTAGTAGGACCAGGGCACCCAGCGCTCCTGTCCCAGTCTTCTGCTCTGCAATTTGATACAGAGTGCTGTCTCGATCTTCTCTCTTCGAATCTATATCTCACGGCGTCGTCCGAATCCCGAAACCTGCAATGATATCTGAAAAAGGGTGTATGGGTGGCTATATGGGGTTTTACCTTAGTCAAACCCCCGCTTCGGTGATTTCCACCTCCACGAATAGCCAAGTTGTTTTGTAAAATGTATTGTGTGTGCAGACCTAGTGTGTGTGCAAGGTCCTAAAATGCAAGAAAGCAAACTAGAGCAACCTAGAAAGTAAACCCTAATTGCTTGTAAATGATAGTGTAAATGCTCCAAATAAAGATGCAATATGATCTAAAGCATGAATAAATGATGTATTAAAGCTTATGTAAAGACATGAAAACAACATGAAATCATACCCAACCCTCAAGGGAGGAGTACAAGCCAATCTTCAGTCGGTAATCTCCTATTGTTCTTCAATGTCTTCCAAGCCCTAAGTGGATGAATGAATTTGATATATGCTTGATAGAAGGATGTTGAATGTTGTTGAAGTCTTCAAAAATCTGCTCTTTTGCTGCATATGAAGTTCCTAGAAACAAAAATTCGATCCCTTCAAATGAGGAAAGAGAGCTTTTATGTATGAAACCCTAGGTCGTAAATTCGGATTTTGGCCGACCTAGAGATTGAATATCCCACCAATTTCTTGGGGTTAGGCTTTATTTTATGATTGGATCGCGCTCATAAAATTTCGAGAAAAATGTCTGGGACCATGTTGCACTCCGGGCGCCACGGTCCCGACAACTTTTCACCCAGTTTTTAGGGTCGTCGGATATGATGATTTTAGAGAGAATCCCGAAGTTACAGGTGATTTCAAGATGTTTTGACCCCGAAACCAAGCCCCCAAGTTTGAAATAGGACTTAATTAGGGTTTTTGATTAAGTGGTGTATTGGAGGAATAAAATGCGAAGGGCGCGCTTTAGTGAAAAGGGCCCAATTTTATGATGTAGAGAATGATGAAATAGGACCTTAGACCTAATTAATTTGATTAATTAAGTGCTTAAGGAGAAATGCAATGCAGAATGTAAAATGCACTAAGGCAGGTGCTAAACTAGGTGTGAAATTGTACCACCCTAGCAAGTGCGTACAATTTACGACGCTACGGTTACCTTCCCAGGGGTAGCAAAATATCCACCACTGAATCCACAACAATACAATCTAGTAGAGCAATTACAGTGAATACCAGCTCAAATATCAATTCTGGAACTTCTCAAGATTTCACCTATGCATAAGGAAATTTTGGAGAAAGCTTTAGTGGAAACAACAGTTTCAAAGGATTTGGATGTAGATCAATTCCAAAATATGGTAGGATACCTCATAACTCCTCATTGCTTATAATTCTCTGAGAATGATGATGCGTCCTTACAACATCCTCATAATTCTCCCTTACATGTTGAAGTTTCCATAAACAAAACTCATGTCAAACGTGTGCTCATAGATGGAGGAGCTGGCTTAAACATTTGTGCATTAAGTTTGATAAAAGCTTTGGGATATTTAGAAAATGCAGTAGACCCGAAAAAGAAAATAACTATCAAAGCTTATGATGAAGCAAAACGTTCTTCTAAAGGAACTGTGGTGCTACCAATAAGGATAGGACCTGTGGAAAAGGATACATTGTGTCAAGTCTTAGATTTAAACCTCTCCTACAACATTCTTCTAGGAAGACCATGGATTCACAAGATGCAAGTGGTTCCTTCTACCTATCATCAATGTGGAAAATTTCCTCATGAAGGAAAAGAGATCACTATAATTGCAGACTCTAGTCAATATTGCAATAATTTGAAACCCACACAAGATACAAGAGTTCCACATAACAGGGAATCAGTATATCCTACCAAAGAAGTTCAAGCAAAGTTATGGGAAACTTTTGAAGAAAAGCTCAAGTTAAATGATGAAGGAATGGGCAAGTATTCTTTGAATAATTTTCCACTCTCCCCTAAGTCATATGGAAAACCTGTAGATATTCAGTCACAGACATCAAGCAAATCAAAACACATGTTTAAAGGAACCTTTGTTAGTGCTGGAACCCTTGAAAAGGAAAATGAAGACAAAGACATTCTTGCTTGGTTATACAAAGATGAGGATAAAACTATAGCAAAAGCAACAGAAGTTAATATTCCCATAAAACAATATGGTAAAGGATATGAAATCATGCAAAAGATGGGATATAAAGGAAAAGGACCAATTGGTAAGCAACATCAAGTTATTTCATAACCTATTTGTCCGCATTCGCAATCCACAGAAGATAAATTTGGGCTGGAATATCTAAAATCAAATCAAAAGCAACATAATCATTAGCAGCAAAAATGGAGAAAGCAATCAGTTTCTAAAGAAGAAAATTGGCAAGAAAAGCTACATCAAGCGGCCAAAATAGTAGCCAATAAGCAAAAGAAGCAAGATCATGAAAAGAAAGAAGAGGAGACTATCATCAAAGATGAAGAAAAATCTTGTCAACAAGTCCTAAAAATACAAAGAAAGGCAAAATCTGAACAAGATATTCCAAAAGCAGTAAAAATAGAGATGACAGAAATCAAAGAACTCTTTGCACCATACGACAATCCAGAATGGTATAGTGGAGTAATCTTAGATTAGGATTCAGAAACAGATTCCAATGAATATGAATGGGGTCCAGATGCCTTATCCACTACATCAAGAAAAGAACACAATTAAGATCAAGCAACTATCACAGAAGAAGACCTGTCTATTGCAGAACAAAGGATGAGGCTAGAAAAAAGATAAGAAAAACTCAGAATCCAAAGAAAAGAGGCGTATACAAAAAGGAAAGGAAATGACAAAGACAAAGAAGCAATGCCACAAGAAGCACAAACAAAGATCAAATATGCAAGAACCATAGAAGAACTAAGATATAGTCAAGTTGCACTAACTATTAGTCCCAAAGAAGTTGAGTTTGAAAGGAGACAAAATCTATTTAAAGAATCTACTTTATCATGTACACAAATATGTCAACTTCTAAATGCAAATGAGGGCAATCAAGAAGAAAATTGCAGTATCAAAGATGTACGTATGGATATAATCCATTCATTTAAGGGACAAACGTCAATTGAAGAACCACTTGAGTGTGAAATACAAAATGCTAATATTACTCTTGTTAAGACTAATTCGGAAACACTTGAGAAAGACAGTCCTGAAAAACATCTAACCTATGATAATACCTATCCTATGCTAAATTATGATCATTATGTCATGAACATTGAAATACTTAATGATGACAGTGATTATGATTTACCCCTCCTTCATCCTAAACTAATTGATTGGGATAATTTAGAAAAACTCAAACTAAATGTCTTTTCCAATGATCATGTCCTAGCTGTGTACCTTAACGCTATTGAACCCATCCCATATCAGATATCTTCCACTATAGAATCAAGTAATATTTTTCATAGTCAGGAGAATGCCAAACTTTTCAGTTGCAAAAGTGAAATAAAACAAGGAAAGAGACCTATTGTTGAAAATCATTTCATGGCAACATTAGATCAATCAAAAGAGAAAATAAAGGGCGTATCTGATGATGAAAACCTCCTTGAGGCATCAGAAGATGGAAAGTTTGACATTTTTCCTGCATATTTTCAAGAAAGATCTGCTATCCTAATAGAACCAACAAAAGCAGTAAACATTGATACATCAAAGGATCCTAAAATACTTCATTTTGCTGCCTCATTATCAGAAAAAGAAAGGAAAGAGTACATGGAATTCTTTAAGCAAAGACAAATAAATTTTGCTTGGTCTTATGCAGATATGCCAAGGCTTAACCCAGATCTTATCATGCATCATCTTAATGTGGATTTAAAAGCAAAACCTATTAAACAAAAGCTAAGAAAGATGCATCCGCATATTGCTCTCCTTGTAAAAACTGAGCTTAAGAAACTATTGGAAGTAGGTTTCATAAGACCAGTGGCTTATCCAGAATGGGTCTCAAGTATTGTACTAGTATCAAAACTAGATAAGAGCATAAAAATCTGCACAGATTTTAGAGATCTGAATAAAGCATGTCCAAAAGATGATTTCCCACTACCAAACATTGATATCATAGTAGACTTTTCAGCGGGACATGAGATTTTTTCATTAATGGATGGCTTCTCAGGATATAATCAAATCATAATTGCACCTGAAGATCAAGAGAAGACAGCTTTCACCTATGCATGGGGAACATACTACTGGAATATTATGCCATTTGGGCTTAAGAATGCAGGAGTGACATATAAAAGAGCTATGACGATAATTTATCATGACATGATGCATACATTCATGGAAGATTATGTCGATGACATACTCACAAAATCTCACACAAGAAAAGAACATTTGAACATTCTAAGCAAGATTTTTGACAAGCTAGAAAGATATCAATTGAGATTAAATCCAAAGAAATGTGCATTCAGAGTAACCTCTGGAAAGCTTTTGGGGTACATTATATCAGCCCAAGGCATCGAAGTAGATCCTGGAAAAGTTAAAGCTATCATGGAGATGGAGTCACCCAAGAACATAAGTCAATTACGATCTTTACAAGGAAGGTTGCAATCAGTCAGGAGATCTGTTTCTCAATTGGCTGATAGATGTCTTCCATTTACCCATCTTTTACATAAAAATGTTCCATTCAAATGGGATACAAAATATGAAGAATCTTTCTTGCAAATAAAAGAATATCTTATGAGTCCTCCAGTACTAATATCACCAACCAAAGGGAAACCATTGTTACTCTATGTCTTAGCAACAAGTGTGTCATTAGGCGCGCTCCTAGCTCAACATGATGATGAAGGAAAAGAAAGAGCAGTTTATTATATCAGTAGAACACTTGTTGGATAAGAATTAAATTATTCCTCAATTGAAAAGATATGTTTGGCAGTTGTATTTGCAACCCAGAAGCTACGACATTGTATGTTGATTTATTCTGTAATACTAATAACAAAGATAGATCCTCTCAAATATCTATTAAGCAAGTCAACATTAACAAGGAGGCTAGAAAAATGGGTTATGATACTGAGTGAATTTGAAATAGAATATGTTGACCGAAAAGCCATCAAAGGACAAGTCATTGCTGATCAATTAGCTAATGCACCTTTACAAAATAACTTGCCTTTGCACATCGAATTTCTTGATGCAGATATCTTGACAGTAAGTATAAACTTTTGGGAATTATATTTTGATGGTTCTGTAGCGTAGAAATTAGGATTCATCACAAGATAAGTAGATCAATCAAAACGTTAAACATGATAGCTCAATCAAAGAAATACTCATTGCAATGAACCTAATTCTAAAGCACATTCAATGAAGGTATGAAAATGAAGCATTCAAAATGACAATATCATGCAAACCATATGCTTCTTCCATGTGGCTCCATTGTTGTTCTTTCCTCTTCAATGGGTTTGTGGATCTCACCTACAAGTGCTCACACAATTGAAAGCAAAAAGCTCAAGAGTACTAGAACGAAAATTCGGTAGTTTGATAGAAATTCGGACTCATGAAGGATTCGAAGGGATTGATTGAAGAAAATTATCCAGTTTATAGAGAAATTGGAGAAAATGACAAGATTGGTATGATGCAATTCAAATGGAAATTCCCAATCAATATGACAAATTATGACAAATTATGCATTTCCATGCACAATTTGATTGATTGATTATGACACATTTCATGTCAAAATTGATTGATTAATCAATTATGACAATTTCATGACAAATTGAAATGCCACTCCCATAGAATTAGGAGATGAATTAGGAGGGAAAAGGAATTAGAAATTTGAAAATTAGGAAATTGAAATTGATGACAAATTAGGAAATTGGAATTAGAAATTGATGAAAAATAGGATTCAAGAATTAGTGAATTAATTAATAATTTTTCATTTATTAATCAATTCACAAAGAAGAATAATTAGCCAATTAAATAAAGATTTAATTGTAATGAGAAGACATAGGATAAATAAGTAAATTATTTAATCCTAGAGGAAGAAATGGCAAATTAGGTTAAATGAATAAATCATAAAACCCTAGAAGACGAATTAGAAATGCGAAAAATGGCAATTAGGTCTTGATTAAAGACAATTAATGTCGTGATTTTGAATTGATGAATGATCAATGTGATAAAATGATTTGATTGATGAATGCGCCAATTGACGAGGAACAATGACAAATTGATCCAAATTGACATAATTGAGACAGACAATGATCGATAGCGAAATAATTGCAAAATGACAAAATCGACAAGAGGACAAGGATCGGCAATAAAATGGATTGTAAGATGACAAGATTGAAAAGAGGACAAAACCCTAATTAGGATTGACGATGTCCAAAATGATGACAAATAAGCATGCTCATTGATGCAATAAGATAAAATCGATCAAAATCATGACTGGATAATGTTGTCGACAAGACCAAATTTGAGGACGAGATGATTGAAGAATGTAGAAGAATGACTCGATGTTCGCAAATGATAAAGACCAAGTGCAAATCATAGGAGAAATGTTAATGCGACGCAAAAACCTAAAATGAGGCAATGCGCAAATGTTAAAGTATGACCTCGCAAGCGTTGACCATTTTTAAGTGTCTACAGGTTCTTATACTCAATATGGATCAGGTGCAGGAATCTTTTTTATCACACCTCAATGACATACAATTCTGAAATCATATAGACTATGATTTCCATGCACCAATAATACTGCAGAGTATGAAGCATTGGTTATAGGGCTCAAAATGGCCATTGAATGGAATGTTAAAGAACTACATGTCTATGGTAATTCACAACTTGTCATAAATCAAATAAATGATGAATATCAGACAAAGGATGATAAGCTTATGCCATACAAACAGCTAGTGGAGGAATTTAAAGGGCACTTTAAAGAAATCACATTCACCCAGATCCCCAGAAATGAGAATAAAGCAGTAGATGCAATGGCTACAATAGCATCTCTCTTGCAAAATAAAGAGAATCAACAATGTTACAAATTTCTCATGGAAGATATCTTAACCCTTACCATCCAATCCTAGCATACCTATCGAATTTGCCATATATCAAGAACCAATGAATCCTTATACAGTCAAATCTACCAATATTTGAAAGATCACATCCTTCCTCTTGAATTATCTCGTAATCAATGAAGAAACTTTATCCGTCAGTCCTCTCGCTATACTATTATTGCTGATATCCTATATAGGCATGGCCTAGATGGTACATTATTGAGATTGTTGGCATTATAACAGACAAGAAGAAGGTTGGCATTCCAAATACAATGAGAGACTGTTGGCATTTCTTAAGGATATTGAGGAGGTTGTTGATGACTATGGATATAACTGATTAAAGATGTTTTACTATCTTGATTATTATTTTGCCATTGATGTCAAGAAATTGATTTTCTAATTTAGTATGATGTTGCCATATCTTAAGAAGTATGATTTGATGAGTATAAAGATGTTGGTAAAAGACACAGAAAGAATATGATGAATAAGGGGATAAGTTATTTAATGGGCAACTATTACTGAGTTAGACAATGATGAGATCATGATGTTTAGATTGTTTTGATTTCCTACATATGCTATTGTTTGAAAGGTTAATACTATACTATGTTACTGAGCAAACAACCTAGTCGATAAACCCTAAGGAACCTAGTTGGTAAAACCCTAAGGTTATCACTATCGGTTAATGAAGGCAGAATGTCTACCAAGTGAAGTTTAGTATTCACCGAGTTGTTACCGAGTTACAACCGAGCAATAACAGAATGCATTAAATGTTTACATGTGATATTTAATGAAGGAAGCTGATGAGCTGGAGCGGATTAAATGATTGGTAAGCTGTGTATGAAGATTGTTAAAGAATCTATGGTAAAGAAAGATCGGCAGGAAGATCTACAGCTCAGATTGAACCGCAATACCCTAACACAAGTTCCAAGGTGAAAATGCAAGTTCTAAGGCGGGGTAAAACATTTTCAAATCAAAGGATACATTGAACCTGGACAAGATTGAAGATTTGATGGCTATGATTGATCATGGGAAATGTGATCAAGGAGATTAAGCGGTTGGAAGATTGTTTATAAATAGGAAACTATTTATAAACAATGTATGCAGGCAAGTGTATGCACAGGGATGCTACATAGTGATTACCAAGCATAGAAGCTTGAAGACCTGTTAGAATAATAGAGTATAGATGCCTAGCAGATAGACAAGATTAGTTCTATGTCTAAATTGTATTGAACAAATAGGAATCTACTTTAGCATTTTTAGATGTGAAGTTGCAGACATATTTTTATTACTATTATTTTGAGAAGTAGCAGAAAATCTCTTAATCGAGTGGACTTAACAGTCTTATTTGTAAAATCCTCTAGCAAGGTGACATTCTTATTGAGTGTTTGAAATCCTTTAACAAGGTCACTTCTAACAAGGTGAAGATCCTAACAAATCTGAGGGAAATCCCTTAATTGGGTCACATCTAGCAATGTGTTTGTAATCTTTAACAGGATTTGTTTTTAACCGAGCATACTCTAGAAGAGTATATTTCTTAGTGGGTCCAAAATCCCATAGTGGTTTTTCCCTATTTGGGCTTCCACGTTAAAATCTGGTGTTATATGTTTGTGATTTTATCTATTTATGGGTCTGCATGCATTACTATTTTTCTGATGAGGTTACTGAGGTTGAATTTGTTGTTTTTATTGAAGATTAAGTTTGAATGATTCAAACCCCCCCTCTCATATTGTTAGCTTGGCATTTGTACTAATAATATTTAGCATCAAAACTATCAGAGATGTCTTGGAAAAGATGAATCTGAGAGAGTTCTTAATGACATTCATGTGGGTATTTGTGGTACACACTCAAGTGGTTTAACATTGGCTAAGAAACTTATCCGTATAGGTTACTTTTGGCCTACCATGGAAAGGGATTCATTCACCTATGCTAGAAAGTGTAAACAATGTCAAATTCATGGAAATCTAATTCATGCACCAGGACAAGAGTTATATCCTATGACAGGATCATGGCCATTTTCGCAGTGGGCCTAGATTTGGTAGGAAAGATCAATCCCTCATCTTCTAATGGATATAAGTTCATTTTGATTGCTACTGAATATTTTACTAAGTGGATTGAAGCAGTGCCTTTAACAAAATTGATAGGAAAACAAATATCATCATTCATCTTGAATTACATAATCTATCACTATGGCGTTCCTATGACCATTATCACTGATAATGGAAGACCATTTAAAAATCAAGATGTAAAAGAGCTATGTGAAAAGTTTCATATCCAACATAGGTTCTCTACTCCATATTATCCACAAGGTAATGGTCAAGCTGAGGCATCAAACAAAACTATTTTAAAAATCTTGAAGAAAATAATTAATGAAGCTGGAAAAGACTGACACATTCAGTTAAATACTGCTCTTTGGGCATATTGAACTAGTGTTCGCACTCCAATAGGGGAAACTCCATATTGTTTGGTCTATGGATCTGAAGCTATATTATTTATAGAAGTAGAGATATCTTCTCTGCAAGTATCCTTGCATGGTCTTATACTAGAAGAAGAACAAAGAGTCTCTCGACTCCAGGAACTAGAACTGATTCAGGAACATCGCCAAAATGCAAAATAACATTTAAAAGTATATCAACAAAGAATGGCAAGAAGCTATAGCCACAAATTCAAGCCATGCATTTTCCAGATTGGAGACATAGTTCTAAGGGAAAATCCAAGAAATCAGCAAGATCGGGAAAAGAAGGGCAAATTTGAACCAAATTGGCTAGGACCTTTTGTCATAGTAGCAACATATGGATCAGGAGCATACAAATTATCTACTCCAAAAGGTGATTGGTTTGATTAACCTATCAATTCTATCCATCTCAAGAAATTCTATGCTTGAGATATAAAGTTTTGAAAAAATCAATAAAAAGTATATAAAGTTCTGAAAAATTCAATAAAAAGCATATAAAGTTCTGAAAAAATCAATAAAAAGCATATAAAGTCATGAAAAAATCAATAAAAAGCATATAAAATCTAACAAAAATGCAATAAATTTAGATGGTAAAAACCTGGCAAACAAGCACTATCTACAAAGTGAGATCCTCCATCTATGAGATCGCTTTATGCACCTATCCACTCCATCCTATCGCATCTATCATATATCCTAGCTTATCCATTTCGATGAACTATTTAGCAAGAAATATGCAGCTTACCAATAGTTATCAATCTTTGACATACTTGTCGTAGTCACTATCTTAGATTTTATGAAAATCTATCAATCTGCATTTCTATTCCGCCATTGTTTGGATCTTGATCAATTCATACATCCATAATAAATTTTTGTTTCTGCTGGGGGCAAAATCCAAATTCCTTTTGCTAAGGTGATCTTTTGAATATTTAAAAAATCCAAAACATTCGAAAAACTTAGAAGAAAAAAAACAAAAACACCTAGGATATGAAACAGATAACGAGCAACAAAGCAACAAAAATCAAGGCATTTCATCAACAACTGAATCATGAAACTCAAAAACTGAAGAATCAATCAGCAAGCTATACAAGATTATCAAAGATCATTCATCAAGATGATTATATTAGTTAATGACCATTAGAACATGTGAATGACATACAAGATTCAGTGGTTATATCTTGATTTTATTACTAATCATGTACTCTATGCGACTCAAGGATGTCCATGACTAGAGAAGCTATGATGGGGCATGATTATTTTTCTTTGATTGTTGTTTGTGGTTTATCTCTTACTATGGTATGAACTTGTCTCAGGATATGATCGACAAAAGGTCAAGGAGGACGTTCCAAGTCATTCATGAAAGGAGATACTCCTTGTTTGTTCTGCAAGCAATACTCAGGTCAACTTGACTCATTATATCAAGTTGCTTGTATTAACTTGCTATATCAAAATCCATGTAAGCAATACTCAGGCCATCTTGAATCTTTGTGTCAAGTTGCTTGTATTTTTTACAACATTTAAGCTCAATGATGAAATCAAGCACTGTTAAAAGATCGCATATGAAGAATGGCAACACAATTTTTAGTTAGATGATTTTAGATTATAAGCATTCATTTATCAGTTAGATTATAAGCATTCATTTATCAATTGCATTATAAGCATTCATTTATCAGTTGCATTATAAGCATATCATTTCATTAATGAATCAATGATCATAAATAGAGATTGAGTATACTTGGACAAACAAAAACAATTTGCATTTAATCATTATAGGTGCATTCATTTTTAGAATCATTTTTAATCATTATCCATTTCATTTAGTTTCATTTTATTATTGCATTAGTTTGCATTCAATTAAATGCATTTCATTCATCATATCATCATTATTATCTACATTATCATTTCATTAACGATCATTTAGTTGCATCTTTGCACTTAGATTCATATACATTACATATAAAAATCAAAAACATTTCATGTAGGTCATTTGCATTTACATAATCATAAGCATTAATCAATCATGCATTTGCATTTGTATCATTTAGGTTAAGTAATCATTTTCATTTGCATCCAGGATATCTAAAATCAAAAATCAACAAAAGCATTTATCATTTCATCATCATATAAAGCATCATCATCAAATAAAGTAACATGCATAAAGATCATATCATTATCCATCTACTCATTGCATCCATAAAAGCAAAGCATCTAAGCATATAGATCATCATAAAACAATAACAGTCCAAGTATACAATGATATTAGATAAACAATACAAATGCCCCAAATCAAGTCACGGCTGTCCTGTACCACTACCACCTGACTCTATCCATCTCTGTGGCTGTGGGCGAGAAGATCCTCCAGATGCTTATCTCCCATGCTCACCACTCCTCTGAGGAGGTCCCATGACCCCACCACTGCTAGTATCCATCAATACGGCAGTCTGATAACTACCTATTCTCTGACTCTCTCTAACTACCTCCTCATATCGTTGTCGCCAGTGGGTAGTCTCCTTCCCAACTTGAAATAGTGCTCTAATAGTGTCCGCTAAGAGAGTACCCGATCCAACCTACTGAATATGATCCAGAAAACCCTGAGTATCCTGTTGTCTCCTAACAGTTGTGTCTCTCTCAATCATAAGAGTCTATATTTGTGCTCGAAGCTAATCAATCTATGCTCTCAGAATATCAATAGTATCATGCTCTGGCACATCATGCTCTGGTATAACTACATCTGGCATATCCTGCACTGGTGAAACCTGCTCTGGTACATCCTATTGTGGTGCATGACTATCAATCCCCTCACCACCAACCTATCCAACTGCTGGAATCTCAGTCTGAGTAACTCTCTGAACCCGTTGTCTAATCAGGGGAACATGATCCTCAGGATCCTCATCATCACCACCATGAGCTGCAATAACTCTAGGATCTGGCTGAATCTATCCAAAATCAATACCTCTCCCACCCTCTCTCCTCTCAATGGAAATCCTCTAGGTGGTCTCATCCCTACCCTACCAGTATCCCTCCCAATCCGTCTACCATCTCTCCCACCCATAGGACGAGGTCTCTCAATCCTGCTAGCTAGTCCAAATGGTCCTCCGCAGACTCTCAATCGACGTCCTCTCCGTCCAGATCCACCACCACCACCTCCATCCCCATCATCATCTCCACATCTCCTAGCCTCATGAGTAGCTCTAAGCTCTCATCTATGTCTTTGTCTCTTGATAATAGGATCGTCTGAATCATCATCATCATCTCCTCAGCTAGGAAGAGGATCTGTTGGATCCGTAATCCGAGGAAATGGATGTGCTAATAAATACTGAGCATATTCTGCAGTAACCCTAGGTTCAAGAATGTGTAATCTCATATCATATGCCACTCTCAGAGTAGCAACAAACTCTGCACGAGCAATCTCAAATGACAAAGATGGTCCCCAATCTCGCCTATCTCTGTATCATCGTGCATATATCGTCACACTAGTAGGCATAGGCTGAATGATACCAAACTGTCTCAAAATCTGACCAATCAACTGTCCCTCAACAATGAAGGGTATACGACCAATGAGATATCTACTATGCATGATAAATGGTAATGTCTGTGCATCATCCATCCATGGCTCACAATCAACATATGGTCTCCAAGTGATGCTATCCAAAGAATCAAGAACCCAACGCCAATACTCCATCTTACCCAGCTTGGGCTGAGTAACAACACCTACATAAAAATAAACATATGGATGCCTCTCTCCACAAACTCTGTGATGCATAGGCCATGCAATAGCAATATGCTCCCAACACTAGATCTGTAATAAAGTGCATCTTGTCGATAAACTAGCACTCTCATCATACACAACCTGGTGAAGATCATGATATAAATGTGCCAACATGCAAACACCCCAAGCATATCGTGTCCAATGCTACATCATACTCAGAAGAACCTCGCCCCATCCAATAGAAAAACCTCATGATCGCCTGTCAGGACATATGAATCCTCCAATCAAACCAACCAGAATAACATTAAGAGTCTCATAGTACATCACCATATCTACCCATCGGATCTCACCTCTATTGATGCTCTCATCAGCAAACACAACTCTGCAAGCCTCCATCCCAACTCAATCCTAATAATCATACTGCACTAGCTCACTAGTCACCGAGATATGAAGAATCCTGTAGACATCCTCAAGAGTAACACTAATCTCACCCGTCGGCAGGTGGAAAGTGTTATGCTCGTTGTGCCATCTCTCGGCTAAGGAAGTCAACAATCCTCTATTATGTGTAATCTGAAGAATAAATAATAAATGGCATAAACCATAGGCATCTATATGTCTAATCTCAGCCTGGGACAACTCTGGAACTAAATGACGTATGGCCGGTAATTTCTCTTGACATTGGAAAACATCAAGTTTCTCCTATTTTTCAAGAGAAATCAATCAATCAAATCAAACTAAATCATTCGACCAATCAAATCAATCAATCAAATCAAATCAAAAGCTACTCAATCATCAAATCTATCAATCAAGCTAATCAAAAGCTACTCAATCATCAAATCTATCAATCAAGCTAATCAAAAGCTACTCAATCATCAAATCTATCAAATCAAGCTAATCAAAGCTACTTAATCATCAAATCTATCAATCAAGCTAATCAAAGCTATCTTTCAGATCTATCAAATCATGCTAATCAAATCTATCTATCAAATGATCCAAATCAAGCTACTCAAAGCTACTTATCAATCTATCAATCATGCAATCATTCCAATCAAGCTCTTATTTTCATCATCACTATGTATTACACATGTTAAATCTAATCATTCAAGTGATTTTTAGCTTTTGTCCCTATCAACAATCTCAAATTTAAACAAAAGTGCTGATCTATTGAGCATATGTGCTAAACAACGATGCATATGCTCTATTCTAAGCAAAAGCGATATTCTATCAAGCATATGCACTAAACAATGATGCATATGCGCTATTCTATGAAAAAGCACTAACAATCTAAGCATATGCGCTAACAAATGAAACAAAAGCGCTAAAACACACAAAAGTGCTAACATTCTATGCAAAAGCGCTAACATACAAAGCAAAAGTGCTAAATCAAGCATTTGCGCTAACCAAAATTGCATATGTGCTAAACTAAATTGCAAATGCGCTAATCTAAAGTTGAAAAAATCAAAAAATTCAAAAATTCAAAAAAGAGTGCCTAAAACATGAAATTTTGAACAAAAACTTGAAAACAAAGCTCGGGATAGGAAACATACCAGATAACCATACTCGATCGGTCACTGATATCATCGCACATGCTCAAATCGATGGTTCTCCACGGGAATCACCATTTCACCACCTTAGCAAAAAAATATTCTCTCCAAAAGCTGACAAGGATAACAATGAAGTTAAAATTAGCCTTAGTTAATTTTATATTTACTATTTGTAGAGTCGTTAATTTCCAATGGGGCAATTTAATTTGTTATTTTTACAAATGAATTTAATTGACTAAAATTTTTTATCACATTATCATGAGATTCATCATTCAAACTAAAATTTTTGACAATTTCATGATCAATCCCCTGAGGGGGCACACAATCCGAATTTTCAATTTCTATCAAGCACTATCGAGACTTGATTTAATCTTTGAAACAATGTTGTCTTCACATCATTTCAAAGAGGGGCAAAATGTATACACCTAAAAATTGGCTATGAGCAATTAAATAAATATTTAATATTTATTTAATAAATATTCGTCTATTAAATAGTTAATTCGAAAAGATTAATTAATTTAATTCATTTTCACATCTTTCTATTAATTAATATTTTATTAATTAATTCATTTATCCTATTCTTTTAATTAATTAAATATCTAATATTTAATTATTCCTCTAAACCAAGTTAATTAAATATCTAATATTTAATTATCTCCTCCAATCAATTAAATATCCAATATTTAATGGTTATTCTCCTATCCTATAGTCTCAAATATTAAATAATTCTTAAATTATTTAATATCTCTTTTCCAACTCATCCTCTATCTCCACTTCATCTTCCCTTTGCCAACACATCAAACATGTGGCTAAGGAAATTACTATTTCTTAAATATTAATTCATCATTTAAATTCAACTTCCCAAATTTAATGAAATTGTGAACGTACACATATTTCATAACTATCTTCTATATTTTCTCCAACACCCCCTACATCTTAGGAAGGACTTGAGTCCACTGGTCCTCTCATGCCTAAATTTCCTCCAACCATCCCTAGATTCTCTCAGTCAACAACCCAGTCAAGGTGAGATGAGTGACACTTGTCTTCTCCTTCCCCCTTTCTCTCAACCTTCACCTTTGCTCATAGCCATTCAAATCTATAGATCTGATCATGACCATTGATCTGAGCCACATCATCTAATCCTCTCAAGGTCTATGAAATCAGGAGCTTCAGTTGAGAGGAAGTTAGTCTTCAAAAATAGTCTTCAAGCCAATCTTATGCATCCGTGAGTTTTTGAAGCAAATATCAAATAGTAATAGCAATTATCATATAATATAATTTAGCATAATCATGTAGCTTTGCATATCATACTATCAGTTAACTGCAAGTTATCAGTCCATTCTTCATATGCCATCTTGGAATCTAACAATGCATTATCTGAGAGCACACCATCTGCAACTAGGAACATTGGAGATAGGACACAATGAGACATAAGTCATGAAGGTAAAATAGTGTTTTATATTAATATTTATTTCATGCAGTTTCATTGGTGGATTTTGGATTTCCTGTATGCATTTCCATTGTATTTTGTGAAACTAACTTATTATAGGTAATATTCTAAGGATGAAATTCAAGCTCACACATTTTACCATTGTATGCATTTCCATTGTATTTTGTGAAACTAACTTATGTTTTGGTAATGAAATATGTGTACGTACACAATTTCATTAAATTTGGGAAGTTGAAGATAAATGATGAATTAATATTTAAGAAATATTAATTTCCTTAGCCACATGTTTGATGAGTTGGCAAAGGGAAAATGAAGTGGAGATAGAGGATGAGTTGGAAAAGAGATATTAAATAATTTAAGAATTATTTAATATTTGAGACTATAGGATATGAGAATAACCATTAAATATTGGATATTTAATTGATTGGAGGAGATAATTAAATATTAGATATTTAATTAACTTGGTTTAGAGGAATAATTAAATATTAGATATTTAATTAATTAGAAGAATAGGATAAATGAATTAATTAATAAAATATTAATTAATAGAAAGATACGAAAATGAATTAAATTAATTAATCTTTTTGAATTAACTATTTAATAGACGAATATTTATTAAATAAATATTAAATATTTATTTAATTGCTCATAGCCAATTTTTAGGTGTATACATCTTGCAAGGTCCAAACTTCCTCATCAGCAACTTGTTATAGATTCCAATTGGAAATCTCTCTTTTCTCTGATACACCATCACTTCATCGCCTTTCTTTGTATTAACTCCGTTTTCTCTTGTTCTTTCACCATTATTTCTCATTTCTTCTATTCTACCTCCCCCCGAGCTTCTTTCTCTTTTTTAAGAGATGGCTCGATTTTTCAAAAAAAATTAGCCCATCTCTCGAGAGGGCATACCACCCACTAAATTAACATTTATGGGGCATATTTTCTCATACCTATATTTCTTTCTTTGAAACAACACAATAAACTGCACCGTCTCAAAGAGGGGCAAATGTAGGCACATAAATCTGTCCACTTAATTAAATAAATATTTAGTATTTATTTGATTATTTAACCATCAGTCAACAATTAATTAAATTGATATTTAATTAATTCATCTTGAACCTCTTCTGCTATTAACTAAATAAATTATTCAATTTATTTAAATTAATTTATTAAACCATACCCCAAATTAATTAAATGAATAAAGCATATTTGTTTAATTTAACCCCCTTTCCTCATTTAAATAAATAAATAAATATCCCCCCACTTGCATTCTCCTACAAATGCAAGTTGCACAATTTTAGTTGAAATAAATGAATTTTATTTTAATTAAAATCCTATTTTCTCTCACCCATCAAACCCACGTGCATCCTAAAACCCCTTCTAGATTCTTCGAATCCTCCTAATTAGGCTAATCCCCCTCCCTAATTATTGTCACATTCTTAAGCAAAGAGAAGTCACTTCTCAAAGCCTCCAAAGTCTTTGAAAAGCATTAAAGGCTTTTTATCCTCCAACAAATTAACCTCCAAAGTCTTCCAAACCATTAATGGTTCTTAAATAACCATTTATGGCTCTTACACAACCATTAATGGTTAAACTCAACTCACCCACATGGTTAGAGACTTTCCCTCTAACTCAACCCCTATTTAACTCATGGGTCTCTTCAAGCATTTATTGCTTTGACCATGGATATCCCCACTAACTCTTGCACAAGAGTTTGTCCATTGGATAAAGGCATTATTCATTGGATAAAAGCTTTATTCATTAACTCAAGCCTAACCAAACCCTCCCAAGGTAACCTTCATGTCTTCTTAAGCATTTAATGCTTCTTCCCTCTCCTCTCAAGCCATCTCATGTTGACATTTGTCATCATGGGATTGGGTTGAAAGTCATCACATGGATCACAAACCAATCAATCCTAGCCCTTGTTAAGATTACTCAATCTTGACCATCCATTGCCCTATTTTCCTTATAAATAGAGCTCCCATTCCTCATTTTCAAATATCCCGAAGTCTTTGTGCATCAAACTTATAGACATTTTAAGAGAGCATTTAGGAGCATTCGCTTTGTTATTTTTCTAAAATTAATATAGACTAATTAGGTGCTTTCTCATAGTAACTTAATTACACTTGTATATGCATTTGTTCTCATTTTCATAATTATCTTGAATCTTCAGAAGACATCCATAGTTAGTGTTAAAAATTGAGAGCTACACTCATGTGGAACTTGGAGAGGAGAGGAACAAGGGAGGACAACTATGAGCATTGTGGGAAGCATCTTAGGGGTTTTCTTTCCCTCTTTCATTTTTGTCTACTTCTTCTTGTATGCTTTTTATCTCTCTTGATATGCATGTTTATGATCATAGGCTCATTTGTGTTTCATTTTTGTTGTCACTAACATACTAATGATTTTTCTTTTGTGCCTTCCTCTTTTTGACATGCATCACATGCCATTGTACATTGAATTTCCTAATGCAAACATTCTAACAATAAGTACAAAATTTTGGGAGTTCTACTTTGATGGTTCTTATACACAATATGGATCAGGCACCGAAATTTTGTTCATTACACCTCAAGGCAACACAATTCCAAAATCACATAGACTGTGATTTCCATGCACAAATAATACTGCAAAATATGAAGCATTGACTATTGCGTGGAATATCAAGGATTTACATGTCTATGGTGATTCACAGCTTATCATCAACCAAATAAATGATGATTATCAAACTAAGGATGACAGGCTTATGTCCTACAAATAGTTGGTAGAAGATTTTAAAGAACACTTTGAAGAAGTGTCATTCACTCAGATCATAAGAAATGAGAATAAAGCAGCAAATGCAATGACTACAATAGCATCTCTCTTACAGAGTCAGGAGAATCAACAATGTTACAAATTCCTAGTGGAAGATATCTTAACCCCTACCATTCAATCCCAACATACCTACATGATTTTTCATATATCTAGAACCAGTCAATCCTTATACGGCCAAACTTATCAATACTTAAAAGAGAATATCCTTCCTCCTGACCTATCCCGCAATCAGAGAAGAAATTTTATCTATCAATCATCCCGCTATACTATTATTGTTGATACCTTATATAGGCAAGGTCTAGATAGCACTTTATTGAGATGTCTCGAACAAGAAGAATCTGAGAAAGTTCTTAACGAAGTTCATGCTTGTATTGTTGGTACACACTCAATTGGATTAACACTGGCTAAGAAACTTCTTTGTATGGGTTACTATTTGGCCTACTATGGAGAGAGATTCATTCACATATGCGAAGAAATGCAAATAATGCCAGATCCATGGGAATCTCATCCATGCACCAGCACAACAATTGCATCCTATGGCCGAATCATTGCCATTTTCTCAATGGGGCCTTGATTTGGTAGGTAAGATAAATTCTTCATCTTCTAATGGACATAAGTTCATTCTGATTGCTACTTAATATTTCACTAAATGGATTGAAGCGATACCTTTGACAAAAGTGACAGGAAAACAAATATCATCATTCATCTTGAATTTTATAATATGTCGCTATGGAGTTCCTATGACCATTATCACTGATAATGGACGACCATTTAAGAATCAAGATGTGGAGGAACTATGTGAACGATCCCATATCCAACATAGGTTTTCTACACCATATTATCCATAGGGAAATGGTCAAGTTGAGGCATCAAACAAAACTACCTTGAAAATCTTGAAGAAAACAGTCAATGAAGCTGGAAAAGACTGGCACATTCAGCTAAATCCTACTCTCTGCACACCAACAGGGGAAACTCCATATTTCTTAGTCTATGGATAAGAAACCATATTAACAATAGAAGTAGAGATACCGTCTCTATGAGTTTCCTTGAAAGGTCTTATACCAGAAGAAGAAGAACGAGTCTCTAGACTTCAAGAACTTGAGATGATTAAGGAACATCACCAAAATGTAAGAGATCATTTGAAGGTATATCAACAGAGAATGGCAAGAAGTTATAATCACAGAGTCAAGCCACGCATTTTTCAGATTGGAGATATAGTTCTAAGGGAGAATTCAAGAAATCAGCAAGACTGAGAAAAGAAGGTTAAATTTGAACCAAATTGGTTAGGTCCTTTTGTCATAGTAGCAGCATATGGCTCAGGAGCATACAAGTTATCTACTCTTGAAGGTGATTGGTTTGATGAACCTATGAATTACATCCATCTCAAGAAATTCTATGCTTGAGATATAAAGTGCTGGAAAAAATCAATAAAAAGCATATCAAGTCCTAAAGAAATCAGTAAAAATCAGAAAAGCAAAAAATCCCTAAAAAAAGCATAAAACAGTGAAAACAAAAAAAATCAAAATATGGAAAAACTGCAATAAATTTAGATAGTGAAAATGTGGTAAATAGACGCAATCTAAAAAGTGAGTTCTTCCATCTATGAGATCGCTTTGCGCACCTATCCACTCCATCCTAATTACATCTGCCACTTCCATCAGTCCTATCTCATCCTTTTCATCTTTCGCATCTATTGCTCTGAACCATTTAGCAGGAAATATGCAGCTTACCAACATTTATCAATCTTTGACATACTTTTTCGTAGTCATTGTCTTAGATTTTATCAGAATAAATCATATTTTCATTTGAATCCCACCATGGTTTGGATCATTCTTCATACATCCATAATAAAGTTTTGTTTCTACTAGGGGAAAAATCCTAATTCCTTTTGTTAATGTGATCTTTTAAATCTTTGAAAATTCAAAACATTCGGAAAACATAGAAAACAAAAACACTTAGGATTTTAGAATAGATAATGAGTAACAAAGAAATGAAGATCAAGACATTTTATAACAACTAAATCGTGAAACTCAGAAAATGAAGAATCAACCAGAAAGTAATAAAGGGTTATCAATGATCATTCATCAAGATGATTATATTAGTTAATGACCATGAGAACATGTAAATGACATACAAGATTCAATGTTTATATCTTAATTTTATTGCTAATCATGTACTCTATGCAACTCAAGGATGTCCATGACTAAAGAAGCTATGATGGGGCATGGTTATTTTCTTTGATTGTTGTATGTGGTTTATCTCTTATTAAGGTATGTACTTGTCTAAGGATATAATCGGCAAAAGATCAATTAGGATGTTCCGAGTCATGCATGAAAGGGGATATTCCTTGTCTATTTTGCAAGAAATACTCAGGTCATCTTGATTCATTATATCAAGTTGCTTGTATAAACTTTCTATATCAAAATCCATGTAAGAAATACTCAGGTCAGCTTGGATCTTTATGTCAAGTTGCTTGTATTTTCTTAGAACATTTTAAAGTTCAATGATGAAATCAAGCACTGTTGCAAGACAACATATGAAGAATGGAAGTATCATTTTAGATCATTTTTAGATTATCTCATTATTCATCTACATTATAAACATTTCATTTCATTCACAGATCAATGATCATAAATAAAGATTGAGTATACTTGGACACACAAAAACAATTTGCATTTGATCATTGTAGGCGCATTTATCTTTAGAATCATTTCAATCATCATTCATATCATTGCATTAGTTTGCATTCTATTAAGTGCATTTCATTGATCATGTGTATTATATCATTATTATTTGCATTAGGATCATTATGATTGTAGTTCTTTTTATCCATTCAAGTCATTTAGTTGCATTTTTTCAATTAGATTCATAATCAGTATAAGCATTACATATAAGAATAAAAAACATTTCATATTGATCATTTGCATTTCAAGATCATTATATGCATACAAACCAAAAATAAAATAAAATCAATCATTCATTTGCATTCTCATATAGATCATTGCATTTGCATCATTTAAGTTAGTAATCATTTTCATTTACATCCATGATCATCAAAATAAAAAATCAAAAGCATTTTTTTCATTTCATCATCATTGCATCATATAGAGCATCATCATCATGAAAAGAAAAGAAAAGATTGTCATAACATCATCCATGTAATCAATGCATATAGATCATCATCATATAGAGTAACATGCATAATAAACCAAAAATCATCATATAGAGTCCATGTCTGCATATAGATCATCATAAAATAATAAAAATTCCAAGTATACAATGATATCTGATAAAAAATACAAGTGCCTCATCAATATAAATCAAGTTAAGGCTGTCATGTGCCACTACCACCTGAATTTGTTCGCCTATGTGGTTGTGGGCAAGAAGATCCTTCAGATGCCTGTCCCACATGATCACCACTCCTCTAAGGAGGTCCCATGACTCCACCACTACTAGTATCCATCCTCACAGTAGTATGACAGCTACATGCCCTCTGGCTCTTAGCAACTAAATCCTCATATAATCATCGCTAATGCGTTGTCTCCTTCCCGACCTGAAATAGTGCTCTGATGGTATTAGTTGAGAGAGTACCATATCTAGCCAACTGAATGTGATCAAGAAGACCCTGAGTATCATGTTGTCTACTAACCACTTTGTCTCTCTTTGTCATGAGTGTCTGCACCTGTGCTCTAAGACTCTCTAAGGTATCCTTCTTTGGCACATTTTGTTGAGCAACATGACCTTGAATCCCCTCATCTCCACCTCCCTATCCACCTACTGGAATCTCAGCCTGAGTAGCTCTTAGAACCCATCGTCTAATGAGAGGAACATGATCCTCTAGATCCTCCTCCTCTCCACCATGAGCTACAATAACCCTAGGGTCTGGCTGAATCTGACCAAAATCAATGCCTCTCCCACAACCCCCAACTAGTCCAATGCTCCTGCCTCCTCCTATAGAGGGTAATCCTCTCACTGATCTCATACTCACCCTTCCAATGTCCCTCCCAATCCATCCTGCATCTATCTCACCCATGGGAAGTGGTCACCCAATCCTGCCAATTGGTCCAAAAGGTCCTCCATGGACTCTTAATCAACCTCCTCTCCGTCTGGGTCTCCTACTGCCTCCGCCTCCATCTCCTCCCTCATCTCCCTCACCTCCGGCCTCCTGAGCAGCTCTAAGCTCTTGTCTCTATCTCCATCTCCTAATGATGGGATCATTTGAATCATCCTCCTCATCTCCTGAGCTGGGAGGAGGGTCTATTGGATCAGTAATCCGAGGAACAAAGTGTGTAAGCATGTATTGACCATAATCTGCAATCACCCCAGGATCTAGAATGTGTAATCTCAAATCATAAGTCACCCTAGGAGTAGCCAGAAACTCTGCACGTGCTATCTCAAAAGACAAAGAAGGTCCCCAATCTTGCCTATCCTTGTACCATCATGCATATATAGTGACAACAGTAGGCATGTGCTGAATGATACCAAAATATCTCAAAATGCAATGAATCAACTGTCGCTCAATAATGTATGGAGTACGACCAATGAGATATCTACTTTGCATAATATATGGTAATGTGTATGCATCATCCATCCATGGCTCACAATCAATATAATCTCTCCAAATAACACTATCAAATGAATCCAGAACCCTATGCCAATACTCCATCTTACCCAGCTTATTCTGAGTAAGGATACCTGCATATAAATAGACACATGGCTACATCTCACCATGAACTCTATGATGGATAGGTTGAGTAATAACAAAATGCTCCTAACACTAGATCTGTAAAAGTGTGCATCCTGTAGACAAACTAGCACTATCATCTAAAACAACCTAATGAAGATCATGATACAAATGAGAAAGCATGCAAACACCTCACACATATCAAGTTTGATGATGCATCATGCTCTAAAGAATCTCACCCCAACCAACATCAAAACCTAGAGATCTCTTGTCTGGACAGATAAACCCCCCTAATCAAACCTATAAGAATCACGAGGAGAGTCTTGTAATACATGATCATATCCTCCCATCAGATCTCTCCTTTGGAAATGTTCTCATCACCAAATATGGCTATGCAAGCCTCTGTCCCTCCATGATCCTGAAAATCATATTGGACTAACTCACCATTCACGAGGATGTGGAGAATCCTGTGGACATCCTTGAGTGTCACACCAATCTCACCAGTGGGCAGGTGGAAAGTGTTATGCTCACTATGCCATCTCTCTACTAAGACAGTCAACAATCCCCTATTATGGGTAATATTCGGCATGTATAACAAATCATGTAATCCACAGGCATCTATGTGTCTAACCTCAACCTGTGTAAGCTCTGCACTAAGTGGTGCATAGCCAGAAATTTCTCTCGACACTAGAGAACATCGAGTTTCTCCTGTTTAACAAGAGAATTTGATCTCTATCAATCATCAATCATCTATCTATCAAATCCAAAGAGATCACTAATCTATCACATCAACAATTGATAAATCTTTTCAATGAAGGAAATCAGGCTATCAAATCAATCTAAAACTATCAATCATGGTTTTCTATCAATCAATGAGTTCAATCAAACTCTGCTATGCTCTTCATCAGAAACTGCATCAGTTTTGTAGAGCTAATCTATCAATCTACCAGTCATATCAAATCAAATCAATCATTTATTCTATCAATCAAGACATCAAAATGCCTAAATCAAATCATCACACAATGAATTTTAACATGAAAAAAATCAAACAAATTCATTTAAAACAAAAGCGCTAACCTATTTAACAAAAGCGTTATTCTATTAAACATGGGCGCTAAACCATTCAAAAGCACTAACCTTTTCAGCAAATGCGCTAACCAATAAGTCAAAAGTGTTAAATCAATCAAAAATGCTAACCTTTTTCACATTTGTGTGAACACATAAAACAAAAGCGTGAAATCTACGAAAGCGTTGTCATACCGAGAAAAAGCGATAACCAAACATTCATATGCGCTAACTTAACAAAAGAAGAAACATACAAAGCAAAAATGCAAACCAAAAAAGCAAAAGTGCTAACATGCACAATCAAAAATTGGAAAATTAAAAAAACAACCTAAAACGTGCTAAAAAGCAAGGAAATCAGTATGACTACTTGAAAAAAAGCTTGGAATAAGCTACATACTCGATAAACATAGTCAGGAGGTCATTGATATCATCAAACGTGCTCAAATCGATGGTTCTCAAATAGAATCACCATTTTGCCACCTCACCAGGACAATTCTTTTCACTCCACAAGCTGACAAGGATGCAAATGAGATTAAAATTAACTTTGGTTAATTTTATATTTACCATTTGGAAGGGTAATTAATGCTTTTGAATGGGGCAATTTTATTTATTTTTCACAAATGAATTTAATTGAAGGACCTTTTCAATTATCGTGTACCCAAAAAATTTCAACAATT
This sequence comes from Cryptomeria japonica, assembly GCF_030272615.1. Classification (NCBI taxonomy): domain Eukaryota; kingdom Viridiplantae; phylum Streptophyta; class Pinopsida; order Cupressales; family Cupressaceae; genus Cryptomeria; species Cryptomeria japonica. The sequence goes on along the minus strand of NW_026728836.1, from coordinate 1,621,324 downwards.
TCACAATCAATCTCATGAGGGGGCTCACAATCAGGATTTTTATCTCCATCAGGCGCATTATCAAGACTTGATTTAATCTTTGAAATAGTGTTGTCTCGACATCATTTCAAAGAGGGGCAAAATGTATACACATAAAAATGGCTATGAGCAATTAAATAAATATTTTATGTTTATTTAATATTAATTCTTCTATTAAATAGTTAATTTGAAAAGATTAATTTATTTAATTCATTTCATGTCCTTCTATTAATTAATTTAATTGAAACATTTTATTAATTAATTCATTTATCCATTTCCTCTAATCAATTAATTGAATATCCACTATTTAATTATTCCTCTAATCAATTAAATATCTAATATTTAATGATTATTCTTCTATCCTATAGTCTCAAATATTAAATAATTTCTTCAATTACTTAATCTCTTTTCCAACTCACCTTTCATCTCCACTTCATCTTTCTTTTGCCAACTCATCCATCATGTGGCTAAATTAACTCAACAAAATTAAAATAAATAAAACATTTATTAGCCACTTATCTTCAACTTCCAAAATAAATGAAATATTGTGTACGTACACATATTTCTTAACCTTCTTCTATATTCTCTCTAACATCCCTATATCTTATGAAGGACTTGACTCCACTTGTCTTCTCATGCCTAAATCTTCTCCAACCATCCCTAGATTCCCTCAGTCAGCAACCCAGTCAAGGTGAGATGAGTGACACTTGTCTTCTCTGTCCCCCTTTCTCTCAGCCTTCACCTTTGCTCATAGCCATCCAAATTTGCAGATCTGATCATGACCATTGATCTAGGACATGTCATATTATCCTCTCAAAAGTATATAAAGTAGGAGTTTGAGTTGACAAAGAGATAGTCTTCAAGTTAAAATTTTGAATAAAACTTATGCATCTGTGAGTTTTATCTTGAAGCAATTTAGCAATTTAGCATTTCTCATTTAGCATAATCATTTAGCTTTAAATCATTTGCATTGCATATCATAGTATCAATTAACTATCATTTATCAGTCCATTCTTCATATGTCATCTTGGAAGCTACTGGTGCTTGTCTAAGAGCAAATCATCTACAACCAAGAACAGTGGAGTTAGGACACAATGAGACTTAAATCATGAAGGTAAAAATAGTGTTTTTATTTTATATCAATTTCATGTAGTTTCATTGGTTGAGTTTGGATTTCCTATAGCATTCCCTTTGTATTTTGTGAAACTAACATGTTGCAGGTAGTATTCTGAAGATGAAGTTCAATTCGAAACACTAACAACTTATGATCATCATGAATCTATGCTATCTGATAAGGCTTAGGGTCAATATTTCCAACTTCAATTTATTTACCATTTCTTCTAAAACAAGATTATCTGAACTACCACTTGTTGGCAATATATGATGGAATTGATTATGTGTTGCATTGATGTTTTGTCATTGATGTCAACACTAGCTGTTATGGTTGGTTACTGACATCGGCAGACAGATTTTGGCTACCAGTAGAAGAACTTGTGTTACCAGTAGAAGGGACTATCAGTTTGATGCTATTGACATGTTTCATGTTTGGTTTGATGTTTCTAGAGTATGTTTTGGTCAATTGGTTTTGAGTTGGTGATTGGATGCTATCATACACTTTGTAAACCCTTACCGACATGGTTTAAGGTTTTACCGACAAAGCTTTTACAGAAGATCTTTGACAGGATGCATAAGTGGTGTTGATACGTCTTCTAGATGGAATTTAGGATGCAGGAGATGATCTTTGTTCGTGCTTCAGCTGATTGGAGACATTGCTTTGGCGTGGAGAATCTATTTGGGTCTGGTACCTATCTAGGTTATGCACCGATATCATGTTACGTGTTCTCTACATATTACTGGGATGATTTGTGGATTGGCTAATGTTGTTTTGGTCTTAAGCCGACATCGCATATCATTGTTGTAGACACCTAAAATTGTCTCGTCTAATTAAATAAATATCTTTATTTATTTAATTATTTAAGCCTAATTCTTCTATTAATTGAATAAATCTTTATATATTTAATTAATTCATTTATCCTCTTCTAGCCTTATTTCTCATTTAAATAAATACATTTATTTATTTCAATTTTCCTTTCCTAAATTAAATAAATATTTTATTTATTTAATTGATCCCACTTCCTCTATTAATTAAATAAATCTTTATTTATTTAATTAATTCATTAGCCTTTTCCACCTATAACACATGTCATTCATCTCTTAATTCCTACACTACCTACCCTCTCATTATTTTCTTATTTCTTCGACCTACCCTCTAATCCTAGCCAATCATTTATCTTTTACACCTCTCAATCTTATCCCTCCATTTCTTATAGTGTCTTCTATATAAGGAGATGATTCCTTCATTATCAACCCCCAACTACGCTTTTGAACTTTCATATGCGATCAAGCCTACTTGTAACCACATTTCCGTTCTTTGTTGAGCTCTTGTGCACATATAAAATCTGAGAGCAAATATATCAAACAAGATCAATGGAGATAGGAAGAATGAAGATTCAAACCCTATTGGACATGTGATGGTATAATCTTTGTGATTTTATTTGATTTGCATTGTCTTAGGTAATCTTCATATGTTATGGTGGATCTTTGTTGTTGTTAGGCTAGGGTTTTGTGGTTGAATCCATTTTAGTCTTTCAATATTGTTGTTTCCATTTTTACCATAAACATTTTGGCATGCCCAGTGGGACATGGATTTTTTTTAGATTTATGTTTTTTGCAGATTTTTCAAACCTATATTGCGGTTTTGTAAAACAATTTGGAGAATAACCTTGTGCAGCTAGGGTTTTGGACACAAAATTAAGATCTTGACAAGATCTGATTCGATTTCACAAATGGCTTGGAATTTTTGTACCAAATTTTGTTGGCAGGTTGAAGACAGTATCAAGAGCTCTCAATCCAAAATTCAAAATTTTTGGAGCACATTTGCATTTTCTCTGATTTTGTTTATGAATTTTCATAAAAAAATAATTTTGAGAGCAAATCAGAAAATTTTTAGCATTTCCTTACATTTTTGGAAATCTCTCAGAATTATACACAGGATCTATTCTTTATGATTTTAATTTTCATGCAAAATATTTCCTTAAAAATTAGATCTTTAAAAATTAGGGGTTTTCATTATTTTGATCAGATCTCACAAACGGCTTTGAACTTGGGAATCAAATTTTTTTTACAAGTCAAAAACATTATCAGAGGTGCTCAGTAGAAAAATCAATTTTTTTGGAGCATATTTGAATTTTCTATGAATTTGTTATGCATTTTCATAAAAAAATATTTTTGAGAGAAAATGACCAAATTTTTTGGATTTGTTTACAGATTTGGAAATTTCTCATTATTATACACAAGATCTATTCTTTGTTATTTTAATTTGGATGCAAAATAATTCCTAAAAAATCAAATCTTTAAAAGTTAGGGTTCTGCATTATTTTGATCATATCTTACAAACTGCTTGGAATTTTTGTAAGAATTGTTTTATGCACGTTTGAAATGCTATCAAGAGTGTCCAGTAAAAATTTCAGATTTTTTGGATCAATTTTGAAGTTTCTATGATTTGTTTATGATTTTTCATAAAAAATTAATTTTTGGAGCAAATTAGAAACTTTTTTGGATTTTCTTACATTTCTGGAAATGTCTTGAAATTTAACAGGTGATGTGTTTTTTATGATGCAAAATAACTCATGGAAAATCAGATTTTTAAATCTATAAAAAAAAGCGTCTTGTCGAAGGCCCCTATTTCACAAAGTCTTTTGGATCTAAAATTTACCTAACTTGTGTGCTTGCAGGAGGGGTATTATTTCAAAACTACTAACAAATCTTTGTTGCAAAATTTTTGGCAAGGGTTTTTGATCTTTATTGTGTGGCTTGTTTTTCATAGATTTCCAAACACTTCAATTGGTGTACTGAAATTGAACCAATGTCTTTTGTGTTTATCTTTAGAGGGCATGTCTCCCAGTGTGGTCATTAGGGCTACTAGTGAAGAGAGAACTACCCAAGAAATAGTGAGGAAAACCCACCTCTTCTGAACCACTATAAATAACTATATCCAGGGTGAAAGTCATGGGTAACGTGTGCTGATTAGTTCATACCGACACTATGTCTCCCCATAAACCCATTTGGTCAAATTTATTTGATAAGTTCTAGGGCATGACCCCTACTAGCTAGGAGCCTTCTGTATTTACAAAGCTGAAAGTGCCACATGTATGGCCACACAAGCGGATGAACTTTCTAGCACCTTTTTGTTTTAGAAAGCCAAAATCCTTCAAGTTGTTGGGGCAGGAGGTCGGACCTCTGGAGTGGCCCACACACATACAATTCTTAGTAGAGACAAAGTTTGCCATGGGGATTTTTCATGGGGACTGATGCTTGGCTACCTCGGAGAAGTGAGTGTCGAGGGTGGAGCTAGTGGGGTCAAGCATCTAAGTATCTGCTCTGAATAGTGTAGCCTTAGGGGAAACCCCATGTGGTATCAACAACTATTGTCCTGGCCAACCATAAGAATTATGCTTGTCTTCTTTTGAACATTCAAACATTCAAGATCAAACATCAAAACATTGTGTCTTTTGTGCCTTCAAGTGTATGCAAAACATCTTTTACATCAAACAACACACTTTCTTTTGAGTCATTTTGAGTCTAAATACTTGCAAACATTGAGTCCTTATCAACATTGTGTCCTCTTGTGATGAAAAAAAATAGTCAAAAATTTAGATTTGGTCACAACAAGCAACGTCACAAAACTTGAAAAATTGCACTTAGTTTCTGGAAACACGTCTGTGTCTGATAGAACCACGTCTGTGTCACTTAGCCGAGTCTATGAAGTGTAGAAATGCGTTTGTGTTCTCTTAAGAAACATTACATTTACAAAATCTCATAAATGTGTCTGTGTTGGATAAAACAGCGTCTATGTTGTTTAACTGTGCCTGTGAAGTATACATGCACATCTATGTTCAGAATTGGAAAACTTGTAGTCCAGCAAACATGAGCAGTCAGTTTCAGCATTCTTGAGCTTCCTAGGTTATTTCTCTAGGTTTTCATCTTGAAATCAGCTTATTTCTAGGTCTCACATAGTTCATCATTGCTTTACATCTTGCATTACATTCACATTTGTCTAAACTTGAATCAAAAGGTCAGTTTATTGTCCTCATCTTTCTTTGTCAACGCAATACATACAACAACATTTTGCTAAGTGGTTCCTCATCAAGGTCTATCAACTTTGGGTCTCATTTGGTCTTACTTAGAGTCAAGGTCAACTTACCTCATCAAGAGAAACTATCATCTCTTTGGAAGCCACACTTACTCTACTACATACATACTTGGTCTTACACTTTGGACATTGCAAGCACACTTCAGATTCATTTACATTCCATCAGCTCTTGGTCTTCCATACTCTTTCCATTTTCATCTAGTCTCACACATCTTTGTCAATAGTTCATGGTTGAAACCCATTCCCAAAAATCTAGGAGAGAAACTAAAGAGGTTTAAGAGTCCGTAAACATGAGTGCCTATGAGTATGACAATGATGTCTTTTTCAATTCTGATCATACCACATTACCTGACATGAATTCCTATAGAAACATTCCAAATGTTGAGAACATGGACACTAAAAATAACAATAATACACACAATGACAATATGGACAACTTTTATGTACATTCAGCAGAAGTGGAAGACTCCATTATGGATCCCCATTTTAATCGATTGGTTGAGGAAATAATGAGGAGAGATAGACAATATTTCTTACAAGTGATGTCGCAAAGTGGAGCCAAGACCCCTCATGATTTTGACATGTCTCGAATAATGGAACATCGGCCTTTGCAACAACCTCACCTCAACATGGATCAAAGGAGGCCTAATAGTGGAGGAAATAGAGGACCACATCTTGTTCCTGAATCACCTTCATCTTTATTTCAAAAACCCAAGGTCCCCCATACACATGGTCAAGTATATGATACTCACCTTCACAGACCATTATGGAAGTCTTACGCATAAAAGTATACTCAATCGCATACCAATTCTAAGGACCAACCACCAAAGCAATTGGATATCCAAAAGCATGATCAAAATTTGGACACAAGGAAAGCCCGTGTCAAATTTGGGGGCAACACATTAGAACAAACTCATGACATGCCTGTAGAGTATGGTATACATGGACAAAACAAATATTCCATTCTTTATTATGCCTCCATACCAAGTGGTCCATATACACAGCATCATTATAGACCTCCTCCATATGAACATGTGTATGATCAATATCATCCATATATGCAGTATGCTCCACCCCCACCCGGTGGCTCAGGAATGGGATATGGTCCAAGAAGTTGGTCTCTACCTAAGAATAATTTGGAACAACAAATTAAGGATTTACAAAAGAAAATGGAGGACATAAATACACTGAAGCCAACTTATACAATGAGAGACATATGTCCCTATCCATTTGACAAAAGCATTCCAATGCCTCCATTTCCTACACACTTTGTGACACCCAAGTTTGATAAGTACAAAGGAAAAGTGGATCCTAAGGCACATATAAGACAATTTTTCATAGCTTGCATTGAGGTAGCAGCAGAAGAGACATATTTGATGATATTATTCCCATAGAGCTTAGGTGATCAAGCTATGGAATTGTTCTCCCAACTCCCACCTTGAATTAAGTCATGAGGTGACTTAGCAAAGGCATTTATCCAACATTTCTCATACAACATAGAGATAGATATATCAGTCACCACTTTGTGCAACAGCAAACAAAGGGATACAGAGTCTTTGTCATCATTTTTACAAAGATGGAGGAATTTAGCCAGCAACTACTCTTGTGAAATTCCACAAAAACAAATGGTAGAGATGTTCACCCAAAATGGTAACAAAGACATTGGTTATGACTTGAGAAAATCTTTTTTGTCCACCTTCAAGGACATCATTGAAAAATGCTTAGCAACATAGAAGGTCCTAATTGAACAAGGAGTAATTAAGATATTCAAAGAAAACAAAGAGGACTTTAAAGGAAAAGACAAGCCAAGATTTTGGAACAAGAACAAGAACACAGTCAATGATGGTGTTTTTGATGCCAATATAGTGCGACCCAAAATTGTTTTTTTTCTGGATCGAGCTCTACAAACAACCAAGTGAATACTCAAACAACTTCCAAATCACAAAGGAAGTACACCCCATTGGGAGAACCACTTGATTCGGCTTTCAAGAAGCTAGTGGCAAACAAAATAATAGCAATTCTAGATTTGCCTCCATATGAGCCAAAGGTCAAACCAAATTGGTGGAATGACGATGAATACTGTGAATATCACAAGAGCAAGAGACAGAAAATAGGAAATTGTCATCGACTGAAGAACATCATACAAGATCTTATTGATAGAGGTGACATTGAGATCGAGGGACACTCATCCAGTCAAGAACATGAAATGTTTAAAGAACCAGTCCCAAAACATGACAAGGGAAAAGCCAAAGCCACAGATGAGTAGGCCAACTATACCAGAGCATCCTATAACTATGATCCAACTGTCAATCACATTTCAATGGATAATTATGTCTCTACCATTATCATCAAGGGAAAAACACCTGAGAATTCTACCCAAAGACCCAATGTTGTCCTGAAAGGCATCAGATCTTCTTTCAAACCTATGTCTGAACATAATGTTACAACTCATCAAGCTAAATTCACTTTGCAAGGTGCTCCAACTAAAAACATTTCTTCCTCATCAACCAAACTTAAGTATGACCTTGTAGAACAGTTAGGGAAGATACCCGCACTTATCTCAATCCTTGAGCTCTTACGCATATCCCTTGCACATAAGGCCATTCTGGACAAAACCTTGAGAGACACTTATGTCCCCACTAATCTGAACGTGGACCAGTTTCAAGCCATGGTGGGATACCTTTCCATTCCACACTCCCTTACATTGACAGAAGATGAGGATGCCTTTTTGAGCCAACCACATAATTCACCTTTACACATTGAAGCCTTCCTACACAAACATCGAATAAAATGAGTCCTGATAGATGGAGGAGTTGGTCTCAATATATGTACTTTGAACAAAATAATACAATTGGGATATTCAGACAAAGCTATGAATGCTACAAACAAATTACCATCAAGGCATATGATGATGAAGAGAGATCCTCCAAAGGCACAGTCACCTTGCCTCTCAGAGTTGGGCTAGTTACAAAGGATGTGGTTTGTCAAGTCCTAGACCTCGATCTCACATACAACATAATATTGGGACATCCTTGGATTCATGAGATGAGGGAAATCCCATCTACATACCACCAATGCAATGAGTTTCCTCACAATGGAGTTGAAGTAATAATTAATGGTGATCCTAATCCATTTATATACTACAATAACTTGAGACTAAAAATTGAGACAATCATTCCAAGTAATAGAGAAGCTATCCCTTCTTCTGCATACATTGACCCTGAATCATTAAAACCTTCAGCATCAAAACATGGTGAGCTTAAAGGGAAATATTAGGACAAAGGAATGGGTGAATACACTTTGAATCAAACCATGTGCTTACAACAAGTTATGAGTTCGCCAAAAGAATATGGATGACCACATCCTTCTAAACGGGTATCTATCATTACACTCAAATGGGATCCTACTATCTTCCAAAAGTGGGATGAAATGGAAGAATAAGACTTATACAAAATGCTTTACAAAGACCCTGAAGATGGTACACAAGATCGCATCAGCATACCATGTGAAAAATATGGCAAAGGATTCAAGATCCTACAAAAGTTTGGGTATGATGGTAAAAGTCCTCTCGGCTTAAGAAAGGAAGGTATCATTCAACCTTTGCAACCAGAATTGACATTTAAAAAAGAGGGCTCGAAAGGGCTTGGTTTCATATCTTCCAGGGTAAATACTTGAAAGGCAGAAGAAGCATTACAAATAAAGGCTTCCAAAGATCAACAAGAGAACTACTATTCCACCAACTCTAATGAATAGGAATGGGGTTCGGACAAATACTCCTATGACTATGAAATCACTGAGACATTTAGAGAACCAAGTGAACCCACAGGAGAAAAGGAATTTTATAGAAAATTAAAAGTTGGTCAAGAAACAACTCCTGAGGATCCCACATAGTCTTTTCCTCTAGGTTCTAGGTCGAAATCATGAAGGATGAGGACACCCGTCCCCAAATGCACTTTTAGTGATGATAATTTAGACTCGTTCATGATTGAGACAAATGAGGAGAGTGCCAATGATGACCTTGACAATTACCTCAACATACTTGAATATAACTCCATCTTCACCCTTAGTCTCACTGACTTTGAAAACATTGAAGGCCTTCCCCTTGTTCACCACCAACTTATTGACTCAGACCATGAAGGACCTGTACAGTTCAACACATTCCAAAATGATGAATCCTTTATTGACTATCTAGGCATACGAGATGATCTTCCACTTGGGGACCATAATGCGGGATACACTATAGAACTCATTAGCATGGCATATTTTGGTGAGGGTGTTGGACCTTCGAGTTGCAAAAATATAAAAATAAAAACAAATCATGGGTCTTATGGTGAAAACCACATTGTGGCACTCTTTGACCCCAAAAAAGTAAAAAGAAAGGACATATCTAAGGGTGAAAACCTCTTTGAGGCACCCAAGGATGGAAGGCTCGACATTCTCCTGACATCAAATGAAGAAAAATAATCTATGTTAGTAGAGGAGACCATCAAAACAAACATTGGTACAGAAGAAATTCCATATAACATATTCCTAGCACAATCTCTAACAAAGACAGAAAGACCAAAGTTCATAAGTTTCTTCACAGAGTGACGAATTAATTTTGCATGGTCATATGCTTATATGTTGGGACTGGCAAAACCAGTAAAACAAAAATTGAGAAAGATGCATCCACAAGTGGCATTATTAGTTAAGGCAAAACTTGGAAAATTATTGGATGTTGGATTCATATGCCCAATTGATTATCTTGAATGGATCTCCAACTTGGTACCGGTCAGTAAGCCCAATCGCAGCATTAGAATATGTATAGATTTCAGAGACATTAACAAAGCTTGACCTAAGGATGACTTTCCATTGCCAAACATCAACCTAATTGTAGATCTCATAGCAGGTCATGCAATGTTATCTTTGATGGACAGATTCTCTGGTTTCAATCAAATCAAAATAGCATCTGAGGATTGGCACAACAAATCATTTACTTGTCCCTGGGGAACTTTCTACTGGAATGTCATGCCCTTCGGGCTAAAGAATGTAGGCGCTACATATCAAAGATCCATGACTACTATCTTTCATGATCTCATGCACGTAACTATGGAAGATTATGTTGATGACCTCTTGGGAAAATCAATAGATAGAGATACACATTTGGACATACTTTCAGTCATTTTTGATCGGTTGGAAAAATACAGAGTAAGACTAAACCCCAAGAAATGTGTCTTTGGAGTAATCTTTGGGAAGCTCTTGGGATTCATTGTCTCAAAAAGAGGAATTAAAGCCGATCCAGCAAAATTCAAGGCAATCCTAGAGATGCCACCACCGTGAATATCAGTCAACTTTGATCTTTGCAAGGGAGACTCTAGTCCATACGAAGATCCATAGCACAACTTGCAGATAAATGTCATCCCTTTTAGCACTTGCTACACAAAAACATCAAATTCAAATAGGATGATAATTGTCAAAAGGATTTTCAGATACTTAAAGATTATCTTCTGACTCCACCAGTCATGATGCCACCAGTTCCAGAACAACCCCTGTTACTCTACATATCAGCTACATCAATAGCACTGGGGGCACTCTTAGCACAACAAGATGCTACAGGTAGAGAAAAGGCAGTCTATTACATCAATTGTACTTTGTTAGGCTATGATCTAAACTACACACCAATTGAGCATGCATGTCTCATTGTGGTCTTTGCTTCACAGAAATTATAACACTACATGCTAACTCATAAAACTAAGTTGGTCACAAGGATTGATCCATTGAAGTACCTTCTCAATAAAGTGACACTTGCTGGTCGATTAGCCAAATGGGTGATGCTCTTGAGTGAATTCGATATTGAATATGTAGACAAAAAAGAAATAAAAGGACAAGCTATCACAGATCAGTTAGCAGATGCTCCTATGATAGATGATGCTCCTCTAACTTCAGAATTTTCAGATGAATCCATCTTGGCAGTATCACACACAAAGCCTTGGCAACTATACTTTGACGGCTCATACACACAACATGGTGTAGGAGCTGGCATCCTCTTTATCACACCTCAAGGGGATTCCATTCCAAAATCATATCTATTATCATTTCCTTGCACTAATAACATAGCAGAATATGAGGCATTAATAACTGGATTACGAATTGCAGTTTAGTGGAAGATCCAAGAACTTCATGTTTTCGGAGACTCTTAACTTGTAATTCGTCAAGCAACTGATGACTACCAAACAAAGGATGAAAAATTAATGCCTTACAAAAGAATGGTGGATGACCTAAAGCAACATTTCATGAAGTTAACCTTTGAGAAAATACCAAGAGAGTAGAATCGAGCCGCATATGTCGTGGCTACTATTGCCTCACCGATCGATCTACCGTAGAATGAAACCCGCTATGAGTTCTTGGTGGATAACCTTTTGGTTCCCTTATATGAGATCACTCCTACTGAGATGATATGTGTCGTTGGTCCTGATTCCTAGTTATACGGTTCCATTTTCACATACCTTCGTAACAACATCCTTCCTCCTGACTTATCCAGCAATCAACGTCACACTTTCATTCGCCAATCTTCCCGATACATCATTTTAGCCGATATCCTATACCATCGAGGTCTAGATGACACTCTTCTTAGATATTTAGAAAGGGACAAGGCTCAGATTACGTTATGTGAAGTTCATGAAGGGATATGTGGTCCACATTCCAGTGGTCCTACCTTAGCCAAGAAACTCATCAAGACTGGATATTACTAGCCCAATATGGAAAAAGACTCATATCAGTTTGTCAAGAGATGTAAGAAATGTCAAATTCATGGAGACCTTATTCATGCACCAACACAAGAACTTCAACCAATTTCGACTCCTTGGCCCTTGTGTCAGTGGGGACTCGATCTCATAGGCAAGATTCACCCTCCTTCTTCAAATGGCCACAAATTCACTATCACTGCCACAAAGTATTTCACAAAATGGATTGAAGTCATGCCTCTTACACAAGTCACTGGAAAACAGATTGCTACATTCATTCTCAACTACATTATTTGTCGGTACGGTATTCCTATTTCCATCATCATTGATAACGGACTTCCCTTCAAAAATCAAGATGTTCGTGAACTTTGTGTTCGCTTCCATACTACCCATCGTTTCTCCATGCCCTATTACCCCCAAGGTAATGATCAAGATGAGGCGTCTAATAAAACTATCCTTAAAATCCTTAAAAAGACAGTCAATGACGCTGGCTGTAATTAGCATATCCAACTCAATCCCGTACTTTGGGCTTATTGCACAAGTGTTCACACACCTACAAGAGCCACACCTTATTCACTTGTCTATGGCACTGAAGCTATCTTGCCTTTTGAGTTTGAGTTACCATCTTTACGACTCTCTTTGCAAAACATTATTAGTGATGAAGACTACAGGGTCTCTCACTTATAGGAACTAGAACTATTGGATGAACGAAGAAAAAATTCTTTTAATCATCTCAAGGCTTATCAACAACGAATGAGTCGCAGTTACAATCAGAAGGTTAAGCCTCGCACATTTGAGGTAGGTGACTTATTTCTCAGAGAAAACCCTAAAAATCAGCAAGACAAAGAGAAAAAGGGAAAGTTCGAACCAAATTGGCTTGGTCCTTACATCATTACAATAGCCTATGGATCTGATGCATATCAGCTCTCAACCATAGAGGGCAAACATTTGGAGGATCCTATCAATAGCATGCACCTTCGCAGGTTTTGCACATATATTGTTAGAATATCCTAATTCAAAAATACAAAAATACAAAAAATAAAAAAATAAAAAAATACAAAAAAAAAATCATAAACATAAAAAATTGTTACTTGGTGAAATCCTGGCAAATGGGTGCCTTGTGACACAAAAAATTGAAAAAATCAAAAAAGTCAAGAGAAATAAATTCGTTCAATAGTGAAAACCACTTTGGTGGTGCCCTGGGCAAATACCATGGTGAAAACCGGGTCACCGGCACCATGTGTAGAGACATTGCTCCTCCCTCCTTCAGAATTCAATCTCATCCCTTCACTTTGCACACACTCACAGCCTATCCATCCATAATAAACTTTACACATTCCCATCATGGCTTGTTATTGATCTACCCAAGATTGGTTAGTCATTCATAAAAAAAAAAACTTCCTTTTCACCCCTTTCCATCCATAATAAATCAGCTCCTATTTGTGCCTAAGGCAAATCCTACATCTAGTAATGGGTGTGGAATTGAGAGCATCACACATTCTGAGGAGTACAATTTCTTCCAGTTTTTTTCAGTCTATCCGCGCATAATCCACAATAAAGCAACACTTGCATTGCAAATTTACAATAAAGTTTTCTCTTCTCTGCAATAAAGTATCAGTTGCATGGATTCAGTCAGTTTCAAATGAGACACAATAGCAACAATGGGCTTCAACAAATTAACTATTTCAACAGACTCAGACAACATTATGGTTTAGTTCTATCTATCCTTTTGTGAATGAAAACATTGTGACCACAATCAAATAGACTTATACAAGTGACAAGAGACACTAAACTTGAGGACTACAGTGGATGTTGGTGTCAAGTCTTGGTTTTCTTTTGATTTTATCTTTTTGGTGACATGCCTTTTAGCTTTTCCAGGATGTCTCTGACTAGAGATTCTATCTCTAGGATGTCTTTGACTAGAAAGGCAAGGATGGGGTATCGTCACCTATTTTTCTTTGTTGTCTATGGATTGTCTCTTAGTAATGCTACAACTTGTCCAAGGATATGAGGACACTGAGAGTCTAGTGTGAATTGGGGCATTCCTTGTTTGCAATTGTCTAATCTCCATGCAAATAGGTACAATGACTTCTGGGTCGAATATATATCTAGATTGTCATAACCTATTTGCCATAATAAATCTCAATGATGATAATAGCACAAGAAGCTCTTTCACTTCCATATCTTCTATCTTTCATCCCCCTTTCTTGATTGACCTCCATCTTCCTTCTTGAGTCCATGTAGCTTGCTATCATATGACTGAGTATAATGACATGCCAAAAATATTTGCATTTCATGTAGTTTGCACCTACATTACCACATATTAGCATTTCATACATACATATAGATATCACAATTGCATCACATCCTGCACACAACACATATTAGCACATTTTACATTCTCACCATGTAAATAGTTATTTAAATTATCATATTCATATGCATTTTATACATTCACATTTGCATATGCATAACATATTAAAAACATAAAAGAACAAAACATATTGCATTTCATCATGAACATATTTGCATCCATATCATAAGCATCACACAGGTACACATGCATGTAGCTACCACAAGGATGAATCCTCTCATGTATATATCTCAAAAATCATAAGTGTCATGATACAATGATGTCAAAATCATATGGCTACAATCATTTGAAGGTGTCATCATACAAAATGGTACAAAACTGATACATAGGGAGCCCTCTAAGGCTATCATGAACTCCCTCCCTCGAAACTAGCTAGCCTCAATGGAGTCTGAGCCCTGGAAGGACCCACCCCAGGATCATCTCTCCTACCCCTTCTATCTAGTGGTGGTGGAGGACCCATGACCCCACCACTAGACACCTATCTCCTGTCTCTCCCTCCAGAGGTCATCGTCATTCATGATGGTCTCTAGAAGCTCCTAGCCTGCTGATCTGGTGGCACTACTCCATAATACAAGTCTCACCAGTAGGCTATCTCCTCCCCTGCCTGTAGAACATAGATGTATCCTACCCCTGTGTCCTCTATTGCTTGCCTCCCTACCCACAATGTTATCTCAGCCTTTGTATAGCGTTGAATAGCCTAATCCCTTTCCTGCTCAGTATCCCTCAGCTGTCTCCTGAGTCTAGTTGTCTCCCTCTCTAGATCCTGGATCTCATCTGTATGTCCCTGACATATCTCCCTCAAGGATAGTAACTCATCCTCCTCCTCTCTCTCCTCATCCTGTCCTTGTGGCTACTCCTGTCCCTATCCCCATCCCTGTACCTGTCTAGGAGCCCCTCACTACATGATCCTACTGAGCCTTGTTGGAATTCCTTTTACAATGAGAGATTATTGGCATTTCAATAAGGATATTGAGAAGGTTGTTGATGATTATGGATATAACTGATTAAGGATGTTTACTGTCTTAATATTATTATTTTGTCATTGATGTCAAGAAATTGATTTTCTAATTTAGTATGATGTTGCCATATCTTAAGAAGTATGATTTGATGAGTATAAAGATGTTGGTAAAAGACATAGAAAGAATGTGATGAATAAGGGGAGAAATAAGTTATTCAATGGGCAACTATTACCGAGTTAGACAATGATGAGATCATGATGTTTAGATTTTTTTGATATCCTACATATGTTGATAATTGTAAGGTAATACTATACTATGTCACTGAGCAAAGAACCTAGTCAGTAAACCCTAAGGAACCTAGTCGGTAAACCCTAAGGTTATCGCTATTGGTTAATGAAGGCAGAATGTCTACCGAGTAAAGTTTAGTATTTACTGAGTTGCAACCAAGCAGTAGCAGAATGCATTGGATGAATAAAAGCATTATTTAATGAAGGAAGCTGATGAGCTGGAGTTGATCAAATGATTGGTAAGTTGTGCATGAAGTTTGTTAATGAATCTATGGCAGGAAGATCTACATCTCAGATTGAACCGCAATACCCTAGCACAAGTTCCAATAAATGTATGCAAGTTCCTAGGCAAGGTAAAACATTTTCAAATCGAAGGATACATTGAACCTAGTCAAGTTTGAAGATTTGATGGCTATGATTGATCATGGGAAATGTGATCAAGGAGATTCAGTGGTTAGCAATTGTTTATAAATAAGGAATTGTTGATAAACAGTGCATGCCAGAAAGTGTAAGCACAGGGATGCTACATAGTGATTACCAAGCACAGAAGCTTGAAGACCTGTTCGATTAACAGAGTATAGAGCCTAGTAGAAGGACAAGATAAATCCTATGACTAGGAAGTATTGAGGAAATAAGAATCTTCTTTAGCATTTTAGATGTGAAGTTGCAGATATATTTTTCTTACTGTTGTTTTGTAAAGTGACAGAAAATCTCTTAACTGAGTGGACTTAATAGTCTTATTTGTAAAACCCTCTAGCAAGGTAACATTCTAGTTGAGTGTTTGAAATCCTTTGAAAAGGTCACTTCTAACAAAGTGAAGATCCTGACAGATCTGAAGGAAATCCCTTAACCGAGTCACATCTGGCAATGTGTTTTGTAATCTTTAATAGGATTTGCTTTCAACCGAGCATACTCTAGAACAGTATATTTCTTAGTGGGTCTGAAATCCCACAGTGGTTTTTCCCTATTTGGGTTTCCACATTAAATCTTGTGTTGAATGTGTTGTGATGTTATCTGTTTATGAGTTTGCATGTTTTACAGTTTTGGTTACTGTAGATAGGAAAATGGAAAAACATCAAAGCAATATTAAATTATCTCAACCACAAAAACTAGATTGCAATGATAAGAAAATCCTAAAAACATTCAATAAAGACATGAAGATGAAATACTAAAATAAAATGCAAACCAAAGCATGTATCTCCTTCATTGTTCCTCAATTGTCCTTCTTTCTCCTTCAAATTACTTTGTTTGTGGATCTCACCTACAAGTGCAAAATGCAAGTATGAAAGCAAGCAAGATTGACAAGATGAAAATTGTAGCATAAGGATACTAGAAGCGTGGTTGATTGATTCATTGAAGAAAATCATCCAATTTATAGACAAATTGGAGAGAGCACAAGATTAGCATGAAGAGATTTGAAAGGAAATTCAAATCAAGAATGACAAAATTATGACAAATGATAATTTGCTATGCAAGGAGTATGACAAAATTGACATGCAAGATGGATAGACAAAAATTATGACAAATTATGACAAGATTAAAATGCCATTCCCATGACAAAAGGGAAGAGAGAAAATAGCCTCCATGATTGCAACAAATGGAAGCATAAACATAGGAGAAAATTAGGGGAAAAAAATTAGAAAATTTGAAGAAAATAGGAGAAATAGAAATTAGGAATTAGGAGAAATTAGTAAATTGGAAAATTGAGGAAAAATATGAAATAGAAATTAGGTGAATTAATTAATAGGTTTTCATCCATTAATTAATTCATGAAAGAGACCCAGGACTAAATAAATAGATTTATTTAACCCACCAAGAAGAAGAAAAGGATTAAATGAACAAATCATAAAACCCTAGAAATAAGAGGACAAGTAATTGTGTCAAGACAATAAGAAATTAATGTAGGTTCGATCATGATTCTGATTGACAAAGGACCAATGTTGATAAATGATTGAAACTAGTTGACAAAAATCAATGACAAGTTGACCAAGATTGACAAGGAGATCAAATTGATAGGTGCTAATTGACGAGGAACAATGACTAATTGATCCAAATTGACATGATTGAAAAGGACAAGGATCGATGACAAATCGATCGCAAAATGACAAGATTGACAAGGACAAGGATCGATGACGAATCGATTGCAAAATGATGAGCTTGACAAGGGGACAAGGATCGATGACGAATCGATTGCAAAATGGCGAGATTGACAAGGGGACAAGGATCAATGACAAATCAATCGCAAAATGACAAGATTGACAAGGGGACAAGGATCGATGACGAATCGATTGCAAAATGACAAGTTGATAATCGCAAATAATTACTAAAAGATGATTGAAAGATTGACAAGAGGACAAAACCCTAATTCTATCATCGATTAGGATTGACGATGTCTAAAATGATGATAAATGAGCATGCACCATGATACGACAGGATAAGATTGACCAAAATCATAACTGAAGATTGCTATCGACAAGACCTAATTCAAAAGTGATGAAAATGAGGAATGTAGAAGAAGGACTCGATACTCGCAAATGATAAAGGCCAAGTGCGCAACATAGAAGAAATGTTAATGCAACACAAAAACCCTAAAATAAGGCAATGCGCGAATGTTAAAGTATGACTCCGCAAGCGTTGACCATTTTTAGACGTGTACATTTTGCCCCTCTTTGAGACAATGTGATTCTAAGCATTGTTTCAAAGAACAATAATGAAAATGCCCCAGATAATGACAATAACATATGCATGCCCCCTCGAGGAATTGGCTGGAAAAATCTAGAAAAGAGGCCAATTGATTGATAAGAATGATAAAAAATGATAGGATCAAATGGATGAAAGATCGGAGATCGAATACACAAATGACAAGTAGTGGAAGGTACAAAAGATTGCAACCAGCATAAGATGGAGAGCATGCACATCCATCTAGGTACTGACAAAGAGCTATATAGGAGACAAAGAGAATGAAAAGAGTTCATTTGGACTGGCCAAAGTGGAGGAATTGTTGCTCTGGAAAAAGGACCCTTGCAGAGAGATGGCGAACATTCCAATGGCAGATCACCTTGGGGAATGTGTATGCACCTACAGATGATCAGACGATGTGGGAGCAGCGGTATGTAGCTCAAAAACCCATGTGTCAAATTTCATGAATTTTACTTGCTTGTGGGACATTGCGGGGCCCACAGGGGCGGGAAGAATGGGGATCTGCGCCTGTGTGGGCACATTCTGCACCTATGTAAGGGTGTTCTGCGCCTGTGTAAGGTACACATGCATAGCTTGATGCTGCATAGGTGCAAGACATTGTACACAAGCGCAATTGTGCACTGATGACTCTAATTTGACCGAAAACAGCGTGTAGATGATCCCGAAAAGAGGGATAAGGGTAGGATAGGTCAAAAATAGATAAGAAAACCCTGATTGGTGTATGAAACTAGGAAATATAGCCCTTAGGAAATAACCCTAAAACTGACAAATTGTGCCCCAATTGTGATGCAAAGTCAACAGTATCCATTGATCACGCGGGAAAATAGACCTGACTGCTTCATGTTGCGATACAGACTCAGGAGTACTGACAAAGATACATTAGCAGGACTTGGATTATACTACATCACATACATGCTCGAGATTAGGGCAAACATAGGACTACTCACCGCATTGGCAGAGCGATGGCATTCAAAGACTTCCTCCTTCCATCTTCCAGCTGGAGAGGTGATTGTGACACTAGAGAATGTGTGGTGTATCCTCTGCATTCCAATTCATGGGGAGATGGTGGTATATGACCCAGTGACAGGGAGAGACTCTTTGTGTATATTATTTGAGTGCGACACAGATGACCTTGATATCATAGAGAGGGAGATCCACTGGGAGACCATGGCAGCAGAGTATGACCAGCGATATGTCGTGATAGCAGTGGTTATAGCATGCCTATTAGCAGGTGACAGACGAGGACATGGATTCCCTATTAGATGGGGAAGAGTGTTAGAGTGGATGGAGATAGAGGGGACTATATACGCATGGGGCCCATGTGTGCTTCCCATGCTATATTTTTAGTTGTATCAGATAGCGTATTAGAGGGTATAGACTTTGAGCTGTGGGGTCACACTATTACAAGTATGGGCATTTGAGCACATAGCCATATGTTGGCCGATTGCAGAGAGACAGGTAGTACCGCATTGACCATATGTGTACTGCTATAGGGGAGAACTGAGATAGGGTCCATTCAGATACATATTGTATTGGCAACATGAGCTAGATAGGTTGAGAGATTTCACCTACAGGACATATCTTGATTGCCTTGGATGGTTAGATGATGGCGATGAGCTACCATATTGAAGATAGGAGAGATACATGATTGGGCGACCAGTGAATCGCCATAGAGTGATTGAGATGTATCTGCTAGAGAGAGTTAGATGACAATTTGGAGAAAGGTAGGATGTACCGACAGGGACTGCACACTTTGCCGATCCCACAGAGAGATGAGTCAGTGGGGGAGGATGATCCAGCCATGCATAACATATGTCGGCTTCATATAGCTGCAGTAGAGATAGTGGGATTGAAGATCAGATGTTGTAGATGCTGAGATGACAGAG
Organism: Cryptomeria japonica; assembly: GCF_030272615.1. NCBI lineage: Eukaryota > Viridiplantae > Streptophyta > Pinopsida > Cupressales > Cupressaceae > Cryptomeria > Cryptomeria japonica. The sequence goes on along the minus strand of NW_026728836.1, from coordinate 1,601,166 downwards.
GAGTATGAGTGATGGTTTGCACGATGGCAGCCAGTGCCATTGACGGATCCTGATATTCTGGTACCTAGGAGACAGGAGGACTTCCCACTTGCTGGAGAGGAGGAGGATGACAACGAGGGAGATGAGGAGGATGGAGATGATGAGGACAGAGATGATGAGGAGGGAGATGATGAGGAGGATGAGGATGAGGGAGATGAGGATGAGGGGGATGAGGAAAGTCCTAGGTGCATGCAACAAGAGGAGCCAGATCCAGCACATCATGAGTCATTGCAGGATATATCCATAGGGCAGGAGACAGCTAGCATAGAGGAGATGGAGATATGCAGGGCCACCCTAGCGAGTCAGCATGATTACATTGCCACATTAGAGAGACAGAATACTATCTTGAGGATAGAGCAAGAGCAGTGGGAAACTAAGAGGGATAGGGGTACAGAGCAGAGATAGGAAAACTGACAGTGGCTCAAGATACAGCGATAGCCCAGGCACAGCAAGCAAAGCAGAGAGTGACTGAGTATGTTGGGTCGATTAGGGATGCTAGTGCGCGTGAGATGGCACAGATGTTATTAGAAGCTGGAGATGAGATGCGCCATTTGAGGACTTTATATGAGAGTGCAGTTCCACCAGAGCAGCGAGCAGTGTCATATCGCTCACGATCGAGGACAGAGAGCAAGAAACACTCTCGGAGGTCAGTGAGCAGCATGGGGGTGAGTGGACCTATGAGACCACCACAGCCAAGACCAGGGATAGGAGGGGTGGCATCCTTGAGACATGGTAGGGATGACGAGGAGAAAGGGAGAACCCAATGACAGAGGCACGTGCTCCTTATGATGGGGACATTTGACATTATGTACTCAGCTTGTGGGCCTTACGCAGGACAGATAGTCCAATTTTGTACGCCGATACAATTTTTTGATATATGATATGATATGCAGCTATATGATGGGATGCAATGTGTTATGGCTTATGTTTACTTTCCATGTATGGATGTCTTATGCATTGTCTATGTACTATCTTTGGAACATGTATGAATGTTGTTTATGTTTTTGATGCATTTATAAGATGAAATGGATAAAATGCTTTGTATGGGCTCGATATAATGCAAGTTTACTAACTCATAAATGCAGGATGCAGCTTATTTATTTGGAGATCAGAGAACTAAACTGGATGGACTGCCAAGACTGACAGAAGTAATGTTAGTAAGAAGAAATTAGACAAAGGATAGTTAGAGATGAAGGAAAACTTACTTTCACAAATGCACATAAGTAGGTGAGAACCTTTATTTATTGTAGCAAAGCGGATGCAGAGCATCATGGCATTGAAGGCCAGAGCTAGAATGCAACCCCTTTTGCCAAAGAAAGACACATCGCACACAAGGAATGAGTGAAGCATCCTAGGGTGCATACATCAAGGGTCGAGGTATGTGTGGCGTTCACAAAGCAAACGTACTTATCACAGACACCCAATGATATAGTTGCCCCAGTTTGTGACTTCCACAAATAGCAAACAAGGAAAGGGGACCATGAACCATCCCGGTCACTTTAAATCACTCAGTGACATCATCGAGTAATATAGGAACATGATCGAAGCCAAAGATAAATCAGTAAAAAGATAAGATGCACAAATTCAACCCAGTCAAACAAACACTCTGATCATCATTGTCAAAGGTGGAAAACAAGAATGATCATGTTGTCTGGTTTCAGGGAATGCGGTACCCCGTCTAAGATAGGACACAGTCTGCTTTCGAGTATACCACACCCTGTATAAGACCCATGATAATAGTGACAAGGACAAATGATATTGATGTTGATTGATTGACATGACAATTTTGATCAGTGTGAATGTCTAGTTTGATTGAAAAGTTCATCTGTTAATGCGTGATTTCATTAAAGCACAATGTTTGATTGATTGTTGTTGGATGTATGCTCAGGGATTTGTTTATGCACAAAGGGGACCATTTATTGACAAAATGCAAAATGCCAAAGAAATTGTTTTTGGATTTTGATGTTTTGAAATTTTTTGATCGTTTTTCAGGACTTTATTTGACTTTTTAGGGATTTTTTAAGGACATTATTTGATTTTTTTTGGATTATTTCAGGACATTATTTGATTTTTAGGGATTTTTTTCAGGACATTTTTCAATTTTTATGATTCTGCCCCCAGTGTCTAGCAAGGCAAGGAATATGATAGGTGAATAAATAGGCTTGCTAAAATGTTGGTGGATAGAGGGAAGACAAAGGCCTTTTATTATGGAGACAATGGGACAAGAGATTGGATATGGCAATGTAAAGCAGTGACATGGCATGAGGGACATGTCAAGAGGTTTTTGAAACTATGTTTAAATTTTGCGCCCTTATGTTAGATCAAGATCAAGGAATGAAAAAGAGTGTATGGATAGTGATAAGATATGGATAGGATAAGCAAGACCAAGAATGGACAAGGGACATGGACTGAAGGTCGGGATAGGATATGGGATAGTGGCAGAAAGTTGCAATAAGACAGGGAATAGGGATGAAAGGTTATAATAAGCAAATGGATAAAGACCAAAAGCTATGATGGACTAAAAGCTGCAAACAAGATGCATGATGCTCATGACGATCCTCAGCCTTGTCAAGATCAAAGGTGGAAAGGGAAACTAGACATGAGGGACAATAGGATATGAAGGGTAATGACAGGGGTTCGATAGGATAATGGAACAATGAAGGACAAAAGGATATGATAGGATAAAACCTGTCCCCAAGTACAGTATGCAAGAAGTTCATAGATTACACATGATGCCTGTTTGCTAGGTTTTCATCATGGTACTTGCCCAAGGTGCTTGTTTGCCAGGTTTTCACTAGTGGACGAATTATTTTTCCTTTACTTTTTTCTTTTGTCTTTTTTTTTTTTTTTTGTATTTTGACTTTTTCAATAGAAGATGGACAAATGATAGGGGATGGAAGAAGGACTCAAGCATATTATTGTTTTTTTTTTTTTTTTTGGATAGTAGCCTTGAAAAAAATGGACCATGACCTTTAAAAGTATGCTCAAAGACGTTGGTAGGATAAGGACATGGAAAAAGAGATGAAACTAAGGCAAGGATTTATGCAAAGGATTGGACCAAAGGGATCGAAGGATGGAAAATATGCATTGGATAATGGAAAGGGTATTGGAAGAATTGGGCTTCAGTGGATGGAAATGAAGGCAAGATCAACATTGGCACACACCTTGATGGGTGGTGGATTGATGGAGGAAAAATGTATTTTGGATATTGAGATTTTGACGAAGGAAAGGCTATGGATTTTGGGACATAAGGGCCCAAAACGGATGAAGAAGGTGATGGAGGAACAAATTTGAGAGGGTTGGATGGAGGAATAGCAACTTTGGATGCCAAGTTGGATGTTTTTTTAGGCTTTTGTGCTTCAAGGAGTTTCTTAGGGATCCACATGGTTTTTTATTTTTCATGCTTTTGTGGTTCCTTGGAGTGCATTGCTTGCACAAGGGATTTAGGAACCCATATATATTTTGACTTTTCTTTATTTTGCTTAGTGGGCCTTTGTGGCCTTTTGGATATTTCTTTTTCTTTATAGATCATATTGTTCTTTGTTTTGACATGTCGATTATATTGGACATGTTGATCCTTGAATACATGTGGATTTCTAGACTTATGACTTTTATACTTGGCATTCAAATTGCTTGGAGAAGGAAAGGAATGCATGGATTGATATGAATGAAATGGAGTTCTTTTGGATGGATGAAAGTTACTCAAATATGTGTTCCTTTGTTGACCTTTCATAGAGGATGAAGGGATATAAGGACCTAAGATGGATGGAAAATATGATGGGGAAGGGATATGTTTGGATTTTGAAGGGATGTTGGATTTAGTAGGGGTACCCACATCTTGAGGAATTTCACTGAGGCCATGACCCTTAATATTTTCTTTAACATGAAGGGATTCTTTCTTATGGAGATCTACTCCTTTGCCTTTATCAATATCTTTACTTGTAGGATACTCTTTTCTTTGGGAAGAAGACGCGAGTCCATTATGAGGTGGATATGATATGAGAGAAATAATGAGATCTTGAAGTGGATCAGATTGCACCAAAGTGGAAGAACCCATTATGCATTTTGAGGGTTCATGAACATCTTGCACTGACACATTAGAATCATGAGGGGGATTAGGATCATGAGGGGGGCTAGGATTGTGTAGTGGACATGGTTCAATGATAGGCTCTTCAAGAGATGGAATGGAGAAATAATGGGATCATCAAAAGAAATGCGATCTTGGAGTGTATATGGAGCATTAAGACAAGGAGATGGAGGAACAAGTGGATCTTGTGGAGGATCTGAAGGAATGATTTGATCTTGACAAGGAGGAAGATCATTGGAAACCTCTTTAAAGGTGCTTTTCTCTTGACTTGTAATGGGATCATCGGAAAGGATGGAAGGGATACCTTGATCTTTCTTAGGAAGTGGAATGCCAATGGGATTTGAAAGGACATTGTGTTCTTGGATAGAATGGATAGGAATAATGGAATCATTGTGAGTGTCTAGGGAAATGGGATCTTTGTCAACAATTGGATGGGATGATAAGGTTTCGGGATCTTGATCTTGATCTTTTTTAAGACATGTTTCTTCATGCTCTAAATTATCCTCTTGACATGAGGTTGGACTTTGGATATGCATGGGGGATTCTGACAAGGAATCAATGTTTTGGCATGAAGGAAATACACTTTGAACATTTGTGATGGATTCTGGCAAGGAATCAATGCTTGAACATGAGGAAGAGGGACTTCAAATGGGGTCCTATAAAACAGGTAATGGCAATAAAGTGCATGGTTGCATTGGGTCTAGTATTTCTGAAACATGACAAGGATGTGCATCATGAATTGGATTATTTTGGCAATCAATTATGGATAGCCCTTGGGTAATTTCATCCTTAGGTGTATTGTTTGATGAGGACAATATGGAAGGTTCTTTTTAAACTTCTAAAGGTGTAGGGATAGATGCCACTGGAGAGTCAATTTGTTTGTGGGGGGATGAGGCATTGCTAGACATAAGTGTATTATTTTGATCTTCCTCAAAAAACCACTTGGTAGTTTCCTTAAGATCCTTGCAATAAGGCCACCTTTCTTTCAAGGTTTTGACATAGTTGTATCTGGAATTTGAACTTGTTTGGAAAGGAGTTGGTTCTGGTCTGATGTCATGTTTTGATTTCAAACTAGATGTTGATCAAATTGGTTTGACATGTTCAAAATTTGGCTTGGTGCATGTTGTAAGTTTTGTTTTTGAATTTGTGATTGTAGTTGTTGATACTAAGTTGTCCATTGAGTTTGTTGTTGATACTTGACAGTCGGTTGGACATATTGTTGAAATTAGACCATTGGTTGTGTTGGTCATATATGTTGGACCATTGGTTGTGTCTGTTGGATATGTTGTTGATTCGAGATTTGATTGACTGAAATTTGACCAAATGAATTTTGATTTGGGACTTGATTGAAATTTGTGCTTGTTTTTTGAAATTGTTTCATCATCTCTATTTGAGAGATGAGAGTTGGTATGTCTGATCATTTGATAAGAGCTTTTACATCAATTGGCTCAAATTTTGGGTTTGGACCTTGAAATTTTTGAAACATTTTGGACATTTGTGGTCTATTCTTCTCAATGTTTTTCACTTTTTGTTCCAAAATCTCCTTTTCTTGAGCTAGTTTCTCCTCTAGTTTTTGTATTTGGACATTTATATCATCGTGATAAGTTTGATCCAAGTTCTGAGACATGTAGAGATTGGATTGACATAATTGATTTCTCAATTGTGATGGCATGGCTTCGTAAGAAGGTTGAGACCTCATTTCAACAAACATGTCACTATGCAATGCAACTAATGGGATTGACAAATGCAACCTAAAAGGATGACAATGCAACTTAATGTTTTTTGTTGTTTTTCAAGATTTGGAAAAGCTTTTGAAATGCAAAGCTAAAGACACAACCTTGGGAAGTTGAAATAAAGCCAAGACCTTAAAGGACAAAGGACCAAATGACAATAGGACAAATTGACAATGTCTCACCTATATGCTTGGATACTAAGCTAGGTTTGACAAAAATGATATTAATGAAAGGACAAATTTTAGACAAGGTCAAGACTCCCTAACAACAACTTAGGGTATCATCCAAAGTTTTGATTTTTCAAGTTTGACAAACCAAATTTTTGAGACTAAATGCAAGAAGGCAATTATTATGACAATGACTTAGGATATGACATGAAAATGATCTAAGGATATGATATGACAAGATGAAGCCAAGACAAGATGACAATACAATGACAAGGATATGCGAAGACCAATGACTTGGAATATGCAAAATGCAACCTAGGCAAGACCTAATTTTAGCATGACAAGGATAATGGAGGAATGTCACCTAAATGGAAATCTAGCTTGGATATGACAATGAAATGCAGACTTAGGGAAAATGATCTTGGACCTAAGTACAAAATGAGGACGCTTGCAATGAAAAGGACTAAAATGAAAGGAGATGACAATATGCCTTAGGACCTAAGTGGGACTATGCAAGACCTAGCCTAAAGTGACATGAATTTTGAAATAAGGATATTCAATGTTTTGACAAGCCATGTTAAAATGTTGGATGAATACTTGGACAAATTTGGACTTTTGTTTGGATTTTGTTTTGAATTGAAGGTTGTTGATTTTGAAAACCCAAGTTGATTATGAGCACTTTTGAAAGTTTCTTTTTGTTTTAACCTTTGACAATCACGGAAGACAAAATGTTTGTTTGACTTTGACTCAAGACAATCAAGCACATTCACAACAAATCCTATGGCTAGCAAGGACAATATCTGTTGGATCCTCTAACCATAAAATACAACACTCAGTCGGATAGCTAGACGCTTGGTAGCACTAGCTCCCCCTTACAGTGCACTCACTTCTCGGGCATACCAAGCTTCGAGTTCAAGGGGCATCACTTCCCAAGAACTTGCTATCTCTAACTAAGGAGTACATGAGAGGTGTCTTCGGCATGCGCATATCACAATTACTGAGCCAACAGATAGAAGGATTCTGGCCTCTAAAAACAAGAGATTCTAGTAAGGGCATCCATTCGGGTGGGTATTGATCCAGCGAATAAATCGTCGCAATACAATTCCAGCACCCATTGTCTACAACTTTCATTGCATCCACAGTTATTTAGGGTGGTTCGAAAGAACTTGGCTTTAGCCCGTCACCACTTTGGGTCATTCCCTCTCACCAATGCCTGTGCGAAGTGCTAGGCAAATCGGGAGGCAGGCCCAGTTCTAAGGGTTAAAACATGCAATCAAATTAAAAATAAACAAAGCATGCATGGTGTTCATTAACCTTTAAGAAATGACATGTGCAACTACTTTTAAAAAATCACAAACAAGATGTTTTAGAGAAAGTCTTCGACTGCGTCCTGCACAAGATTTGTTAGTAGTTGTATTTTTTTAGTCTTCATCACACGTAACACCAAGATGCTGCATAGAGAATCAGTACCAAAGAAAAACTATAATATAAGAAACAGAATGAAAACAAAGTAATTTGCAAGTAAAAGCACTGGTTTTACCTCTATTTCTGGCCTTACACAGGTGCAAAATGCACTAACACGGGTGCAAATCTCCTCAACATAGGCACAAATCTCATAAACATAGGTGCAGAATGCCTTAACATAGGTGCAGAATGCCTTAACACAGGTACAGAATGCCTTAACACAGGCGCAGAAGTGTCTAGAAAGCTCTGAGTCACCCTGTTTCTTGAGTTTTTCACCTACAAATCAGCTCAAAAGCACTCAAGACATGGTTAAGGGGTTAGTTCACGTTGGGTTCACGAGAAAATGTAGATAGGAAAATGGAAAAACATCAAAGCAATATTAAATTAGCTCAACCACAAAAACTAGATTGCAATGATAAGAAAATCCTAAAAACATTCAATAAAGGCATGAAGATGAAACACTAAAATAAAAAGCAAACCAAAGCATGTATCTCCTTCATTGTTCCTCCATTGTCCTTCTTTATCCTTCAAATTACTTTTTTTGTGGATCTCACCTACAAGTGCAAAATGCAAGTATGAAAGCAAGCAAGATTGACAAGATGAAAATTGTAGTATAAGGATACTAGAAGCGTGGTTGATTGATTCATTGAAGAAAATCATCCAATTTATAGACAAATTGGAGAGAGGACAAGATTAGCATGAAGAGATTTGAAAGGAAATTCAAATCAAGAACGACAAAATTATGACAAATGATAATTTGGAGTATGACAAAATTGACATGCAAGATTGATTGACAAAAATTATGACAAATTATGACAAGATTAAAATGCCATTCCCATGACAAAAGGGAAGAGAGAAAATAGCCTCAATGATTGCAACAAATGGAAGCATAAACTTAGGAGAAAATTAGGGGAAAAAAATAGAAAAATTGAAGAAAATAGGAGAAATAGAAATTAGGAATTAGGAGAAATTAGTAAATTGGAAAATTGAGAAAAAATATGAAATAGAAATTAGGTGAATTAATTAATAGGTTTTCATCCATTAATTAACTCATGAAAGAGACCCAGGACTAAATAAATAGATTTATTTAACCCACCAAGAAGAAGAAAAGGATTAAATGAACAAATCATAAAACCCTAGAAATAAGAGGACAAGTAATTGTGTCAAGACAACAAGTAATTAATGTAGGTTCGATCATGATTCTGATTGACAAAGGACCAATGTTGATAAATGATTGAAACTAGTTGACAAAAATCAATGCCAAGTTGACCAAGATTGACAAGGAGATCAAATTGATAGGTGCCAATTGACAAGGAACAATGACTAATTGATCCAAATTGACATGATTGAAAAGGACAAGGATCGATGACAAATCGATCACAAAATGACAAGATTGACAAGGACAAGGATCAATGACGAATTGATCGCAAAATGACGAGATTGACAAGGGGACAAGGATCAATGACAAATCGATCACAAAATGACGAGATTGACAAGGGGACAAGGATCAATGACAAATCGATCGCAAAATGACAAGATTGACAAGGGGACAAGGATCGATGACGAATCGATCGCAAAATGACAAGATTGACAAGGACAAGGATCAATGACGAATTGATCGCAAAATGACGAGATTGACAAGGGGACAAGGATCAATGACAAATCGATCACAAAATGACGAGATTGACAAGGGGACAAGGATCAATGACAAATCGATCGCAAAATGACAAGATTGACAAGGGGACAAGGATCGATGACGAATCGATCGCAAAATGACAAGATTGACAAGTTGATAATCGCAAATGATTACTAAAAGATGATTGAAAGATTGACAAGAGGACAAAACCCTAATTCTATCATCGATTAGGATTGATGATGTCCAAAATGATGATAAATGAGCATGCACCATGATGCGACAAGATAAGATCGACCAAAATCATGACTGAAGATTGCTATCAACAAGACCTAATTGGAAAGCGATGAAAATGAGGAATGTAGAAGAAGGACTCGATGCTCACAAATGATAAAGACCAAGTGCACAACATAGAAGAAATGTTAATGCACACAAAAACTCTAAAATAAGGCAATGCGTGAATGTTAAATTATGACTCCACAAGCATTGACCATTTTTAGATGTCTACAGTTACATATATTTGTTAAAGCTATCAAGGTTGAATCTATTGATTTTATGGAAGATTAAGTTTGTATGATTCACCCCCCCTCTCATCTTGTTAGCTCGGTGTTTGTACTTAACATTTAGTATCGGATCATAACAAGCCTATCTCTCCTCTCTGCCCTCTCTCCTCGGAGCCACTCTCCTCTCTACCACTGGGACCCACCTCCTCCGTCGGCCTCTACCTCCACTATCTCCACTATCATCTTCATCACCTCCACCATCTCCATCTATCGGCTCCCCTGGATCTATCAACTGTGGAAATGGATGATCTCCCCAATATTTAGTATACTCTACATCCATCCCTATCCTCCACATCTGCCCATATATCCCCAAGCATGGGAACCATCTCTACCATCTGTGTCATAGCCTGATCATAAGAAAGCAATGGCCCAAAATGCACCTGATCCCTCACTGTCTATGCATACATCACTGAACCCTATGGCATCCGTTGTATCTTGCCAAACTACCTGCATACTCTATCTATCAATTGTCACTCAATCACATATGGCATCCTCCCTATTAGATACCTGCTCCTGAATACATACGAAAGCTCCACTGCATCATCCTCCCACTCCTCATTATCTAAGTAAGGCCTCCATATCACACTATCTATCTCATCCATAACCTAGCGCTAATACTTCAGTCTCTCAATCTGTGGTTGTGACGTAATCATATAATACAAGTGCACATAGCTGCGCCCATGTCCTCTTCCCCTGAAGTGTATCAAACTGGTAACCGACATATGCTCATATGCCCATACCTGCAGCAATGTCACTCTGCATCCCAATCCTACCGATCCATGATATACAAACTGATGCAGCTCATAATACAAGTGTGCCAGCAAACACGACCCCCATGCAAACCTGGTGTGCTTTGTCATCAATGTTTCCAGAGTCCTCCCCCATCCCATAGCCAACCCTCATGTCACCCTATCCAGACAAAGGAATCCACTAATCACTCTTGCCAGCACTGTCAGTAGCACCAATCCTATCATTGTCATGGTGTCCCAAGCCACATGTCCAACCCTCATCTCCAGTCCTGGATCCTGAAACACTCATCTCAGCACATCCTTGTCTCCTTCTCAATCGTAAGGAACTAACTCCCCATCAATCGGTATCCTCAGTATCCTATATACATCCTCCAAGGTGATTGTCATCTCACCCATCGACAAATGAAACATGCAAGTCTCTAAGTGCCATCTCTCAGCTAGCATAGTCAGCATTCCCATGTTCGCCCAGAACTCAGACACATACAAAATATATCGCAAGCCCATAGCCTGAACTGTTGCTCTATCCTCGAATATCAGCTCTTCTCGCAAACTCTGAGTCGAAGGGAATCTCTCCCATGACTCTAGCATCGGTAGGTCCTCCTGCAGTCAAGTAAATCAATTGTGTCAATCCTAGTGGTACTCCCTGTTCATCACAAAGTGCTGCTTTCTATCCTAGTGGTACTCCCTGTTCATCACAAAGTGCTGCTTTCTATCCTAGTAGTACTCCCTTTTCATCACAAAGTGCTTCTTTGATCCTATCTTTAGGGCCCCTACTTGAGTGTATCCTCTTGAGTAGCTTATCCAATTGACAACATATGTTCTATCACAGAATTGTCAATTTCAGCTTGATCCAATTGGCAATGTATGTTATATCACAGAATTGTCAATTTCTTTGGTACTCCCTATTCATCACAAAGTGCCTTGATCTATCCTATCCTAGGGCCTTTGCTTGAGTGTATCCTCTTGAGTAGTTTCCTGATTGGCAACATATGTTCTATCACATAATTGTCAATCCTAGCCCTATCTGCTACCCTAGTCTTCCCTAGAGGACTTGCTTGAGTGTATCCTCTCAGCAGCTTATCCAATCGACAACATATGTTTATCACAGAACTGTCGATTTGGCCTTGAAGACATAAACGCGCATTCATGACACAAACATGCTTGCATACTATACATACATGCCTTCTCTACATAGACACGCCTAAATCACATAGACATGCTTCTGTTCTACCCAAATGAGCCTGTCTTTCATAAACGTGCCTGCAATACACAAACGCGCTTGCATCTGACATAGACGTTGTTACAATCGTAGACACGCCTAGCGCAAATGCAGACGCACCTTAACGTTTTTCCCCCCTCACTTGACATTTTTTAGACCTACCTAGAGCACATTTATTTCCCTACTTGACATGCATTTATGATAATAATTAATGCACCAAAGTACAAGGAGGTTTTGTGGTACTTACCGACTCTCCTGCCTCTGCTAGCCTCTAAAATTGGCAAACGCGATTAAATCCATACACTAATACCATTGCTACTGATTGTTGACTGCTCTTTGCTCTCTTTGCACTCTGATCTCTTAGATGTGTGGATGACAATGAAGATGTTTTCCCTCGTAGTCTATCTTATATACTACCCTAGCCCTAGTCTCTTGAGTCAGTCTTCTTTATCCTGTGACTCTGTCACTTTATCCTATCTAGTCAGTCCTTTCTACCCTTTATTTCTTATCGAGAGATTGTATGTGATCTTTTTAGACATTTTCATCCAATCTCTCAAGGGGGCATATCATTCCCATCTTGGGGCAACTTTTTATCAGTTTATCTTATTTTCTTTGAAATAGCACAACAAGCTGCATTGTCTGAAAGAGGGGCAAAATGTAGACACCTAAAATTGTCCTGTCTAATTAAATAAATATCTTTATTTAATTAATTATTTAAGCATAATTCTTCTATTAATTGAATAAATCTTTATTTATTTAATTAATTCATTTATCCTCTTCTAGCCTTATTTCTCATTTAAATAAATATATTTATTTATTTAAATTATCCTTTCCTAAATTAAATAAATATTTAATTTATTTAATTGATCCCACCTCCTCTATTAATTAAATAAATCTTTAATTATTTAATTAATTCATTAGCCTTTTCCACCTATGACACATGTCATTCATCTCTTAATTCCTACACTAACTACCCTCTCATTATTTTCTTATTTCTTCTACCTACCCTCTAATCTTAGCCGACCATTTATCTTTTACACTCCTCAATCTTATCCCTCCATTTTTTAAAGTGTCTTCTATATATGGAGATGTTTCCTTCATTATCAACCCCCAACTATGCTTTCGAACTTTCATATGTGATCAAGCCTACTTGCAACCACATTTTTGTTCTTTGTTGAGCTCTTGTGCATATATAAAATATGAGAGCAAATATATCAAGCAAGATCAATGGAGATAGGAAGAATGGAGATCCAAACCCTATTGGACATGTGATGGTATAATCTTTGTGATTTTATTTGATTTGCATTGTCTTAGGTAATCTTCATATGTTATGGTGGATCTTTGTTATTGTTAGGCTAGGGTTTTGTGGTTGAATCCATTTTAGTCTTTCAATATTGTTGTTTCCAGTTTTACCATAAACAATTGTAATACGGGTTTATGTAATGATCTTATTGTAATATCTTTTAGGTGGCCGACCTAATTGGTTTAGGCCTTAGGGTTTGTATAAATAAGAGGTAGAAACTCTTTGTACAGTATCATGGATATAGGAAGAGGTCATGGTCAAGGAATGTAATGTGCGAATATTGTAATATCATTTAGGCAGAGGAGTTAGTCGATCATTGCTGATCGAACTGAGATTCTAAGAGGATTTAGTCCTCTGACATTGAGCTTAACCGGGACTATAATCTGGCATGGTAGATGCTATCTTTGGTAGTTCATTCTTTTGGATTATTTTCCAAACATCTTGAGGTGGTTTTAACCTCTCTGTAGTCAGTGAGACTCCTTTCTAATGAGCAGTATGCTCTAGGCAGCGTGCCTTTTTGCATGTGTAGGCCCCTCATTGTATCACATACTTTCTGCAAAAGTATTATCTGACTATGGGTAGGCTTCCCACCGTGGTTTTTCTCTTTCTGGGTTTTCCACATACAAATCATGGTGTTATGTGGTATGGTTGCATTGTTTTTATTCTTTGTTTCATTCTTAAGTTCTAATGCTTACCGATATCTATTTCTACTATTTCGATATTTAAGTTTATGTGCTCCGACATAAGGTTATTAAGTAGTTGGATTTGTATAATCTATTAACAACTGATTCACCCCCCCCCTCCCCTCTCAGTTGTTCACCAGTTATCCTAACACCACTATCAATAACTACTTTACAACACTTACCAGATACCTTACATCTAGTCTTAAACAAATTTCTCCTCTACAAGGGCTCTTCATCCTCTTTAGTATGACACAAAGCTCTCCTCATCATCATAGTTCTCCATCTTCCAATTTGTTAACTGATCTGGTGGGGCTTTCTTCTACCAATTTTGTTCTCCTTGTTTTCTCTGTCTTCTTACATTCAAAATAATGATGTCCTTCTCCTCCACACTTATAGCAAGTTCCTCTAAACACTCTCTTATCTTGTCTTCTCTCATCTTTTCCAAAATTTTCATTCCGGTAACTATCAGGTTCTCTTCTATGGTAGAAATTCCTATCATCCTTCGAGTATGAATTACCATCCTTGCTTACTTCCTTGTCCTTTTTCTAATTTGTATAGGTTCCTCTTCCTCCAGAATATCCTCTTCCTCCTTGAAATCTTCCTCTAAAAAACCTTCCACCTCTACTTCTCTATCTTTGCTCATGTCTTTTGTTAAAATTCTCTTCTGCTTTCAAGGCATATTGATAAGCTTCTTCAACACTCTACAACTTGATCAAATTGAGTTCATCTTGTATAGACATCTACAATCCATTAAAATATCTTGTAACTTATTCAACCTCGTCATTGACATGTTAGGATATGATATTCAACTTGTAGAATGCTTCAGTATATTCCTTCACACTAGATTCTTTCTTCTTTAAGTTTTGTAACTTTCAGAACAGATTTACCTGGTAGTCAGTTGGTATAAACTTTGATTTTAACTTGGCAACTATCCGCTCCCATGATTTGATCTTCTCTTTACCTCTTCTTTGTCGATCAACCTGCAAATGCTCCCACCAAAGAGATGCATGACCTTTCAATCAGGTACAAGCATATTTCACCTTTCTTTCTTCTGTGATGTTCTCAAAATCAAAATACTTCTCCATTTTCGAGATCTAATCCATTAATTCATCTGAATCCAACTTTCCATTATACTCCGGTGGGGTAAAATGTGGTTTAGTATTTTCCCCACTCAAAACCTTCAAGAGCCTTTCTTCATCTAGATCGATCACCGGTGGGTTTGTTGCTTGTTCCGTCAATGCTTCTTCTTCATCATCTTCACTTACATCTTCAATATGTCTACCTCTTCTTTGGGCTGTCTCAATGGCTTCCAATTGGGCTGCAATTCCTCTCAACATTTCCATCACAGTAGGGTCTGCATTACCATGTGCTCCACCATTCCTATTTCCTCTTCGCGTCATCTTCACGCCAGTCCTTTGTAGCTCCAGGTTGGATCCAGAATCCACCACTGGGTAAAAGCACAAAATTGTGTCACGTTTCAGGCCAACTTATCAGCACAAGAGAATTTAAGTAATTCTAATTAAAAATTAATTTTAGTCAAGCATATGGTCTATAGAGATTCATTATAGCTATGTTATATATGGGCCACAACTTTTCTAATTGGAATTGTCTACTAAATGTATATTTTATACCACTTTGGGTCTAATTACCAATTTTATTTTATTTTTTTGAAAAACTTGATATTTCAAGAACTCTTACTCTTAGATATAATTTTTTTTTTTGAAATGTAAAAAATACCCTTTTGTAGATCTATAAGTGAATTTTCCAAAATATATATCTTTTAATATTTAATATTTTATTTTTATTAAAATTAGGCCATCAACACTAAAATATAAGGTTGATTATCTTGTGAAGGAAAAATACTAAAAGTTATTTAAAATTTTTGAAAAAAATAAAAGCACTAGATAAAAGAGTCTATGTCAAGATGATATAATTCTTTTCTAATTTGGATAAATAATTAAGAAAAAAGGTGACACCGAATGGAAAGAGTTATATTTCAATACATGCGACTTTTCAAATTTATTTAAAAATATATATACATTAAAAATAGTTAAAAATACATTTTTGCACTAAAGTTTCAAGTTATCAATATACACAAAAATATTGAAAAAACCCGGTAAACTTTACTATATAAAGTGTGATGCCTCGTGCAACTTCAATTTCAACATTTTATTAGCAACTAAATTATAGTGTTTACTTTATAAGAAAATATATTCAAATAATTTTTTAATTTTTTTTTTAAATTAAAAACATAAAATACATTAAAAAAAATATGTATTTTATTAGTTTACATCATTTTAAAATTCAAAGCTCATATATATCACTTTCTATTGATTCAATTTAAAAAGTTGAATCAACATTGGCTAGTTCCTTTATAAAACTGTGACACGACTTTGTGCTTTTACCCCACCCTACAACAAAAATCTTTAGGACAACACAATCTCCAAAATGAAATCTCTCTCTAATACCACTTGGTGTAGTCACCGGTTAGGAGGGACCTTAAAGAGATCAATCCGGACTAGGCAACAAGAGTAAACACAATGGAAACAAGAGGATATGATGGAGGCAATGCAGAACTGAATGAATTAGATCATGAAAACTGATTATAGATAACCAATAACATCTGAGATACAAGATTCGACACATAGGCCTGTTACATACATGCCCAATTACAAAATCAGTCAACTCTTTGAATCTTAGGATATATCTTTTGTGTTCTTCCTAACTAAATTATGATGTTAAATTACATTGATTTATATGGTCTAGAGAGATCTGGTCGGCCCAAGAGGGATCAAATGCCAAAGAATAAGATTGAATGTGTAAAACCACTTGGTCGGCCTCCACCAAAGAGATTCCTCCAAGAAAATCCAAAGGATCAAGTATGAAATAGAGGGAAGTTTGGCCACACTCCAAGGAAAATCGGAATCAACAAACTGAAGCTCCACAAGCTATGAAAAGAAACAGCAAGATTCGCCAATAGAAAATAGGTCCAAGCGGGTCCGGTGTTCTAAGACAAAAAACTACCTCAAAATCCGGAAGTGATAACTTGCCGAAAAATGATCCAAACGACCTGTAGTTTAGGAATAAGGAAGATTACCATGTTCATAAGAATAATCCATCTCTAGAAGATCCTATGAGAAAATGCAAGAAAATGCAGAAAGAAATGTTGAAACTGCAAAACATAAAACAAATTGAAAGAAATGTTTTTGGTTGATGCAAGATGGCTAAGAACCGGGGATGCTCCTGCATCAAAATGCTTAATTGAAATGATTATACCTTCAATTGATGATGCAATATACTCTTAGGATAAGTCCTCCACGTGTTGATGCAATAACATGATAAATCATCATAAAATCCATCATAAGTTCATCATGAAAATATAATATAATATGCCTTGTGGTCTCTTGTTGATTCTTAGACTCATATCTACTCTTTAATTAGAATGATAGCTCTTGAATTGTAAGAATAAGATAATAGGAGATGATGAAAAGAATTAGAGAGTGATTTCTTATATAGGAATCTCAAAGTAAAATCACATTTTGGCTAACTCAAAATAATCATTTTATGCATTGAAGATAGAACCAAAATGGCAAGGCTGACACATTATCCTCCTAAAATTTTGGCCAAAAAGTATTGGACATTGTGCGACTCACACAATGTACCAACAAAATAGGCTCTAATTTTTAGGGTCGCAAGATAATAGGGCCTTGATACCTAAACTATAATGTAGATGAAAAATGACAATATTTAAGTGGGAAAAAAATGCATTGAATGACATAGGACCCATATAAGAATAAAATTAAATAAGCTAATTTAGGGCCTACTTAAAATATGGGCCCACATAATGAAGTGGTGACGTATTAATGTAAAATAAAATAATATTTAATTATTTTAATGTGCAATAAAAGGTCCTAAAATGCACAGAGAAATGAGAAAATTAGAATGATTGTTAGGAGAGTGTGAAATTGGGATCATTAATTCAAGGAGTTCAATTTATCATGATACACACCTAAAGCACCAACACCTAAATTTTTCATTGCCTATAATGTCCACCTATTCCTTTCTTAGAGATGTTTATATTTAACATCAAATTTTATGTATTTTAAGATATAGATGATCATGGTTATTTAATATTGTAATCCATTAAGTGTGTGCATTACCTCATCTATTATATATTGAATAGTTATTCTTGATGTTTGATTTCAAGATGTAGGTATAGGATATTTCTCCACCTGAATTGGTAGGTCTGAGTTATTTCCCAGTGGTGGTTAGTTTACAGATATCACATTGGGCCTTGTCTATATGTTATCCCTTATTGTACTTGAATTGAGTATGAGATATGTACAGTGTGACCCTAGATAAAGTCAGATTGTAATCAAAGGTGATTCTAGAATCCATTTGTGTTGCATGTGCTACCTCTAATTACATGTTCTAATTTAATGGTTTATTTTTCCTATTTTTCCATAAAAATATTTTATGAATTAGTTAGTGTATTTTGATTGGTTAAATGCACTTGCATGTTCTAGAAAAGAGAAATATAATTAAGTTAATTGTTCAAGAAATTTATAATTTAATTGGAAGAAACTAATATTTAAATTCAAATTATTTCATTGGGATATAAAAGTATTTGAATTGATTTAATTAGTTTTATTTTGAATTTGCAAAAAACAATGAATTGAGCATTTTAAATTTTATGAAACATATTTTTGAGAAAAAGAAAATTAAATTCAAAATAAAATAAAATAAATAAATTGGAAATTGGAAAAATGACATAAAGGAAAAGAAACTTAGTTTTATTTTCATTCTTGCATCTTGGGAAAATTGGGCTCTCAAACCCTTTTCTTGAAAATTTTGAAAATTGGTGGATTGAGATTGTTATGGATTGGATGAGCTTGGAGATTGCTTTGGATTTTAAAGATCAAGAGGTATTTGCATTGTGTTTGGTATTCCACTTCATCTTTTTGGATAAAAATGAAAAAATTATTTTTTTGGAAAAAATGAAATGAGAGGTAAATCTTGTCCCTTTCATGTTTGAATGCTATGCTCACCCTTAAGCTAGCATATAGGTTTTTTTGTAGATTGAAATTTGAAAAAAGTAAAAAAGATTAGATTTTTAATAGTTTTTAAAAAAATCAATTTAAATCTTGTTGGATGGTATAATCAAGGAACATACTATTCTTCTTAGCAGTTCAACTGCAACCCTTTCATTATCAAAAGTTCTTTTACATAACTACTTTCTCTTTCAAATCAATTTATGTCTTGCATCATTTATTTATTTGAGTTCCTATGACACTATGAACACTATGATACATCGAGTTTTGACAATTTTTTTGTGTTGTCTTTGCATGCGACTTAGTTGCTTATAGCTACTGTTTTGGCTTCTAGGTAGTAACAATGCACGTTGTGGGGTTTGTTAGGTGTGCAAGGGTAAAAAAATACACATTTCAAATTATCATCAATACCTACTTAAATATGCCCCAATAATCATGCACTTAAATTGCCAATACTTATGCACAAATGCCCCATTAATCATGCACTAGGGGTACCAATAAAGGTGCACAAATAGGTCAATTATGGTCCAAAAATGCTAAAAAATGGGTGGCTATTAATACATGTGAAATTTATTAATATGTTTTTTAGTTTCTTTAAAGTTAGTAATTGAGGGTTTGGTTGTGAGAGGAGTGAACAACTATTGGAACATGAACAGTAACTAGGGGAAGATCGCCAATAGATAACATAGTTCCAATAATCGTCACCTTATTGTCATATTGACCCCCCAATAGCCGTCATAGTGAAAACACCATTAGTAAATTTGTTTTGTACCAATAGCCGATCATTTTTTGTAATTAATTGGCCCTTTTGTGCACAACTATTGGAACATTTGTCCCATTTGTGTACCACTATTGGAACATTTGTGCACCACTATTGGGACATTTGTCAACAAGTACTAGTGATTTTGAGTTGACGGTTACTGAAACATCTTTAGTTGGGTATCAGGTGACACTTTGAAATGTGTACTTTTTGACCTTTGCACGCATAACTGATTCCACAATGTGCATCGTTACTACCCAGAAGCCAAATCAATAGCTATAAGTAGTTAAGTTGCATACGAAGACAACTAAAACAAAAATCAAAATCCAATGTACTGTTTAGGATCTATGGGTGTGCAAAGTTAGCCATGACGGCTAGTGGTGCTCTTCCCCTATTCTATATGATATTTTATTCTACTTAGACATCAATCATTTCAATAATCAAAGAGCCAATAGAAATTTCATGTGTCATTACGACTAAAAATGATAAGTACGTCTTATCTTATCTTATTAACTAGTTTTTTAATTAAAAAAGATATATATTAATAACAAACATAAATGTGTAAAGAGATCTTTTAAAACAAAAATCTTGAAAGAACCAAACTCAAATGTGAAAGAAGCAATTTCAATTTTTTTATTAATTAAATTAATTTATATTAAAATAAATAATATTTTAAAAACAATAAAATACTATAATCTACCATTTATGTAGTAATACGATAAAATGAATTTGAGAGGTGATGCAATGAGAATCTGTTCAATATTTCTTTCAAAATGAGTTTAGGGAAATTTACACTAATTTCGTCCCTCTACGCTTAAAATACAAGTGAAATTCAAACATGGAAACTCCGCCCAAAGCGAAACGTTACTTCGAAGATGCCACTGAATTCTACTATGACACAATTGCACGGCGGGAACGTCCACTCAATTGTAAAGTCAGTCGTCATAGCCTGTAAAATAATTATAACCATTGAGAAAAATATGTAATCATCGAGAAAAATAATGGAATCGCCAGGACAGTTTTTGGCGTGCAAATACATTTTAGTCTTGCACAGTGGAGAAAATACAAAGGAAAGTACCAAGGTGGAAACTACCATGAAAGAGAAATCTCACTTCCAGGAGGCCATTAAATTCTAAACGCGTCGAGTTAATTTTAATGTCGGTCGTCGTAGCCTGCAAAATAATTATAGCCACTCGAGAGCAAAGAGAGAAAAAAGGCAGAAACTCACAGGAAGGAGAAATGTGGCCACTAAATTCTAAAGTCACACACTTGCACGGCAGATGCGTCCACTCAATCTTAATGTCGGTCATCAAAATAATTATGACCGTTTCAGAGCGAGGACAGGAAAACATGGAATCACAGCTCTTCTAGATAAACTCGTCGCAAAACTAGACAAATTTAAGTCTTGCACGGTGGAGAAATGTTTAAATCCTTTGGCACTCTGGCTTTTCTCTTGTTTGTCAGGGATGGCAGGTTTGCGTGATATTAACGCTATTGTACCTCATTTGTGACCCCATATGTTCCCACTTTATTAGAACAAGCAATGAAAACTTAAGACATTCAAATTACAGGTATGAGCAAAAGATAAAATTTTGGTGTGGAAAAAGTGCCGTGAATATGGTCAGAAAGTGTATGGTAATGACAACAATGTTAACACAAATTATTAAGACGAGCATTTCCCACCCAAACAACAAACAACGAACTGCATTTGTCCCAAATAGAATGGCCGAGCATTCCCGGCAATGGCTATGCAGTGGATAGAATGGCCCGCCCCATTCCATGCATCCCACCATTCCATGTGACTTCTACGAAAAGGACAGATCTCCATGCCGTTATTTCTTTCAATCTTATGAGAACTGTGCCCAAACTTCCTTCCCCACTCCTGTGACATTTTTTCATTTTTTTAAATAAGTCCGTGAGGTGTGAAGAAAGTTTTTTTTTTTTAATGTATGATTATATTTTTAAATTGAAATAATTTATTTTAATATTGTAAAATAATAAATTAATAATTAATAATGTATTTAAAGTTTTTATTTAGTATATCTTTTCTATTTTTTAAGTTATATTTGTAAAATAATAAATATAATAAATTTATATTTAATTATATATTTATTCATTTATGCATTCTACTTTTATTACTTATTCAATAAATTTGAACAAAAATGCTATAGTTTGAATTTAAGTTTTTATGTGTTTTCTTTTATGTTTGATTTTATTTAAAAACTTTAAAGACATTATTAATTATAAATTAATTATAACTTATTATTTCAAACAAATTAATAAATAAAAAATATTAAAATAAATTATTTCAATTTAAAAATATAATCAAACATTTAAAAAAATCAAATTAAACAAATTTTAAATTTTAAAAAATTAAACATATAGCTTATTATTTTAAAAAATTAGATATATAATTAACTATTGATTTATTATATTTATTATTTTACAAATATAGCTTAAAAAATAGAAACATTCTTTCACAATCTTACAAGCCTAGAGTATTTGTATTTATCTGATTGTGTGCTAAATATTAGCACAACCTGGATTCCACCCTTTCAATTATCTGAGTTATATTTAGTGTCATGTATGATTGACAATGAATTTCCACCTTGGATTTCCACACAATTTTCACTTGAAAGCTTGGAATTGAGTAATGCCAGTCTCATAGGCGTAATTCCCTATTGGATACTGGGAACAAATTCTTTGTTGAAACATCTAAATCTTTCAGGAAATCATTTGCAAGGAGGCCTATCTTCAAACAATTCAATAGCTCATCACTTAGAAGAGCTAGATTTGTCTACATATAGCTTAAGTGGGTACATCCCATCAATGTGGCCTGGTAATATTTCACTATTGTTGTTCAATGATAATTTGTTTAGTGGCAATATTCCTTTAAGCCTTTGAAAGTTATCTAAACTCTGGTTATTAAATCTTGCAAACAATAATATAACTGGAGTGATCCCTGCTATCTTGTCCAATTTCTCTTCCCTCATGGTCCTAAACTTGGGAAATAATAGTTTGGATGGGAGCTTACCACATGAGCTCAGTAAGCTAAGTAAATTAAGTTCGTTAGTTCTTCATAGCAATAAATTGAATGGATTATTTCCATCGTCAATAGAAAATTGTTCGAACCTACAGGTTCTTGATATTGGGAACAATTTATTTGGAGGTGAAATACCAGCTTTGATTGAAAATCTTTCAAACCTAAGAGTATTAGTAATGATGAAAAACAAGTTTATAGGCAATATTCCTTCAGAGATAGGCCAGTTAAAGAAACTCCAGATCTTGCTTCTTTCTTCAAATCATATCTCAGGTTCAATTCCATAGACAATCATATCATTGCAAGCAATGACAAGTGAAAGCCAAGATGGTTCTGTATTGAGTATATCTGGGAGTTCATATAAAAAGAAAAAAATATATAAAGATCCATTGGATATGATTTCAAAGGGTAGAGATGAGCACTACACATATATTCTTTCCACTCTGGCATCCATAGATCTCTCAATGAATTGGAGGGAGGAATTGCTTTAGATTTTGGGAATTTGAAGGGGCTGAAGTTTTTGAACCTTTCAATGAACAATTTGAATGGGGCCATTCCAAGTAGTTTGGGAGGAATCAGTCAGCTAGAATCATTAGATCTTTCAAGAAATAAATTTTCAGGATAAATCCCTCTAGAGCTTGATTTTCTGGATTCTTTAGGTTTCTTTAATTTATCCAACAACCACCTTTCAGGAAGTATACCACAAGGAAGACATATAACCACATTTAATGAATCCTTCTTTTCAAAGAATCCTAATTTATGGGGGTGTCCCTTGCCCAAAAAATGTTCTTGGCCACAGTTTGTTCTTCCTCCTCCAATTCTAGTTAACAAAGAAAAACAAAACACTAAAGATTCTTGGTATGAAATAGCACTGGGATTGTCATATGGAGTATATTTTGGAGGGATGGTGTCACTGATTCTGATAAAAATAAGTTGGAGAAGGATATACTTCAATAAAATTGATACAATCCTAAAATTTCTGTTTCTGTGGATGAAGAACTTGAGACTATAAAGTGATACATTAGCAGTTCATCCAAATGTAAGTTTTTTTTTTTAAAGTATTAATCATAGTTCAAAATATTAAATGCTAAACTTTAAATATAAAATAGCACTTATAATTTTAGTCAAATTCTAATTGGATATATTATCAATGCATTATGGATTGTTTATTGTACTTTTAAATTGAATAAAAAATCCTTTTGATTGTTACTAATATGTAACTTCATGTACAGGTATCTATTTTTGCTTGGGATGGTTTCTTGGTGCATTCTCCTTATTGAAGACATATCACTATCTTATATAGATGTTAAATGTAGATTATAACTTGAAGATTGTAAATCTTTAATGTATTGTCACATGATTTTGGGAAGGACTTGCATTCAATATTTAAATCTCATTAAACTCTTAAAATAAATATCATTTTGTTTATATATATATATATATATGAAAGAAATGTGTTTGAAATACTTGATGCCTGATTAATAATCTAACAAACATTTAGGTGTAAATAATATACAAAATATGAATACTTTTCAGAAAAAAAATGTGAAATGTTATTCTTCTTCATTGCAGAAGATGGGATGTCTACAAATTTTTTACTTATTAGTGGTGCACATTCATAGCTTTGCATTTATTGTTGATGTCATTCTATTCATTTCCTTTGTATCCAAAACTATAGAATATTTCTTCTAGTTAGATTTTTAAAAGGATTTCTAGTGTATACATTTTATTCTTTCAAAGTAATTGCTTATGGCTCAATATATCATAGCCAAATATTAATATGATGTCCAATTTT
Organism: Cryptomeria japonica; assembly: GCF_030272615.1. NCBI lineage: Eukaryota > Viridiplantae > Streptophyta > Pinopsida > Cupressales > Cupressaceae > Cryptomeria > Cryptomeria japonica. The sequence continues at coordinate 1,576,880 of NW_026728836.1, read as the reverse complement.
ATCTTTCTTGTCTTTCCAAATGAATTACAGAAAATATTGAGCATGTATTTGAATAAAATATCATTCAAATGTTATAATATCAAAAAACTATGAGTAAAGCCTTGAAATGTGTGTATGTAGATCCAAGTGCATCTACTAATTTTGATGAATTGATAAAATGTTCTTGTTATTCAAACTCTATTTCAATATACCATAAAATTAAAAATAATCAATTAAGTGAGATACAACTATTAAACAAATGAATATATTATAAGATAGAGAAAAAAATACAAAAATAAAGTAAATATGAATTAATAAAATATAGCATTTCAAGTGGTTGTGCTCAAATAGTAAGATAATGTGTTTTCATGTTCTAAATTCAAGCCATGACCCCTCAAAAATATCATTTGAAATTTAATTCTTAAATAAATGAAATAAAGTATCATTTCGTTTATTCTAAGTCACAACCTGGACTAGTTAGTTAAAGTTATACAGAGTTAAGAATTATAGATGTTGAAGTATTGACATGTATGGAAATGTAAATGAAATAAATTACTTTTTCTAGATGTAACTTATTAATGTTAAATAAATAAAGATTATTCAACTTTTATTTCTATAAAACCTTAGAAAATGATGTCTTTTTATCAATGTGACCACTCTAAATTCTACACTAGATATATGTCTAATCTAAGGAAGAATTCACTAGCCTAGGACTAATTCAAGGTCACATATTCTTCAAAATTATCTTGAAAGTTTAGATAAACTTGTGCTACAAATTTGAATGATACACCATCTTCTACACCACCTTTTCTATAATTTTGGGAATTAATATTATTGATGAAGAACATCCATGTTGGGTTGTCATACAACCTAGATGATGAACCCATTAAAACTTAATAATATAAAAAAACCACTCTTTTTTCATACAAATGCCTCTAGAATTATTATGGAATAGTACGTTCCATTTAGAGCAATAATTAAAGTGTTTGAATGTAAATGCTTTACCATGATTATAGTTCAATTTCTAGAATGAATGTGTTGAAGTCCTTTAAACAAAAGTCCACCTATCTATTACATGTGAGGGTTGGGCTAAATGCTTATTTAGCTCATCTAGGTTTAGTCCAACCCCTTTGATATTTGTAAAAATAAGATTAAGTATTAACATGTCAAAGAAAGTTGAAAACGAAGGTGTAGTATATTAGATCTCATAGTTATCTTATGTGTATGAAAGAAAATGAAAGAAACAAAAGCAACATAGGTAGGACCTAGTTTGTTCAATGCATGATTTTTTCTCAATCCCACCTTTACATTATGCTTTTAGATCATTAGCTTTAGTAATACAATCCTAGATGTTGTGAAAGTTCTTTGGATCAAGGCTCATCAATTCATAATCAATTTTATATAGCCTTTGACTTCATCACTTGTGGCACACAATGTTTTCAAAATTTTCCAATCTTCATGAGAAACTTTACACAATTTTCAATTTGAAACAATATAGATCTTGTGAAACAAAATCTATAAAGACATTTGAGAGCTTTAGTATGTTTAATCATCAGTTTGGATTTTTTCTCATCATTTGTAGGCCTAGGTAATTTTTTCCTTAACATATCTATCTAACTGTAATATGTTGGAATAGGGTTCACTAGCTTAAAGCATGCAAACTGGTAATCTTAGGCCTTTTCCACTCTTACATTGGAAGGAAGATGATCCAATTGCACTTCAAGATCCTTGGGCACAAGGTAATGTGAAATATAATTGTAAGGAATAATGAACAAACTACAAGCAAGTAAGCTAAAATGGTAGTATTCTGAATGTATAGGAAGAAAACAAATTCAAAACCCAATTTTGTAAAAGTATGTAGAAGTATAGATTGTAAATAACCTACAATCCAAATTTGAGAAAAAACTGCAGGGACTTAGTCATCCAACTCGACCCACTCCTGGGACTCAGTTGCCTAGGACACCTTGGTCCCATTAGTTTTTGCTCTGATGAATTGCAAGCTATAGATATTTGTTTGATTATTATGCACCTCTTTCCACAACTTCGTCACCTATTCCTGCACATGGAAAAATGAAGAAATTGTTGGGGAGATAGGGTTTTGCCTAAGTCAAACCTCAGTTCAAGAACTAACCTTAAATTGAATTGAAATGGAATTGAAATTGAAAACATGCTTTTAGGTAGCAAAGGCTAGAAATAAAATTGAAATTTTTGTACCTTTATAGGCCTTCTTTATGTTGAAATGCTTTGATGTTGATGTGTAATTGACTTACAAGGTCATGGAGGCCATCACAAATGTATAGATATGTCAAAAACTCATAGTTTTCAATGTCTTGATGCTTCATCTCTTTCTCTTGAAATAGAATTGAGGAGAGCTTTGTCCTTATGATTGATTTATCTCCGAAAATGAGGGAGTATACCTTTCTTATATACCTCTTCCCAAGCATTTTGGGATGCAAAACTGTAAAGCAGAAAATCAAACCCTAGGTGTTCCCCCCACTCCAAAGAGAAAGGAGGTCACTAGGATTGACTGTTTTCACTTGGGAGAGACTTTACATTCAAAAGAGGGGTTGAAGCTCACAAGATCCAATCCCACACAATGCAAGATTGAGTTCTAAATGAGTTTCAAGGGTTGACACAGCAAGGCTACCCTCTTTTGTAAAGAATGTAGATAGAAGGATTGAATTAGGAGTGTAGGTGAAGGTAAGAAAGATTCGTTTGCAGACAGAAATAGAAACATGGGATGAAGCTACGGACCTGGAATTAGTAGTAAAATGTCGAGATGATGTTGTCTTGAAAGTTTGAGCGAAAGTTGACAGGACGATGGCGCCCGGCGTGCACACGGTCCTCCGAAAATTCCGCAAAACGAAGGGGGATCTGTTCATCTCTACACAAGGGTTCCAGATCTTCAATTACAGCCGTGTACCTGCAACCTACACACAAAAAAGAGAGGATGATTGGGGGGTTAGGGATTAGGGGTTTGCCTTTAGCTCAAACCCCGGTTTTGGAATTAACCAAGAAATGAGAATGCTGTAAATGTAAATGTTTGTAATGTAAACAAGTACTGATACCTTGTTGTAAGAATGTTTGTATTCTTACATGCTAAGGTGTAAATGATGTTGTATGTTGTATGTGATCTCCTCTTCAATGGTTGAATCCTTGTCTTGAATGCAACACTTAGCCTTGAATGGAGACTTAGAATGCTCAATTGCTTGAAGGAATGCTTGAATGCTTGAATGTTTGAATGTTTGCCTATAGCTTCCGCCTCTTGTACACATTTGTCCTTCCTCCTCAAAATGGGAGAGGAAATGTAGTTTATATACTTGTCAATTAGGGTTAAAAGACTAATTTTTCCGACCTTAGGCCGACCTAGGAAGATTATTTTCCAATTTGCAAACTTGAAGACCCGATGCCCCATAAGAGACCGGGCCCAAAATAGGGCCAGGGACCAGGGCGCTAGGCGCCATGGTCCCACCTCTCGGGACAACAGGGTGCAAGGAAGGATCAGGCCAAGGTGCAGAAATATGTAGTTTTTGATGTCACAAATAGGTTTTGGGGTCTCCATTCAGGTTTAGTGTTGCGTCGCCATCGTGAAGACTCAAATGCAGTCGAAATTGCAAGTGTCGCAATTTTAGGATGCTACATTTAGCCCCCACTTTAGCGGGAGTATAAGCATACGCCCATACTTTCGATAAAGTACAAGGAAACAACATTGAAAGACTTTCACCACGTCAAGGAGGCAAGATACACCAAACCCCTAGTGGACTAAGGATCTTACGACTTCAAGTGACAAAGTAAAAGGGAAGATCAAGAGGGAGAACCATGACTGTGAGTAGTAAGGTTCCCTCACTATGAGTCATACAAGAAAGATATCAAAAATTTTCAAGGCAAAGCTAAGTTTGTCAAGAAATTTTCAAGTATCCTGAAGAGATATGGACGGGGTGTATGCCCCCCTACATTAAAGCGATCGCACAGGCCTCATCGGGGGTGATTGCTTTAAGGTAGTGATACACATAAGAAATGAGAAGGGAAAGGAGCACGTTATCACAAAGATTTAGCCCCCAAGTGTGAGATAAACCCAAGGATAATAGACACAAAACACAAAGCACAAAGTGACTTCACTTTCCTTGGGGTCAGTATGCTGTATGATAATTCATGTATATCATATGTATGTATGCATAATTGTTCTTCATTCCCCAATCAAGGAAGGTCACCTAGAAGAAGGGAACACGTGTGTCTTTTGAGTCAACATGAGAGAGACCAAAAGAGATCTCAATGCTTTGCATCATCCTCAAGTAGACAACACTAAGGACAACAAATAGAAGAATGAGAATAACACATAGAAGAAGTAACAAAAGAAAGAGAGGAGGAGAGAGTCAGCTATGCTAATGAAACTAGTCTAGCGCATCATCCACCCCCCGATCTTGCTGATCAATGTTTCAGGAAGGTAGGAAACATGCTAGAGAATGAACATCCAACACAGCAGATGGAGCTATCACAAGATCCAAACAAGGGCTATGTTCATGTTCCAAGCCACGTTGTTCTTGTCTAGGAGCTAGGATAAGTTCTTTATAAAATTCGTTAGATAAATGGTTATCAACATCAACATATTCATATTCACTATCAGAAGCAAGAGAAGTAACATTTTCATCATGAATAACATTTTCATCTATATCATCATCAAGATTTATAAAAGTAGGATCTTTAACTCGCACAAGATCAAAACCATCATGCATCTTATGTTTAGGAGATTTTGGCTCAATTTCCGGTTGAGGAGAAAATGGAATAATACTAGCTGAAGATGTTTTTGGAGATTGCAAAGTTTGAGAAGCAGCTGCACGAGCTCTAAGATGATGCTTTTGTCGGCGTTCACGCGCAGAATGATTTCGTCTAGTCTTAGTAGGAAGTTGAGAAGATTGAGGAGGAGGAATGTTCTCATCCTTATCACTTGGGTGTTTAGGTTGTGGTCTCTTAGGTTGGATAACAGGAGAAGAGGAAGGTCTCTTCTCTTTATAAAAGGAAGGAGGAGGAACTGCTCCATATAAAGGAGGAATATTTGGTTTAGGAAGGAGACCAAGTCCATCATGATGAGGAGGTATAGGTCTACTTTTAGAAAGTTTATTAGACATAGACATAGTCACATCCATAGGAATGGGTTGGGAATCTTCTTGAGGAAAGACATTAGTTTTATCTTTCAAAGGAGGAACTTCCTTCTCAAGAATGACAGGAATATCAAGTTTGGGTGTTCTAGGTTCACTTAGAGATAGGATCATATCTTTTTTCCACTTTTGATAAGATTTGAAAAGATGATCACTTCGCGGTGGAAGAGATTGGAATTGTTTAGGCCAAAAATAATCAATAGGAATGCTAGAAGTTCTTTCAGTTGGTTTAAAGAGACTATGATTGACAGTAACAACTTCACCATTATGGGGAAATTTCAAACACTTGTGAATAGGAGAAGCAATAGCTTTAATGGAAGATAGCCAAGGATAGCCTAGCTTCACACGAAATTGTTTGGACGATGGAATAATAGCAAAGCTCACATCAAGGGATTTGTTATGGACCTCAATAGGTAATGTAATAGAACCAATTGCAGGAGAAGAAAATGCATCAAATAATTTCACAACCACATTTGTTTTGTCATAGATCACTTGATTCAATTGCAAAGTAAAAAGAAATTCTTCAGTAATAACATTAACCATGCAGGAAGGATCAATAAGCACTCCACAACAAGGTGTATTCTTGACTTTTGCAACTATATATAAAGGACCATCAGGTGCCCTGATAGTTTCACTAGAATCAAATGTGATGGAAGGTTCTTTAGGGATTTTCTGCTGCTCTACAAAGTTAATCACATTCGGAGTCATAGACACAAGCCCATCAAGTGAGAAAGAGGAATCATTAGTCTCAATCACATTAGAGGTATGAGAAGGTAATGGATCAGTAAAAATCTTAAGATTTTGGTTAGGAGGAGCTACAGATGTGTTGCCTTTATCATTCACACCAGAAACAGAGATAGTATTATTATCAATCAAATCTTGAATTTTACCCTTTAAAGCAAAATATTTTTCAGTATCATGCCCAGGTTGATGATGAAATTGACAAAAAGATTTGTTATCAAAATAGGGTGAATTAATCTTTGCCAGATCTATTTGCTTTATAGGAGGGAGAGTAAGCACATTTTGTTCCAATAACTTATTCATAATACTATGCAATGATTCATTCAAAGGAGTAAACTTTCTTTCTTTCTTGAAAAACTTAGAAATAGGAGGCACACCTGATGCTGCATTCACATTGTTGTTGATGATGTTTTCATTAACGAACCCTCGGTTCGGTTTAAACTTCCCACATGGTTGTTGACTACTATCACCCTTATCACTCAGAGCCATAGGATTTGCTTGTTCCATTTGACTCACAGTCAGTTGATAATTGTGAAGAGTTGCACACAACTGTTGGAAAGAAGTAAACTCAGAAAATAGAAGTTTTTCTCTAATGTCTTTTTGTAAATTAGAAATAAAGATTCTTTGAATATCATTGTCAGGCACTGGAAAAGAAATTTGAGCACACAAATGCTTATATCTACCAATGAAATCAGTCACTTTTTCTTTAACACCTTGTTTACAATGCATTAAATCAATCAAAGTAACTTTAGGACTTATATTATTTTGAAATTGTTGAATAAAAGCATTTGCAAGTTGTTGGAAAGAAGTAATAGAATAGGAAGGCAACGAGCAATACCATTGTAGAGCCTTGTCTCTTAATGTTCTAGTAAACAGTTTTGCAAGCAACCTTTGGTCATGAGCAAAATCGGTACATACTATTTGAAAGGTCTTAACATGTGTTAGAGGATCACCTTTACCATTATAAAGCTCTAACTGCAGGATTTCAACATGCTTAGGAGGGATAGCTCGAACAATGTCATGAGAAAGTGGGCTCGCAACATCAAATGTGGGCACACTAAACTTAGATTGATTCATAGAGGCAATTTGTTGCTGTAAAGAAGAGATAGTTTGTGCAAGATTGTTAATGGTCGCTTCAGTCGAAGAGTTCATATTAGACGTGTTAGATTGTGATGGAGGTATTATGTTATTGAAAGAAGGTATTGATTGAGAGTAAGGTGGCGGGACACTATGATGGTTAGTCATAGGAGATGATTGGAAAAAGGGAACACTACAAGGAGGAATGGAATGATTAAATGAATTGCCCCCTTGCGTCATGTTCATTTGTGGAAATGTAATAGGGACACTTATTGAAGGAATGAATGAAGAAGTCGGATTGAATGAAGGAAGAGGGTTTATTGAAGAGGAAGGATTGCCCCCATGACTGGTGATCATAGGCAGAATCTCTTGTATTGAAGTAGTCATTATGTTTGATGTAAAGGTAGGTATACTAGCAATAGAAGTTGTCAAAGGAATAGAATGATTGAGTTGAGTAGGAGGTTGTGTATAACCTAAAGTTTCGGCACAACTCTTTATAGGCATCACATTCGAGTCCATGATGTGTGCAATACTACGCAAAATATCAATTCCATTCTTATCACTTTGAACCATATGTTTTAGACCCTCACTTAATGAAAGAGCTTGACTATCGGGGTATTCTCGAGACATCCATTACTGAAAATCATCAAATTGGTTATCCAATTTGGAAAGTTGTTCTACAGAAACCTCATGGAGAGCTTCTTCATCATTAAGAGGATTAGGGGAATTACCCGTGTCCTCGTTAAAAAGGCCATTCAAATTAGGTTCCATCTCCTCGGTAATTAAACCTTGGAAAGACTTAATTCTAAGGCTTCGTCTAACGGGAATAGTGTAAGTAGGGCTTATTGTTGTAAAACTCAGGCACTAGAGAGCAAGAGAGAAGATTTTGAATTTATTTTCAAATTTAGAGGTAGCAAATTTCAATAAAATAAACCAATCTCCTAGACTTAAGCTGTTAAATGCAATCACGACAATCTCCCGAAGTTTCAGAAAAAATATCAGGGACCGTGGCGAACAGAGTGCACACGGTCCTCACAACTTTTTTCAAAATTTTCAGGGATGAAAGTTATGATGATTTTAAAGCTAATCTGAAAAAATTGAGTGATTTTACGATCTGTAGATAGGCCAAATTAAAGTTGCAATCTCAAAATTGAACCCTACCAAGATTGTTGAAAAATGAAAAATTTGAATTTTGAAAAAGAGAGGGAAACTGAAATTTTGAATTTTATGATTTTAGAGGGAATACTAAGAGCAGTGAAAGCTTTGAAATTTAAAAGTTGACTCAATTTCATGCAAAATTCAATTTTGAAAGTGGAAATCAAAGTTGTTGCAATTAAACACTTAATTTCAAAAGTCACAAATTGCAAAAATTTGAATAATGCACTGAAACTTTGAATGAATACCAACACACTTTTCAGATTTAGGATAATAAAGACACAATTTTGACACAAAATTTCAATTTCAACAATTTTTGAATGATTAGAAGCCTTAATCCAAGCAATCACTAGACCAAATTTGACTTTAATTTTGAAAGTGTTAAAATTGATGAAATCAGCCAAGATTCTGGATTCTAGCAGAAAAATACAGCAAGATCCAGCTCCTAAAATTTTGGAAAAAATGTCGGGGACAATGGCGCTCAGGGTGCACACGGTCCTCGCAACTTTTTTCAAAATTTTCAGGGATGAAAGATATTATGATTTTGTTGCGGAATCCAAAGTTACAGCCGATTTGGAGGTGTTTTAATTAGTGAAATCTTCGGTCAAAGGTTGAATCAAGAGGGTTTTAACAATTAGGGTTTTGACACTTAACCACTTAATTTTTAGAATTAAAGCACAAATATGAATTGATAATTTCAATAGAAGGGTAGATCTGAAACAAGCATTAACAATTAAACATTTCACAATCTCAATTACTAAAAAGAAAATTTTAGGGTTTTTATGCAATTAACCTCTAAAATTTGCGAAAGATCAAACATGAAAATGTAATTAAGGAAGCAAATTTTTCAGATCTAAGCATGAATAATCAGAATTAGGATGTTCACGTCGAGTTCACCAAAATGTAAAGTGGAAAATTGAACCCTAGGTGTTCCCCCCACTCCAAGGAGAAAGGAGGTCACTAGGATTGACGGTTTTCACTTGGGAGAGACTTTACATTCAAAAGAGGGGTTGAAGCTCACAAGATCGAATCCCACACAATGCAAGATTGAGTTCTAAATGAGTTTCAAGGGTTGAGACAACAAGGCTACCCTCTTTTGTAAAGAATGTAGATAGAAGGATTGAATTAGGAGTGTAGGTGAAGGTAAGAAAGATTCGTTTGCAGACAGAAATAGAAACATGGGATGAAGCTGCAGACCTGGAATTAGTAGTAAAATGTCGAGACGATGCTGTCCTGCAAGTTTGAGTGAAAGTTGACAGGACAATGGCGCCCGGCGTGCACACGGTCCTCCGAAAATTCTGCGAAACAAAGGGGGATTTGTTCATCTCTACACAAGGGTTCCAGATCTTCAATTACAGCCGCGTACCTGCAACCTACACACAGAAAAGAGAGGATGATTAGGGGGTTAGGGATTAGGGGTTTGCCTTTAGGCCAAACCCCAGTTTTGGAATTAACCAAGAAATGAGAATGCTGTAAATGTAAATGTTTATAATGTAAACAAGTACTGATACCTTGTTGTAAGAATGTTTGTATTCTTACATGCTAAGGTGTAATTGACGTTGTATGTTGTATGTGATCTCCTCTTCAATGGTTGAATCCTTGTCTTGAATGCAACACTTAGCCTTGAATGGAGACTTAGAATGCTCAATTGCTTGAAGGAATGCTTGAATGCTTGAATGTTTGAATGTTTGCCTATAGCTTCTGCCTCTTGTACACATCTATCCTTCCTCCTCAAAATGGGAGAGGAAATGTAGTTTATATACTTGTCAATTAGGGTTAAAAGACTAATTTTTTCGACCTTAGGCCGACCTAGGAAGATTATTTTCCAATTTGCAAACTTGAAGACCCGATGCCCCATAAGACACCGGGCCCAAAATAGGGCCAGGGACCAGGGCGCTGGGCACCATGGTCCCACCTCCCGGGACAGCAGGGTGCAAGGAAGGATCAGGCCAAGGTGCAGAAATATGCAGTTTTTGATGTCACAAATAGGTTTCGGGGTCTCCATTCAGGTTCAGTGTTGCGTCACCATCGTGAAGACTCAAATGCAGTTGAAATTGCAAGTGTCGCAATTTTAGGATGCTACAAAAACACGAAGCAAGATGTCATGAAAAAGGATTTAGCACTAAATCAAGTTGATTGTTATGCAATTTGAAATGCTTTGATGTTGATGTTGATGTGTGTGTGTGTGTGTGTGTGCATGTATATTCATATATATGTATATATATGTATGTATGTGTATATATATATATATGTATGTATGTATGTATGTATGTACATATATATATGTATGTATGTATATATGTGTATATATATATGTATGTATGTATGTATATATATGTATGTATACATATATGTGTGTGTGTGTATGTGTGTGTATATATGTGTGTGTATATGTATGTATATGTACACACACGCACACACACACATATATACATTTACATACATACATACCTACATACATATACATACATACATACATACATACATATATATACATACACACACACATATATATATATATGTATATAAATCTATACATGTATAAATACATATACATACTATGTGTATGTATATACATACACATACATACATGTATATATGTATTTATACACACATAGAGAGATATATACATTTACACACACACACACACACATGATGCTCTGCAAAATGGGATAATGTTAGACAAAAACCTGTGGTCGTATAACACATAAGAAACACCAAAAACCAAGAGAAATGTTAGTGTTAATCAACCAAAGACTAATCTAAGAAGGCATACCAAGAGAGACACTCAAAATAGAGTAAAGCATTTAACTATGAAAATAAATGCAAGAAGACATCTCCAAATATCTTCTACCATACTTGTAGCTCCTCCTCCCTTGTTCCTCTCCTCTCCAAGTTCCAAATTAGTGTAGCTCTCAATAGATTTTTGCACTATGGATGCCTTATGGAGGTTCAAGATGAAAACATGATTAATCTAAAATGTTATGCAAATGTGAACAAGAGCTAAAATAAGAAATTATCTAATTAGCTACTATTGATTTTAAAACAAAAGAGTGAATATGATTTATTATCTAATGCTCTCTAAAAATAGCTATAATGTAAATGCTTGAGAATGCTGGAGGATTTGGATTATGAAGAAATGCGATCTATTTATAGGTAAAATGGAGCAATGGATGGTTGAGATTGAGTAATCTCAACAAGGGTCAGGATTGAATGGTATTCAATCCATGTGAGGACTTTCAACCCAATCTCAGGATGACAAGTGTCAACATGAGATGGGTTGAGAGGAGAGGGAAGAAGCATTAAATGCTTGACATGACCTGAGGGTTAACTTGGAAGGGAAGTTTAAGGTTGGGTTGAGTGAATAAATTCATTATCCAAAGAATAATGTTTTTATCCAATGGATAAACTCTTGTGCAAGAGTTAGTGAGGATAACCATGGTCAAAGCAATAAATGCTTGAGGAGACATATGGGTTACATGAGGGTTGAGTTAGGGGTCAAAGTCCCTAACCATGGGTGCAAGTGGATTTAACCATAAATGGTCATGTAAGAGCCATTAGTGGTTTGGAAGACTTTAGAGGTTAAATTGTTGAACACACAAAGCATTTAATGCTTTTCAAAGACTTTGAAGTCTTTGAGAAGTGACTCCAAGTTCCTTAGGAATGTGACAATAATTAGAGGATGGATTAGGCTAATTAGGAAGGGGTTAGAAGAATCTAGAAGGGGGTTAGGATTGCAAGTGGGTTTGGTGGTTGAGGGAAAATAGGATTTTTATTAAAAATAAAATTCATTTATTTCAATAAATAGGTGCAAGTTGCATTTTTAGGAGAATGCAAGGGGTGGATTTTAATGTTTTAAATAAATGTTTTATTTAAAAGAGGAAAAAGGGATTAAATGAAATAAATAATATTTATTCATTTAATTGATTGTGAATTTGGTTTAATGAATTAATTAAAATAAATTTAATAATTTATTTAATTAATAAGATAATATTTTGAAGATGAATTAATTAAATATTTAATTTAATTAACTGATGGCTAGTGGATTTTTAATCAAATAAATAGCAAATATTCATTTAATTAAACTGGACAGATTTATTTGACTACATTTGCCCCTCTTTGAGATGGTGCGGTTTATCGCGTCGTTTCAAAGAAAGAAAAATAGGTGTGAAGAAATATGCCCCATAAATGTTAATTTAATGGGTGGTATGCCCCCTCGAGAGATGAGCCAAAAAATTTCAAAAAATTGAGCGATCTTTCAAAAAAGAACGAAAATTGGCGGGGTGGTAGAAGAGAAGAATTTAGCAGTACTGGTGAAAAAATAGAAGAAATCGGAGATAAAATGAAGAAATAGGAGGCTATGGAAGTTTACGGGGACTATGACAATGAGCAGGGTAAAATTAGGGTTACGACGAAGGGTATATATGGGGAGGAAGGGGTGAAAATAGGCTCATTTGCATTTGTCTCCATAGGGATTTCAGAGCTCTGATAGTGACCTTTTGAAAGAGCAAGCAGCAGTTAGGATGCTGGCACTGATAGCAGATCATCATCAAGCTCAATGATTGAATGGTTATCATATTGTCATTTTGGACTATGTCTTGGATGGCTCTTGGTAGCCGATATTTTGGACTTCATTGTACTCTGATACATGTATGTTTTTGGCGATATGATATGATATATGAGGAGATCCCATATTTTGTGATGATATGCATGTTGATGATATGTATGGATTTATGCAAGATGACGATTTATGATTTATGCTTAGATGGATAGTTGTACTTGCTATATGTATGTGTTTATGAGATGATTCCTATATGCATGTTTTATGATGATTTATTCCTATATGATGTCCATATGCATGTTTTATGAATGTGATGCTAACATGTGGATGTAGGTTGATATGCATGATTTTTTGATGTAATGCTTTATGTATGCAATGCCATGATGATGATGTATGTATGATGAAAATGATGTTTAATGATGATATAGATAGTACTTGTACTTTATGTCGATGCGATGATGAGATAATGATATGCAATGATGTTCGATGTAATGTGATGAATTAATGATTTATGTAAATGCATCTAGATGGTCAAAATGAATGTTATATGGATAAACAAATGTAAGATACAAATGTTTATATGGTGATTTCTAAATGAATGCATGTGTAAAATGTATAAACCAATATTGAAACAAATGGTTTTGTTTGTTATGATCTAAATGTTGATAAAATATAGCTAAGTGAAATGATAATGTGATGATAATGATAATGCAACTCATGGGTAATGAATAATTGCACCTTAATGCAATTAAAAGGATAACGAATGCATTGCAATGAATCCTAGATGAAATTTGTTTGTAAGACGAAATGAATGAGTATATTCTCATACTAGATGGATAGATAAATGAATGTATGCAACTATGGAAATCTAAACAAATGCATGGTAAACAAGTTTAAATAATGATAAATGATGAGTATAAATAATACTAAATGAATGCACAGTAATGGCTAATAATGGTAATAAATGCAAATGATGAGAAATTTATCATTCAAATGAATCGAAATGTCATGAGCGTGCAACGATGAAATGATGTAATGATACTAATGCAAGCCGATGATAATGAACTAGGTTTATGTAAATGCAACTAAATAATTTTAAATGCTTTTGAATGAATGGCTAAAAACTTCAATAAACTTATATGCAAGTACATTATAATGAACTAGGTTGATGCAAAATGCAACTAAATGTAATGAAATGATAATGTGATTATGATAGATGAATGCAAGGTTGTTTAGACTTTGCATGATGCACTTATGATGTATCAGAGAACTCTGTCATGATTGTATCCAAGACCAAGTCATTTTTCAAATAACTTCTCATATTAACTTTATTCACACTTGCATACAAAACCATGCATATGAATAATGAATGATTAAATGGATGGGTGATATGCAACAAAATGCAATATAAACATATGAGATGGAATGACAATCCATAGTGCTTTATTTTCATCTTTGAGCATGGTAACATCTAGCCTGGATGAGACAGTAGGAACCAAGGATGGAGCATTGTACCTGCAAACAAACAACATAAATAAAGCATAAAAAATATGGACCCTCCATAATGGTTCATGCTCATATGGTTGAGGTATATGCTGTAGTCAGCAAGCCATAGTGATCTATGACTGTATTTTGCATAAGATCACGTAGCTTAGTGAACTTCCCACATAGACACCATTAGTACATGCCCCAGAATTTCATTGGAATAATTCACAGAAGACATACAAACATCAGATAATGCACAACTAAGGCAAACATCAGAATGCTAAAGTCGTAATGAGGATGAAAGAGGTCAAGATCACATCAGATACAACCTTCATCAAGGAAATCCCCCATCTCCTCCTCCTCCAAATGACATAGACATGTTGCAGCAACAAGTCAAGAATCTCGCCCAACAACTTCATAATCATGTGAAAACAAACCAGTTTTCAGTTAATGATATTTGTCCCCATCCCTTTGATAGGAATCTACATATTCCACCTTTTCCACGAGGGTTTGAAACACCTAAGTTCAAAAAGTATCGAGGAAAAGGAGACCCTCGCGATCATGTTAGAGAATTTCATTTAGCTTGCCTAGAAGTGGCATATGAAGACACATTCCTAATGTGACTCTTTCCCTAAAGTTTGGGAGGAACAACCACATCATGGTTTTCCTAGCTACCAAGTGGCATTAGGACATTCAAAGAACTAGTCCAGAAGTTCTTGGCCCAGTACTCACACAACATTGAATGTGATATCACCATGGCTGATATGTGTAACACTAAGCAAAAACTAGGAGAGCTATTTTTCAGTTTTTCTACAACGATGGCATCAAATGTCTAGCAGACGTTCTCTTCAGTTACCTGAACAAGAACTAGTGGAAATATTTATTTCCAAATTAAACGAAGAAATGAAATTTCACTTAGACATGAAAGGCACAGAATCCTTCAATGACATGATCACCAAGGGTTTAAAATGTGAGCAGGCTCTCATCAAAAAAGGGTTTATCAAGATATACAATGAGCCAAAGGATGGCCCTTGCCCACACTTCAATAGTGATAAGCCTAACTTCTGGAACAAAAGATAAAACATCATCAATGACGGGGTTGTGGATGCTAGGACTATCAAAAGTGCGTAACCTGTGGTCTGATTTGCGGGACAGAACCCCCCATCCAAGAATAACACAGTTGCTCCCCCAAATCAAGGATGCAATGTACCTCAAGAAGAACCCAGACAATGGTAGCAAAATTTTAAACCAAAACAAACATACACTCCCTTAGGGGAGCTTATTGAAACGGTGTTACGTTAGTTGGTTTCTCAAAATCTGGTGACCTTACCAAAGACAAAATTATGAACCTTAGGTCAAACCTTCATGGTGGAGGGATACTAAACATTGTGATATCCATCAAGGGAAAGGGCATAAGACAAGCAATTTTCACAGATTGAAAGATCTTATTTAGGATCTTATTGACCGAGGCAAGATCGAAATAAAAGGACATGACCTAAAAACAACAAACAATGATCATCTTATGTTTAAAAATCCACTTCCATCACAAGATCAAAGGGGTCCTTCCACTTTAGGGGGAAATACAAATACCACTGATTATACGCACATCGCTTATAATTACACTATGGATCACTTATATGATGTCAGTGAAAAAATTGCAACTATTACCATAAACAATCTCAGCTCCACCTCAATGTTGTTACAAGTCGCGACAAGATCACCATTAAAGCAACTCCATAAGGCACCACATCTATCCCAAAGCAGTATAACCTTGTGGAACAATTAGATAAGATGCCCGCCCTTATATCTATCTTAGAGCATTTGCGCCTATCCCCATCTCATAAAATAATCTTGGATCAACCTCTCCAAGAGGCATCAATCCCTATAAATCTAAACAAAGATTAGTTCCAAGCTATGGTTGGAAATCTAAGGTCATCACCATGTCTCACTTTCTCAGAAAGTGACAATGCATCCTTCGAGCAACCTCATAATGCCTCACTCCACATTGAAGGGTTTATCAACCAACATAGGATCAAGCGAGTCTTGATCAATAATGGAGAAGGCCTAAATATCTGTACACTGCAATTGGTCATAGCATTAGGATATGCAACTGAATTAGTGGATCCCCGTAAAAAGATAACAATCAAAGCCTATGATGATGCAGAGCGTTCATCCAAAGGAGCGATTGTGCTACCAATCCGAGTGGGCCTAGTGGTGAAGCACATCATATTTCAAGTTCTGGACCTTCCTCTATCATATAATTTATTGTTAGGAAGACCTTGAATACCCACCATGCAAGTTGTTCTATCCACCTACCATCAGTGTATCAAGTTCCCTCATAACGATGTGGAAATTACAGTAATGGGAGATGTAAATCCCTTTGCATATTGTCACAATATAAATCATCAACCAAAGATTATCGTTCCCAAAAACAAAGAAGCTATCTCATCCACATCATATGCAAGTCCAGCCTCTCTTTCTAGTTCAAACACCGCTATACCCAAACAAGAGAAGCTCAAGATGAAAATAGCAGAGGAAGGTCCTAGGGAGTACAATCTTAACCAACTCTTTTGTGTTGGACAAATGCCTACTTCACCTAGAACTCATGGTAAACCTCAAAAGTTACTTCATACACCATTGGTCAAGCCAACATGCACTTTGGCACCTTTCATCCTTGGAAAGAGTCAAGAAGAAGAGACCAAAGATGAGGACTTAGCAGAATGGATCTATAAAGATCTTATCACCATGAACATCCCACAAGCTAAGCTTCCCATAGATCAATATGGAAAAGCCCTTCTCATTATGCAAAGAATGGGTTATCATTGTCCAAGTGCTTTGGAAACTTGCAAGCATGAACAACATGAGTCGATACAGAGAGAATTAAAACCCAAAGATAACACAGGATTAGGCTTTCAAAAGGAGATCCTTCCTAAGCTTAGATTCAATGGGAAACCCAACAAACCACTATATCAACCTACTACAACCATAAAGAGGTCACCATTGATTATATTAGCAGCACCGCAGCAACTGCCCCACTGAGGCTAAAAATCCCAACAATATAATCTATAGCACCAGTCATCCCACCAATCAAACTAGCAACCCCATCAACAACAGAAACTAGATCAATAGCACCATTAGCAGCAACAACTATATCAAAATCCCTGACAATATCAACAACAATGGCAATTCCAGCAGAAGCAGCAGCGTCAAGAACACTGATACTCCCCATATCGGATTCATTGATCCCTATAATCCTTCCTGTAGCACCAATAATTTTGTCTATCCAGGTACATCAGCCAATCACACCTGCAGTGTTTAACTCAAAGCATATCCCAATATGGTATAGTAACTGCATACTAGAAAGTGACTCAGAGACCGACTCACATGAGTGGGAATTTGATTCAGTACATCTCAATACTTCAGATGAGGAAGACGCATCACCCCCTCCACCTCATGAAGAAATCCTTGTTTATGGAGAAGTGCATATTAAAACCTCTTGGGTTCCTGAACTGGAAACACCTTCCATAGACCCTACATCACATCCTACGTCCGATTCTGACAGGGAGAGTATCATCAATAACCTTCACCATAATATCTTAACCCTCACTGACACATCTAACAAACTTAACCTAATCAATGAGGTAATGCCCATTATCCATCCTAAACTCATCGAATGGAACCCACCTAACCCCGCATGCCTTGACCACTTCTAAAATGATGAGGCGATCATTGACTTTTTGGAACTACGGGATAACATACCAAGTGGGGATCATAAAGCTGGATTCACCATAGAACTTAATAGCACAACATACTTTGGGGCGGATGCCAAACCTTTCAGTTGCATCGAGCGCATTCGATCAACTCTGTAGACCCATCCATTTAGCATGACCCAGAAGACGACGATTGAACGATTTAAGCTTCTTGTCCACCCACCGCTTCTAGACGTATAGATTCTGATCCATATCTGGTTTCATCCATTTGACCATATCTAGTTCCATTCATCTGAGATTGGGACTCACAACAAAAAAAGATAGGGCCGAATTGAATGTGAAAAAATCTGTTTCATTTTTAATATCCTTTATTTATATCTAGACCAAAAAGAAGATATGGTTATAGGAGTCTATTCATCGCACATATGCTTCAAATAGTATTGTAACCATCGAAGTAAAACAAAAACCTACAGGATCGATTATAACTAGATACAGACAAGTAAATCCCTTATGAATTTCAAATGAATTGAAGGTCTTTCACAAAGAAATGTATCGTTCAAAAGGGAGGAGACTGCTCACTAATTCCATATTTATGTCATAATACGAATTGTAAACCAATAATCGAATTCACTTGCAACTTGAGCAAAGAGTAACTATTTAGTTTGAATAAAGATCAAAAAACATTTTTTTTGCATAATGATACATAATCACTTTCCATTTTGGGTATAGTTACTTGAGCCGGATGAGAGGAAACTTTCATGTCCGATTCTGAGGGGGGGGAATAGATTAGAAAAACCTATCCAAATGTTTGTATTACTAGGCCCACAGCTAAAAAGCCAACTTTATTGCGATTTCAGGGTTTATGTCCATCTAAGTATGAATCCTGGGTAGAAAAGATTGCTTATTATCTCTCTTGGGATTTTGGGCTAGTTCAAGAGCAAGAAATTGCCACTGGAGGAAAAGCTATCAGAGAACAATTAGCTGGTCTAGATCTGCAAATGATTATAACGATAAAACATGGATCTTCCAGTGAAAACCACACTGTGGCATTATTTGATCCCACAAAAGTAAAAAGAAAGAGTGTATCCAAAGGTGAAAACCTCTCTGAGGCACCTAAGGATGAAAGGTTTGACATTCTCCCCTCTAGTACACAACAGGAATGATCAACGATTCTCATTGAGGAACCGAAAGAATACAACATGGGGACTCTTGAAAATCCTCACCACATACATCTGGCATCTCTTTTATCTCTAGAGGAACAACCTAAGCTTGTCAAATTCTTCAAAAAATGCCAGATCAACTTTGCATGGTCATATGCAGACATGCCTGGTCTTGATCCTGATTTAGTCATGCATCATCTCACCATAGTAGAAGGAGCTAAGCCTGTCAAGAAAAAAATTCACAAGATGCATCCCCAGATCACAGTACTGGTCAAAGCAGAACTTAAGAAACTCCTAGACATTGGTTTTATTAGACCAATTGATTATGCAGATTGGATATCGAATATTGTGTCTGTTGGCAAACCAAATGAGGGCATCTGTATGTGTATTGATTTCAGAGATCTGAACAAGGCATATCCTAAAGATGACTTCCCCCTACCAAACATTGACATAATAGTGGACCTAACAACCGGACATGCCATGCTTTTACTCACGGATGGCTTTTCAGGGTAGAACCAGATAAAGATCGCACCCAAGGATCAACATAAGATGGCCTTCACATGTCCTTGGGGAACATATTGCTAGAATTTAATGCCTTTTGGTCTAAAGAATGCAAGAGTGACCTATCAAAGAGCCATGATGACCATCTTCCATGATATGATGCATACTATAATGGAAGATTATGTTGATGACTTACTGGCAAAATCATTAACAAGAGTAGGTCATCTAGAAATATTAGAGCAAATCTTTGACAGACTAGAACAATATCATGTTTGACTCAACCCAAATAAATGTGTCTTTGGAGTAACCTCAGGGAAGCTTCTAGGATACATTGTCTCAAGCAAAGGCATTGAGGTCGACCCAGCAAAGGTCAAAGAAATCATGGACGTGCCACCTCCAAAGAACATCAGTCAACTAAGGACATTACAAGGGTGGCTACAATCCATCTAAAGATTCTTTGCACAACTAGAAGATAAGTGTCACCCCTTTACACACTTGCTACACAAGAACATCCTCTTTCAATGGGATACCAAATGACAACAAGCATTTCAAATGCTTAAGGATTATCTCATGAATACACCATTGTTAATCCCATCGGATCTGAGTAAGCCTTTATTACTCTATATCTCAGCAACAAATACAACATTGGGAGTGCTCCTAGCTCAACACAATGCAGAAGGGAAAGAGTGTGTTGTCTACTACATCTCTCGCACACTCATTGGCTATGAACTCAATTACACACCTATTGAGCGAGCTTGCCTAGCAGTAATCTTGGCAGCAACTAAACTGAGGCACTATCTATTAACACATAAAGTACAAATGATTGCAAAGATAGATCCACTAAAGTACTTGATGCTCTAAAAAAAGGGAAGGTTAGTCAATGATATCAAGACACAAACAAGAAAAGAAAGGAAACTATTAGTGTTAGAAATCACAAACAAAATACTTTCCTACACAAGCATATCAAAAGAGATATCAAAAGCATGATAAAATATCTAACTAAGAAGGTAAATATGACGAGGCATCTCCAAATGCCTCCTAACGTGCTCTTGGTTTCTTCTCCCTTGTTCCTCTCCTCTCCAAGTTCCAAAATAGTGTAGCTCTCAGCAGCTTTTTGCACTATGGATGCTTATGGAGGTTTGAGATTGAAATATTGCTCTAAATGTAAATAAAGAAGCTAATATTAAGTTTGATGCCCTACAAAATGGACAAGGTTAGTCTGAGATAAATAACACAAAACACACGAAATCATTAGTGTTAGTCAATCAAAAACTAATCTAAACAGGGATATCAAGAGACACACTAAAATCATGCTAATATATCTAACAAATGAAACAAAGATAATGAGGCATCTCCAAATGCCTCTTAGCATGCTCTTAGCTTCTTCTCCCTTGTTCCTCTCCTCTCTAAGTTCCAAAATAGTGTAGCTCTCAGCAGCTTTTTGCACTATGGATGCTTATGAAGGATTGAGATTGTAATATTTTGCTCTAAATGTAAATAAAGAAGCTAATATTAAGCTATTGATGCTAAAATGATTTATTTTAACCAAAATGACAATACATGAGTTTGCTATGCTAAATGCTCTCTAAAATGCCTATAGGTTAAATGCATACAAGTTTTCAGGATTTGGATTATGAAGAAATAGGCTCTATTTATAGAAAAAATGGAGCAATGGATGGTTGAGATTGAGTAATCTCAACAAGGGTCAGGATTGAATGATTTTAAATCTATGTGAGGGCTTTCAACCCAATCCCAGGATAACAAGTGTCAATGTAAGATAGGTTGAGAGGAGAGGGAATAAGCATTAAATGCTTGATATGACCTTGGGAGTTAAAGTCAAGGTTGGTTGAATGAATAAACTCTTTATTTAAAGATTAAAGCTTTTATCCAATGGATAAACTCTTGTGCAAATGTGAAATGGATGAATATGGTCAAAACAATAAATGTTTGGGGAGACAAGTTTGAAATAACCATAAATGGTTATGTAAGAGCCATAAATGGTCATGTAAGAGCCATTAGTGGTCTTGGAAGACTTTGGGGGTTAATTTGTTGAACACACAAAGCATTAAATGCTTTTCAAAGACTTTTTGAAGTCTTTGAGAAGTGACTCCATTTTGCTTAGGAATGTGACAATAATTAAGGGATGGATTAGACTAATTAGGAAGGGGTTAGAGGAATCTAGAAGGGGATTTCGAAATGCAATTGGATTTGGTGGGTGAGGGAAAATAGGATTTTATTTAAAGTAAAAATTCATTTATTTCAATAAATGTGTGCAAGTTGCATTTGTAAGAAAATGCAAGTGAGGGGGATAATGATTTAAATAAATGTTTTATTTAATTTATTTAAAAGAGGAAAAAGGGGATTTAATTAAATAAATAGATTTTATTTATTTAATTGATTGGAATTTGATTTTAATGAATTAATTAAAATAAATTGAATAATTTATTTAATTAATAGGAGAATGTTTGGAGATGAATTAATTAAATATTAATTTAATTAACTAATGGCTAGTGGATTTTTAATCAAATAAATAGCGAATATTTATTTAATTAAGATGGCCAGATTTGTGTGACTACATTTGCCCCTCTTTGAGATGGTGCGGTTTATCGCGTCGTTTCAAAGAAAGAAAAACTAGTGTGAAGAAATGCCCCATAAAATATAAATTTAATGGGTGGTATGCCCCCTCGAGAGATGGGCCAAAAAAATTTGAAAAATCGGGCGATCTCTTGAAAAAGAATGAAAATTGGTAGGGTGGTAGAAGAGAAGTTAGCCATACGGGTGAAAAATAGAAGAAATCGGGGGAGAAATGGAGAAATGGGGGGCTCAGGAAGTTCACGGGGACCACAACGGTGAGCGGGGGGGGGTTACGGTGACGGCGAAGGGTATAAATGGGGTGAAAGGGATGAAAATAGGATCATTTGTGACTGCGACTAGTGTGAAACCGGAGTTCTGATAGTGACCTTTTGGAGGAGCGAGCAGCAGTCAGGATGTCGATACCGATTGTAGAGCACAGATTTGAGCGAGTGTGATGGTTCCAACGCCCAGACGACTACGGACCAGCGATACGCAAATTTGAAATTTTAATTTTTATGCATTTTTGAGACGCTTTTAGCTGAATCCAAGTCGAGTCAGAGCAAGAGCGCTGGAACTATGGTTTTGGCACTTTTGCTCCATGAACTAGCGCTACTGTGCCACAATGGCGCTATTGCCCCTTTGTTTGAGCGTTGTTGAAATGTTTTAGCACTATGGCATGCAAGTTTAAGCGCTATTGATTAATAAGTGTTATTGAGGGCTTGATTGAGCGCTATTGCTCTTAATTAGCGCTACTATGTAGTTGTTTTAGCGCATTTGTAGTTTGACCGCTATGGGATAGCTGATTGAGCACTTGTGTTAGGGTTGTAGCGCTATAGTTGGGAAACTAGCGCTTTTGCTAGTAAAATAACACTTTTGCTTTAGGATAAAGAGATGCCCCAGTTTGGATGAAGAAAATCTCTCGATGCCAATGAAGGATGGAGGGCGATGTGGAGTGGGAGTTGTTTTGAACCATAGCAGTCTGATGAGACTTAGGTCATTTGTAGAATAAATGTCTTTTGAAGTCTAGGTGGCCATGATTGCTTACCTGTTGAGACCCGAAGATACTTGATCAAAGTATCTGTTGATAGTCTAGGTTTAAACTTAAGAAAGTTTGAAAATAAAACAACTAATGGTGATTGATGAATGTCCATGTGCAGGAATAGCTAGGCATGTTGCAGTTACGCGAGTGACATCCTGCAACACAAGGGTTGCGGGATCGATTGACAAAGGCGAAGATTGATTGCATTGCTGCGATTGGACTATATGAGGTGATGCACATGCCCGTGATTCATATGAATTACGGATTGATCACAACATTAGCAGAGCGGTGGCACAGCGACACGTGCACCTTCCATCTGGCACAAGGGGAGATGACAGTGACCCTAGAGGATGTGTGGCGCATCCTGCAGATTTTGATTCGAGGGGAGCTGGTCACATATGACAGATCATGGGGGACTCTTGCAGTTCAGAGGATTTTTGATGAGGACATTTTCATTGATGATGGCTCCATTGCCTGGGAGGAGATAGCGGCGTTATATGAGCCTTTGCCAGCAGCCTTATCAGGTATCATGGGAGGACTTCTTTGTCTAGACAGGCGATCACATGGTTTGGCTGTGGGGTGGGGGCAGGTGATCGAGGGGACTCGGTTTGCATGGGGGTCATGCGTGTTGGCGCACCTATACCAGGAGCTCCATGAGGTGGTTTACTAGGAGAGGGGTTCCTCAGTAGTGGGCATGACGCTGCTGCATATTTGGGCCTAGGAGCACCTACCAGTGACTTGACCGGTGAGTCTGAGATTCCGTGTAGTAGATCAGCCATATATGTTCATGTATAGTGGCATGATGAGTCAACCCCACCTGGGGAAGTTAGAGTGGTGGCGGCGGGCATTCGACGATCTGGATGCAGTTATATAGCATCCATACCTGGAGTGTGAGCCATGGGATGATGATGCAGAGGCATTGCTGTATGTGTTTATGACTCGATTCCTCATTGGGAGGACCTCATACCATGTGGAGAGACAGGTGCTCAGGAGAGTGCTGAGATAGTTTGGACGGTAGCAAGGACTGCCCAGTGGATCAGGAGAGTATGCTCAGGTTATTCAGGAGAGGTACGCATGGGGGCTAGTGCTACCATATGATTAGGCACTGGTAGAGTTCTGGACACTGCAGGCGAGACCGTGGGATATACAACCAAGGGTCATGGATGTAGGAGTGTTAGATGAGTACACGCAGTATCAGGCAGTGCACCCGATCCTATGGATATCAGATCCAGCAGAGTCGATCCCGGATTTTGAGGATGAGAGAGGACAGAGGCGGAGGAGGGCAAGAGGTCGAGGACCAAGGGCAAGTGGAGGAGATGGAGGAGGAGGAGGTGGAGGAGGAGGAGGAGGAGGAGGAGGAGGAGGTGGTGGGTTAGGGATGCAGAGTTAGCGGAGAGGGAGAGGTGGACTGCCTCTACAGATATCATAAGGACCATTGATACAGGGAGGAGTTTGACTAAGTGGGAGAGGGATGGAGAGGGAGATCCCGATGGATAGAGGGGAGGGAGCTACGGGAGAGGGTGGTACAGGTGAGGCGGCTATGGATACCGGGGAGGGAGCCACTGGAGATCTACGAGATCACATGATAGTACGTTTGCAGACCCAGATAGAGGATTTGGAGGTGGAGGTGGCAGCTAGGGATGTACAGCTATTTTGCATGGGAGTTAGAGCTAGCAGTGGTGCTACAGGAGAGGGATAGTGCAGTGGAGAGATTGGCAGAGATATAGGAGAGAGTTCGGGTTGGAGTAGGAGCACAGGGGCCTACAAGGGAGGTGATGAGGGAGATGCGACAAGCACAGGCAGAGATAGACTACTGGTGGGGTTTATATGAGCAGGTGGTGCTAGTTAGTCAGCGAGCTCTTAGCTATTCTTAGATGCAGCAGGCCAGATCAGAGCGATTGCAAAGGGTGCAAAGCAGTGGGGGTGTGATGGGTCCTCTACGGAGGGAGAGATCAGGGGATGTAGGAGGGAGTGGGGGTTTGATGAGGCCTCCATGGAGAGATGGATTAGGTGGTGCAGGCACCAGTGGGAGAGCAAGTGGTGATGGTGGTGGTGGTACAGCATTTGGCTAGAGTGGCATTTGAGAGAGCATTTTTGCATATATGTATTGTATCATTGTTTATTTTTGGACTGTATCTTGGATGGCTTTTGGTAGCCGATTTTGTGTAGACTTCATTGTACTCTGATATATATATGAGGAGATCCCATATTTTGATGATATGCATTTGATATATATGGATGTTTATGCAGGATGATGAGTTATTGCTTAGATGGATATGTGTACATGTATGCATTTGATGATATGTTTCTTATATGCATATTTTTATGATGAATTATGATGTGGGATACTGACATATGAATGCAGGTTTATATATGTATGATTTGTTTGAGTTTTGATGTAATGTTTTATGTATGTAATGCCATGATGATGATGTATGTTTATGAGGATTTATAAATAGGAGTTTGGTGTTTCCTTTTGTAATATAATGATGAGATAATTTATGTGATGATGTTAATGCCATGTTTGAATGAATGATGTTTATGTATGGATATGCATCTAGACGTTTTTAGATGAATGTAATATGGATAAACAAAATGTAAAGTACAAATGTTTATACGATAATGTTTAAATGAATGCATATATATATATATATAATGGTATGAACCAATGTTTGGAAACAAATGGATTTATGATTCTAAATGCTTAAGTATGATTTAAGTAAAAATGATAATGTGATGATACTATAACTTGTGGTTTTAATAACTGCACTTTAATGCAATTTAAAAAGAGGATAATGAATGCAATGTGAAATGAATCCTAAAATGAGCATAATAAGATATTTTAATAAATGGATGACTGAATGCACTTTTTTTACTAATGAATGGATGCAATAATAAATGATAAAGGATGATAAAATGATGATGGATAATTGACACTAAATGAATGCCTAGTAAATGATTTTTAAAACAATCAAAGACAATTTGATCCCATGAATGAATCTAATTATTTATGATTGATGCAATGATGCAAATGATTTAATGAAAACTAATGTCAAAAAAATGAACTATATGCAATTTTAAGTTAAAAATGACATGAATGGACTTAATGCAAGATGCAACTAAATGCGATGATGATATGACCATGATGAATGCAAGGTGTTTAAGACTTTGCGTGATGCATTGATGATGTATCAGAGTACTCGGTCATGATTGTATCCAAGACCAGCTTTAATGGTCACTTGTGCATAAAAAGCCTAGATACAAATGAATGAATGGATGGGTGATATGAAATGGAATGCAATATATAAATAGATGAGATGAAATGATGATCCATAGTGCTCTATTTTCATCATTGAGCTTTAAAAATGTTGGAAGAGAATACAAGCATCTTATCATAATGATTCAAGATGACCTTAGTATTCCTTACATGGATTTTATATAGAAAGTTAATACAAATGACTTGATATAAGGGTCAAGTCAACCAGAGTATTGCTTGCGGAATAGACAAGGATTATCTCCATTCATGCGTGACTTGGATCGTCCTCCTTGATCTTCTATGGATCATATACTGAGACAAGTGCATACCATACTAAGAGATAAAACCTTTATCCAATTTGGATGAGGTAGGAGGAACCAAAGGAAGAGTAATGTACCTGCAAACAAACAGTATATACATAAAGAATAAAGAATAAGGATCCTTGGTAATGGTTCATGCTCATATGGTCGAGGTATACGTTGTAGTCAGCAAGTTGTAATGATCTATGACTACATTTGGCATAAGATCACGTAGCTTGGTGAATTTCCCACGTAGACACCATTAGTACATGCCCCAAAACTTCATCAGAAATAATGCGCAAACGATACAAAACAATGCTGAAAGATCCCGATACAGATAAACAAATGATTGTACTCACAAATCAACCCAGTATTTGATAGCTTAACATAATTTTCTTGTCAAAGAAAATGCCACTTTTGTCTTTGTTTTGATAAGGAAGGATGCATCCTTGTTGAAGACAGTTTGAGTGTTGATGTTGATTGTGTGGTTTGATTGATAAATGGTCATCGTGTGAGTATTATGTCAATGTTTGTTTTGCATATGTGTGGATGAGTATGTACAAGGTGTTACCATGTTTTTGATTGATTTTTGATGGTTTTTCGATGTTTTTGGATTTTGTGGAATAGTTTGGAATGTTTTTTGGATTTTTGTGAGACATTTTTGAATGTTTTTGGATTTTTGTGAGACATTTTTTAATGTTTTTGGCCAATGAATCACCAGTAATGTAGAATCCACTTCCATCATCTAGATTTTTAAGGGTATTGCCCCCAAGTTTTTAGACATGACTATAAAAAAGCGGGATGTAGGATGCATGCAGTACTTTCTTGGATTTGTAGATTTATAACAAGTCATGGTTGATGGATGGATGGATGTATGTATGAAGTGATCGCAATGAGCCCGAAAGATACTGGAGCCATTGTCTTTACGAGTGGTGCCTGTTTGCCAGGTTTTCACCATCGCACTTACCCAAGGTGCCACTAGAGTGGTTGTTCACCATTTGGATGCATGATTTTTCTTTACTTTTTGAATGTTTTTGTATTTCTTCAGGACATTTTTCTAAATGTTTTTGGTATTTTCTGGTATGCAAGGAGGCCTGATGCTCTATTCAGCTTAGGTATAAAACCGTTTGAGGTGCATGTTGTTGATTGGATCTGCGAGTGGTTCTCCTTCTAATGTAGCCAATTGATATGCCCCGAACCCGAATACAGCAGTGACAACATATGGGCCCAGCCAGTTTGATTCAAACTTGCCCTGATGTTCTCTGTTTGATTGGTTGCGAGGATTCTCTCAGAGAACAAGATCACCTACCTCAAATGTATGAGATCTAACTCGGTGATTGTAGCTTCTACTCATGCGTTGCTGATAGGCTTTGAGGTGATTGTATGCAGCTTGTCGCTTCTCATCAAGTAATTCTAAGTCTTGAAGATGGGATACTCTGTATGCTTCATCATCGATGAGATTGTGCAAGGAAGCCCGTAAGGATGGTATCTCAACTTCAATAGGCAAGATAGCTTCTGCACTATAGACCAATGAATAAGGAGTTGCACCTGTAGGGGTTCGAATGCTAGTTCGATATGCCCATAGTGCTAGATTCAATTGAACATGCCAATCACGGCCAGCATCATTGACTGTCTTCTTTAGGATCCTCAATATGTTTTTATTGGATGCTTCGGCCTAACCATTGCCTTGTGGGTAATAGGGAGTGCAAAAGCGATGTTGGATGTGAAATTTCTCACAGAGTTCACGCACATCCTAATTTTTGAAAGGAAGACCGTTATCTGTGATGATAGACATGGGTACACCATACCGGCAAATGATGTAGTTGAGGATGAATGAGGCGATCTGTTTGCCAGTGACTTGGGTAAGTGGAATAGCTTTGATCCACTTTGTGAAATATTCGGTGGCGGTAATAATGAATTTATGGCCATTGGATGAAGATGGGTGAATCTTACCCACAAGGTCAAGGCCCCATTGAGAAAAAGGCCATGGTGTTGTGATTGGTTGTAGTTCCTGTGCTGGTGCATGTATCAAGTTGCCATGAACTTGACATTTCTTGCATTTTCTGACAAAGTAGTAGGAATCCTTTTCCATAGATGGCCAATAGTATCCGTTGCGCAGGAGTTTCTTGGCTAGTGATGGACCACTTGCATGGGTTCCACAAATTCCTTCATGGACTTCTTCCAAAGCCTTTGTTATCTCACCTTGTTCCAGACATCGAAGGAGAGTACCATCAAGATCGCGTCGATATAGGGTTTCAGCAATAATGGTATATCGAGCAGTTTGGTGAATGAAGGAGAACTCACCATACCATGGGGATTTAGAACCGACAAGGTGACATATCATTTTGGATTCAGGGATATCATAAGCGGGAATCCAAAGTTGTTCTACCAAGAACTCGTAGCATGTTGAATTCTGTGGAAGATCTAGGAGAGATGCGATGGTAGCCATAGCGTCAATAGCTTGATTTTGATCTCTTGGTATCTGCTCAAAAGTGATAGTAGTAAATGATGTCTTTAGAGTGTCCACCATTTGCTTATATGGCATGAGTTCATCATCCTTGGTCTGATATTCATCTGTTGCTTGTCGAATGACCAGTTGTGAGTCACCATATACTTGTAGTTCTTGTAATTTCCATTGTATTGCTAGCCTGAGTCCTGTGATCAAGGCCTCATATTCTGCTATGTTGTTTGTGCATGGAAATGTGAGCTTGTAAGACTTTGAGATGATATCACCTTGAGGTGTGATAAATAGAATGCCTGCCCTCGAGCCATGCCTAGTGTATCAACCATCAAAGTATAGTTTCCATGGTTGTGTTGTTGTGATCATGAATATCTCTTCATCTAGAAAATTGGAAATGAAAGGATGATTGCCTATGAGTGGTGCATCGGCCAACTGATCTGCAATAACTTGACCTTTGATAGCCTTACGATCTACATACTCGATGTCAAATTCACTTAGAATCATCACCCATTTGGCCAAGTGACCTGTCAATGCTACTTTGCTGAGTAAATACTTGAGTGGATCAATCTTTGCAATGAGTTGCACCTTGTGTGTTAATAGATAGTGCCTCAGTTTAGTGGCTGCTAAGATTACTGCTAGGTAAGCTTGCTCAATAGGTGTGTAATTGAGTTCATAGCCCACCAGTGTAAGAGAGATGTAGTAAACAACACACTCTTTTCCTTTTGTATTATGTTGTGCCAATAGTACACCCAATGCTATACTTGTTGCCAAGATATAGAGTAACAATGGTCTACTTGGATTTGGTGGCATCAGCAAGGGCAGACTCATGAGATAGTCTTTAAGCATCTGAAATGCTTGCTGGCATCGAGCATCCCACTGAAAGAGGATGTTCTTGTGTAGCACGTGTGTGAATGGGTGACACTTATCAGCCAATTGTGCAATGAATCTTCAGATGGATTGAAGCCGCCCTTGTAATGTCCTTAGCTGACTGATATTCTTTGGTGGTGGCATATCCATGATTGCTTTTACCTTTGCTGGATCAACCTCAATACCTTTGCTTGAGACAATGTATCCTAGAAGTTTCCCGGAGGTTACTCCAAAGACACATTTCTTTGGGTTGAGTCAAACATGGTATTGTTCCAGTCTATCAAAGATTTTATCTAAGATGTGGAGATGCCCTTCTCTGGTGAGTGATTTTGCTAGTAAGTCATCAACATAATCTTCCATCATAGTATGCATCATGTCATGGAAGATGGTGGTCATTGCTCGTTGATAGGTCACTCCTGCATTCTTTAGACCAAAAGGCATTACATTCCAGCAATATGTGCCCCATGGACATGTGAAGGTTGTCTTATGTTGATCTTCTGGTGCAATCTTTATCTGATTGTATCCTGAAAAGCCATCCATGAGTGAAAGCATGGCATGTCCTGCTGTCAGATCCACTATGATGTCAATATTTGGAAGGGGGAAGTCATCCTTAGGACATGCTTTGTTTAGATCTCTGAAGTCAGTAAAAATGTGGATGCCCCCTTTTGGTTTGCTGACAGGCACAATATTGGAGATCCATTCTGCATAATCAATGGGTCTAATGAAGCCAACATCTAGGAGTTTCTTGAGTTCTATTTTGACTAGTACTGCAATCTGAGGATGCATCTTACGAAGCTTCTACTTGACAGGTTTGGCTCCTTCTGCTATGGTGAGGTGATGCATGAATAAATCAGGATCAAGCCCAGGCATGTCTGCATATGACCATGCAAAGTTGATCTGACACTTTTGGAAGAACTCTATAAACTTAGCCTATTCTTCTAGAGTGAGAAGAGATGCCAGATGTATGAGATGAGGATTTTCAGGAGTCCCCACATTGTATTCTTTGGTTTCCTCGATGAGAATCATTGATCGTTCATGTTGTGTACTAGCAGGGAGAATGTCAAACCCTTCATCCTCAGGCGCCTCAGAGATGTTTTCACCATTGGATACGCTCTTTCTTTTTACTTTTGTCGGATCAAACAGTTCCACAGTGTGGTTTTCACTGGAAGATCCATATTTTATTGTTATATTTTTGCAGCTAAAAGGTTTGGCATCCACCCTGAAGTATGTTGTACTATTAAGTTCGATGGTGAATCCAACTTTGTGATCCCCGCTTGGTAAGTTGTCCTTTAATTCCAAAAAGTTTGATAGCCTCATCGTTTTGAAAGAAGTCAAGACATGGGGGATTTGGTTGGTTCCATTCGATGAGTTCGGGGTGAATAATGGGCATTACTTCATCAATTAGGTTAAGTGCGTTAGATGTATCAGTGAGGGTTAAGACGTTATGGTGAAGGTCATCGATGGTACTCTCCCTGTCAGAATCAGGCATAGGATGAGACGTAGGGTCTGTGGAAGATGTTTCTAGCTCAGGTACCCAAGTGGTCTTTATCTATGCTTCTCCGTAAACAAGGATGTCTTTGTGTGGTGGAGGTGGTGATGTGTCTTCCTCATCTGAAGTGTTAAGCTGTACAGAATCAAATTCCCACTCATGTGAGTTGGTCTCTGAGTCACTTTCCAGCATCCGATTACTATACCATACTGGGATGTCTTTTGAGTTAAATATTGCAGGAGTGATTGGTTGATGTACCTTCATAGTGATCGGTGCTGCAGGAAGATCGATGGGGATAAAAGAATGTGGCACCGAGAGTATCGGCAGTGTTGACTCAGTGGCTTTTGCTGGAACTACTAGAGCCATAGATGCTGCTGCAGGTTCTGATACAGTTGCTGCTGCTTTAATAATGAAAGGTGTCCTTTTTGCAGTAGGCTGACATAATGGTTTCCTAGATTTTCCTTTGAATTTGAGTTTAGGAAAGATCTCTTTTTCAAAGCCTAGGCTTGTATTACCTTTGGGTTTCAATTCTGGCAGCAGAGGTTCATGTCGTCTTTTTTTGCAATATCCCAAAGCACTCTGACCATCATACCCCATTCTTTGCATAATGAGGAGACCTTTGCCATACTGATCTGTAGGCAGATTAACTTGTGGCATATCAGTGGTGATGAGATCTTTATAGATCCAATCCCCCAAGTCCTCATCTTGGGTTTCTTCTTCTTGACTCTTTCCAAGGATGAAAGGCGTCAAAGCACATGCGGGTGTGATTAGTGGTTGCTAGAGTAACTACTGTGGTTTACCATGTGTTCGAGGAGAAGTGGGCATTTGTCCCACACAAAAGAGTTGACTCAAGTTGTATTCCCCTGGACCTTCCTCTACTACTTTCATCTTAAGCTTTTCTTGCTTTGGTATAGTGGTGTTCAAACTGGCAAGAGAGGCGGGACTTATATATGATGTGGAGGAAATGACTTCTCTATTTATAGTGTAATTATATGTAGCCTGTGTATAATCAGTGGTATCAGTGCCTCACCTGGAAGTGGAAGGACCCCTTTGATCTTGTGATGGAAGTGGATTTTTGAACATCAGATGATCATTATTTGTTGTTTTTGGGTCATGTCCTTCAATTTCAATTTCTCCTCGGTCAATAAGATCCTGAATAAGATCTTTTAATCAGTGACAAGTACTTGTCTTGTGTCCTCTTCTTTGGTGGAAATCACAGTGTTCAGTATCTCTCCACCATGCTGGTTTGACCTGAGGCTCATAGTTTGATGTTTTAGGTAGAGTGACCAAATTTTGAGAAATGAGTTGTCACAATACCGTTTCAATGGGTTCCCCTAAGGGAGTGTATGTTCATTTTTTTTTTTGCTGACAAGGTCTTGGTTCATCATGAGATGTGACACGACCTTGATTAGAAGGAACATTTGTGTTATTCTGAGGTGGAGGATTCTATCCTGCAAACCGAACCACAGGTTGTGCAGTTTGTATAGTCCTGGTATCCACAACCCCATCGTTGATGATATTCTTGTTTTTATTCCAGAAGCTTGGTTTATCACTATTGAAGCACGGGTGAGGACCATCTTTTGGTTCATTAAAGATTTTGATGAGTCCTTTCTTGATGAGTGCCCATTCACATTTTAAACCCTTGGTGATCATATCATTAAAAGAGTCTGTGTCTTTGACATCTAGGTGAAATTCCATTTCTTCATTTAAGTTGGAAATGAATATTTCCACTAGTTCTCATTCAGGTAACTGAAGAGAACATCTACTAGAAATTTGGTGACATCGTTGAAGGAATACTGAGAATAGTTCACCTGGTTTTTGTTTGGTGTTGCACAGATCAGCCATGGTGATGTCGCGTTCAATGTTATGAGAGTAATGAGCGAGGAATTTGTGGATGAGTTCCTCAAATGTTCTAATGCCACCTGATAGTCGGGAAAACCATAATGTGGTTGTTCCTCCCAAGCTTTGGGGAAAAAGGTGCATTAGGTAGGTGTCTTCATATGCCACTTCAAGACAAGCGGAATGAAATTCTCTGCCATGATCATGGGGATCTCCCTTTTCTCTATATTTTTCAAATTTAGGTGTTTCGAATCCTCATGGAAAGGGTGGCATATAAAGATTCCCATCAAAAGGATAGGGATAGATGTCATTGAGTGAGAATTGGTTAGTTTTGACACCACTATGAAGTTGTTGGGCGAGATTCTCAACTTGTTGCCGCAACATCTCCGTTTCATTTGGAGGAGGAGGTGGTGGGTTACCTCAAGGAATGTTATATCTGATGGGATCTCTACCTCTTTCCTCTTCATGGTGACTTTGTCTTTCTAATGCTTGTCTTAATTGGGCAAGATCAAAGTCAGAGGGGAGTTTTGCTCCTTCTTGAGCAAGTTTTAAGAAGTGAGCATCCGCATTACTTCTGAGTATTTCATCAAATAGTCTATTAAAGAGAGGGTTATGTTGCACCCTTTCTATTGTTGCAGGAGTAGGGGTACTTGGGTTTTCGTCATTCACATTTCCTCCAAGTGCTTCTTAGAATTCATTGAGATTTTCCTCTTCTTCTTCCATTTCTATTTCTCGTTGCCTCAACTATGATCGGGTTTGAGCCATTTTGCTTACAAACATTTGTTGAAGTTGAGTGAAAATGATGATGAGTTGTTGATGAAATGAAAGATTGATGGTTGGTGATTTGTGTTGCATGTAGATCTCTAGCACTTTTTAAGGTAGATGTAACTGAAATTTCTTCTTTGAATTGCTTGTTTGTTTGATAAGTTTTGATGTGATAAGGTGTAGAGAAATCTGAGATGTGTTACAGATTGAACTACCTAGTAATGAGAGGATTCACTCATGAACTAGTTTTAACCTGTGTAGATGTGTCTCTTAGGATGAGCTTATCCTAGATGTAGAAACAATCTAAAAAGTGATGTGATGTGTTTGATTCAAGCAATATCTAAAAGAGAACTTGGGACAAGAACCTCTTAATGTTTTGAGAGTTGGAACGGATTGATGATGATGAAGTGATGATGTATGAGTAAGATGATGGATGTTTTAACTTCAATAAAAGCTTTGTGTTACAAATGGGACAAAATCTACCTCTTCTCTTTTGGGTGTTAGTGGTATTTCTCGAGCTGTGTTGTATGTGATACAGATGTTTGGGAAAAAGTTGAGATTAATCTTACCTCCTTGGTTTTTGTGATAACTCAGAGCTCTATATTGCATAAAAGCTCTGTGGTTCAAAGTCTCTAAATCAAATTCATTTGTTTTTCCTTGAAGGTAGAGACGCATGTGACGTAGAAAGACTCTATGGGAGACAAAAATTTGTCTATTTATATAAAAGAATTTCTTCCTTTTGATCAAAGCCTTTGAGCTTAATGGTCTTCTTTTCAAGTTGATATTCTGATGACGCTTCTTCTTTTGCAAGATATGAAGAATGGTCATAAATTTTGACTCTTTGTTGTTTGCACTTTGTTTTTGATATTGTTTGGTTGTTTTGAGAAATGTTTGATTGGATGAATACTTTGTTTTTGGAAGTGATTTTCTAATTTTTCTCTGACAAGAAAACAAAGTAAGCACAAAAACACAAGAATGTTGCCCAAAATGCACAAATGAGTATGGGTCTAGATCAACCCAATACTTGGACTTTTGTATGACCCTTCCTTTAGATGTGTTTCCAAAACCTAAAGTCGGCTCAATTTGCACTTGGTCTTTAAAATGAACACACTTCAAACACTTTTTATCCCTAAGGTCAAATGGCCAGTTGTGATAAATTTAGCCCACATCTTGATATTTCTTCAACTTTGGTACTACATACCTTATGAATCTCGCCTTCTCAGGTAAGGATGTGATATACTAAGTCTTGCACGAGCATAAAAAATAGATGATCCCTATAATGGGGGAGTCACCACTTTTATCAAGCCACAAGTGACTTTTCAAAAAGCTATGTTTCTACTCAAGGAAATATGTATGGTGAGTATCTTGGGAGCAAAACCATCTATGCTCTTGCACTAAATTATATCGCAAATATCCTCAATCAATAGAATGGGTGGGCTACTATTTAAAGGTGTTTAGTCATGTTCGATGTTTTTGGACATAAGTTCATTTTGCAGTGACTCACTTAAGAGCCTTGTAACTAGTGGTGGGGCCCATTTTTCCTTTCAGCCAGTTACACTGTAGGAACAGCTATACCCAAGGCTACAGTTTTTTCTCTCACCTGATTTCTATAGCAGCTTGAAGGATTTACCGCGCGAGGTCGTTCCCAAGAGTGATGTGTCTCTTGGCAGACCTCTCTTAAAAAGATAAAATTTTGAGTGTTACTAACACTTTTCTCTTGCACCTAGGACCATGAAAGCCAAGGGAGAGGATAGTGTGTGTTAGAGGTAGGACCACTCGACTGACCTTTTGCACAATTGTGCCAAGCACAAAAAACACTTGTTCTTTTTAACCCATCATCACAATGTGATCTAACTATTTGGAGATGTTGCTCCAACAATCATGATGTTCTTTTTAACTTCAAAGGCAATATGTTTGGTAACTAGGAAAATGAAATCCTGGTCAACTTAATAAAAAATACGTTTGCTTGAAGTAAATCGCTTGCAAGATTTGAAACAAGTGGATTGTAAGTTTTAATTTTGCACCAAAATTTGAAGTGTGGCTTGTAAATTCTTTTGATGCAAGAAAATGGAATTGTTGATTTTAAGCCCCAAATAAAGTGTGTTTCCTAACTTGCAAGAAAACAAATGTTGTTTTGTTCAGTTTTAATGCACCAAAGACAAGTGACCCTAACTAGAAAGCACGGAAATTTTCTTTGTTCAAGTTTTAAAGCAACAAAAAGAAAGTTTATGGTTTTTAATGGTGAGTTTTAAACCTACACAAACAACAAATGGTTAGTAAAAATCTATGTCCAAGGGGGGGCTTCCAAAAGCCTAAAATTTTCACTTTTTTGGTTACAAGGTGTTTTGTACAACGTTCTGTTACAATGGCACTAGTCTGTGTTTGAACAGAGGTGCTATTTAACACAAACGCATTAAAAAAAGGGAAAGACAAAGAGGCAAAAGCGCTAAAATAGGGTGAATAGTGCCAAAATAATGTCAAAAGTGCCAAAACAGTTCCAAAAGCGCTGAAATTGAGACAATGGCGGTATTGTAAAAACAATAATGCTAAAACCATAAGTATCGATAGTGCTAGAATGAGTTCAATAGCGCCAAAGCGCAACCTGTGTGACATTTTAAACATTCAAACATGTTAATGGTAAAAAAAAATGATATTTTTGGTGTTTGGATTCACGTCAGGTTCACCAAATGATACCCTACAAAATGGACAAGGTTAGTCTAAGATAAATAACACAAAACACATGAAATCGTTAGTGTTAGTCAATCAAAAACTAATTTAAACAAGCATACCAAGAGAGACACTAAAATCATGCTAATATATCTAACAAATGAAACAAAGATAATGAGGCATCTCCAAATGCCTCTTAGCATGTTCTTAGCTTCTTCTCCCTTATTTCTCTCCTCTCCAAGTTCCAAAATAGTGTAGCTCTCAACAACTTTTTGCACTATGGATGCTTATGGAGGATTGAGATTGTAATATTTTGCTCTAAATGTAAATAAAAAAGCTAATATTAAGCTATTGATGCTAAAATGATTTATTTTAACCAAAATGACAATACATGAGCTTGCTATGCTAAATGCTCTCTAAAATGCCTATAGGTTAAATGCATACAAGTTTTCAGGATCTGGATTATGAAGAAATGGGCTCTATTTATAGGAAAAATGGAACAATGGATGGTTGAGATTGAATAATCTCAACAAGGGTCAGGATTGAATGATTTTAAATCCATGTGAGGGCTTTCAACCCAATCCCAGGATGACAAGTGTCAATGTAAGATAGGTTGAGATGAGAGGGAATAAGCATTAAATGTTTGATATGACCTTGAGAGTTAAAGTCAAGGTTGGTTGAATGAATAAACTCTTTATTCAAAGATTAAAGCTTTTATCCAATGGATAAACTCTTGTGCAAATGTGAAATGGATGAATATGGTCAAAACAATAAATGTTTGGGGAGACAAGTTTGAAATAACCATAAATGGTTATGTAAGAGCCATAAATGGTCATGTAAGAGCCATTAGTGGTCTTGGAAGACTTTGGGGGTTAATTTGTTGAACACAAAAAGCATTAAATGCTTTTCAAAGATTTTTTGAAGTCTTTGAGAAGTGACTCCATTTTGCTTAGGAATATGACAATAATTAGGGGATGGATTAGACTAATTAGGAAGGGGATAGAAGAATCTAGAAGGGGATTTAGGAATGCAATTGGATTTGATGGGTGAGGGAAAATAGGATTTTATTTAAAATAAAAATTCATTTATTTCAATAAATGTGTGCAAGTTGCATTTGTAGGAAAATGCAAGTGGGGGGGATAATGATTTAAATAAATGTTTTATTTAATTTATTTAAAAGAGAAAAAAGGGGATTTAATTAAATAAATAAATTTTATTTATTTAATTGATTGGAATTTGATTTTAATGAATTAATTAAAATAAACTGAATAATTTATTTAATTAATAGGAGAATGTTTGGAGATGAATTAATTAAATATTAATTTAATTAACTGATGGCTAGTGGATTTTTAATCAAATAAATAGCGAATATTTATTTAATTAAGCTGGCCAGATTTGTGTGACTACAAAGCTATTGATACTAAAATGATTTATTTTAACCCAAATGACAATATATGAGTTGATTATGCTAAAATGCTCTCTCAAAATGCCTATAGCTTAAATGCATACAAGTTTTGAGGATCCTGATTATGAAGAAATGGGCTCTATTTATAGGAAAAATGGAGCAATGGATGGTTGAGATTGAGCAATCTCAACAAGGGTCAGGATTGAATGGTTTGAAATCCATGTGAGGGCTTTCAACCCAATCCCAGGATGACATGTGCCAATGTGAGATAGGTTGAGAGAAGAGGGAATAAGCATTAAATGCTTGACATGACCTTGGGAGTTAAGGTCAAGGTTAGTTGAATGAATAAATTCTTTATTCAAAGAATAAAGCTTTTATCCAATGGGTAAACTCTTGTGCAAAGGCAAGAGTGATAAACATGGTCAGAGCAATAAATGTTTGACGAGACACATGAGTGCAAGTTGAAATAACCATAAATGGTTATGTAAGAGCCATTAATGGTCATGTAAGAGCCATTAGTGGTTTTCAAAGACTTTAGAGGTTAAATTGTTGAATAGACAAAGCATTAAATGTTTTTCAAAGACTTTGAAGTCTTTGAGAAGTGAGTCCAAGTTGCTTAGGAATGTGACAATAATTAAGAGATAGATTAGGTTAATTAGGAAGGGGTTAGAAGAATCTAGAAGGGGGTTTAGGAATGTAAGTGGATTTGGTGGGTGAGGGAAAATAGGATTTTATTGAAATAAAAATCATTTATTTCAATAAATGTGTGCAAGTTGCATTTGTAGGAAAATGCAAGTGGGGGGGGATAATGATTTAAATAAATGTTTAATTTAATTTATTTAAAAGAGGAATAGGGGGATTTAATTAAATAAATAGATTTTATTCATTTAATTGATTGTGAATTTGGTTTAATGAATTAATTAAAACAAATTGAATAATTTATTTAATTAATAGAAGAATGTTTGAGGATGAATTAATTAAATATTAATTTAATTAACTGATGGCTTAGTGGATTTTTAATCAAATAAATGGCAAATATTCATTTAATTAAACTGGACAGATTTATGTGACTACATTTGTCCCTCTTTGAGACGGTGCAGTTTTATCGCATCGTTTCAAAGAAAGAAAATAGGTGTGAAGAATATGCCCCATAAATGTTAATTTAGAGGGTGGTATGCCCCCTTGAGAGATGGGTCAAAAAATTTAAAAAAATCGGGCGATCTCTCGAAAAAGAATGAAAATTGGCAGGGTGGTAGAAGAGAAGAAGTTAGCAACACGGGTGAAAAATAGAAGAAATCGGGGGGAAATAGAGAAATGGGAGGCTCGGGAAGTTCACGAGGACCATGGTGGTTTCAAAGAAAGAAAATAGGTGTGAAGAATATACCCCATAAATGTTAATTTAGTGGGTGGTATGCCCCCTCGAGAGATGGGTCAAAAAAATTCAAAAAATCGTGCGATCTCTCAAAAAAGAATGAAAATTGGCAAGGTGGTAGAAGAGAAGAAGTTAGCAACATGGGTGAAAAATAGAAAAAATCGGGGGGAAATGGAGAAATGGGAGGCTCGGGAAGGTCACGAGGACCACGACGACGAGCGGGGGAAAATTACGGTGACTGCGAAGGGTTTAAATAGGGAGAAAGGGGTGAAAACAAGATCATTTGTTATCGGGACCAATGTGAAACCAGAGCTCTGAGATTGACTTTTGAGAGGAGTGAGCAGCAGTCAGGATGCCGATACCAATTGCAAAGCACTATTTTGAGTGAGTCCGTCAGTTCCAGTGGCTAGACGATTATGGACTAGCGGTATGCAAATTTGAATTTTTAATTTTTATGCATTTTGGTCATGTTTTTTGCTGAGTCGAAGTTGAGTCGGGATAATAGCGCTGAAACTATGTTTTGGCGCTATTGTCCAATTAACTAGCGCTATTGTGCCACAATGGCACTATTGAGGTGCTGTTTGAATGCTTTTGAAAATTTTAGCACTATTGTAGGCTAGTTTAGGTGCTTTTGATGTATGAGTGCTATTGAGTGCTTTTGTGTTTAAGTAGCGCTATTGTCGTGTTATTGTAGCGCTTTTGTATTGCAAGATAAGGACTGTCCCAGTTTGTGTGAAAATCTCCCGATGCCAAAGATGGATGGATTCTACCCACAAGGTCAAGGCCCCATTAACAAAAAGGCCATGGTGTTGTGATGGGTTGCAATTCTTGTGCTGGTGCATGTATCAGGTCTCCATGAATTTGACATTTCTTGCACTTCCTGACAAAGTAGTAGGAGTCTTTTTCCATAGAGGGCCAATAGTATCCATTGTGCAGGAGTTTCTTGGCTAGTGACGGACTCCTTGCATGAGTTCCACAAATTCCTTCATGTACCTCTTCCAAGGCCTTTGTTATCTCATCTTGTTCCAGACATTGAAGGAGAGTACCATCAAGACTGCATCGGTATAGGGTTTCGACAATAATGGTATATCAAGTAGTTTGGCGAATGAAGGTTTTACATTCGTTATTCGATTAGTTGGGAGGAAGGGTGTGATCGCGAAGATAGGTGTAGAATTCACCATACCATGGGGATTCAGAACCGACAATGCGGCATATCATCTCAGATTCGGGGATATCATAAGCGGGGATCCAAAGCTATTCTACTAGGAATTCATAGTGTATTGAATTCTGTGGAAGATCTAGGAGAGATGCGATGGTAGCCATAGCGTCAGCAGCTCGATTCTAATCTCTTGGTATCTTCTCAAAGGAAATTGTAGTAAATGATGACTTTAGATTGTCCACCATTTGCTTGTATGGCATGAGTTTATCATCCTTTGTTTGATATTCATCAATTGCTTGTCGAATGACCAGTTGTGAGTCACCATATACTTGTAGTTCTTGTAATTTCAATTGTACGGCTAGCCTGAGTTCTGTGATCAAGGCCTCATACTCTGCTATGTTGTTAGTAAATGGAAATGTGAGCCTATAAGACTTTGGGATGCTATCACCTTGAGGTGTGATAAACAGAATGCCTGCCCCCAAGCCATGCCTAGTGTATGAACCATCAAAGTATAGTTTCCATGGTTGTGCTGTTGTGATCATGAATATCTCTTCATCTAGAAAATTGGAAATAAGAGGATGATCACCTATGAGTGGTGCATCGGCCAACTGATCTGAAATAACTTGACCTTTGATAGCTTTACGGTCTATGTACTTGATATCGAATTCACTTAGAATCATCACCCATTTGGCCAAGCAGCCTGTCAATGCTGCTTTGCTAAGTAAATACTTGAGTGGATCAATCTTTGCAATGAGTTGTACTTTGTGTGTTAACAGATAGTGCCTCAGTTTAGTGGCGGCCAAGATGACTGCTAGGCAAGCTTTCTTAATAGGTGTGTAATTGAGTTCATAACCAACCAGTGTGCAAGAGATATAGTAAACAACACACTCTTTCCCTTCTGCATTATGTTGTGCCAATAGTACACCCAATGTCGTACTTGTTGCTGATATATAGAGTAGCAGAGGTCGACTTGGATCTGGTTGGATCAACAATGGTGTATTCATCAGATAATCTTAAGCATCCGGAATGCTTGCTAGCATTGGGCATCCCACTAAAAGGGGATGTTCTTGTGTAACAGGTGTGTAAAAGGATGACACTTATCTATCAGTTGTGCAATGAACCTTCTGATGGATTGTAGCTGTCCTTGTAATGTCCTTAGCTGACTGATGTTCTTTGGTGGTGGCATCTCCATGATTGCTTTTACCTTTGCTAGGTCGACCTCAATACCTTTGCTTGAGACAATGTATCCTAGAAGCTTCCCGGAGGTTACTCCAAAGACACATTTCTTTGGGTTGAGTCGAACATGGTATTGTTCTAGTCTATCAAATATTTTATCTAATATGTCGAGATGACCTTCTCTAGTGAGTGATTTTGCTAGTAAGTCATCAACATAATCTTTCATCATAGTATGCATCATGTCATGGAAGATGGTGGTCATTGCTTGTTGATAGGTTGCTCCTGCATTCTTGAGGCCGAAAGGCATTACATTCTAGCAATATGTGCCCGATGGACATGTGAAGGATGTCTTATATTGGTCCTCTGGTGCAATCTTTATTTGATTATATCCTAAAAAGCCATCCATGAGTGAAAGCATGGCATGTCCTGCTGTTACATCTACTATGATGTCGATATTTGGTAGGGGGAAGTCATCTTTAGGACATGCCTTATTCAGATCTCTGAAGTCAGTACAAATGCAGATGCCCCCTTTTGGTTTGCCAACAAGCACAATGTTGGAGATCCAATCTGCATAATCAATTGGTCTAATGAAACCAACATCTAGGAGTTTCTTGAGTTCTATTTTGACTAGCACTGCAATCTAAGGATGCATCTTATAAAGCTTCTGCTTGACAAGTTTGGCTCCTTCTGCTATGGTGAGGTGATGCATGACTAAATCA
Organism: Cryptomeria japonica; assembly: GCF_030272615.1. Lineage (NCBI taxonomy): Eukaryota > Viridiplantae > Streptophyta > Pinopsida > Cupressales > Cupressaceae > Cryptomeria > Cryptomeria japonica. The sequence goes on along the minus strand of NW_026728836.1, from coordinate 1,534,268 downwards.
GGATCAAGCCTAGGCATGTCTGCATATGACCATGCAAAGTTGATCTGATGCTTTTGAAAGAACTCTATAAATTTAGGTTGTTCCTCTGGAGTGAGAAGAGATGCCAGATGTATGAGGTGAGGAGTTTCAGGAGTTCCCACATTGTATTCTTTGGTTTCCTCGATGAGAATCATTGATCATTCATGTTGTGTACTAGTAGGGAGAATGTCAAACCCTTCATCCTCACGCAACCCAAAGAGGTTTTCACTGTTCTATAGGATTTCCTTTTACTTTTGTGGGATCAAACAGTGCCACAGTGTGGTTTTCACTAGAAGATCCATGTTTTATTGTTATGTTTTTGCAGCTGAAAGGTTTGGCATCCGCCTCGAAGTATGCTGCACTTTAGTTCTATGGCAAATCTAGCTTTGTGATCCCCGCTTGGTAGGTTATCCCTTAATTCCAAAAAGTCAATGATGGCCTCATCATTTTGGAAGAGGTCAAGACATGGGAGATTTGGTTGGTTCCATTCGATGAGTTCAGGATGGATAATGGGAATTACTTCATCGATTAGGTTAAGTTCATTAGATGTATCAGTAAGGGTTAAGACATTGTAGTGAAGGTCATTGATGGTACTCTCCTTGTCAAAATCAAGCATAGGATGAGACGTAGGGTCTGTGGAAGATGTTTCTAGCTCAAGAACCCAAGAGGTCTTTATATGTGCTTCTCCATAAACAGGGATGTCTTTGCGTGGTGGAGGTATTGATGTGTCTTCCTCATCTGAAGTATTAAGCTAAATGGAATCAAATTCCCATTCATGTGAGTCATTCTCTAAATCATTTTCCAGCATCCGATTACTATACCATACTGGGATGTCCTTTGAGTTAAACACTGCAGGTGTGATCAGTTGATGTACCTTTGTAGATGATATGATCGGTGTTGCAGGAAGGATGATGGGGATCAAGGAATCCGATATGGGGAGTACTGGTAGTGTTGACTCAGTTGCTTCTACTAGAACTATTGGTGCTGTAGATGTTGCTGCGGGTTCTGACACAGTTGCTACTGTTAATGGTGTTATTGATGTTATTGTTGCTACTGATGGGATTACTAGTTCGCTTGGTGGGATGATTGGCATTGTAGATGGTTGTGTTGGGATTTTGAGCCTCAGTGGGGCAGTTGTGATGGTGTTTGATGCTGCTTTGATAATGAAAGGTGTCCTCTTTATAATAGGTTGATATAGTGGTTTGCTGGGTTTTCTTTTGAATTTGAGTTTAGGAAAGATCTCATTTTCAAAGCCTAGGCCTGTATTACTTTTGGGCTTTAATTCCAATAGCAGAGGTTCATGTCATCCTTGTTTGTAATATCCCAAAGCACTCTGACCAACATACCCCATTCTTTGCATAATGAGGAGGCCTTTGCCATATTGATCCATAGGAAGCATAGCTTGCAGTATATCAGTGGTGATGGGATCTTTATAGATCCATTCCGCTAAGTCCTCATCTTGGGTTTCTTCTTCTTGACTCTTGCCAAGGATGAAAGGCGTTAAAGCACATGCTAGTGTGATCAGTGGTTGTTGGAGTAACTATTGCGGTTTACCATGTGTTCTAGGAGAAGTGGGCATTTGTCCCACACAAAAGAGTTGACTCAAGTTGTATTCCCCAGGACCTTCCTCTGCTATTTTCATCTTAAGTTTTTCTTTCTTGGGTATAGTGGTGTTTGAACTGGCAAGAGAGGCTGGACTTATATATGATGTGGAGGAAATGGCTTCTCTATTATTAGGAACGGTAATCTCTAGTTGATGGCTGATATTATGACAATATGCAAAGAGATTTGCATCACCCAGGATTGTGATCTCTACACCGTTATGTGGGAACTTGATACATTGATGGTAGGTAGATGGAACGGCTTGCATGGCATGTATCCAAGGTCTCCCTAACAATAGATTGTATGGCAGAGGAAGGTCCAAAACCTGACAGATGTTGTGCTTTACTAAAGGGCCCACTCGGATTGGTAGTACCATAGCTCCTTTGGAGGAACGCTCTGCATCATCATAGGCTTTGATTGTGATCTTCTTACGAGGATCCACGGATTCTATTGCATATCCCAATGCTGTGACCAACTGTAGTGTACAAATATTTAAGCCTGCTCCATTATCAATCAAGACTCGCTTGATCCTATGTTGGTTGATAAAGCCTTCAATGTGTAGCAAAGCGTTATGAAGTTGCTAGAAGGAAGAGTTGTCACTTTCGAAAAAAGTGAGACAAGGTGATTACTTTAGACTTCCAACCATTGCTTGAAATTGGTCTATATTCAGGTTTGCAGGGACTGACACCTCTTGGAGAGCTTGATCCAAGATTGTTTTATGAGATGGAGATAGGTGCAATAGCTCTAAAATGGATATAAGTGCAGGCGTTTTGTCTAATTGTTCCACAAGATTGTACTGCTTTGGTATGGAGGTGGTGCCTTGTGGAGCTGCCTTTATGGTAACCTTGTCACGACGTGTAACAACATTGCAATTGGAGTTGGGATTTTTGATGGTTATCGTTGCAATTTGTTCACTGGCATCATACAGGTGATTTATAGTATAATTATATGCAGCCTACGTATAATCAGTGGTATCAGTGCCTCACCTGGAAGTGGAAGGACCCCTTTGATCTTGTGATGGAAGTGGATTTTTGAACATCAAATGATCATTGTTTGTTGTTTTTGGGTCATGTTCTTCAATTTCAATTTCTCCTTGGTCAATAAGATCCTGAATAAGATCTTTCAATCGGTGACAATTACTTGTCTTGTGTCATCTCCCTTGGTGGAAATCACAGTGTTTAGTATCTCTCCACCATGAAGGTTTGACCTGAGGTTCATAGTTTGATGTTTTAGGTAGAGTGACCAAATTTTGAGAAATGAGTTATCGCAATACTGTTTCAATGGATTCCCCTAAGGGAGTTTATGTTCATTTTTGTTTTTGCTGACGAGGTCTAGGTTCATCATGAGATGTGATGCAACCTTGATTTGAAGGGACATTTGTGTTATTCTGAGGTGGAGGATTCTGTCCTGCGAACCGAACCACAGGTTGTGCACTTTTGATAGTCCTGGCATCCACAACCCCATCGTTGATGATATTCTTGTTTTTGTTCTAGAAGCTTGGTTTATCACTATTGAAGCGTGGGTGAGGACCATCCTTTGGTTCATTATAGATTTTGATAAGTCCTTTCTTGATGAGGGCCTGCTCACATTTCAAACCCTTGGTGATCATGTCATTAAAAGAGTCTGTGTCTTTGACATCCAGGTGAAATTCCATTTCTTCATTTAAGTTGGAAATGAATATTTCCAATAGTTCTTGTTTAGGTAACTGAAGAAAACATCTGCTAGACATTTGACGCCATCGTTGTAGGAATATTGAGAATAGTTCACCTGGTTTTTGTTTAGTGTTGCACAGATCAGCCATGGTGATGTCACGTTCAATGTTATGAGAGTAATGTGCTAGGAACTTCTGGATGAGTTCCTCAAATGTTCTAATGCCACCTGGTAGTCGGGAAAACCATGATGTGGTTGATCCTCCCAAGCTTTGGAGAAAAAGATGCATTAGGTATGTGTCTTCATATGCCACTTCAAGGCAAGTGGAATGAAATTCTCTGACATGATCGTGAGGATCTCCCTTTCCTCTATATTTTTTGAATTTGGGTGTTTTGAATCCACGTGGAAAAGGTGGCATATAAAGATTCCTATCAAAAGGATAGGGATAGATGTCATTGAGTGAGAATTGGTTAGTCTTGACACCACTGTGATGTTGTTGGGTGAGATTCTCAATTTGTTGCCACAACATCTCCATTTCATTTGGAGGAGGAGGTGGTGGGTTACCTCGAGGAATGTTATATCTGATGGGATCTCTACCTCTTTCCTCTTCATGGTGACTTTGTCTTTCCAATGCTTGTCTTAGTTGGGCAAGATCAAAGTCAGAGGGGAGTTTTGCTCCTTCTTGAGCGAGCTTTAAAAAGTGAGCATCTGCATTGCTCCTGAGTATTTCGTCAAAAAGTCTATTAAAGAGAGGGTTATGCTGGGCCCTTTCTATTGTTGTAGGAGTAGGAGTACTTGGGTTTTTGTCATTCACATTTCCTCTAAGTGCTTCTTGGAATTCATTGAGATTTTCCTCCTCTTCTTCTTTAATTTCTGCTTCTCGTTGCCTTGAGTGTGATCAGGTGTGAGCCATTTTGTTTACAAGTTTTTATTGAAGTTGAGTGAAAATGATGATGATTTGTTGATGAAATGAAAGATTGATGGTTGGTGAATTGTGTTGCATGTGGATATCTAGCACTTTTAAGGTAGATGTAACCAAAATTCCTTCTTTGAATTGCTTGTTTGTTTTTGATAAGGTTTGATGTGATAAGGTGTAGAGAAATTTGAGATGTGTTACAGAATTAACTACCTAGTAATGAGAGGATTCACTCATGAACTAGTTTTAAGCTGCGTAGATGTGTCTCTTAGGATGAGCTTATCCTAGATGTAGAAACAATTTAAAAAGTTATGTGATGTGTTTGATTCAAGCAATATCTAAAAAGAGAACTTGGGACAAGAACCTCTTAATGTTTTGAGAGTTGGAATGGATTGATGATGAAGTGATGATGTATGAGTCAGATAATGGATGAAATGTTTTAACTTCAATAAAAGCTTTGTGTCATGAATGGAACAAATTCTACCTCTTCCCTTTCGGGCGTTGGTGGCATTTCTCAATCTATGTTGTATGTGATACAAACGTTTGGGAAGAAGTTGGGGTTAATCTTGCCTCCTTGATTTTTGTGATAACTCAAAGCTCTATATTGCATAAAATCTCTGTGGTTCAATGACTCTGAATCAAATTCGTTTGTTTTGCCTTGAAGGTAGAGATGCATGTGACGTAGAAAAACTCTATGGGATACAAAGATTTGTCTATTGAGATAGAAGAATTTCTTCCTTTTGATTAAAGCCTTTGAGCTCAATTGTCTTCTTTTCAAGTTGATGTTCTGATGACGATTCTTCTTTCGCAAGATGTGAAGAATGGTCATAAAGTTTGATACTTTGTTGTTTGCACTTTGTTTTTGATATTTTTGGTTGTTTTTGAAAGATGTTTGGTTGGATGAATACTTGTTTTGGCAATTGGATTGTTGATTCTTCTTTGACAAGAAAACAAAGCAAGCACACAAACACAAGAATGTTGCCTTAAAAAGGCACAAATGAGTATGGGTCTAGATCAACCCAATCTTTGGACTTTGTATGACTCTTTCCTTTAAGTGTATTTTAGGTGTTTTCTTTCCAAAGCTTGAAATTAGCTTAATTTGTACTTGGTCTTGACTAACACGAAAACACTTCAAACACTTTGTATCCCTAAGGTCAAATGGCCAATTGTGATAAATTTAGCCCACATCTTGATATTTCTTCGACTTTGGTACTACATACCTTATGAATCCCATCGTGGCAAGTAAGGATGTGATATACTAAGTCTTGTGCGAGTATAACAAATAGATGATCCCTATGATGGGGGAGTCACCATTTTTATCAAGCCACAAGTGACCTTTCAAAAAGCTATGTTTCTACTCAAGGAAATATGTATGGTGAGTATCTTGGGAGCAAAACCATCTATGCTCTTGCACTAAATTATATCTCAAATATTCTCAATCAATAGAACGGGTGGGCTACAACTTAAAGGTGTTTAGTCATTTTCGATGTCTTTGGACATAAGTTCATTATGCAGTGACTCACTTAAGAGCCTTGTAACTTGTGGTGGGGCCCATTTGTCCTTTCGGCAAGTTACACTGTAGGAACAGCTATACCCAAGGCTATAGCTTTCACTCTCACCTGATTTCTATAGCAGCTTGAAGGATTTACTACGTGAGGTCGTTCCCAAGAGTGATGTGTCTCTTGGTAGGCCTCTCTTAAAAAGATAAAAATTTGAGTGTTACTAACACTTTTCTCTTGCACCTAGGACCACGAAAGCCAAGGGAGAGGACAGTGTGTGTTAGAAGTAGGACCACTCGACCAACCTTTTTGCACAAGTGTGCCAAGCACGAAATTCACTTGTTCTTTTTAACCCATCATCGCAATGCATTCTAACTATTTGGAGATGTTGCTCCAACAATCATGATGTTCTTTTTAACTTCAAAGGCAATATGTTTAAGTAACTAGGAAAATGAAATCCTGGTCAACTTAATAAAAAACATGTTTGCTTGAAGTAAGTCGCTTGCAAAAATTGAAACAAGTGGATTGTAAGTTTTTAATTGCACCAAAATTTGAAGTGTGGCTTGTAAATTTTTGTTTTAGTTTGATGCTAGAAATGGATTTGTTTTTGTTGATTTTTAAGCACCAAATGAAAAGTTAAGCCTAAACTTGCAATAAACAAAAGTTTATTTTGTTCAATTTTATAGCACCAAACACAAATTTTGATCCTAAGCTTGCAAAAAAAGCAAATTTTGTGTTGTTCAATTTTTAAAACACCAAAAGGAAGTTTTTGATTTTTAAGAGGTTGGTTTTTAGACCTGCACAAGAGACAAATAGTTAGTAAAAATCAAACCTATGGTGGGCTTCCACAAGCCTAAGAAATTTTCTTTTTTTCAATTACAGGGTCATTTTTACAACGTTCTGTTACAATAGCGCTACTCTGTGTTTAAACAAAAGCACTATTTAACACAAACACGCTAAAAGAATAAAATGCCAGAGAAGTCAAAAGCATTCAAACATGTTCAATAGCGCTAGAACAGGGTCAAAAGCGCTCAAATAATGTTAATAGCACTAAAATTGGTACAATAGCGCTATTGTAAGAACAATAGCGCTAGAACAACAAGTTGCAATAGTGCTACAATGTGATCAACAACGCTAAAGTGCAACCTATGTGTCAAGTTCAACAATCAAACATGTTAGTTGTCAAAAAAATTCACGTCGGGCTCACCAAATGGTGCTCTGCAAAAAGGGAAGGTTAGTCAATGATATCAAGACACAAACAAGAAAAAAAAGGAAACCGTTAGTGTCAGAACTCACAAACAAAATACTTTCCTACACAAGCATATCAAAAGAGATATCAAAAGCATGATAAAATATCTAACTAAGAAGGTAAATATGATGAGGCATCTCCAAATCCCTCCTAACATGCTCTTGGTTTCTTCTCCCTTGTTCTTCTCCTCTCCAAGTTCCAAAATAGTGTAGCTCTCAGTAGCTTTTTGCACTATGGATGCTTATTGAGGTTTGAGATTGAAATATTGCTCTAAATGTAAATAAAGAAGCTAATATTAAGCTATTGATACTAAAATGATTTATTTTAACCCAAATGACAATATATGAGTTGATTATGCTAAAATGCTCTCTCAAAATGCCTATAGCTTAAATGCATACAAGTTTTTAGGATCCTGATTATGAAGAAATGGGCTTTATTTATAGGAAAAATGGAGCAATGGATGGTTGAGATTGAACAATCTTAATAAGTGTCAGGATTAAATGGTTTGAGATCCATGTGAGGGCTTTCAACCCAATCCCAGGATGACATGTGCCAATGTGAGATAGGTTGAGAGGAGAGGAAATAAGCATTAAATGCTTGACATGACCTTGGGAGTTAAGGTCAAGGTTAGTTGAATGAATAAATTCTTTATTCGAAGAATAAAGCTTTTATCCAATGGGTAAACTCTTGTGCAAAGGTAAGAGGGATAAACATGGTCAAAGCAATAAATGCTTGAGGAGACACATGAGTGCAAGTTGAAATAACCATAAATGGTTATGTAAGAGCCATTAATGGTCATGTAAGAGCCATGAGTGGTTTTGGAAGACTTTAGAGGTTAAATTGTTGAACACACAAAGCATTAAATGCTTTTCAAAGACTTTGAAGCCTTTGAGAAGTGACTCCAAGTTGCTTAGGAATGTGACAATAATTAGGGGATGGATTAGGTTAATTAGGAAGGGGTGAGAAGAATCTAGAAGGGGGTTTAGGAATGTAAGTGGATTTGGTGGGTGAGGGAAAATAAGATTTTATTGAAATAAAATTCATTTATTTCAATAAATGTGTGCAAGTTGCATTTGTAGGAAAATGCAAGTGGGGGGGGGATAATGATTTAAATAAATGTTTAATTTAATTTATTTAAAAGAGAAATAGGGAGATTTAATTAAATAAATAGATTTTATTCATTTAATTGATTGTGAATTTGGTTTAATGAATTAATTAAAATAATTTGAATAATTTATTTAACTAATAGAAGAATGTTTGAGGATGAATTAATTAAATATTAATTTAATTAACTGATGGCTTAGTGGATTTTTAATCAAATAAATAGCAAATATTCATTTAATTAAATTGAACAGATTTGTGTGACTACAGTACTTACTCAACAAAGCAACACTGACTGGCTGCTTGGCTGTGATGATTCTAAGTGAATTTGACATCGAGTATGTTGACTGTAAGGCTATAAAGGGTCAAGTTATTGTAGATTAGTTGGTCAATGCTCCACTCACAGGTGATCATCCTCTCACTTCCAATTTTCAATATAAAGAGATATTCATGATCACAGAAGCACAACCATGGAAGCTATACTTTGATGGTTCATATACTAGGCATGGCTCGAGGGCAGGCATTATATTTATCACACCTCAAGGTGATAGCATCCCGAAGTCTTACCACCTCATATTTCCATGCATGAAAAACATAGCAGAATATGAGGCCTTGATCACAAGACTCAGACTAGCAATATAATGGAAACTGAAAGAGTTACAGATATATGGTGACTCTCAACTAGTCATCTGACAAGTAACCGATGAATATCAGACCAAGGATGACAAACTCATGCCATACAAGCAAATGGTGGATAGTTTAAAGATGTCATTTGCTACTATCACTTTTGAGTAGATACCTAGAGATCAGAATCGAGCTGCTGACGCTATGGCTACCATTGCATCTCTCCTAGATCTTCCACAGAATTCAACCCACTACGAGTTCTTGGTAGAATAGCTTTGGATTCCCGCTTATGATATCCCAGAATCTGAGATGATATATCACCATGTCAGTTCTGAATGCCCATGGTACAGTGAGTTCTACACCTATCTACATGATCACACACTTTCTCCTAACCAATCAAATAACCAATGTAAAACCTTCATTTGCCAAACCGCTTGATATACCATTATTGCTGAAACCCTATATGGACGCAATCTTGATGGTACTCTCCTTCGACGTCTGGAACATGATGAGATAACAAAGGCCTTGGAAGAGGTACATGAAGGAATTTGTGGGACTCACACAAGTGGTCCTTCCTTAGTGAAGAAGATGATACACGCTGGATACTATTGGCCATCCATGGAAAAAGTCTCCTACTTTGTCAGAAAGTGCAAGAAATGCCAAGTTCATGGAGACCTAATACATGCACCAGCATAGGAAGTGCAACCAATCACAACACCATGGCCCTTTTGTCAATGGGGACTAGACCTTGTGGGTAAAATTTATCCATCTTCATCCAACGGTCACAAATTCATTATTACAGCCACTGAATACTTCACAAAGTGGATCGAAGATGTTCCACTTACCCAAGTCACCGGCAAGTAGATCGCCTAATTCATCCTTAATTCCATCATCTGCCGGTATGGTGTACCCATGTCCATCATCACAGATAACAGTCTTCCTTTCAATAATCAGGATATCCGTGAACTCTTTGTGAAGTTTCACATCCAACACCGCTTTTCCACTCCCTATTACCTACAAGGCAATGGTTAGACTGAAGCATCAAACAAAAACATATTGAAGACAATCAACGATGCTGGTCATGATTGGCATGTTCAATTGAATCCAGCACTATGGGTGTACTGAACTAGCATTTGAACCCCTATAGGCACAACTCCCTACTTACTAGTCTATGGCACAGAAACCATCCTTCCTATTCTAGTTGAGATACCATCTCTATGGGTTTCCTTACATCATCTCATAGATGAAGAAGCATACAAGACCACTAATGGCTCTTACATGACCATTAATTTCTCTTACATGACCATTAATGGCTCTTACATGGCAAGTTATGGTTAAATCCACTTGCACCCATGGTTAGGGACTTTGACCCCTAACTCAACCCTCATGTAACCCATATGTCTCCTCAAGCATTTATAACCCATCACGTAACCCATATGTCTCCTCTATCATAATCCTTGTTCAGATTACTCAATCTTAGCCAAATGATAATATGATAGCCTTAATTGAGCTATACCACCCATTAAATTAACATTTATGGGGCATATTTCTTCACACCTATTTTTCTTTCTTTGAAACGATGCAATAAATCGTACCATCTCAAAGAGGGGCAAATGTAGTCACATAAATCTGTCCAGTTTAATTAAATGAATATTTGTTATTTATTTGATTAAAAATTCACTAGCCATCAGTTAATTAAATTAAATATTTAATTAATTCATCTTCAAAATATTCTCCTATTGATTAAATAAATTATTCAATTTATTTTAATTAATTCATTAAACCAAATTCACAATCAATTAAATGAATAAATTCTATTTATTTAATTTAATCACGTTTTCCTCTTTTAAATAAAACATTTATTTAAAACATTAAAATCCACCCCACTTGCATTCTCGTAAAAATGCAACTTGCACCTATTTATTGAAATAAATGAATTTTATTTTAATAAAAATCCTATTTTCCCTCAACCACCAAACCCACTTGCAATCCTAACCCCCTTCTAGATTCTTCTAACCCCTTCTTAATTAACCTAATCCATCCCCTAATTATTGTCACATTCTTAAGAAACTTGGAGTCACTTCTCAAAGACTTCAAAGTCTTTTAAAAGCATTAAATGCTTTTTTTGTTCAATAATTTAACCTCTAAAGTCTTCCAAACCACTAATGGCTCTTACATGACCATTTATGGTTAAATCCACTTGCACCCATGGTTAGCGACTTTCACCCCTAACTCAACCCACATGTAACCCATATGTCTCCTCAAGCATTTATTGCTTTGACCATGGTTATCCTCCCTAACTCTTGCACAAGAGTTTATCTATTGGATAAAAGCATTATTCTTTGTATAATAAATTTATTCACTCAACCCAACCTTAACCTTACCTCCCAAGTTAACCCTCAGGTCATGTCAAGCATTTAATGCTTCTTCCCTCTCCTCTCAACCCATCTCATGTTGACACTTGTCATCCTAGGATTGGGATAGCAGATACAACCTTCATCAAGGAAATCCCCCATGTTGATAATTTTCATCCTGGAATAGTAGATCATCGACAATTTCACATCAGGTTCACCAAATGGTGCTCTGCAAAATGGGATAATGTTAAAAAAAAACATGTGGTCATATAACACATAAGAAACACCAGAAACTAAGAGAAATGTTAGCGTTAATCAACCAAAGACTAATCTAAGCAGGCATACCAAGAGAGACACTCAAAACGGAGTAAAGCATTTAACTATTAAAATAAATGCAAGAAGACATCTCCAAATGTCCTCTACCATACTTGTAGCTCCTCCTCCCTTGTTCCTCTCCTCTTCAAGTTACAAATTAGTGTAGCTCTTAGTAGCTTTTTGCACTATGGATGCCTTATGGAGGTTCAAGATGAAAAGATGATTAATCTAAAATATTATGCAAATGTGAACAAGAGCTAAAATAAGAAGTTATCTAATTAGCTAGTGTTGATTTTAAAACAAAAGAGTGAATATGATTGATTATCTAATGCTCTCTAAAAATGGATATAATGTAAATGCTTGAGAATGCTGGAGGATTTGGATTATGAAGAAATGGGCTCTATTTATAGGTAAAATGGAGCAATGGATGGTTGAGATTGAGTAATCTCAACAAGGGTCAGGATTGAATGGTATTGAATCCATGTGAGAAATTTCAACCCAATCCTAGGATGACAAGTGTCAACATGAGATGGGTTGAGAGGAGAGGGAAGAAACATTAAATGTTTGACATGACCTGAGGGTTAACTTGGGAGGTAAGGTTAAGGTTGGGTTGAGTGAATAAATTCATTATCCAAAAAATAATGCTTTTATCCAATGGATAAACTCTTGTGCAAGAGTTAGTGAGGATAACCATGGTCAAAGCAATAAATGCTTGAGGAGACATATGGGTTACATGAGGGTTGAGTTAGGGGTCAAAGTCCCTAACCATGGGTGCAAGTGGATTTAACCATAAATGGTCATGTAAGAGCCATTAATGGTCATGTAAGAGCCATTACTGGTTTGGAAGACTTCCGGATGACAATATGATAACCGTTGATAGATTAATAAAGGTTTACTCGGATCCAGTGGGATCAGCAATGGTGTATTCATGAGATAATCCTTAAGCATCTGAAATGCTTGTTGGCATCTGGTATCCCATTGAAAGCGAATGTTCTTGTGTAACAGGTGTGTAAAGGGGTGACACTTATCTGCCAGTTGTGCAATGAATCTTCGAATGGATTGTAGTCGCCCTTGTAATGTCCTTAGCTGATTGATGTTCTTTGGAGGTGGCATGTCCATGATTGCTTTGACCTTTTCTGGGTGGACCTCAATGCCTTTGCTTGAGACAATGTATCCTAGAAGATTCCCTGAGGTTACTCCAAAGACACATTTCTTTGGGTTGAGTCAAACATGATATTGTTCCATGTTGTCAAAGATTTTCTCTAATAATTCCAGATGACCTTTTCTTGTTAATGATTTTGCTAGTAAGTCATCAACATAATATTCCATTATAGTATGCATCATATCATGGAAGATGGTCACCATGGCTCTTTGATAGGTCGCTTCTGCATTCTTTAGACTGAAAGGCATTACATTCCAGTAGTATGTTCCCCATGTACATGTGAAGGTCCTCTTATGTTGATCCTTAGGTGCAATCTTTATCTGGTTGTACCCTGAAAAGCCATCCATGAGTGAAAGCATGGCATGTCCTACGGTTAGGTCCACTATTATATCAATGTTTTGTAGGGGAAGTCATCTTTAGGACATGCCTTGTTCAGATCTCTGAAGTCAGTACAGATACAGATGCCCCCATTTAGTTTTCTGAGAGGCACAATATTGGATACCCAATCTACATAATCAGCTGGTCTAATAAAACCAATGTCCAGGAGTTTCTTAAGTTCTTCTTTGACTAGTACCGTGATCTGGGGATGCATCTTGTGAAGTTTCTGCTTGACAATATTAGCTCCTTCTGCTATGGTGAGATTATCCATGAATAAATCGGGATCAAGACTAGGCATGTTTGCATATGACCATGAAAAGTTGATTTGGAATTTTTTTAAGAATTCAACAAACTTAGACTATTCCTTTGGAGTTAATAGAGATGCCAGATGTATGTGGTGAGGAGTTTCAGAAGTCCCCATGTCATATTCTTTTGTTTCCTTGATGAGAATCATTGATCGTTCTTGTTATGTACTAGAGGGGAGAATGTCAAACCTTTCATCCTTGGGTGCCTCAAAGAGGTTTTCACCATTGAATACACTCTTTCTTTTTACTTTTGTGGGATCAAACAGTGCCATAGTGTGGTTTCCACTGGAAGATTCATGTTTTATTGTTATATTTTTTGCCACTAAAATGTTTGGCATACGCCCCAAAGTATGTTGTGCTATTAAGTTCTATGGTGAATCCAACTTTATGATCCCTGCTTGGTATGCTATCCCATAGTTCCAAAAAGTCAATGATCGCCTCATTGTTTTGGAAGTGATCAAGGCATGGCAAGCTAGGTTGGTTCCATTTGATCAGTTCAAGATGGATAATGGGCATTACCTCATCGATTAGGTTTAGTTCATTAGATGTGTTAGTGAGGGTTAATATATTATGGTGAAGGTCATTGATGATACTCTCCCTATTAGAATTAGGTGTAGGATGTGATGTGGGGTATGTGGAAGGTGTTTCCAGTTCAAGAACCCAAGAGGTTTTAATCCACGCTTCTCCATAAATAGAGATTTCTTTGTGAGGTGGAGGGGGTGATGCATCTTCCTCATCTGAAGTATTGAGATGTACTGAATCAAATTCCCACTCATATGAGTCGGTCTCTAAGTCACTTTCTAGTATCCGATTGCTATACCATACTGGGATATCCTTTGAGTTAAACACTATAGGTGTGATCAGTTGATGTACCTGGATAGATTGAATGATTGGTGTTGCATGAAGGATTATATGGATCAATGAATCTGATATGGGGAGTATTGGCATTGTTGATGTTGTTGCTTCTGCTGGAATTGCCAGTATTGATATTGCCAAGGATTCTGATATAGTTGATGTTGCTAATGTTTCTATTGATGTAGTTGTTGTTGTTGATGGGGTTGCTGGTTTGATTGGTGGGATGACTGGTGTTGTAGATGATATTGCTGGGATTTTTAGCCTCAGTGGGGTAGTTGTTATGGTGTGTGGTGTTGTTGATATAATCAAAGGTGACCTCTTTATGGTTGTAGTAGGCTGATATAGAGGTTTGTTGGGTTTCCCTTTGAATCTAAGCTTAGGAAGGATCTCCTTTTGAAATCCTAATCATGTGTTATCTTTGGGTTTTAATTCTGGTTGTATTAGCTCATGTTGTCCTTTCTTGCAAGTTCCCAAAGCACTTTGACCATCATAACCCATTCTTTGCTTAATGAGAAGGCCTTTTCCATATTGATCTGTGGGAAGCTTAGCTTGTGGGATGTTCGTGGTGATAGGATCTTTATAGATCCATTCTACTAAGTCCTCATCTCTGGTCTCTTCTTCTTGATTCTTTCCAAGATGAAAGGTGTCAAAGTGCATGTTGGCTTGACTAGTGGTGTATGAAGTAACTTTTGAGGTTTACCATGAGTTCTAGGAGAAGTAGGCATTTGTCCAACACAAAAGAGTTGGCTAAGATTGTACTCTCTAGGACCTTCCTTTGCTATTTTCATCTTGAGCTTGTCTTGTTTGGGTATAGTGGTGTTTGAACTGGAAAGAGAGGTTGGACTTACATATGATGTGGATGAGATAGCTTCTCTATTGTTGGGAATGGTAATCTTTGGTTGATGATTTATATTGTGACAATATGCAAAGGGATTTGCATCTCCCATGATTGCAATTTCCACACCGTTATGAGGGAACTTGATACACTGATGGTAGGTGGATGGAATGGCTTGCATGGTGTGTATCCAAGGTCTTCCTAACAATAAATTATATAGAAGAGGAAGGTCCAAAACTTGACATATGATGTGCTTCACCACTGGGCCCACTCGGATTGGTAGCACAACCGCTCCTTTGGATGAACGCTCTGCATCATCACAGGCTTTGATTGTTATCTTTTTACGAGGATCCACTAATTCAATTTCATATCCTAATGTTGTGACCAATTACAGTGTACAGATATTCAGGCCTGCTCCATTGTTGATCAAGGCTTGCTTGATCCTATGCTAGTTGATAAACCCTTCAATGTGGAGTGAGGCATTATGAGGTTGCTGGTTGAATGTATTGTCACTTTCTAAGAAAGTGAGACATGATGATGACCTTAGATTTCCAACCATAGCTTGGAACCGATATGTGTTTAGATTTGTAGGGATTGATGCCTCTTGGAGAGCTTGATCCAAGATTATTTTATGAGATGGGGATAGGCATAAAAGCTCTAATATAGATATAAGTGCAGGCATCTTATCTAACCATTCCACAAGGTTATACTACTTTGGGATAGATGTGGTGCCTTGTGGAGCTGCTTTAATGGTGATCTTGCCGTGACGTGTAACAACATTGTGGTGGAGCTGGGATTTTTTATGGTAATAGTTGCAATTTGTTCACTGACATCATATAGGTAATTCACAGTGTAATTATAGGTAGCGCGCATATAATCAGTGGTATCTTTTTTTCGCCCTGAAGTGGAAGGACCCCTTTGATCTTGTGATGGAAGTGGATTTTTAAACATGAGATGATCATTGTTTGTTGTTTTTGGGTCATGTCCTTCTATTTCGATCTCGCCTCGGTCAATAAGATCCTGAATAAGATCTTTCAATCTGTGAAAATTGGTTGTCTTATGCCCTTTCCCTTAATGGATATCGCAATGTTCAGTATCCCTCCACCATGAAGGTTTCACCCGAGGTTCGTAATTTTATGTCTTTGGTAAGGTCACCAGATTTTGAGAAACCAACTGATGTAACATCGTTTCAATAGGCTCCCCTAAGGGAGTGTATGTTCGTTTTGGTTTAAAATTTTGTCGGCATTGTCTGGGTTCTTATTGAGGTACATTGTGTCCCTGATTTGGGGGAGCAGTTGTGTTATTCTTGGGTGGGGGGTTCTGTCCCACAAATCAGACCATAGGTTGTGAACTTTTTATAGTCCTAGCATCCACAACCCCGTCATTGATGACGTTTTTGTTTTTGTTCTAGAAGTTAGGCTTATCACTATTGAAGCGTGGGTGAGGGCCATCCTTTGGCTCATTGTATATCTTGATAAGCCCTTTTTTGATGAGAGCCCACTCACATTTTAAACCCTTGGTAATCATATCATTGAAGGATTCTGTGCCTTTCATGTCTAAGTGAAATTCCATTTCTTCGTTTAAGTTGGAAATAAATATTTCCACTAGTTCTTATTTAGGTAACTGAAGAGAATATCTGCTAGACATTTGATGCCATCATTGCAGAAAGACTGAAAATAGCTCTCCTAGTTTTTGCTTAGTGTTACATAGATCAGCCATGGTGATATCACGTTCAATGTTGTGTGAGTAATGTGCCAGGAACTTCTGGACTAGTTCTTCGAAGGTCCTAATGCCACCTGGTAGTTGAGAAAACCATGATGTGGTTGTTCCTCCCAAACTTTGGGGAAAAAGTTGCATTAGGTATGTGTCCTCGTATGCCACTTCGAGGCAAGCTGAATGGAATTCTCTAACATGATCGTGAGGATCTCCTTTTCCTTGGTACTTTTCAAACTTGGGTGTTTCAAACCCTCATGGAAAAGGTGGCATATGAAGATTCCTATCAAAGGGATAGGGACAAATATCATTAAGTGAAAACTAGTTAGTTTTCACACCACTATGAAGTTGTTGGGCGAGATTCTTGACTTGTTGCCGCAACATGTCTATGTCATTTGGAGGAGGAGGCGGGGGATTTCCTAGATGAAGGTTGTATCTGATGTGATCTCAACCTCTTTCATCCTCATTATGACTTTGGCATTCTAATGCTTGCCTTAGTTGTGCAATATCGAAATTAGAGGGTAGTTTGGCTCCCTCTTGAGCAAGTCTTAAAAAGTGAGCATCAACATTGCTCCTGAGTATTTTGTCAAAAAGTCAATTAAAGAGAGGGTTGTGTTGTGCCCTTTCTATTGTTGTAGGAGTAGGAGTACTTGGATTTTCATCTTATGGGTTTCCTCCAAGGGCTTCTTGAAATTCATTGATATTTTCCTCCTCTTCTTCCTCAATTTCCATTTGTCTAGATCTTGATCTAGTTTGAGCCATTTTGTTTACAAGTTGTTGTTGAAGTTTGGTGAAAATGATGATGAGTTGTTGATGAAATGAGAGATTTATGTTTGGTGGAGTGTTTTTCATATGGATCTCTAGCACTAAAGGTAGATGTGACCAAAGTCCTTTCTTGAATTGCTTGTTGTGTTTGATTGACAATGTTTGATGTGATAAGGTTTAGAGAGATCTAAGATATGTTACAGACTCAACTACCTAGTCATGAGAGGACTCACTCATAGACTAGTTTTAACCTGCGTAGAAATGCCTCTTAGGATGAGTTTATCCTAGATGTAGACACACTCTAAAAAGTGATGTATTGTGTTTGATTCAAGCAATATTGAAAGAGAACTTTAGGATAAAAACCTCTCAATGTTTTGAGAGTTGAAATGGATTGATGATAGGTGAATGTGATAATGGATGAAATGTTAACTTCAATAAAAACTTTGTGTTACAAAAGGTACAAACTCTTCCTCTTCTTGTTCAAGGGTTAGTGGTTCTTCCCTAGCTGAGTTATATGTGATGCAAATGTCTGAAAAGAAGGTAGGATTGATTTTACCTCCTTTGTTCTTATTATAACTCAAAGCTCTATATTGAGTAAAAGCTCTATGGTTTAATGACTCTTGATCAAACTCATTTGATTTCCCTTGAAGATATAGATGCATGTGACATAAGAAGGTTCTATGAGAGACAAAGATTTGTCTATTAAGATAGAAGAATTTCCTTCTTTTTATAAAAGCCTTTGAGCTCAATGGTCTTTTCTTCAAGTTGATATGTTGATAAAGATTCTTCTTTCTCAAGATGTGAAGAATGGTCATATAGTTTGATACTTTTGTTGTTTCACTTTTTGGAATCTTTGTTGGTTTTTTTTTGAAAAATGTTTGTGTTGGATGAATACTTGTTTTTGGAATTAGATTTTTTATTTTTCTTTGACAAGAAAATAAAGCAAGCACACAAACACAAGAATGTTTCCTCAAAAGGCACAAATAAGTGTGGGTCTAGATCAACCCAATCTTTGGACTTTTATGACCCTTCCCTTCCAAATGTTTTTGAGCATGTTTTTCCAAAAAGCCTAAAGTTGGCTCAGTTTATCACTGGTCTTGATACAAAACGAAGACACTTCAAACACTCTTTATCCCTAAGGTCAAATGGCTAGTTGTGATAATTTCAGCCCACATCTTGATATTTCTTCAACTTTGGTACTACATACCTTATGAATCCCGCTGTGGCAGGTAAGGATGTGATATACTAAGTCTTGCATGAGCATTACAAATAGCATTCATTTTGACCAATGATATGCTCATGATTTGAGGACAACCGATCTTACATTGGTAGGAAAGCCTACAATGTGGAGACAAATAATCTTGGCAGCAACTAAATTGAGGCATTATCTATTAACACATAAAGTACAACTCATTGTAAAGATAGATCCACTAAAGTACTTACTCAGCAAAGCAGCACTAACTGGCCACTTGGCTAAATGGGTGATGATTCTAAGTGAATTTGACATCGAGTATGTGGACCGTAAGGCTATCAAGGGTCAAGTTATTGCAGATCAGTTGGTCGATGCTCCACTCACAGGTGATCATCCTCTCATTTCCAATTTTCCAGATGAAGAGATATTCATGATCATAGAAGCACAACCATGGAAGCTATACTTTGATGGTTCATATACTAGGCATGGATCGGGGGTAGGCATTATGTTTATCACACCTCAAGGTGACAACATCCTGAAGTCTTATCAGCTCACATTTCCATGCATGAACAACATAGTAGAATATGAGGCCTTAATCATAGGACTCAGACTAGCCATACAATGTAAACTGAAAGAGTTACAAATATATGGCGAATCTCAACTAGTCATCCAATAAGTAACCGATGAATATTAGAACAAGGATGACAAACTCATGCCATACAAGCAAATGGTGGAAAGTTTAAAGATGTCATTTACACCTATCACTTTTGAGCAGATACCCAGAGATCAGAATCGAGCTACTGATGCTATGGCTACCATTGCATCTCTCCTAGATCTTGTACAAAATTCAACCCACTATGAGTTCTTGGTAGAACAGCTTTGGATTCATGCTTATGATATCCCCAAATCCAAGATAATTTGTCACCTTGTTGATTTTGAATCCCCATGGTACGATGAGTTCAACACCTTTCTACATGATCACACACTTCCTCCTAACCAATCGAATAACCAACATAAAACCTTCATTCGCCAAACCACTCGATATTACCATTATTGTTGAAACCCTATACCGATGTAGTCTTGATGGTACTCTCCTTCAATGTCTAGAAGAAGATGAGATAACAAAGGCCTTGGAAGAGGTACATGAACGAATTTGTGGGACTCATGCAAGTGGTCCTTCCTTAGTAAAGAAGATCATACGCGTTGGATACTATTGGCCATCCATGGAAAAAGACTCCTACTACTTTGTCAGAAAGTGCAAGAAATGCCAAGTTCATGGAGACCTAATACATGCACCAACACAGGAATTGCAACCAATCAAAACACCATGGCCCTTTTGTCAATGGGGACTGGACCTTGTGGGTAAAATTCATCCATCTTCATCCAAGAGGTTTTAATCTACGCTTCTCCATAATAGGGAATTCTTTGTGAGGTGGAGGGGGTGATGCATCTTCCTCATCTAAAGTATTGAGATGTATTGAATCAAACTCCCACTCATGTGAGTCGATCTCTGAGTCACTTTCCAATATCTGGTTGCTATACCATACTAGGATATCCTTTAAGTTAAACACTACAGGTGTGATCGGCTATTGTACCTGGATAGATAGAATGATTGGTGCTGCAAGAAGGATTATAGGGATCAATGAATCTGATATGGGGAGTATCGACGTTGTTGACATTGTTGCTTCTGCTGGAATTGCCAGTGTTGTTGATACTGTCGGGGATTCTGATATAGTTGTTGTTGTTGCTGATGGGGTTGTTGGTTTGATTGGTGGGATGACTGGTGTTGTAGATGATATTGCTTCGATTTTTAGCCTCAATGGGGCAATTGCTATGGTGTGCGGTGCTGCTGATAAAATCAAAGGTGACCTCTTTATGGTTGTAGTAGGCTAATATAGAGGTTTGATGGGTTTCCCTTTGAATCTAAGCTTAGGAAGGGTCTCCTTTTGAAAGCCTAATCTTGTGTTATCTTTGGGTTTTAATTCTGGCTGTATCAGCTCATGTTGTCCTTGCTTGCAAGTTCCCAAATCACTTTGAACATCATAACCCATTCTTTGCATAATGAGAAGGCCTTTTCCATATTGATATGTGGGAAGCTTAGCTTGTGGGATGTTCGTGGTGATATAATTTTTATAGATCCATTCTGCTAAGTCCTCATCTCTGGTCTCTTCTTCTTGACTCTTTCCAAGGATGAAAGGTGTCAAAGTGCATCTTGGCTTGACTAGTGGTGTATGAAGTAACTTTTGAGGTTTACCATGAGTTCTAGGAGAAGTAGGCATTTGTCCAACACAAAAGAGTTGGCTGAGATTGTACTACCCAGGACCTTCCTTTGCTATTTTCATCATGAGCTTCTCTTGTTTGGGTATAGTGGTGTTTGAACTGGAAAGAGAGGCTGGAATTACATATGATGTGGATGAGATAGCTTCTCTATTGTTGGGAACGGTAATCTCAGGTTGATGATTTATATTGTGACAATATGCAAAGGGATTTGCATCTCCCAGGATTGTAATTTCCACACCGTTATGAGGGAACTTGATACACTTATGGTAGGTGGATGGAATGGCTTGCATGGTGTGTATCCAAGGTCTTCCTAACAATAAATTATACGATAGAGGAAGGTCCAGAACTTGACATATGATGTGCTTCACCACTTGACCCACTCAGATTGGTAGCCCAACTGCTCCTTTTGATGAACGCTCTGCATCATCATAGGCTTTGATTGTTATCTTTTTACAATTTTATGACATTAC
Organism: Cryptomeria japonica; assembly: GCF_030272615.1. Taxonomy (NCBI): domain Eukaryota; kingdom Viridiplantae; phylum Streptophyta; class Pinopsida; order Cupressales; family Cupressaceae; genus Cryptomeria; species Cryptomeria japonica. The sequence goes on along the minus strand of NW_026728836.1, from coordinate 1,512,985 downwards.
ATTTAGCCCCCACTTTAGCCAGAGTATAAGCGTATGCCAATAATATCGATAAAGTACAATGAAACAAGATTGAAAGACTTTCACCACATCAAGGAGGCAAGATACAACAAGCCCTCGGTGGACTAAGGATCTTACAACATCAATTGACAAAGTGAAAGGGAAGATCAAGAGAGAGAACCATGACTGCAAGTAGCAAGATTCCCCTCACCATGAGTCAGAAAAGAAAGGATACCAAAAATTACAAAGTAAAGCCAAGTTCACTAAGTAACTTTGAGTATCAAGAAGGAAAATATGAGCAGAGTGTATGCCCCCATGTTAAAGCGATCGCACATGCCTTGTTGGGAGTGATTGCTTTAAGTTAGGATACACCCCAGAGAGAAATATGTTAGGATTCCCACAGATACTGAGAGGGGGGGGTGAATCAGTATCTAACCGGTTTGATGATTTTCTTAACTTAAAACATGTAGAACAAATTAATACTATGTACCGGTAAACAAAAAGTAATGCAATAAACAAAGATAAAAACAACCACATGAAATGCACACCATAACACAATAGTTTAACGAGGAAACCCAATGTGGGAAAAACCTTAGTGGGATTTGTGACCCACAATATTCACTTACTAGCCAATAAGAGAATATTACTGATACAAGAGGGGCCTGCACATGCAGGAAGGCCAAGTGCCTAGAGCTCACTGCTCAATCACAAAATGGGAAGTCTCACTAACTTACAAAATGGATTATATAAATCCAATGTCTTGTATTGCTTCAAAACATCATCTACTATGCTAGATCCAGTACCGGTTTATAGCTCTTCTTCATACATAAACCCTTAACCTATAATTCGCATAATAGGTCTGCCTTATTTCGCCTAATTACATTCATCCATTTCTACATATTATTCTTACCATGTTCTACAATGAACTCTCTAATATAAGAGTCATTTTACAACTTGCCAAGTTGGGTTGCAATGATTTTACAATAATAACCAAAGTAAATTATAAACAAAATTCCTGTCGGCTTCTATGTCGGTATTCTTCCTTTCACTGCAAGTGCCGGTGGTCTGTGTGTAAGTGTAGAATCTGATCTTGCTACTGCCAGAGGATTTCCTTGCCAGTTTCATAGGATTGTAAGGTTGCCATCAATGACAAAACCTTCAATCACCTACAATGTCTCATTGGAGTGTGCATTTGCCAACAATCCCCCCCTTTGGAATTGATGGCAACACTCATGAGAAAACTTCAAAAGTGTCCAAAAATTGAAGTCCAAAAATGTTACCAAAAATTGTGTGCTCCCCCTGAGCAGATGATCCCTAAGTTATTGGAGTTTTCTCATACCACTACTCCCCTTTTGCCATCAATGAAAAAGGTTGTCAAAGTGTCAATAGAGTGTGGTTTCCTGTCTCAACCTTGTAACCGGTTGGTTACAATCTGAAAAAGATCCACCAAAACTAAATTCAGGCTTTCAAGAAACTTTTTGCTATCTTTTATTGCTGCCTCTATCCTTTGAACTATACTGGTGAGGTGTTGCATTTGCTCTGCCGGTGTTTTCTGTCCTTGAACCAGAGCATCAAATATCTCTTTCCTTAAAGATGCGTGGTAGTCCAATTTTGGACTTAGTCTCTGTTTAAGATCCTTAGCCTTACTTTTTATTCTTTCTTTTTCTCTTTCCAGCTTTAATAGTTCTTCCTCAAAACCTGTTATCTTCTACTCAAAAACTGATAATGAATCAGATGAATTAATGAAGTTGTCAGCTAGTTTATTTATTTCCTCTTGTATCTTGCTCATTTTTCTATCTATGTCTACTGTCAAAAAGTTATTTTTACAAGTATCTCTGTAAAAAGTCTTGAATTCCTTTAATGTGCTACATAATTCTGGTAGAAGTGTGTCAAACTGTCTTGTACACTTCTTTATTTCTTCCTCAAAGAATTTGTGTTTTTCTTTTTCTAATCTCTCCTTGAATGCTTCCTCTTTTATTTGTTCAACTATCATAGTGTTGTCAGTAATATACTTAGACAAAGTGTCAAGTTGACTCAAAGAATCCTTATTATCTACATTACATTTCGGAGCTATCCTTTTCAAAATAGGAATTGTGTCGTCTATAGCCTTGTATGCTTGTGAGCTATAATCTGTTATTTTTCTATGGAATCCAGAAGAACTTTTGTTACATTAGTTGATTTAAATCCTGTAGTTGAAGGGCCAACACTCTGTATTCCATCGGTGGGAGCAATATCCTTACTTGTGGTGACCTCTGGTAGGTCAGTCTATGTTTCCATTTCCTTAAGCAATGGTTTGCCTTGCTCAGCTGTTGCCGGTGGTACTAACTCTGTATTAAACTGTTGTTGTGCTAGAGCCTGTTGCTCTGCTTGTTGTTCTGTGTTACCATCTGCCAGTTTTCCTTTTGTGTTATCTGTTAACGTGGCTCACTAGCCATATCTGTCTTTCTAGTTGCGTCCTTATCTACCACAATGTTAACTTTCTAAGTATCAATATCAACTATGTATAATACCTCAAAATTAGGATTTGTATCCTCTTGTGGTATATCCATACTCTCATTAGCCGATTGATCTTCAGTTGTAACTACCAGTGGAGTATCTTGAGGCGGTGGGAGTAGATTATCTTTTATTTTTATGCTTAGAGGTCCACCAACCTTGCCTTTTCCCTTATCCTTGTCTTTCTGATACTCTTTGATAGGTTTAGGATTTCTATATTCTTCCTATTTTTCCTTTTCTACAAGGAATATATCCCATCCATTTGCAGTTTCCTCTGCAACCTCATTCACTCTACCAACCATCAATGTTATATGCTAGTGTGCAATTGAGAATACTGACCGGTTAGCTTCAGATATCAAATCATCTATTTTCTTTGGTGGGTTTACTGGGTAAACAACAAGTAGTTTTTCAACTTTTATTTTCTTGTCAAGCTCTACAATAGCTTGCCTTCTTGCTTCAAGTCTTTTAAGTAGTTCAGCTGGTAATTCATCCACAACTTGCATAAAGAATTTCTTATAGATATCCAAGTGTAGAATTACATTGTTTTCAACTTTCTCCTTGTCATCAACTGATAGTGAATCATATAATTTGTTGATGTTCTTTAGCTTTCCTTCCTCTGTTATTTCATCCATCAGTTTGTCAATTGGAGCAATATTTTGTTTAGTCTTTTTCTTTGGTGTTACCTTTTTCTTCTTTGGAGTTATCTTCTTAGTTGAGGGCCTTACTGCCTATTGTTTTTGTCTGGTTCTTCTAGGCGAAGGTGTAGATATCGGTGAAGGTTCTCTTTTCCTCACAACTCTTTTAAATGTAACAGGCATATCACTCTCCGAAGAAGTTGCTACCGGTGAAAGGCGAGTTCCTGGCTGTAGTGCTTCTAACTCATCTTTAGTGATACCGTTTGTTTAAGTACATCTTCTTTGATAGCCTTATCCCGCCTTGATCCTCTTCTCACTATTGCTTCTACCTTCTTTACTCTTTTCTTGGATTGGATTTTTTTTTCAATAGTTTCAGCACTGCCAAATACCTCTTCTTTAGGTTCCTTGGGTGCTTCCAGAAGGGCTTTTGCATATGTTTCAATTATGTGATCATCTGTCTCATAACCCATTTCAATAACCCAAATTGTTCTTGGGATAACTGCCTCCATCCAGATCTCATCCTTCTTAATGATAAAACATATTTCATCCTTATATTTATTTACAATTTCTTGTGATAATCTTATTCTAGTGTTCATCTGGGCCTTTAGTGCTTGAAAGTACTCATTAATATTCTTTTCTTTGTTTTGACCCATGTTGTTCAATAAGTCAGATAGTTGTTTGCCTACTGGTATGTCAAAACCAAGATTCTTGTTGCCTATACCAGGCACCTTTTTTGTTATATGTAGCATTAAACAGACAAGTAGGTTACCAAATCTAAGTGTCCCCTTTTTATCTTTCTCAATCTTTCCAAGATTATCAATAAGTTCATCCTTCAGCCATTCACACACATCTATTTTCACATTATCCTTGATCACATCATAAGCACTCTTTATGCATAAGCTAGAAACTGAATTTAGCCTATTTGCATGTGTGGTTTGATAGCCTAGAATCATGTTGATGAATCTGACATTTATGTCGGTTACATCATTCACCCTTAAAGACCTCTTGTCGGATGTTGCACCAGTTAGGTTCATCACTACGTCATTTGAGACCCTCTTTATCTTATCAGGTCTGTTACCGGTGGAGGGTAACCCTATTACAGCTTTTACTGCGTCAGTAATTTTGTGAACCGAATCCAACCAGAAAAATGCACCATGTACCCTGCTCAATACTATCCTTATAACTTCCTTAGGGAAATCTGGAATGCTGAGAATTTCAGTGAATCCTAGGGTTTCAATTATTTTGTGTTCAGGTTTCACATTACCAGAATCATCACATATGACAGTCCTGTACATGTTCTTAATTTCCTCATGTCCTAATCCTTCTATGTGGTAATGAATATACATTCTAGGGTCTTCTTCAAAAACTACTCCTTTGGGAATTTGAGAAAAAGCACCAACATTATCATCCTTCTTTGCTATTTCGAGAACTAACAAAAATGTGGGCCTAGGGTGCTTGATTACTTCCACTACAGTAGGGTTTGCTATGAATTCAGGTACAAAAGAAGATGCCATGATCATAAATACCTTTTTCTTCCTTTGGAAAGATTGATTGTTGAATTGCTTTGCTTCTTTGCTCGAAATGCCTTAGCTCTGGAAATTTCGTGCTCTTCGATTGTTTGAATGCTCAGTGAAGTAAAATGGAGCCAAAAACATTGATTTATAATGTTAATCTGCCAACTACCACATTTAATGCTTGTTGGTTAAGTAATCACTTAACTTTATCTGCGGGTATAGAAGTAATTTCTACCTCTCACCATCAACTGAGGGAATAATAGCATTTTTCACATTTGATGGCCAAACCCTCAAGGGAATTTTCTTTAGTTGGATGAAGAGTCTCCTACCGATGGAGTGCTACTCTTTTCTACTAGTGGAGGAGTATTCCTATCAACATTCAGTTCTGATTTTCTGATCCATTGTTTTGAGAATTCATGCTTAACTTCTTCAACTTTTTCTTTTCCTTTCAAACTAGGACCTTTGTTGTTTACCAGTGAGGACTTGCTTCTACAAAATTGAGCAATATGTCCAATTTTGTTACAGGCATAACAAGTCACATTATTTTTCTGGATAGCTTTTCCATATCCTATGCCAGTTTGTGTTTTGCATTGATTAGATAGGTGACCAAATCTTCCACAAACATAACATCTCACATTCATTCTGCAATTTTCAGAATTATGACCAACTTTGTTGCATTTTGAACATTGACCGATGGGTGTCATTATGACCAACTTTGCTGCATTTTGAACATTGACCGGTGGGTGTATTGGTATTTTGATAATTTCTAGATCTACATTGATTTGCTTTATGACTATACTTATTACAGTTAAAGCATTTTCCATTGAATTTATAAGCAGTAGGTTGTCTTACCGGTTTGCTTTGATTTTGTGTATTTTCAGTACCGGATATTTCACCAACTTCAAAGCCAAGTCCACAAGTGTCACCATTAGGTTTCTGATTCTTCAACAAGTCACCAAATTCTTCTGAGCTTTTCTTGAATTTCTCTTTGTACTGATTTGCAGTGTCTAGTTCTCTTTCTAAGATTTCTTTCTATCTCTTAAGTTAATTGGAGTCATTCTGTGTATGCATCAGATTTGTCTTCAACAAGTCATTTTCATAGCTAAGTCTGGTGTTCTCATTTGCAGCATCACTTAGTCTTCTAGTCAAATCTTCTTCATTCTTTTTTCTATCTTCAATTTCCTTACAAAATCTCATAGTCATATCCTGCGTCTCATTCCTTGTTGTCATGTTTTCTTGTTTCAGCTTGTTTATCTGATCACTAAGAGTTTCTTTTTCATCATTCTCATTTTGAATATTTTCACAAAGTTCTCTTCTCTTATTTCTTGCAATGGTAAGATTATCTTGAAGTGCTTGAATAATTTCCTAAGCTGCATTTAGATCATCTTCAAGTTTGATATTTTTCAACTTTTATGTATCATAGTCTGAGAGAGCTGCTTCTAATTGCTTCATCTAATTTTCCATCTCTACCAGTGTCAAGATCTTCCTCAAGCTATTAGGCTTCTGAAAATAGAGGACCAAGCTCTGATACCAATTGTTAGGATTCCCACAGATATTGAGAGGGGGGGGTGAATCAGTATCTAACCGGTTTGATGATTTTCTTAACTTAAAACATGTAGAACAAATTAATACTGTGTATCGGTAAATAGAAAGTAATGCAATAAACAGAGATAAAAACAACCACATGAAAAGCACACCATAACACGGTAGTTTAACGAGGAAACCTGGTGTGGGAAAAACCTTGATGGGATTTGTGACCCACAATATTCACTTACTGGCCAATAAGAGAATATTACTGCTACAAGAGGGGCCTGCACATGTAGGAAGGCCAAGTGCCTAGAGCTCACTACTCAATTACAAAATGGGAAGTCTCACTGACTTACAAAATGGATTATATAAATCCAATGTCTTGTACTGCTTCAAAATATCATCTACTATGCCAGATCCAGTACTAGTTTATAGCTCTACTTCATACATAAACCCTTAACCTATAATTTGCATAATAGGTTTGCCTTATTTCGCCTAATTACATTCATCCATTTCTACATATTATTCTTACCATGTTCTACAATGAACTCTCTTATATAAGAGTCATTTTACAACTTGCCAAGTTGACTTACAATGATTTTACAATAATAAACAAAATAATTTATAAACAAAATTCTTGTCGGCTTCTGTGCCGGTATGCTTCCTTTCACTGTCGGTGTTGGTGGTCTGTGTGTCGGTGTAGAATATAATCTTGCTAGTGCTAGTGGATTGCCTTGCCAATGTCATAGGAATGTAAGGTTGCCATCAATGACAAAACCTTCAATCACCTACAATGTCTCATTGGAGTGTGCATTTGCCAACAAAATAGAGAGAGAGCATGTTATCGCAAGGATTTAGCCCCCAATAAAGGAATAAACCCAAAGATAATGAACAGAAAACACAAAGGGCAAGGTAGTTTTGCATTCCTTGGGGTCAGTATGCTGTATGATAACTCATGTATATCATATGTATATATGTGCATAGAATAATTGTCATTCCCCAAAGGAAGGAAACTACCTTGGAAGAAAGGGAATAGAAGGTATCTTTTGAGTCAACATGAAAGAGACCAAAAGAGGTCTCAATGCTTTGCATCATCCTCAAGTAGACATTACTAGGAAACATAGAAGAAAAGGGATACACATAGAAGAATGAGCACAAAAGAGAAAGAAAAGAGAGAGAGAGAGATATATAGAATCTACAATGCTAATGAAGTTAATCTAGCACGTCATCCACCTCCTAATCTTGTTGATCACTATTTTGGGAAGGCGGGAAACATGCCAGAGGAGTGACATCGAGCACAACATATGGAGCTATCACAAGATCCAAACAAGGACTATGCTCATGTGCCAAGTCACTTTGTTCGTTTCTAGGAGCTAGGATTAAGGCTTTTGAAAATTTTGCAGGTAAATGTTTGTCCACATCAACATATTCATAGTCACTATCAGAAGCATTAGGAGTTGTATTGCCATCATGAACAATATTTTCACCTATTTCAAGTACTAAAAACACATATAATCATATAGATCTTTACAACTATATTGATTCATATACCCTACAAGATCATTATTGTAATTGTTTCTATGTAGTAAGTATGATGGTTAAAAAAAATAGTGGCAGATTTTTAGTTTTTTAGTATACAAATAACCGGTAACATATTATTCATACACCAACTTTCAACAATGGGTACCATGGCTAATAAGAGATGTTTTTGTAAGGTTCTTAGACCCTTGACTTATTAGTGACTAAGGGCTTGTTTCAAGGGGGGAGGGCAACAAGTCTTTTAGGCATTGATTGCAATGCTAGGAAATATTTTTATTTTAGGCATTGATTGCAATGCTAGGAAATATTTTTATTGAAACCTATCTAATAGGGTATATTGTAATTAGTAGCACTTGAAGAACCAACACCTACATTTTTCATTGCATGTACTGCACATCTATTCCTTTTTTAGAGATATTTATATTTAGCACCATATTTTATGTATTTTAAGATATATTAAATGATCATATTTCTATCTTTATTTAATGGTTGTAATATTGTAACCCATTGGGTGTGTATGCATTGCTTCATTTACTATATATTGAATTTGGTGCACTTGACATTTTCTTTGAGGGTGTAGGTATATGATATTTATCCACCTAAATTGATAGGTTTGAGTTATTTTCCAATGGTGGTTAGTTCAAAGATATCACATTGGTCCTTGTCTAAATGCCATCTCTTATTGTACTTGAATTGAGTATGAGCTATGTACTATGTGACTCTATATAAATTCACATCAAAATTAAAGGTGATTCTAGAATCTATTTTTGATGTGTGTTACATCTAATTGCATGTTTTAATTTAATGGTCATTTTTTTTCCATAAACATTTTTTATGAATTAGTTAGTGTGTAGTTAAATGGTTTTGTGAGTTCAAGAAAAGAGAAATATGATTATGTTTCTTTGAATTTAATCAAATGTAATTCATATTTAAATTGTATTTATTTCATTAGAATGCATAATGAGTTAGGCATTTTAAATTTTATGAAATATATTTTTGAGAAAAAGAAAATTAAATTATAAATAAAAATAAATAAAAAATTGAAAATTGGAAAAATGGCATAAAGGAAAAGAAAGTTAATTTTATTTTTATTCTTGCATTTTAGGAAAATTGGGTTGTCAAACCCTCTTGAAAATTTTGAAAATTGGTGGATTGTAATTGTTATAGATTGGATGAGCCTAGAGATTGCATTGTGTTTGGGATTCCACTTCACCTTTTAAGATAAAATTGAAGTAATCATGATTTTAGCAAAATTGAAATGAGGTAAATCTTGTCCATGTCTTAATTTTTTGCATTCCTTTGGTGTTTGAATGGTATGCTCACCCTTAAGATACCATGGGTTCTTTTGTAGATTGATATTTGAAAAAAAAAGAAAATAATAAAAGATTAGATTAGATTTAAAATGGTTTTAAAAGTTTCCATTTTAAATTTTGGTGGATGGTATAATTTGGATTTTAAGTGGATAGGACCCAATAGTTGAACGTGTTCCAATTGTTCAGATAGAATTTTTTGATTTAATACACATACTTGTTGATTTGATATCCATACTTGTTGATTTAATGTCCAATTATTTTTACAACATTGGAACAATAGTTGTGACTTTAAAGTTGTTATTGTTGATGATGACTACCAATAACTGAATAAAATATACCATTAGTTGTAAAAAGCAACCAATCGTGTGATACCACATCAGCTGCACAAGTATTGGGGCCCCTTTTCCATGACTATTGGTCTCACTTTTTGGGGGGTTGTTGTGGACACCTTAACAAAAAGCATGTTGATGTGGTATCATAGTTGATGATGTGGCTCGAAAACCTTGGTTATAAGTAAGGGACTTGCCAAGTAAGTTTTTGTAAAAAATTGGGAGTGATTTGAAATTTCCACGTAGAATTTTGAGAAGCGCGAAGTTAGGGTGCACAACTTCTGGATCCTCTCCCCTATTATTCTTAACAACCAACTACAACCCTTTCATTATTAAAAGTTATTTGACATGAGTAAGCTATTTGAAATGAATATATTCTTTGTATGGTTTAGTTATTTGAGACCCTATAGCATTATCAAGACCACAGTACAGGATTAACAATTAATATGTGGACACCCACAATACTTCTATATGTTGCTAGTGCAAACAAAACAAGTGAGTTTATTTGTTATTTACCTCTTCAGATTTGACTCATTTTTTTATTGGAGTTTCTTTGCTTAGCTTAATCTTCTTTACTATTCTATATAATGATTTATTCTATTTAAACATCATTCACTTTAATGATTAAACAACAAATAGCAATTTTATGTATTATTTAGATGAAAAAATGATAAATATTTATCTTGTTTTCTTAACCAAATTCTTTTATTAGAAAAATACATATATTAATAATAAAAAGAATGTGTAAAATGATGCCTTTCAAAACAAAAAATCTTGAAAGAGATCATTTAACTTTGAATACAACTTAATTTTTTTTACTAACTAAATTGATTTTTAGTATTAAAGTAGATAAATAAAATATTTTAAAAAACAATGATAAAATAAATTTGGGAGGTGATGCATTGAGAATCTATTCAGTATTCCTTGGACTCAACGAATCTAATTTTTATTAGAATGAGAGGGTTTCGTGTGGATTTCATATACCTACAAAGTGGCCGACATATTTTCTCTATATAGTTTCTTTGCAGACTTTCACCCTAATTTCGTACATCACAAACCTCCTAGAAATACAAAAATACAAGAGAAATTGTAAGGTGGAAAATTCAAGGAGGCCACTAAATTCTACTATAACACAATTGCATGACAAACATGTCCTAAAGTCAATCATCATAGCCTGCAAAATAATTACAACCGTTTAGAGCAACGACAAAAGAATATTCTAGTCTTGGATGGTGGAGAAACTCCTCTGAAAGAGATAAGATAGGGCACTTGGAGGCCATTAAATTATAATCTGCATGGCCAACACGTCCACTCAGTTGTCATAGCCTTCAGAGCAAAGACAGAAAAATATGGAATCACCCTAAAGAGCTTTTGGAATGGTGGATAAAATACAAGAGGATTACTAAGGTGGAAACTTCTAGGAAAAAGAAAGGTCATTCAATTTTAAATATTTAATTTTAATGTCAGTCGTTTCATTTTGTCTATGTACTATAACATGTATTGGTACCCGCACATGTATTGGCTCCTTTCCTCTACCATTGATAGCAGAGAGAAAAATATTGTAGTCTTGAATGGTGGAGAAACTCTTCCGAAAGAGATAAGGTGGGTCACTTGGAGGAGGCCAGTAAATTCTAATCTGCATGGGAGATACATCCACTTAGTTTTAATAATGTCAGTCATCATAGCCTTTAGAACAAAGACAGAAAATTGTGGAATCTCCCTAAGAGATTTTGGCATGGTGGATAAAATACAAGAGGATTAACAAGATGGAAACTTCCAGGAAAGAGAAATCTCACTTCCAATACGCCACTAAATTCATAACACGTCCACTCAATTCTTAGCATTTACTTCTACAACTTTCTCTTGCTTGTCAGCAATAGCATGTTTGTGTGATACTCATGCTATCGTACCTCTCTCATTTATGTCTCTCTTCTGATCACACGATACATCACTTCCAAGTTTCACATTGGGTACACCATTCCATCAACAACAGGGAAAAAAATTTAAAGGAAAAGTTCGGCTTTAACATAAACATGCATCTATTTCATTGACCACTTTACAAAAATTGACTACCTATATAATAATTTAATAGAAATTTAATATCTATGATAAATATAAAATAAATATTAATCATAAATAAATTTGTCATGGTTTGGTGAAAATAATTAGATGGTGGAAGTGATAGAGTTTGTTTATTGTAGATGTTTGGTTAATTGGTTAAGTTAGCTATTGAAGTGAAAAGGGATTAAGTGGAGCATATGCATGCATTGTGGTTTTTAAAAGAATGTGATTTCAAGGAGAGACAAACTATCAAAAGTTAAAGGTTTTTTTGTGCTTACCTTGTCACTTACAATAAGGTTGCATGCAAGAAGCAAAATAAAGATAAGCTTACTAAACAAAACTAAAAATCGATGATTGAGAAAAAATTCCATGTGTAAGATGTTGATGCATAACATCATCTTGCATGCTTTCTAAACTTTGTGTTATTGATCATTCAAGTAAGTTGCTCACTCTCATAAAGGGAACAACTTTTAATGTAAGTAAACAATAAGAATATATTATTATTCCTTGTACTCAAATATAAATGTTACAAGTTTTATAAAATGTATTAAAAATTATTACATCAAAGGTGTATCTTATATGAGATAGGCAATCTAATTGTTGAAATCCACAGCTAAAAATGAAAGAAAAGCAGTGCAAGAAAACTGGAGACATATCCTCTGTTAATCGCTTTTCACTCGGTTTAACCTCAGGGTTTCGTCATTTTTCATCCTCTCTTTGATTTTTATGTATTGATCAAAGCAGGGTACATGATTAATAAAATAATAATGACCAATTTAAATTGAGCTACAGAAAATGAAAGAAAAGAAATCAGGTCAGCATGACTACAATATAAACATTATAGTAGTTATCTAACACTTACTGAGAAAGATAAAAAATCCTCTCTATTTTGCTTTCTATCGGTTTTGGTTTTCTAGTTTTCACTTCTAATGTGGGTGAATTAATGAATATTTTATTATTTCGAACTCCGAGTAAATTTCAAGGTGGGACTACTACTAATTTTTTTATTTGTTTTTCATTTATTTTGTTTGTAATTTGTTTAGGGAAATGACTATGCAGTAAATTTTCATTTTTGTAAATTCTCTTTCAATTATTCATTTATGATTTTAGATTATATATGTGATAGGCTACTTTGTTTAATTATAATAAAAATTTATAAATTTTTAATTAAGTTATATGTTATTTCTATTAATTTTTTAGTATAAAGATAATTATATTAATAATTAATAAATTAAAGATATATATTATGTTATTGGGCCCTCTTTCATTTTTTGGAATATTTGGTTGGAAAGGAATCATCGAATTTTTCAAGAGGCAAAGTTGAGTGTCCAATATTTGTGGAGGAAAATTATGCTTACAATTCTGGAAATAGTTTTAGCTAAGTGTGATTTTTTTAGTTGTTGTGGACCCTGTAGATGCTCTTGTTTTTAGTTGTTTTAGTTTTCAAGGTCAGGGAGATGCTTGTGATTTTTCCAAAAGGACCAAAGGTACAAAGTTGGCTAGAAACAATAATAGGGTTGGTCGATGACATCCACCTCCCTAGGGGCTTTTGAAAATTCACACTAGTGGATCCTCTAGGGGGAATCCTATTCATGTTGGGGTTGGCAGTATTGGTTGGGATAATGTTGGGGATGTGCAACTTTTCTTTTCCATCTACAAAGGATCTTATATAAACAATTATATGAAATCTCTAGCCATGTTGTATGCTTTGGAAAGGGGGTGTACTTATTGGCAAGAGACACTGCATAGGTCATTCGGTGTTGTCATTGATGGCAACCCAAGTTCATAAGCCCATCCACAATGTGTGATTTGCTCATACTGGAAGTCAGATTGAAGACTGGTTCAATTTCCACAAGCTTAGAATAGAGCATCCGATAGAGTTCAGTATTTTGATCTGTATTTCTTTTTGGGTTTCGGGATTACCTTATTCTAGAGTTTGAGCCTCTAGTGATAATTGTTGTGCATGTTAGAAGCCTTTGTGTCTTGGTTTTTTGGCTTAGCAGTGAAGAACAATCAACTTGCATGAATAATCCTTATGCAGATTGTGCGGAATGATTTTGGTAATTAATTTTGTGGTCCAAGTGTTTTGTCTGGCAGTTTTGGTAACGTGTGATTGGTTTTATTGGTCTACATTGGTATTTGAGATTAGATTTGGTCGACAATGTGTACACGTTTTATTATATGTTAATTTTTCTTGAAGCCGACATGAAATTGAATTAATTTCTTGTTGTAGATATAATAGATTAATTATTGTGATCGTTTTGGATATCGATGGGTATGCAAAAGGTGTTGGTGATCGATTGTGCGCAGGTTAGAGATTTGTGCTCCAGATTATTGTAGAATAGTGGATCCGAGCAGTGTAAGGAAGAGTATGGAAATGTTTATAAAATCTGCTTAATCGAAACTATAATTAGGCATTTGTAGATGCTATTATTTAGTTCATATACTTCAGTAATATGTTGTAATTCATTTGTAGGCAGTGAGCTCTAGGTATTGTCTCTAAATGCATGTGCATTCTCATTGTAAAGCTTTATATTTGAGTATACTCATCTTGTGGGTCTCATCCCCATCGTGGTTTTTCCCTTAGTCGGGTTTTTCATGTAAAAAATCTTTGTGTTATGGCGTTATGGTTGATATATTTGTGTTCCTGCATCTTTCTTTTGGTTCAATGTATTAGGTGGTTGAATGAATAGATTAATAAAGTTAAATTTTGTAGAATACTGATTCAGTCGCCCTCTCAGTGTTCCTTGATTCCAACAATTGGTATTAGAGCCTAGTTCCTCGGAACAAGTCTAACAGCTTGAGGAGGATCCGTGAAGGTGATTCAATGTATTTCAGTGGTCTTCAACAACAACTTCTAGTTGCACTTGATGATCTTGATCAATCCATAGCTAAAGTCCATAAATTGAAAGTGAATCTTAAGGATGCTGAGAATTTCATTCAGTCATTAAAAGAGAAACTAGATAAGTCAAGGGAAAAGAAAAGGGAACTATGTGATTAGCTAAAGTAGAAAGAAAGCCAAAGCATAGATGATGATCACTTTAATTAAGCCTTGAAGGAGAAGACAAAAGAATGTGAGAAGCTTGCAAAAGACAATGTTGTCCTGAAGCATGAGATAGAATTTATAGTGATGGGGTTGACCAAGGAGATTGAGGGAAGGAAGAAGAAAGAAGAGAATATTAATCAATCCATAAAAGATAGATCTAATGAATGTTACAGACTTAATTATGAAATCGACCAGTCGAAGCTTGAACTGCATCAATCCAAAAATAATGAGGAAGAGCTTGAAAGGAAAATTATCATTCTTATAGATGAACTTGCTACTGCAAATGAGTACAAGGAAAAGTTCAAGATTATCTCAACAAAACTTGATGTGTTGTTGTAGAGTTAGAAGAGTGAAGGTGACAAGCGAGGTCTTGGATTAGAGAAAGGTGAAAGCTCTAGATCTGATCAAAGCAATTATAAGTCAGAACATTAGAAGAACAAAGCTAAAAGGTGTCTGGTAAGAAAACCTAATGCTCAAAAGTTCAATGGCAATTATTTTATTTGCAATAAATTTGGTCATAATGTAGTCAATGCAGAAGTAGAATGAATCAAAATGGTCCATCATGCTTTAGTCAGTGTTTCAATTGGTACAAGTGTGGGCATAAATCAAGTGAATGCAAAAGTATGTCGAATAACTTTTCAAATAGAAGGAATGTTCGATGTTATGCATGCAATATATTTGACCACATTACTAATCAGTGCATATCAAGAGGAAATAAAGGGAATTACATATTTGGATAAGGAAATGTTGTCTTGTATAATTGCAACAAATCCAGTCACATTGCAAGATTTTGTAGAAGCAAGAATGTCAAAAGGAAGGGTCTGACAAACAAGGACAAGAGTGTACAGACAAATGATAAAGGTAAAGAGAAAGTGGATGAGATTAGGAATCAAATGAAAAAGAAATGGGTAAAGAAAGAGTGATTCTGATGTATAAAATGGATCTACACCTAAATTTGGTGCTAGAAATTCTTTCAGAAATTGATTTAAGTCTATATGCCTAGGGGGAGTTTTCAAGAAGATCATATTCTCCCCTGCTAGAGTTGGTGCTAGAATGTGACAGATTGTCAGAAGTTGTATTTTGGTATTGTAGATGTTTTGGAAGGATCTCTGAAAGGAATTGAGCAATATTGAAGATCCACACCATAGGAGAATTTTTGTGGAGCAATCTATGAAAATAGGGCATCCAAAAAGTTTAGGGAAAGCATATTTATTACACCAAAAAGTTAGATATGTGAATGATAAAAGATAACTTTTATTTCTCATTTGTCACTTTGCATTCTGATAAAAAGAGGAGTGAGCTTTGCAAGAATATTTCCATGTGATCTAAGTGTGAAGGCAATTATATATGAAACCCTAATCTGGCAAAGTAAGGCATTTTTTTGAGAAGCTTGTAAAATTGAAATCTCTACAAATGGATACACCTTTGGTAGTTGATACCACTGAGAAATCTTACCCAAAATATTAGGACATACGTTCATTCAAATCTTGAGGAGTTAGGAGGATCCCAATTCTTGAATTTGTACACCAAACATATATTAGGAGAGGATCTCAAGGCCAAACCAAAATTCAAGGTTTTGAAGGAAAATAATTTTGCATAGGTCGTTACATTTCTAGTGTTTGATGAGAATGAGTGGGTCTGATATGTGTTAAGCAAAATTCATGATGAATTCATGTGGTTGAACCAGTCATTTAAGATCACTAAGGATGTAATCAGGATTTAATTGGTCTAAGCTCATCTAGTGGATTGCCTACACTCCTGTCTATGAAGAATCAAATGGTTACCGATGCAATTGGTTCCAAATTTGAAAAAAGGGTTATGACAATCAATGATATTATTGAGCTAGATGTAAAGTTTGCTTCTATGGTTATCGAATACAAGGTATACCACTCCAGTCGGGAGAATTCGATATCTAATATTGCTATCTATGTTGCATATTAGATGGTGAAGTAAAACAAGGAGTATGATATGTGTGAGCTACTCTGGGGATAGCTTATGAAAATTTTGACTAGTATTAAGAAGGACAAGAAGAATACATTCAAATATGGTACCTTGATCTTATGTTTATTCTTCTATTTCATGAATGAGATTTTGGGTATTGGTAATGTTCAATGGACTAGTAATAGACCGATGGAAGTCCAAATTAGAGATCTTTTATATAGCATTGGAGATAGCAAAACCTAGAGAACTGCACTTTGGGGATACTTCAAGAACTTCTAGAGCATGATGCAATGTAGGGAAAGGATCCCAAAAATAATGTTTGATGTAACAAAATGAGCCAAAAAAATTTCCTACAATAAAATTTACCCAAAAAATCACTTGGTTCCACTAGGTCGAATACATGATCAAAATCAATGGATGATTCCATTTGGTTCAACTATAGTGCTCTGGGAATTTGATAGGTATCAATGGGAAGCAACAATCTACAAGACTATTTGTCAACCCACTCTTGTGATTCACATTCTTCCCACAAAAAATACATACATGAAGAGAAAAAACATATAATCTATCTAGTATAAATTACTGGTGAACTCGCATTTGAACTTTAAAATGAGTGCATGTCACTAGATCTTGCAACTGTACAACAATCTTGATAGTTTTTAATGTCAGATTTAGTTATCAACCAAAAATATCTATGAACCATTGATGTACTTGCATTACCTGGTCCCATTGTAGAGTTACACCATCGCACAATTGTTGTTGCATCTATCAACTCGGCACCACCTTTGTACTTCAATTCTTCTCTAGCTAGGGCTCTTTTTACGCATGCTCCTGCACCATCGTGCTCTCCCTTTCCATGTCCACCCTCAATGAAATTCCAAATATGTTGTACACCACTTTTCACATGCATACTACTCAACCAATAGAATATCGTTGCATTTTTTAATTGCGAGCTGCAATTATCTAACCATGTTATGTGTTGCTTGTATCATATGTTCCTTTCCCTTAAACTATCATAGAAAAATTTAAATCATCCTTGCACAAACTCTAACAAATGTGTACAATCATCACTTATGTAGAAGTAATACTCTCTTACAACCTTTCTATCCCCTCTATGCTATCATTTGCATGAATGACTGCTATGTGTACAAAAATAGAAACTTGTGTAGAATGGTAACACATAGATTGCACTTCATTTTGAGGTTGTAGTGTTTAATTTTTGGCAAAATCAACTATATAGACAATGGTACCAAGAGGAAATGTGTCCTTGCATAACTTGAATTGTTCATCTAACCACCGAGCTCCATGTGTATGCATTATGTACTCATAAACTAGTTTCTCTTTAAACGTTCTCATAAAATCAGCTACATATATATTGTTTTTCACTAACTCACATCTCTTCAATTCTTTTCCATCTTTAATCCCATATGTCACTATCTTGTACTTTCCAAAAGATAATAGTTTCTTACCAATTTCATGTGTGCTATCCAAATATAGACATCTTGGCAAATGGTGTAAACCACCACATGTAGCACAAAATCTCATAAATGAAATAAAGAGCCAAATAAATATTAAATATCAAATGAACTATTGAACCATAGGCAAATAAATAAATAAATACTCAAGGCGAATAAATTAAATACATTAAAATGAGCATTATTAATTATAAAATCACACATCAAGGATCTCATAATTAATCTAAACATTATCAAATAAATCAACCATATCTAAACATACTCACAATATTGAAAAGATCAAACTCACTAACTGACGTGGAGAATTACGCCAAGATGCTTATGACACTTGGTGCACATCTTAGACCTAGAGTATGTGAAAGGAACTCATGTCATCTCTGAACCACATAAACCATTGGAATTAAAGACATGCTTAGACCTGTGAAGCTAGGTGGAGTCGATGTCTAGTACCAGCAAGATCCTACAACCATAAAACAATGATAAAACATATGCATATATCTGATAACAGACAAGTGATAGGGAATCGTGATGGCACATCCCACTCATAATGAGTGATGTGACATCATCCCTCTCACAAAGACAGTCATACAATAGTCAAACACATCTCATCATATGTAACCATGAAATAGGGTTAGCATAATCATAATCAACATCAAATCCATGATCAACATAATCTATCAATGATCCATCACATAGTAAGCATATGAAAATCATCACATACATATATCCATCACATCACATGATCACTAATGATAGTATCAACATCCATATAGATCATCAAAATAGAACATGTCCAATAGTATCTAGCATCAATAGTAAGTAACTGAAACATATGAGTAATCATCATCCAAATCATCAAATATAGTCTAGATAAGTCTATCAAACATAAAATAAAAGTCAGCTCTAGTCAAAATAGGTCAAGTCAAGGGTGGACATTGAATGCATTAAAAATTCAATATGCATCCTACAACAACACATGGTGCGTACATGATTAATCTTAACATAAAAAGGTTTTGTCATTCAAAAAATCTTTGACTAATTCTTATTTGAGGAAACTTTTGAAGGAATCTTTCATAAAATTTTGTTTGAGTCATATCCAAATAGTGTTTGGCATGTGGCTCACCATTTCTCGATTCAATTCACCTTCTAGCAACATCTCTTTGGTTAGGCAAAACCCTTGTGTTTTCATGCCAAAAAATTTCTATTAATGTTCTTAGTGCATCAACAACAGCCTTGTCTTTGCATGGTAGTCTACCCGAGAACGCCCAAAGAGAATTATTGTTAGGATCCTCTATTTTCTCCCACCTATCTAATGCTTTACGTAATGTTGTTCTACTTATGTTTAATGACTTAATTGTTTTGCTTATCAAATGATATTTTTTTATTTTCTTGCTCATTATGGTTGATGTAATAACATATCTAGTAACATTAGAATCTTTAGTACGTGATTTTGAACCAATATCTTGATATGAATCAAATATATTTCTCACAATAGTTCTTTCACTATTACTTTTGGATTATCTTAGGCCTAGAATTTTCATTGTCTCTCAAAAATTTAAAATTTTAGTCATTTCAACAATTAATTGGCATCTTGCAGTTTGATTTAAATTTTCAAAATAGATTTCCCATATTCTTTTAACAATTCTCCTATAAGTTTATTCATTCATTTTATCGGGCATTGGCTTCAAAATATTCTCATCAATGTCAATTAGATACTTTGGTTTCCTATGAATGATTCTAGGAGGTGTTAACATTGGTGCATTGTGTGCATTAGGTACATTCATCACATCAAATAGAGTCTGTGTATGTTCATCATTGCATGCATTAGGTACTGTAGCGTCCTAAAATTGTGACACTTGCAATTTCGACTGCATTTGGGTCTTCACAATGGCGACGCAACACGAAACCTGAATGGAGACCCCGAAACTTGCTCATGGCATCAAAAACTACATTTTTCCAGCACCCTGCCTGATCCCTCCTTGCACCCTGCTATCCCGGGAGGTGGGACCAGAGCGCCCAGCACCCTGGTCCTTCAGGACTAGGGTGCCCAGCACCCTGGTCCCCCAGGGCCATGGCGCCCAGCACCCTGGTCCCTGGCCCTATTTTGGGCCCGGTCTCCTATGAGGCTTCGGGTCTTTATGTTTGCAAATTGGAAAATACTCTTTCCTTGTCGGCCCAAGGTCGGAAAAATCAGTCTATCAGCCCTAATTGACAAGTATATAAACTACATTTTCTCTCCCATTTGAGGAGGAAGGACATATGTGTACAAGACGTGGAAGCGATATTCAAACATTCAAGCATTCAAGCATTCAAGCATTCCTTCAAGCAATTGATCATTCTAAGTCTCCATTCAAGGCTAAGTGTTGCATTCAAGACAAGGATTCAACCATTGAAGAGGAGATCACTTACAACTTACAACATACAACATACAACAACATCTACACCTTCGCATGTAAGAATACAAACATTCTTACAACAAGGTACTAGTACTTGTTTTACATTACAAACATTTACATTTATAGCATTTCTCATTTCTTGGTTAATTCCAAAACTGGGGTTTGACCTAAGGGCAAACCCCTAATCCCTAACCCCCCAATCGTCTTCACTTTTATGTGTGTAGGTTGCAGGTACGCGGCTGAAATTGAAGATCTAGAATCCTTGGGCAGAGACGAACAGATCCCCCTTCGTTTCGCGGATTTTTCGGAGGACCGTGTGCATGCCGGGTGCCATCGTCCCGTCAATTTTTGCTCAAATTTGTAGGATAGCATCATCTCAACATTTTATTGCTAATTCCAGGTCCGTAACTTCATCCTATATTCCTATCTCCATTTATAAGTGAATCTTTCTCACTTTACATGCATTCCTAGCTCAATCCTTCTATCTACATTCTTTACAAAAGAGGGTAGCCTTGCTGTCTTAACCCTTGAAACTCATTTAGAATCTAATCTTGCATTGTGTGGGATTGGATCTTGTGGGTTTCAACCCCTCTTTTGAATGTAAAGTCTCCCCCAAGTGAAAACCGTCAACCCTAGTGACCTCCCTTCTCTCTCCTCGGAGTTGGAGAGGGGAGAGCAACTAGGGTTCAATTTTTTCGCTTTACATTTTGGTGAACTCGACGTGAACATCCTTTCTGATTATTCATGGTTAGATCTGAAAATTGGATTCCTTAATTGCATTTCCATTTTTGATCTCTTGCAAATTTTAGAGGTTAATTGCATAAAAACCCTAAATTTTCTTTTTAGTAATTAAGCTTGTGAAATGTTTAATTATTAATGCTTATTTCAGATCTACCCTTCTACTGCAAATTGTCAATTCATATTTGTGCTTTAATTCTAAAAATTAAGTGGTTAAGTGTCAAAACCCTAATTTTTGAAACCCTCTTGATTCAACCTTTGACTGATAATTTCACTGATCAAAACATCTCCAAATCAGCTGTAACTTTGGATTCTGCAACAAATCATAATATCTTTCATCCCTAAAAATTTGGAAAAAAGTTGCAAGGACCGTGTGCACTCCGAGCGCCATCGTCCCTGAAATTTTTTCTGAAATTTCGAGAGTTAGATCTTACTGTATTTTTTTGCTAAAATCTAGAATCTTGGCTGATTTCATCAAATCTAACACTTTCAAAATTAAATTCAAAGTTGGTCTAGTGATTGCTTGGATTAAGGCTTCTAATCATTCAAAAATTGTTGAAACTGAAATTCATGTCCAAAATTGTGTTTCTTACTATCCTAAATCTGAAAAGTGTGTTGGCATTCATTCGAAATTTTAGTGCTTTATTCAGATTTTTGCAATTTGTGACTTTTGAAATTAAGTGTTTAATTACAATAACTTTGATTTCCGCTTTCAAAATTGAATTTTGCATGAAATTGAGTCAACTTTTAAATTTCAAAACTTGCATTGCTTTTGGTATTCCCTCTAAAATCATAAAATTCAAAATTTCAGTTTCCCTCTTTTTTTTCAAAATTCAAATTTTGCATTTTTCAACAATCTTGGTAGGGTTCAATTTTGAGATTGCAACTTTAATTTGGCCTATCTACAGATCATAAAATCACTCAATTTTTTCAGATTCGCTTTAAAATCATCATAACTTTCATCTCTGAAAATTTTGAAGAAAGTTGCGAGGACCGTGTGCACTCCGAGCGCCACGGTCCCTGACATTTTTTCTGAAATTTCGGGAGATTGTTATGATTGCATTTAACAGTCTAAATCTAGGAGATTGGCTGATTTTACTGAAATTTGCTACCTCTAAATTCAAAATCTTCTAGTGCATGAGTTTTACAACAATAAGCCCTACCCACACTATTCCCGTTAGACGAAGCCGTAGAATTAAGTCTTTCCAAGGTTTAATTACTGAGGAGATGGAACCTAATTTGAATAGCCTTTTTAACGAGGACATAAGTAATTCCTCTAATCCTCCTAATGATGAAGAAGCTCTCCATGAGGTTTCTGTAGAACAACTTTCGAAATTGGATAACCAATTTGATGATTTTCAGCAATGGATGTCTCATGAGTATCTCGATAGTCAAGCTCTTTCATTAATTGAGGGTCTAAAACGTATGGTTCAAAGTGATAAGAATGGAATTGATATTTTGCGTGGTATTGCATACATTGTGGATTCGAATGTGATGCCTGTGAAGAGTTGTGCTGAAACTTTAGGTTATACACAACCTCCCACTCAAGTCAATCATTCAATTCCTTTAACAACTTCTATTGCTAGCATACCTACCTTTACATCAAACATAATGACTACTTCTATACAAGACATTCCACCTATGATCACTAGTCATGGGGGCAATCCTTCCTCTTCAATTAACCCTCTTCCTTCATTCAATCCAATTTCTTCATTCATTCCTTCAATGAGTGTCCCTATTACATCTCCACAAATGAACATGACGCAAGGGGGCAATTCATTTAACCATTCCATTCCTCCTTGTAGTGTTCCTCCTTTCCAATCATCTCCTATGACTAACTATCATAGTGTTCCACCACCTTACTCTCAATCAATGCCTTCTTTCAATAACATAATACCTCCATCACAATCTAACACATCTAATATGAACCCTTCGACCGAAGCGACCATTAACAATCTTGCACAAACTGTCTCTTCTTTACAGCAACAAATTGCCTCTATGAATCAATCTAAGTTTAGTGTGCCCACATTTGATGTTGCGAGCCCACTTTCTCTTGACATTGTTCGAGCTATCCCTCCTAAACATGTTGAAATCCCACA
Source organism: Cryptomeria japonica (assembly GCF_030272615.1). NCBI lineage: Eukaryota > Viridiplantae > Streptophyta > Pinopsida > Cupressales > Cupressaceae > Cryptomeria > Cryptomeria japonica. The sequence goes on along the minus strand of NW_026728836.1, from coordinate 1,489,882 downwards.
TTTGGAGCTTTATAATGGTAAAGGTGATCCTCTAACACATGTTAAGACTTTTCAAACAATATGTACCGATTTTGCTTATGACCAAAGGTTGCTTGCAAAACTGTTTACTAGGACATTAAGAGATAAAGCCCTACAATGGTATTGCTCATTGCCTTCTTATTCTATTACTTCTTTCGAACAACTGCAAATGCTTTTATTCAACAATTTCAAAACAATATAAGTCCTAAAGTTACTTTGATTGATTTAATGCATTGTAAACAAGGTGTTAAAGAAAAAGTGACTGATTTCATTGGTAGATATAAGCATTTGTATGCTCAAATTTCTTTTCCAGTGCCTGACAATGATATTCAAAGAATCTTTATTTCTAATTTACAAAAAGATATTCGAGACAAACTTCTATTTTCTGAGTTTACTTCTTTCCAATAGTTGTGTGCAACTCTTCACAATTATCAACTGACTGTGAGTCAAATGGAACAAGCAAATCCTATGGCTCCGAGTGATAAGGGTGATAGTAGTCAACAACCATTTGGAAAGTTTAAACCGAATAGAGATTCCATCAAATTCAATGAAAACATCATCAACAACAATGTGAATGCAACATCAGGTGTGCCTTCTATTTCTAAGTTTTTCAAGAAAGAAAGAAAGTTTACTCCTTTGAATGAATCATTGCATAGTATTATGAATAAGTTATTGGAACAAAATGTGCTTACTCTCCCTCCTATAAGGCAAATAGATCCTGCAAAGATTAATTTGCCCTATTTTGATAACAAATCTTTTTGTCAATTTCATCGTCAACCTGGGCATGATATTGAAAAATGTTTTGCTTTAAAGGGTAAAATTCAAGATTTGATTGATAATAATACTATCTCTGTTTCTGGAGTGAATGATAAAGGCAACACATCTCTAGCTCCTCCTAACCAAAATCTTCATATTTTTACTGATCCATTACCTTCTCATGCCTCTAATGTGATTGAGACTAATGATTCCTCTCTCTCATTTGATGGTCTTGTGTCTATGACTCCGAATGTGATTAACTTTGTAGAGCAGCAAGAAAACCCTAAAGAACCTTCCATCACATTTGATTCTAGTGAAACTATCAGGGCACCTGATGGTCCTTTATACATAGTTGCAAAAGTCAAGAATACACCTTGCCGTGGAGTGCTTATTGATCCTTCGTGCATGGTTAATGTTATTACTGAAGAATTCCTTTTTACTTTGCAATTGAATCAAGTGATCTATGACAAAACAGATGTGATTGTGAAATTATTTGATGCATTTTCTTCTCCTGCAATTGGTTCTATTACATTACCTATTGAGGTCCATAACAAAACCCTTGATGTGAACTTTGCTATCATTCCTTCATTCGAACAATTTCGTGTGAAGCTTGGCTATCCTTGGCTATCTTCCATGAAAGCTATTGCTTCTCCTATTCACAAGTGTTTGAAATTTCCCCATAATATCCTGATGACCTGATGGAGTTGCTTTCGATGATCGGGATTACTTGTTCATTGTTTGACCGAAGACCCGATGGTTTGGTGTTGGCATCCTCAGAGTGATCGGGGATCGGGGAGACAGCAGGAAGGTTGTATCGATGACCCAATGGAGTCACCTTTGGTGATTGGGTATCATTGGGCGATGGGCTCTACCAGTTGAAAGCTATACCGATGGCCGATGGAGCGAAGACCGACTGCGGGAGCAAGGTCGAACCGAGATCCAAAATGGGAACACTCAGACACTAAGGATGAGACTGTTGGTGTATATGAATACAAACTGACCTGACTTCCTAATGCATGTGGGATATTGTATTTCTCATGAATGCAGACTGATGCTTAGACTTCCTGGTGGTTGGAGAGACTAACTGTCAGAGTGGCCAGAGGAAACCAAAACACAACTGGATGGATGGAAGACCGTTGGCTTCCATAATGGTTATGCTTAATCGATACATTGCAGTCTTGGCTCAGAAAAAGGAGTGAGAAGCGAATGGCAAATGAGTGACATGTGAGAAGCTCAGAGTCACACAGAGCAGAAGGCTTGGAGTATCATTAAAGTATGATAGGAACTCTGAGATGTTTTGCCTTGCTTGATGTGTGATGGGTGTATAAAGCTAGAGAGGTTGAGCAGTGAAGAGTGAGTAACCAGGACGGTGGTTGATTTGTGTGGTTGAGCAGGATAGAGTTCAGAGAACAAAATTAGAAAAGAAGATCTGTTAACTTTATTGTAACCATGTTGTTTACTGAATAAAGGGATCTCCTTTTGGTGGTGGGTTTTTTACCCGTAAGGGTTTTCCCACGTATATCTGATGTCTTTCTTTGGTGTTATTATGTCTTGTTAATCCTAATCTTCTATCTGTGTTTATCTTAATGTATTGCAAAAAGAATTAAAATACTTCCTTGCTTGCATATCCCCTTAGAATTGACGTTAGGAGAGCGTTTTTCGCGCATTGCTTTCCTTACACTTTTTATATTGTAATAATGGTTCATCTTGGCACCTTAGGACACCATATGACCCCTTAGGACATCACATGCTCCTAAAGGGTCATGTGGTGTGCTAAGGGGTCACTTGATGTCATTAGGTGTTATGTGGGGTCCTAAGGGAGAGAGAGAGAGGGGGATGGGGTATGGAGGAATGGAGAGAGGGGGAGAATGTTGGTTTTTTATTATTGTAAGCAGTATTGGTACTGCTTTTTATATTGTAATAAAGGTTCATCTTGCCACCTTACGACACCATAATTCAATCTTGTCATCTTGACCCCTTAGGACATCATATACTCCTAAAGGGTCATGTGGTGTTATTTGAGAGAGAGAGAGAGAGAGAGAGAGAGAGAGAGAGAGAGAGAGATGGGGGAGGAAGGGAGTGAGGGAGGGAGGGAGGGAGATGGGGTGGGAGGAAGAGATGTCACATGATGTTGTTAATGGTCACATGGGGTCCTAATTGAGCCACGCATGTGTTACAACACCATATGACCCCTTAATATAGCATACATAGTCTGAAGGGGTCATATGGCATCATTGGAGGTCATGCAGGGTCATAATGGGGCCACACATGTGTTAGAACATCATATGATCCCTTAGGACATCATATGGTCTTAAGGGGTCATATTTGTGCAAAAGGACCTTACATGATGTCATTAGGTGTTATGTGGGGTCCTCAGAGAGAGAGAGAGAGAGGAATACAATGTACAATAAGATATTAAAAGGCATATATCAATATACATGTACATACATATATACATATAATACGCATAAAATATCAAAAGATAACACACATACATACATATTATATATATATATATATATATTATAAACATACATATATGTATATATACATCATACACTATATATTATATACATATTACATACATACATATGTGTGTGTATATATACACATATACATATATACATATATGTATGCACACACACACATTTTAAACATACACATTAATTTTTTTATGTTATAGTATCACAGGAAGAATCGCGTACGCGATGCTTATTCAAATAAAACCCCGTACACATTTCTTATTCAAAAGAAACCCCATACACATTTCTTATTCAAAAGAAACCCCGTACACGCTCTTATCTATTTAGGCTTGTGAATAGGCTTGGATGACAAAGCTGTGGTTTGGAAGTTTGATTTCCCTCCATTTCCCTCATTTTTGATGTGTTTTGTTTTATGAACTTGGTGTCTTGAATTTGTCATCATAAGGTTTACACTTCATCAAGTGGGTATTTCTAAAATTGCCACCATATTTTCACCCATCTTCTGATCTTTCTAACCATATAATTTTTTAAAATTTTGAACAACAATAACATATTATTATTGAATTTCTTTTACCAATGTCTCCATAGTTCTCAGAGACATGTGTGCCATTTTTTTAATAACTTTTGATCTACTTAGCCAGAATTTAAAAACTTTATATAATATTGTAGTGCACTTGATTCTTTACAATTTAAAAAAAAAATCCATTTTCTATTGTTTTGGTGCAAGTTATGCTTCATGCACGAACAAGTACTCGATTTTAAGGATGTGCTCGATTGAAAAAATCATAAAAACCAAAATACTCAACAAAAAATTACAAAAAAATGCGCACCTTCTAGTGCTCACTCTTACCTATCTTTTTGCCAAAGGATTTGTCAAAATACTAAATCTAACTATGACTTTTTGGATGCGCACATCATACACTATGTTATGTTTTTCAGAAAAAACCAGGGTCTATTTTTTGTGCATGAAGGATTTGAACCCCTTAATCTTATCCAATTTTGAAAAAAATTAGTAGTTTGGAAACTAGATTCAGAGTACTACAATCTTTGTTCTTTGAGTATCTTCATATCTTGAGTGGATGACTCTCAACTTTCTCCTCCAAGTTTAGGTTTACCTGATTTCAGAAAGAAAAAAAGTGTCCACTTATACCCCCCTTTTTTCACACCATCTTGGTGCACTTACCCACATATTATTCCTATACCAACTTTCAACAATGGGCACCATTTCTAATAAGGGATGTTTTTGTAGGGTTCTTAGACCCTTGACCTTATTAGTGACTAAGGGTTTGTTTATGGCTGTGGGGGGTGGTCAACAAGTCTTTTAGGCATTGGTTGCAATGATAGGGAATCTCTTTGTTGAGACCTACCTAATGGGGTTTATTGCAATTGGTAGCACCTGAAGAACCAACACCTACATTTTTCATTGCCTATACTGTGCATGTATTCCTTTACTAGAGATATTTATATTTAACATCATGTTTTATGTATTTTAAGATATATTAGATGATCATATTTCCATCTTTATTTGATGTTTGTAATATTGTAACCCATTGGGTGTGTAGGCATTGCTTCATTTACTATATATTGAATATGTACACTTGACATTTTCTTTTAGGGTTTAGGTATATGATATTTCTCCACCTAAATTGGTAGGTTTGAGTTATTTACCAATGGTGGTTATTTTAGAGATATCACATTGGTCCTTGTCTATATGTCATCCATTATTGTACTTGAATTGAGTATGAGGTATGTACTGTGTGACCCTATATAAATTCACATCGAAAATAAAGGTGATTCTAGAATCTATTTGTGTTGTATGTTACATCTAATTGCATGTTTTAATTTAATGGCCTTTTTTTTCATAAACATTTTTAATGAATCAATTAGTTTCTAGTTAAATGCTTTTGTGAGTTCTAGAAAACAGAAATATCATTAATTCTTTGAATTTAATCAAATGTAATTTGTAATGCCCCACCAGGAAACCCCAAAGGGATTAAGCTAAAACACAAGAATAGAGTACAAATAACTTTTTTTTTTGAAATTAAACACAACACAATGGTACAACGAGATATCAAAGTACAGGTTACACAGTGGAAGACATCAACTAACACCTAAAGAGTTTCCCAACGTGATTACTTAATTCCACATATATAGATCACATGATAAGGTTCATCCATTAAGATTTATTCATACCTTACGTTCAAGCTTTCATTAAAATATAAGCCATGCATCTAATTTAAAACACACTTGAATTTCATCATAAACTAATAAGATCTTTCCATGCATACTTAATTTCCTTAACAATAACTGAATATATCCCATTATTCTAATTTACATTCTTTCATAATCCAATTTACTGCATTTAAAAGATGACTGCATACATGCATTTATGATTACTTTCATCTTATCCACTTTATATATTCTAACATAATGTCATCCATACATGCTAAAACTAAACAGGAAACATAAGAACATAAGCATCACATAACACCAAATTGATATCGGAGTTCACCCCTAGAGGGCTACATCTCTAGGTCTACTCAACTGTAAGACCCCTCTGATCATTAAATAAGTTAAGAATACGTAAGGTTCACATCATTTACAACCCTTTCGTCAAGGCGAACATAACCAATATACAAACGACAAATAAATACATAAATGATCCCTGAATAGGAAAGGATCCAACTGAACATAATAGAAGCAAATACATAGTTCCACTGGAGCATCTGCAAAACTAAGTCATCGCAACCCAAGGTCTAGCATGATATCAGGTACTCACAAGGGCATAAGCAACAAGATGACTCCACAAAAGTGATCCTATCAAGACAAGACAACAACACACTACCGAACGTAGGGGATAAGTGTCATCACACAACCTGGTATGGTTACCATGACAGGTCTTCATAGGTTCCAGCCCCATCCACTGGGTTACCCTAGCAACCTATTCTGAACCTCCAGCCCATCCAAGCCTCATGTGGACCCACACATCCTTTCATGAAGACAAGGATGATGGTTTGCCATTTCAGGCCTTCTCACTGCATGTCGAGTTTGTGTTAGCATTCATCCCATGTGTGAGGCACAATTATCTTACTTAGTGATTCATTAACTAACTCTCTAATATACTATAAGGTTATCACTTATTAGACACACTTTCGATGGGTTACCTAGCAACCACTTTGGGCATGACCCCCAATCGAAAGCCACTTTCCCTTACAACACTAGAATATACTCAAACGAACTCAAAAAACCAAGAGATACACATGGTCAAGCAATAGAGTTCAAAATGGAGGGAACAACCATTTGGTCAAACACGACTTCATATGAGGTGCATTGACAGACGATACTCTAACTAGAGACCTGGCCAGCTATGGTCAACCACCAAACATCATTCGACACCCGCATAAAGGATATGACCATTTACAACACTACCAATAAACAATAGTCAAACTCGATACCGAGGACAAAAATAGGTACCCCAAATCAATCCATACAACAGGGTCCAATCAAACAAAGCAAGGCTTGCTATTACTTAAGCAAAAGCAAATACATAAATTAAAACTTGCATAGGCAATAACCGATAGAGACAATCTTTTCCCATATTGATTTAAACATAAAAGTCGATCAAGTTTTCTAAATGATCTAAGTTACACTAATACATTTGGACTAGATTTTTGACTGAGGTTTCCAACGGAGAAGGTATATTGTGGCCAAATTTGATTTTTTTTGAAAAAATGCTCGCATTCATCATAATTTTGATGGAAATTACCCATTTGGTTTCAACGAAGAAGGCATTAGCAATGAGAATTTTCTTTTTTTCAAAAAGTGCTCGAGTTCATCATAATTCTGACGACAGCAGCCATTACAAAATAAAAAAAGAGGTAGGGAATTCATTTATGAATTGCAATCCTGCGTAGGCGTCCGTGGCGACTTCAACCCCCAAGAACATCCAACCTACGTCGAAGGCAATCCCACACAGGAGGTAGATTCAAATTGCCCTAGTTTTTAATTTCATGTTGCAAAAAATATACATGTGGTGGTTAATTGTCCTAGTTTAATCTCGTAAAACCATAGAACTATGATTGAGGAGTGAGCGTTCAATTTTGTATCAGCAATCCCTTCCTCCCGTATACGTGCGTGTTGATTGTTCACATGAGATCACATCTCTTTGCAGCATCGTATCAAACAATTCACGAGCCTTGTCCATGTTTCCACATTTTACATTCATGTCAAGCAAGGCATTTGCAAGTACAACACCTAACAAAATTCCTCTATCCGTTATGCTTTGATGGATGTCCATACCCTGCTCCAAAGCTCCCATTTTTGCACAGGCAGGGAGGATGCTAGCAAAGGTTGTGGAATTTGGCTTTATGCCTTCCAATTCCATTTACTTGAAAGTGTCTAAAGCCTTTTCGACAAATCCATTTTGTGCATATCCAACAATCGTTGTAGTCCACAAGACAACATTTCTTTCAGACATTCTATCAAATAGTTCACGTGCCTTGTCTATGCTTCCACATTTTGCATACATGTCTACCAAGGCAGTTACAACTACAACATCTGACAAAATTTCTCTATCCTTTATGCTTCTATGAATGTCCATACCCTGTTCCAAATCTCCCATTTTGGCACAGGCAGGAAGGATAGTAGCAATGGTTGTGGAATTTGGCTTTACATCTGCCGATTGCATTTGCTTGAAAGTTTCTAAAGCCTTCTCAACAAATCCATTTTGTGCAATTGCAACTACATCTGACAAAATTCCTCTATCTTTTATGCTTTGATGGATGTCCATACCCTGTTCCAAAGCTCCCATTTTGGCACAGGCTGGGAGTAGGCGGGCAAACATAACTAAAGAAATGCAATGATCAGGTCCAAAGACATCAAACCACTACTAACAAAACCGAGAGTCTAAAATATGATAGGGAACAGTGTGAGTTGTCCTAAAATAAAATATTTTATTTTCAATTTCAACTAAAACATAATTACTCAGCCATTTAATGTTATTAATAAGTGTTTAATTTATAAAAGAGATAAATGGTTGGCCACAAGTACATGAGTTACTAAATGCACACAAATAAGTGAATTTGATATTCAAAACTATCTACAATGAATTCAATTCTTGTCCATTAGTCATTTATGTTTGCAATAAGCATCTTTCTTTGTTTTTCTTAATCTTTATTCATAGTTATGTGCATATTTCACATTCTATAATTAGGATATGAATTGCTATGGCTGAACACTAGCATGATGTTTGTGTTGTGGTATAGATGCGTGGAAACATAATTATGGGATTGTTATATTAATGAGATCATAAATCTCGATATCGCATATTAGTTCTAGCTCTTCTTGGATTGAGTCTAAAGTTGACATACAGTCATAAAGCCGTTATTAGCATATCTATCCATTTATAGTAAAGACAATTGAGAAAGTCATTTTGATATTAAGAGTTTCTTATATGTTTACCTATTGATCATTATTAAGCCATAATATTTAGGTCTATTTAGCTCTCTTACAAAACCTCTGTAAGTGTCCTAGATTGTCCCTACTACTCACTCTTCAATTCAGAAAAATGGAGTTCTAAAGATTTGTTGCACAAGATGGTGTTGAACGTATCAACAAGGCTAGCATGGAAGGCATGTTCAAGCTTCCACTTGTACAACTTACAACAAATGATTTGTTGATAGAAGAAATTCTTGAAATAGGGATACAATCGAAAGACAAGTAAGTACATACAAACCTCCTCAGTTGAAAGTAAAATCTGTGTATAAAAAGAGTACATTGAATCCCAATCCATAAACACAATAGAGATACCAATGGAGACTTAATTGGATGTAGCATGTCGCACCAAAGTTGTTAGAGTATGCTAAGCTAGTACATAATGTTTTGTAAAGCCACATTAGTATTTTACCCAGATCATTATCTACCAAAACTAAATATAGTAATCCTTTTGAGGATTAATTTCATGGTGCTAGATCTTCATTTAGTTCCACTTCTTGTTGGAGAAAAGAACAGTTATTTCTTGAGGTAGATGAATATCCCATCGACAAAGGACAAGACCCTTTCTAGAATATAACAAATTCTACTCCAACAAAAGATCATGGGGGTTTCACTAGAGATATTGAATAAGAGATAGACTTCTACTACTGCATTAAAAGCATTGGCATGTTCTTCATTTATTGATGTAAACTCTCTGTGACGCCACCACAACCAACAAAGGTGTAAAAAGTTGTTTGCAATGCATGGATTTTTAGGATTGTCCTTTGAGAAAACAAAATTAAAGTATGGAAGCAAGATCTGCCACCTCCTGAGGGAAAGACCATGTCAGACAATAATTTCTATTTTCTTGCTTGTGAAGAAAGACCATGTCAGACAGTATCAATGAACAACAAAATAAGGTGACAATTGCTAGATTGTGGTCTAACTTGAAAAGAAAAGGTGATGGAAAATTATTGTCCGTGCAAAATTTGTAAGGGGTTAGAGACTAAAAGACTTCTAATCAAAACAATGAAGAAACATTGTAGGCTGCATGGTCGCATTGAAGGTGGACATGATTATCATCCATTGGTAAGTTTTTTATTATATCATTTTGAATATTTATATACATAATAAATCACATGATGATGAGATCATGATCATGATTTATTTATGTATATCAATTTTATATAGGTCGAGCACCCTGAAGCACATGGTATGGATCAACACAACCCTGAGAATATGGTTTTTGAAGTGGACAAACATGGAGGTGTGAATATCGAAGCTGAAGATAATGATCCCATGGAAGATGACGATAATGATCCAGAAAACACAATTGAAGATGATGGTATAAATACATTGATCCATGACTCATTTAGTACTCGCGCAACTAATCATGATGATGAAGATGACCTTGATGTTGTTCATGATGTCCCTCTACTTGAGAAGGCATCTGAGGCCTTTTATGAAGGCTTGCAGGCAACTCTTCTCTCTGCTATATTGTTGTTGGTGAACTTGAAGGTTATGAATGGTTTATCCAACATAACAATGTCACGTATGTTAAGGCATGTCATATATGTCATAATAAACTATGAATCATGTTGTACCATTAATATTCTTTATTATAACAAATTATATTTTGTTGTTGTAGATTGATAAGTGAGTTTTTGTTACCACCATCAAATATTCTACCTCGCTCATACCGAGAATTATCTGCCATTATGAAATATATTGGAATGGAGTGTCAAGCAATAGATGCTTGTCCCAATGATCATATTATATATCATAAACAACATGAATTTTGAACTGAATGCCCTGAATGTCATATCAGTAGATATCAAACAGATCAAATAACAAAAAGTGTTCCTCGCAAGGTTCTTCTCTATATTCCCATTATTCCACGTATGCAACGATTATTCAAGTGCACTAGCTTGGCACAATTTATGGATTACCATGCACACAATAGAAGTCAAGATGACATTATTCGAATGCCTACGGATGGTTTAGCATTTATGGACATAGAGGAAAAGTGGCCACACTTTAAAGAAGAACCTCGTAATCTCAGGCTTTCATTGGTAGCAGACGGTGTCAATCCATTTGGAGAGATGAGATCTGTTTACTTAGTGTGGCCTGTTTTTGTTATCAACATTAACATTCCTCCATGGATGTCGATAAAGAGGGAGCACATAATGTTGGCAATGATTGTTCCAGGTATTTTATCATTTAAATATAGTCGTCTAAATTTAATTATAAATATTGTAGTAAAATGGTCATAATAATTATGTAATGTTTCGCTTCATTCGATTAGGTAAGTACCAAGTTAAAATATGAATGTATATATCGAGCCTCTTATCGATGAGTTGCTGGAGTTATGGAATGGTGTCACTATGTACGATGTCTCTAGACCAATAGGACAAAGACAATTTCAATTCCATGCGATGCTTCTATGGAAAATACACGATGCCCCGGGGCTAACACATTTTTGTGGTATGTTATAGTGTTTAAGTTGTTCACGAACATTATAATTCAAAAAATTATCATATTTAATCCAATTATACATTATCTTTTAGGTCTTCAAACAAAGGGAAAATTTGCATACCCTGTTTGTGGTCCAAAGATGAAATCTCATCATTCAAAAAGTTTAGGAAAGTAGGGGTTTGATGAGTATAGGCACTTTCTCCACAAAAATCATAAGTATCGAAATACTGAAAAATATCTTTTCAATGGGAAAGAAGAGAATACATCAAAGCCATGAAGAATGACACCTCACCTATGGAAGTTGGCATATAATAGAATTAATCGTCAAGGTAATGCCATTCCATCTATTGGTTTGTCAAACATCTTTTCTATTTTGTTTTGTTTACTGATGATGTGATTGATGATCATGAAGGTCGTGAAGGCATAAATGACCACCTTCCTAAGGGAATAAAAAGTTATCCCCAATAATTTAGTAGGTTTCCCTACTATGAGCAATTACAAATTGTTCATTTGTTTGATAGTATGCATATTGGAATGAATATAACAGAGACATTATGGAAAATATTGGATGGAAGGCATGACAAAGAAAAAATTATCAAAATATGTAGTGACATTCAGGATTCCAATCATGCAATGATAAATGTCATTCAATCAAATAGCCATGGAGACCGGAGTAATATAAGTGAGCTTCCTTGGTTATTAATGGACCAGCAAAGCAATGCTATAAAAGAAGTCATACGAAAAATTCGATTTCCCACAGGATTTGCTACGAACATAAATAATCTCATATTAAAGAAAAGTGAATTTGGGCCAGGGATGAAAATGCATGATTGGCATACCTTCATTAAGGTAATTCATGTTCTTGTGTTTTTAGTATGTATTTAAGTACTGCGTGTACGTGTACTCTTCAATATGTTACAAAAAAATGAAAAGATAATTTTATAATTGTTGCAGTACATTCTACCTCTATCTCTCCTAGATGACTTCGACAATAATGGCAAGCAAGTCATATATGATCTTGGAAAATACATGAGGTAAGTAGTGATATTTGTTTAGTTCGTTGTATAGATATTATATTTGCAATTTGTTTTACTTCTTATGTAATATATTTTTTTGCATCTTGAATACCTTGTTGGTGGTTGTCATGTAAAGAAATCCATAAAGACGATATAAAATATTGGAAGAGAAAAATTCCTCATTTAATGTGTGAAATGCAAAAGTGTCTATCTCCAACTTTTTTCAATGCACAAGAACACTACCTCATACACCAAGTTGAGGAGATTGAATTGTGTGGACCTGTACACACTAGGTCAATGTGGATGGTTGAGAGGCACTTGAAATTTTTGAAGGCTTTGGTTCGACAAAGAGAACATCCTGAGGGTTCTATGGTGGAGGGATATATGGTATACTAGACTATGGTGTACATTTCTGAATATCTTCCTAAGTTTGCAGCAAAGATCCGTGTGGATCGCATTTGGGATCCCAACACCATTAACAAATTCGAAAGGGAGTACTTGACGGGGAAAGGTAGATTGAGGAAAGTGAGAGGTAATTATAAGATGTTATTGTAGTTAATTAATTCTTAATCTTCAAAATAAATCGATTGTAAGACGTCTATTTATTTTTTGTACAGTTGGTCGAGAGTGGGATGCACTACATTTGTATATTGCAAACAATCTTGATTGGATGACAGTATGGATTGAACGTTGTCAACATTCTGGATGCACATTAACATGGGAAGGTGTGGCTTCATTGGTTAAAGAAGCACATCGTAATGGAGATTCCAATGTTACGCAAAGGGAAATTGATTTAGCATATGGTTTAAGAGATAAAGAGGTACGTATAAATTTATTAATCACCCATATTTTTATCAACTCACAATGCAATAAATTTTACATGTTTGACATATCGCAGGTCAAACATCACAACACTATGTGCTGCAATGGTCATAAATTTTGCATAAAAAAGTTTGGATGACACGAAGAAAACTTGTGATTCTGGCATCACTGTAGTCTTTGAGGTGAAAAATTTTTCATCGAGAAATGACATTCATCCTCAACAGTCTCAAAATCGATACTATGGCATTTTGGATGATATACTTGAGTGTGACTTTAATTCCTTCAAATTAGTTTTGTTCATTGTCAAATGGTACAGGCTACGATTAAATAAAAATGATCCTAATAGAACTGTTATTGAACATGATAATGGTTTTATAATGCTAAATACAAGGTCATTTGAACCAGTTGGGGATGAGCCCTATGTTCTTCCAAGCCAATGTGAGCAAGTATTTTACTCAGAGGTTCCACATAAATCGGGTTGGTCATTTGTTGTTAGTGTAAAGCGGAAAATCGCGATCGAACCCTAGTTGCTCTCCCCTCTTCCAACTCCGAGGAGAGAGAAGGGAGATTCACTAGGGTTGATGGTTTTCACTTAGGGGAGAGACTTTACATTCAAAAGAGGGGTTGAAACCCACAAGATCCAATCCCACACAATGCAAGATTGGATGCTAAATGAGTTTCAAGGGTTAAGACAGCAAGGCTACCCTCTTTTGTAAATAATGTTGATAGAAGAATTAAGCTAAGCATGCATAGAAAGTGACAAAGATTCGCTTATAAAATGAGATAGGGATATAGGATGAAGCTGCGGACCTGGAATTAGTAGTAAAATGTCGATACGGCACTGTCCTGCAAATTTGAGCAAAAGTTGTTGGGACGATGGCGCCCGAGCGCCACGGACCTTCGAAAAATCCGCGAAACGAAGGGGGATCTGTTCGTCTCTGCACAAGGATTCCAGATCTTCAATTTCAGTCGCGTACCTGCAACCTACACACAGAAAAGCGAAGACGATTGGGGGGTTAGGGATTAGGGGTTTGCCTTTAGGTCAAACCCCAGTTTTGGAATTAACCAAGAAATGAGCAATTGCTGTAAATGTAAATGACTGTAAAACAAGTACTAATACCTTGTTCTAAGGATGTTTGTATCCTTATGTGCGAAGGTATAGATGTTGTATGTTGTTGTAGTATGTTGTATGTAGTATGTGATCTCCTCTTCAATGGTTGAATCCTTGTCTTGAATGCAACACTTAGCCTTGAATGGAGACTTAGAAGGAATGCTTAAATGCTTGAATGTTTGAATGCTTGAATGCTTGAGTATAGTTTCCACGCTTGTACACATATGTCCTTCTCTTCCAAATGGGAGAGGAAAATGTAGTTTATATACTTGTCAATTAGGGTTAAAAGACTGATTTTCCCGACCTTAGGCCGACCAGGAAAGTTAATTTCCAAATTGCAAACAAAAAGACCCGAGACCCCTTAGGAGACCGGGCCCAAAATAGGACCCAGGGACCAGGGCGCTGGGCGCTTTGGTCCCACCTCCCGGGACAGCAGGGTGCAAAGGAGGTTCAGGCCAGGGTGCAAGAAAATGAGGTTTTCAGTGTCGTGAGCAAGTTTCGGGGTCTCCATTCAGGTTGCGTGTTGCGTCGCCATCGTGAAGACCGAAATGCAGTCGAAATTGCAAGTGTCGCAATTTTAGGACGCTACATTTAGCCCCCACTTTAGTGGGAGTATAGGTGTACACTCATACTTCCGGTAAAGTACAAGGAAACAACATTGAAAGACTTTCACCACGTCAAGGAGGCAAGATACACCAAGCCCCCAGTGGACTAAGGATCTTACGACTTCGATTGACAAAGTAAAAGGGAAGATCACGAGGGAGAACCATGACTGTCAGTAGTAAGGTTCCCTCATTATGAGTTATGCAAGAAAGATATCAAAAATTTTCAAGGCAAAACTAAATTTGTCAAGAAATTTTCAAGTATCTTGAAAAGATATGAACGGGATGTATGCCCCCCTACATTAAAGCGATCGCACACGCCTCACCGGGGGTGATTGTTTTAACGTAGTGATACATATAAGAAATGAGAAAGGAAAAGGAGCACGTTATCGCAAGGATTTAGCCCCCAAGTGTGAGATAAGCCCAAGGATAATAGACACAAAACATAAAGCACGAGGTGACTTCGCTTTCCTCGGGGTCAGTATGCTATATGATAATTCATGTATATCATATGTATGTATGCATAATTGTTCTTCATTCCCCAATCAAGGAAGGTCACCTAGAAGAAGGGAACACATGTGTCTTTTGAGTCAACATGAGAGAGATCGAGAGATCTCAATGCTTTGCATCGTCCTCAAGTAGACAACACTAAGGACAACAAATAGAAGAATGAGAGTACACATAGAAGAAGTAACAAAAGAGAGAGGGGAGAGAATCTGCTATGCTAATGTAACTAGTCTAGCACGTCATCTACCCCCCGATCTTGCTGATCAATGTTTCGGGAAGGCAGGGAACACGCTAGAGGAGGAACATCCAACACAGCAGATGGAGCTATCACAAGATCCAAACAAGGGCTATGTTCCTGTTCCAAGCCACGTTGTTCTTGTCTAGGAGCTAGGATAAGTGCTTTAGAAAATTTATTAGATAAATGGTTATCAATATCAACAAGTTCATATTCACTATCAGAAGCAAGAGGAGTAACATGTTCATCATGAATAACATTTTCATCCATATCATCATCAAGATTTATAAAAATAGGATCTTTAACTCGCACAAGATCAAGACCATCATGCATCTTATGTTTAGGAGATTTAGGCTCAATGTCCGGCTGAGGAGAAAATGGAATAATGCTTGTTGAGGGTGTTTTTGGAGATTGCAAAGTTTGAGCTCTAAGATGACGCTTTCGCCGGCGTTCACGTGCAGAACGATTTCGTCTAGTCTTAGTAGGAAGATTAGGAGAAGATTGAGGAGGAGGAATGTTCTCATCCTTAGCACTTGGGTGTTTAGGTTGTGATCTCTTAGGCTGGATAATAGGAGAAGAAGAAGGTCTCTTCTCTCTATAGAAGGAAGGAGGAACTGCTCGATATAAAAGAGGAATTTTTGGTTTAGGGAGAAGACCAAGTCCATCATGACGAGGAGGTATAGGTCTACTTTTAGAAGGTTTATTAGGCATAGACATAGTCACATCCATAGGGATGGGTTGGGAATCTTCTTGAGGAAAGACATTAGTTTTATCTTTCAAAGGAAGAACTTCCTTCTCAAGAATGATGGGAATGTCAAGTTTAGGTGTTCTAGGTTCACTTAGAGATAGGATCATATCTATTTTCCACTTTAGATAAGATTTGAAAAGATGATCACTTCGCGGAGGAAGAGATTGGAATTGTTTAGGCCAAAAGTAATCAATAGGAACGCTAGAAGTTCTTTCAGCTGGTTTAAAGAGACTATGATTGACAGTAACAACTTCACCATTATGGGGAAATTTCAAACACTTATGTATAGGAGAAGCAATAGCTTTCATGGAAGATAGCCAAGGATAGCCAAGCTTCACACGAAATTGTTCGGAAGAAGGAATAATAGCAAAGTTCACATCAAGGGATTTGTTATGGACCTCAATAGGCAATGTAATAGAACCAATTGCAGGAGAAGAAAATGCATCAAATAATTTCACAACCACATTTGTTTCATCATAGATCACATGATTCAATTGCAAAGTAAAAAGAAATTCTTCAGTAATAATATTAATCACGCACGAAGGATCAATAAGCACTCCACGGCAAGGTGTATTCTTGACTTTTGCAACTATGTATAAAGGACCATCAGGTGCCCTAATGGTTTCACTAGAATCAAATGTGATGGAAGGTTCTTTAGGGATTTCTTGCTGCTCTACAAAGTTAATCACATTCGGAGTCATAGACACAAGACCAGCAGATGAGAGAGAAGAATCATTAGTCTCAACTGCATTAGAGGTATGAGAAGGTAATGGATCAGTGAAAATCTGAAGATTTTGATTAGGAGGAGCTACAGATGTATTGCCTTTATCATTCACTCCAGAAACAGAAATAGTATTATTATCAATCAAATCTTGAATTTTACCCTTTAAAGAAAAACATTTTTCAGTATCATGCCCAGGCTGACGATGAAATTGACAAAAAGCTTTGTTATGAAAATAAGGTGAAGTAATCTTTGCAGGATCAATTTGTCTTATAGGAGGAAGAGTAAGCACATTTTGTTCCAATAACTTATTCATAATACTATGCAATGATTCATTCAAAGGAGTATACTTTCTTTCTTTCTTGAAAAATTTAGAAATAGGAGGCACACCAGATGCTGCATTCACATTGTTTTTGATGATGTTTTCATTGAATTTGATGGAATCTCTGTTCGGTTTAAACTTCCCAGATGGTTGTTGACTGCTATCACCCTTATCACTCGGAGCCATAGGATGTGATTGTTCCATTTGACTCACAGTCAGTTGATAATTGTGAAGAGTTGCACACAACTGTTGGAAAGAAGTAAACTCAGAAAATAGAAGTTTGTCTTGGATATCTTTTTGTAAATTATAAATAAAGATTCTTTGAATATCATTGTCAGGCACTGGAAAAGAAATTTGAGCATACAAATGCTTATATCTACCAATGAAATCAGTCACTTTTTCTTTAACACCTTGTTTACAATGCATTAAATCAATCAAAGTAACTTTAGGACTTATATTGTTTTGAAATTGTTGAATGAAAGCATTTGCAAGTTGTTTGAAAGAAGTAATAGAATAAGAAGGCAATGAGCAATACCATTGTAGGGCTTTGTCTCTTAATGTTCTAGTGAACAGTTTTGCAAGCAACCTTTGGTCATAAGCAAAATCAGTACATATTGTTTGAAAAGTCTTAACATGTGTTAGAGGATCACCTTTACCATTATAAAGCTCCAAATGCGGAATTTCAACATGTTTAGGGGGAATAGCTCGAACAATGTCAAAAGAAAGTGGGCTCGCAACATCAAATGTGGGCACACTAAGCTTAGATTGATTCATAGAGGCGATTTGTTGCTGTAAAGAAGAGACAGTTTGTGCAAGATTGTTAATGGTCACTTCAGTCGAAGAATTCATATTAGATGTGTTGGATTGAGATGGAGGTGTTATGTTATTGAAAGAAGGTAAAGAGTAAGGTGGTGGGACTCTATGATAATTAGTCATAGGAGATGATTGGACAGGAGGAACACTACAAGGAGGAATGGAATGATTGAATGAATTGCCCCCTTGCGTCATGTTCATTTGTGGAGATATAATAGGGACACTCATTGAAGGAATGAATGAAGAGGTCGGATTAAATGAAGGAAGAGGGTTAATTGAAGAAGAAGGGTTGCCCCCATGACTAGTGATCACAGGAGGAATGTCTTGTGTAGAAGTAGCCATTATGTTTGATGTAAAGGTAGGTATGCTAGCAATAGAAGTCATCAAAGGAATAGAATGATTGACTTGAGTAGGAGGTTGTGTATAACCCAAATTTTCAGCACAACTCTTCATAGGCATCACATTTGAATCCACAATGTGTGCAATACCACGCAAAATATCAATTCCATTCTTATCACTTTGAACCATATGTTTTAGACCCTCAATTAAAGGAAGAGCTTGACTATCAGGGTACTCATGAGACATCCATTGGTGAAAATCGTCAAATTGGTTATCCAATTTCAAAAGTTGTTCTTCAGAAACCTCATGGAGAGCTTCTTCATCATTAGGAGGATTAGAGGAATTACCCATGTCCTCGTTAAAAAGGCTATTCAAATTAGGTTCCATCTCCTTAGT
Source organism: Cryptomeria japonica (assembly GCF_030272615.1). NCBI lineage: Eukaryota > Viridiplantae > Streptophyta > Pinopsida > Cupressales > Cupressaceae > Cryptomeria > Cryptomeria japonica. The sequence continues at coordinate 1,471,046 of NW_026728836.1, read as the reverse complement.
AGTTAAACCTTGGAAGGACTTAATTCTACGGCTTCGTCTAACGGGAATAGTGTAAGTAGGGCTTATTGTTGTAAAACTCATGCACTAGAAAGAGAAAGAAAGTTTTGAATTTAGAGGTAGCAATTTTCAGTAAAATCAGCCAATCTTCTGGATTTAAGCTGTTAAATGCAATCACGACAGTCTCCCGAAATTTCAGAAAAAATGTCCGGGACCGTGGCGCTCGGAGTGCAACACGGTCCTTGCAACTTTTTTCGAAATTTGCAGGGATGGAAGGTATGATGATTTTAGAGCTAATCTGAAAAAATTGAGTGATTTTACGATCTGTAGATAGGCCAAATTAAAGTTGCAATCTCGAAATTGAACCCTACCAAGATTGTCGAAAAATGCAAAATTTGAATTTTGAAAAAGAGAGGGAAACTGAAATTTTGAATTTTATGATTTCAGAGGGAATGTCAAGAGCAATGCAAATTTTGAAATTTGAAAATTGACTCGATTTCATGCAAAATTCAATTTTGAAAGCGGAAATTAAAGTTGTTGTAATTAAGCACTTAATTCCAAAAGTCACAAATTGCAAGAATTTGAATAAAGCACTGAAATTTCGAATGAATGCAAACACACTTTTCAGATTTAGGACAGTAAGAACACAATTTTGACACAAAATTTCAATTTCGATGATTTTTGAATGATTAGAAGCGTTAATCCAAGCAATCCCTAGACCAACTTTGACTGTAATTTTGAAAGTGTTAGATTTGATAAAATCAGCCAAAATTCTGGATTTTAGCAGAAAAACACAGTAAGATCTCGCTCCCGAAATTTCGAAAAAAATGTCGGGGACGATGGCGCTCGGAGTGCACACGGTCCTCGCAACTTTTTTCCAAATTTTCAGGGATGAAAGATATTGTGATTTTATTGCAGAATCCAAAGTTACAGCTGATTTGGAGATGTTTTGATCAGTGAAATTGTCGGACAAAGGTTGAATCAGGAGGGTTTCAAAAATTAGGGTTTTGACACTTAACCACTTAATTTTCAAAATTAAAGCACAAATATGAATTGATAATTTCTAATAGAAGGGCAGATCTGAAACAAGCATTAACATTTAGACATTTCACAAGTTTAATTACTAAAAAGAAAATTTAGGGTTTTTATGCAATTAACCTCTAAAATTTTGCAAAAGATCAAACATGGAAATGTAATCAAGGAATCCAATTTTCAGATCTAACTATGAATAATCAGAAAGGATGTTCACGTCGGGTTCACCAAAATGTAAAGCGGAAAATCGCGATCGAACCCTAGTTGCTCTCCCCTCTTCCAACTCCGAGGAGAGAGAAGGGAGATTCACTAGGGTTGATGGTTTTCACTTAGGGGAGAGACTTTACATTCAAAAGAGGGGTTGAAACCCACAAGATCCAATCCCACACAATGCAAGATTGGATGCTAAATGAGTTTCAAGGGTTAAGACAGCAAGGCTACCCTCTTTTGTAAAGAATGTTGATAGAAGAATTAAGCTAAGCATGCATAGAAAGTGACAAAGATTCGCATATAAAATGAGATAGGGATATAGGATGAAGCTGCAGACCTGGAATTAGCAGTAAAATGTCGATACGGCGCTGTCCTGCAAATTTGAGTAAAATTTGTTGGGACGATGGCGCCCGAGTGCCATGGTCCTCCGAAAAATCCGCGAAACGAAGGGGGATCTGTTCGTCTCTGCACAAGGATTCCAGATCTTCAATTTCAGTCGTGTACCTGCAACCTACACACAGAAAAGCGAAGACGATTGGGGGGTTAGGGATTAGGGGTTTGCCTTTAGGTCAAACCCCAGTTTTGGAATTAACCAAGAAATGAGCAAGTGCTGTAAATGTAAATGACTGTAAAACAAGTACTAATACCTTGTTCTAAGGATGTTTGTATCCTTATGTGCGAAGGTATAGATGTTGTATGTTGTTGTAGTATGTTGTATGTAGTATGTGATCTCCTCTTCAATGGTTGAATCCTTGTCTTGAATGCAACACTTAGCCTTGAATGGAGACTTAGAAGGAATGCTTAAATGCTTGAATGTTTGAATGCTTGAATGCTTGAGTATAGTTTCCACGCTTGTACACATATGTCCTTCTCTTCCAAATGGGAGAGGAAAATGTAGTTTATATACTTGTCAATTAGGGTTAAAAGACTGATTTTCCCGACCTTAGGCCGACCAGGAAAGTTAATTTCCAAATTGCAAACAAAAAGACCCGAGACCCCTTAGGAGACCGGGCCCAAAATAGGACCCAGGGACCAGGGCGCTGGGCGCTCTGGTCCCACCTCCCGGGACAGCAGGGTGCAAAGGAGGTTCAGGCCAGGGTGCAAGAAAATGCAGTTTTCAGTGTCGTGAGCAAGTTTCGGGGTCTCCATTCAGGTTGCGTGTTGCGTCACCATCGTGAAGACCGAAATGCAATCGAAATTGCAAGTGTCACAATTTTAGGACGCTACAGTTAGACATGATCCAAGAGGAAGGCCAATAAAGTATAATGTGATGGAAGAAGATACCGAAGAAGTAGAAGATGAAGTGGATGATGATCACGATCGACAGTTTCACAATGACGATGAAGAAGAAGAAGAAGAAGAAGAAGAAGAAGATGAAGATGATGATGATGATGATGATGATGATGATGATGATGATGATGACGGTGATGGTGATGATGGTGATGATGATGGCGAAGACATTGATGATGATGATGATGACGATGATGATGATGATGATGATGATGATGATGATGATGATGATGATGATGATGATGATGATGATGATGATGGCGATGATGATGGCGATGATGACCTTGATGTTCACGATGATGAAGAATGAAATGTATGAAGAATGCGATTAGTATATTATCTATTTAATATTGACTTCTTGATAGAATTTTTTTTACATAATTAATTCATTTTGTTTTGAATTCTAATGCCATTACATAATTAATTCATGATGCACCTTTTAATATGGAGATGGAGATAGGGAGTGTGACTATTTATGTGACAATTTTTAGACTGTGTTCATTTATGGAAATTGGATTGTTTATTAGCTATGTGACTATTTATGTGACCATTTAGTTGAGGATCCTGCATAGTCTACATAAAGTAAAGGTAAGGAATTAAAAAATTTACAATGATTTTGATGACAACATCTTTTTAATATTTAATACTCTTTTTGTCTACAAAGTTCATTTTGTTCGTGTTGTGTATGATGTACTTTCGCTAACGTCTTTTATATTTTTTCTTTGTCACAAGCCGACATGGATCCATCACATATTGCAGACAAAGATGTACCTTGCGACACTTCTACTGAGCAGGTAAACCTCATTGTAATTGTACAAATTAGGTAGAAGCAAACTATTACATTATTATGTTCTTTGTTTTAGTGATTTATACTAATTTTTTAATTGTTAATGATATTCTTGACACAGACGGATGTTCGGGGAAAGGGAAAGGGAGTTGCAGTACCTGAGCACCTTTCTGTGGATGTGGAATCATTAGGGTTAAGCAATGATGACCCTAAAGATCCCACAAACCTTGTGAAATTCTTTAAAATGCCTCTTATAAAAATTAGAAAAGAGATTGTTGCTTTGGCAGCCGTGCATCCTACCACTGATGAGATATGACAGAGGGTGGAATTATTGTATAAGATAATAGAAAACTTGCAAGTAAGCAGTAATGAAAGCTTTAATTATAACAAAATTTCAATAATGGTTTATATTTTATTCTCTTTTTATGTCATTAACTAGAATATGTACGTATTGTTTTTACAACAATTTATCCGCCCTCATGAAAGTTGTTCCTACGATCAGGGTGTTGCAGGATCAGGTGATGACGATTTTCTTGTATTATCACTTGCTTGGCTTATCACTCTGAGTACCCAAAACACATCATACTTGATACTGTCAATTTTCAAAATAAAGGTTCATCCTTGTTTACAATTCTTACACTTTTCATATATTTAATGTTTGATTTATTTAATGTATTATTCTTTAGGTGCTGTCAATGTTACTATGCAAATGCCGATGCCGCCTCATCAGAGGTCACCCTCACCTGTATTGCCGACTACAATGTCGGCAACACATAGCATGCAGACATCCTCTCATGCATGTCATATTGGCCCGCCCACTATTGGTAGATCCCTCTTTTGCTCTATCTTCTGTCATGTGTTTATTTCCCTTCAAGTGTTCTTTCTTGAATTCTAATGCCATTTCATAGTGGATTCATTTTTTGCAGGAGGAGATGCACATGAGGATGTGCCACAGGCGACTATTGCTGATAACATAGCATCATTTCCTGGATCTTCTCATATTTCTAGTATAGGAACATTGCAGGCCACATTCATGGTGAGCGATGAATAAATGATTCCCTTAAAGATACAAAAGGTTCCAAGTACTTTAAAATTATTATTATATATACTCTAATTGTAATTTACTTTATGATCACTCATTTTGGACTAATGATCCCATGAATTTTTTGCAAGTGATGATATTTTCTATAAACATCTTAGTGACATTGAATTGTAGATATTTGGGCCCACCATACATAAAAGGTGGTACATCATAGGTGAACTAACCCTTATCCACTTTTGATTTCATATCATTGCTCGAATACTTTTCCTTTGATCCATTTCTTGTAGTGTAATAAATGTAGCTTCAGTTCATTTCTGAATCTAACAGGTTTGTTTTTGCTTTAAAAGGTGGAATGACCAAGAAAAAAGGTTAAAAGATGAATTGACAAACCAAATGGTTGAGTGGTTTAGAAATGACACCTTTGACAAAACCAAGCTCCTTGAAAAAGTTGGCACATATCTAAAGTATGTGAGGGACCAATACAGGACCCATTTGGAGACGAACCTAAAGTACGAGCATCCCCCCATGATTCTAGAGAGCGAGTGGAAGGACCTGATTTTGGATGCCAAGGAGAGAATTGAAAGGAAAAAAGGAAATACACTAGTAGATGCCAGAAGAAGGTACGGGATACTATTAAGAATGTAATTATGTACTAATTAATTACTCTTTATATTTATATAATCTAACATATTTCAAACTTTTTATAGACAAAGTGACATGTCAAAGGCAACCAAGGCAAGGAAAGAAAAGCACAGGCAACACAAACTTAGCTCTGGTGGTTACATGAAACTTGATGCACGAATTGTAAGTATCTCATGTAAACTCCCATATTGTCTCAAAATATTAATAAATTGCAAACTCTTTTTTTTATCAAACGATGGAAGCAAAATTCACGATACCAAGCAAAAATGCAGGGCTCTGAATTCAATAGAGCGCCCACAGAAGATGACAAGAGAATTGCCTACCGGCAAGGCTATTCAGCCGTGGCTAATCCGCTACGAGAGTTGAGTGGTCATACACAACATTCGAGTGCATCTATCACACAGGTAAATATGCTGAATGGAAGTTGTTTCAAATTGAATACTTTACCAATAATCTAATTGATGTTGAGTTCCAACATAAAGTGACTATATTTGTTTTAAATAAGCAAGCAAATGATAACAATGTGCATGTCATTGGAATGCAACCTACTAATTGTGAAACACCACCTGCACATAAAGGTCTGGATGTGCATCCCAGTAGTGGAGGTATTCATTTGCTATTCAAATTTATTTATTTAGCTATTAATACAATTAAACATCTTAATTTGTAATTAGAGTAGTAATTAATGTAACCTTTCTTGTTAATATTTTAGAGCATGTAATCGGTGGTGAGCAAGTGGAGCATGATCTGGGTACACAACCTCAAGAACGTGATGTTCCCCACTCAGGTAAAGAGGACCACTATTATTGCTTTAAACAAATATAATTGCAATTGGTGTTCAGCATGTTGAGGTTGAGGCTACACAAAATGATGTGGCCCCATCAGGTAAAGAGCACAACAATTATGTTCTCTAAATTAATGAAATACTTGTAACAATAATAAATTATTTTTTTTGAATTTAACCCATTTCTTCGTTATTGCAGAGGACCCCCCTTCGCTTCAGTGTCCTCATCCTCAGTATAGGACTAGGCATACATTGAGATCACGAGCAGTTGGCGGAACATCTGCAGAGGGGGGAAATGATGAAGACACTGATGTTCCACTTAGTCTTTTCATAGCTTCAAAGAAAAAGGAAAGAAAGAAATGATTGTAATCTAACTTATTTGATAATGACTGATTTTTATGTGTTAGTGAATGTAATTATGTGCTAATTAATGGTTATGGATGATATGTGTTAATTAATATTGATGAATGTTGCGTGTTAATTAATGTTAATCAATGTTATGTGTTAATGAACATTATGTGATATTAATGAATGAATGCTATATTTTATTAATGGTAGAAAGAATTAATGAATCAATGTTATAAGATGTTAACGGGGAATTTAGAGTGATGTTGGGGGGGGGGAGGGGCCAAATGAGCTTCCACCTTCACGTGGTTGGGCCTGTTAAGTAGAGAATATTAAACTATTCTTGAAACCAAGCGAAGATCAACAAGGTAACACACTTTTCAATATTTCAATATGTTGCACAATTAATCTTATTGAATAATGTATATTGAATCTTAATTGCAGGGTCCAACAGAGCCAACATGAACAACAACACCATGAGTTGCTGGGTATAATGAACTCCCATATTGTCTTGTTTGTACATGAACAATATGAGTTGCTTCTAGTGTTGATATCAAAGGTGGGACTGCAAAAGTTATGAATATGCCTCATCCTTGTAAGTTTTTTTATTACAACTCCTAATGCTTGAGACTAAACTTTTTGTTCTTGATGTTTTTCACTAGTTGTCATAACCTTTGACTTTGATGCTTGTGCCTTAATAGAACTAGATGTTTCTTGTATGCATACTTGGTCAAGGACTGCATTATGATGCTATAGGGCTACAAACTAAGATTATTTATTGTATTGAGTTGCACATTTGACATGAGTTTCCCTATGACTTCTATGCCTCTTGAGGTAATAAGGTGTTGTTCTTGTCAAGTTTTGACAATGCTGCAACAATAACGTGTTATTTGTTGTTAAGGTTTGAAAAGACCTTTTAGAAACTTATACCCTGCTCTTTTTCACTCAGTAGACTTGATTATCGTCATTTTATTTGGTACTAGGTATGACTGTCTACTAGCTTTTCTGTAGACTGCAATCTCTCTAGACTGTATTTTCTGAGTGTTGTTGTTCTATACTTGACCATCTATTAGGAAAACATAGCTTGAAATGTCCAAAACAATTAATGAATGTGTTGGGTCTCAAATCAACAGATTGGATAGGTTCTAAGTAAATGCCAACTCCTATGATCAAACCCTCCAAAAGACTTGGCCAACTTATAGAGTGAACCTACTTGGTTACTAACTCTCTCACTTTAGGCTTTGCAGGACCTAGCCAGGTTTCATGTCAAAGAGACTTTGGACTTCGGTGACTTCTTTTGTCCTCCCATCAAAACTCATATCCTTATCGATATCATTCATCGATGTAGTTTTCTTCTATTTTATCGATATCACTTTTTCGATGAGAATGCTTCTTTTGGTGAATCTTCTTTATCTTGCATCGATGATATTGTTTCTTTGAAAGCCTTTTCTCATCGGTGGGGGCCATCTCTGCTTTCTTTGATACCTTCTATTGGTGGGACGTGTTGTTCTCAAATTCTGATTCCCCCTAAAATCCCTTATAATAAAATAGTAAACTCTATCTGCAAAAGAGAGATCAAAGAGAAGGAAACTTTAGAACAATATATGACAAGGTTTTACAACCTTCTACACTTCGAACTTATCCAAAGTTCAGGCAGGTATACCTTAGGTGAATTATTTCACACTTTTAAACAAAATCCACAATAACCATTGTCCAAAAACCAGTGGATCTTATCGCCTTGAGACTAACTGAAATGAAGAAATAAGCCTTAATACTCATGTTTCAATGTTGACCTACAAGACATGTAAAAGGACAACTACAATTGATACCAGTGCCTTATCCAGGCCACAGAGTCATCTAAGTTTAAACAATACTCCCACAATCAAATATCTCCACACATCCCATCACCTCGGCTTCTATAAAACCCCACATATGCCTGACATACATAAGAATTTACCCTTATCAAACTAGACTGCATTCATCAAATTCAAAATCTCCCACAAGGAATTTATTGATAGAAATGCTTCATGCATATTTAATTTCCCTCCTAGAAAGAAAAGCTAAGAAATGCCTCTATTTAAGATTGCCTTACAATCCATACTCAAATGAATAACCCTAGATTACTCATATTGAAAATAGTAAATATTTGCAAGTAGACCAGAAGACAACACAAAATTTAGGCTCGAAAGTTGATAGTCTGTATATTGATATTAATTTTGAGAAAATATTACAAAACTCAGAGTATTCTCCATAAGACTAGAAAAAAGCTCAGATAAATTTCTGCAGTGTTTTCTTACAATTACTTGTGATCATTTTTTTAGGAGTCCTGGCATCCATTTATGATAGTATGGATGCATACAAGCTTTGGACCCTTCAAAAGAAAGTTTGTTACAAACAACTGGTCATTTTCAAGAAGCAGTTATAAGTCCTTTTTAGCATCTGTGGCTTCCTCTGCTTGTTGTTTTGTTGCAACCTCTTGTAATTGCTCTCGAGCATCTTCTTTCTATCCCATATACTTATCTTTCCACTCCTGATACACATCATCACTAGGCCAAGTAAAACTAGCAATCTTCTGTTTCATATCTTCTAGCCGCTTCCAAGTGACTCGTACATGCCGAATCTCTGTTTCTATGAAACCATAATGAGATTTCACTTTTTCAATTTCCTCAATTGTTTGGACAAATAAGGACGTGTCATCAATACTAATAATCTGATTGATCCTTAGGGACAAATTGTGGTCCACCTCCTTTAACCAAGTCTTCTCTTTCTTTAGCTAGACAGGACCAATGAAACCTCCTGGAAACATTTCAAATTTACGATTTGAATATTCTTTCCTATAAAGTTGGGCTTTTCTTTTTATACCTACTCCTTCCACTGAAAGAATATTCATCTCTTTTATAAACTCACATGTGGACCTTAGATTGTCATTCTCTTCTGCATTTGCATGGGAAGAACACATGAGCTCTAACTCTTTACCTCTAGGCACCCACTTATTCAAGATTGGTTCCAAATTGGCTTCTTCTTCTCTGAATTTGATCAAAATCTCAATAATCCTCTTCATATTTATGTATACATTGGAGGTTTTGACTGAGTCAGCAAACTTCAAGATGGTGGCTTTCACCTTCTCCTCATATTTGTTTGCATACAATGTCTGAGCTTGTTTCAATTTTTTCAACTCATGTTGGACATTTTCAGGTAATTAGGAACTAGAAGGCATAGGAGAAGGGGGATATTCAATGATGGGGCTAGTAGGAGGGGGTCTTGCTGGAGAGGAGGCTATCATGAGTGTAGAAGATTCATCGGGATGATATTGACCTTCCAATTGACTTTGGAGTCTAGCAATTATGATGTCTCTGTTGGCTATTCCTTCTTTAGCATCATTGTAAGCTTTTAAAATAGTCTCCAACTTCAATTGGAGATTAGCCTTTTCTTGTGCCTCTTTCTCTGCCACTGCAACACTGAATTTTGTAGCCTCTAGGACTATGCTTGCAGCTTCCACTACCCCTATGTCTTGGACTCTTATAACTATCATGCCTCCTAAGAGGCTAGAATCTAATGCATCCTTCCTTCTTTTGTTTTCATCCTTATTTAAAGACCACATGACAAGAGCAACATTATCCTTGTTGAATGTCACTCCTTCCATAGGCTTTGTTTCTTTCCTCGTTGCATCAAGCACTAAGGCATCAGCTATATCCCATTCAGGGAGAATCAACACACTAGCCTTTGCTACCATTTCTCTTCCTTTCTTAGGGGTGATTTCTTTGAACTCCTCCATCATTTCTTGCTTAACCTCTTCTTCTACCTGAGTTGTATTTTTAAGAGGCCATTCAGTTTTCCTCTGTTCACATCTAGTCTTGAATTGATCAATATTTTGCTTCAATAGAAACTGTATAAAAGCTCCTGATGTGACAAAATTACTGTTAGCTAGGAATTATTCACTAGCTTGCTTAACAGTAAGGTCCATTTCTTGGCCCTTTAACTCACCATCAGTCAAATCTATTTCAGCATTAGGTGGCTCTTCGGGCATCCCCTCTTGGGTCTCCTCATAGGTATAAGCAATCTCACTGAGACTCCCTAACTGCAACAATTGTTCAGCCACAGCTTGTTCATCTCCAATGTGGATAGGAGACTGAGATGGAGAATATTGAGGCTCATCAGTTTCAATTTCCTTTCCCACTCTCTTCTTCTTAGGGGAATCCTGGATGTCAATGACATCTTCAATTTTCCTCTTCCCTTTTGAAGTGGAAGGCTCACTTGTCACTGGCATTATCACAGTGTACTTTGACCCTTTGTGCATTACATAGTCACCAGTTGGGATATCTCTAGCAAAGATAGGCTTAGCCAATACCATCTTAGCCTTATCAGGCTCATTTTGCATTATGGCCTCCCTCTTTTTTTTTAAGGTCTGCATGAGATCTTCAAAATAAAGAATCAGGAATTTTATTTTCTCCTCAAATGGATTGAAGCTATGAAGGAGGTCATAGCCAGTGTCAAATTGATGGATAAAATCAAGGGCTTTCTTATATGCCACCCACTTCTCCTTCCTCAGTTCTTGCTCATCTGAGCTGAATTCATTTCTAATCAGATCTTTTGGGAACTAAAATTGATGTGGCCTACCTCTACACACTGCTCCTTTTCTAAACATGCCATTTAAAAAATCCTCGGGGTCTGCACATCTTGACACTGTAGTAGACAACCTATATGGCTTAAAGAATTCTTCAAAAAATCTCCATCCACCCTTAGTGATCACAAAATGGTGAGCCATGGAAATAGTTGGGAAAATAGTCCCTTTACCTCTATTGGTTAGCTCTGCTTCTTGTACTCCCCCAATTTGTCTCAAGACTTCTGCAATCCCTATCTTCAATGGGACCTGATAGGGTAGTAAAAAGGGGGTGTCTCTAAATCCAAACACTCTAAAAATAGTAGACACAGGGTACAAATATATGTCTCCCTAATTGTGAACAATCTTAATATCCTCTACAAACTCCTTTGGTCTGAGAAACTCCAAAAGAGCCTTAGGAATTCTAGGGTTTTCTCTGCATAAAAGAATCCTAATTTTAGATGCAAATCATCTATCAAACTTTAAATAACTTGCACCTTCTCTATCCCAAGATAGAACAGTACTCCACAATTGCACTAGCATCTCCTCTTTATCCTTAACCTTAATTAGGTCCATCTCCTTTCTAAAATAATCAGCCCCTTTGAACAAAAACATATGCATTAACATGGAGTACCATCCAAATGGCCTATCCACCTTACCATTTTTTATTCCTACTAGCCCTTTATGAATTGCATCAACAAGGTATGAGGCATAATCAAATGTTATTGCTAGGGAGGCGTTTAGAATTTGTGCAATCATTAACATATAATGGGTTGGCATATTCTTTTCAGCATCCTCTCCAAAAATCTGGCATAATGCCAAATACATACCCTTAGCTCTCAGAGTGAATAGGTTGAGAGAGAATGGTTCCATTGTGCTAGGGCCTACAACTGTTAACCCCCCTATCTTTACAAAGAATTCTTTCAATGGGCCACTTCTAAGATGATCCCTTTGTGTGTTGTAAACCTGGGCTAATGAATCAAAGTCAATAGGTTCTAACAAATTGGAGGACTCACTGAGTTTAAACACTTTCCTGAACTCATCTTCATTTATCTCAATCAAGATGGATCCCTTTATGTTCTTGATGCATCTTGCCACAAAGTCATAATTCTGTGCAATCAGGGCTAACAGATCTACATCCATAAAAACACCTGGGACCACAAGATTTCCTACATCCTGCTCCCATATGCCATTCAAAGGAGCTGGGGAATTCCTTTGCCCAAAACTGACTTTGAAGAGTCCTAAGCCTGACAATCCTATTTCAGGGTCCCTCAACCAATTACCCTTATCATAAAGGCCATCTCCAATTTTTAGACGAGGGTTCTTAGGTACTAGCTCTTTGGCCTTAGCCCCAACATTGGTGGACATGGTTAATTGCTCTAAAAAATCATCATAGATATTTTAGTCCTGGTAATTCACCTTCCCTATCAATTCTCTTCTGGGTGCCATTCTAGTCAAACAATTATACTAGTAGCAACTAGCATAGACCTCTAATGAAGTAATTCACACAGTAGTATTTGAGAACAAACCAAGAGTTATCAAGAAAAGCACAAGAAACCTGATTATTCGCCTGAAGAAAATCGGTCTGCAACAATTCGCCCTGCAACAAACTTCGATGAAACAATACTTAGCAATCAAGTTGATGCGGACTCAAAAAGGACAAGTTGGCATTTAAGTTTTAGAAATTAACTCTGCATGCTTTGGCTTTCTTTTCAGAATTGAATTTGCCAAATCAAATTCAAAACTGGCTCCAACGGGTCATAATTCCTCTAAGTCTTTCCTCTGTTTTGCTCTTTCTCTATTTCACAGAACATAAAACCCGTGCTCTTTTCTTTCGCGAAACAATGCCAGTCATTGGATCATGAGAACTTGCATCACCTTTATCTCCATTTGATCTCTTTGCTTTAGTGTCGGGCCCTACCTCCTTTTCGCCACTTTGCGGACTTTAATAGTCATTCTCTTTTCCTTCACGAGGCCACGCCAAGTGTTAGATCAAACTCAAATCACTCGGCCTTTAACTCCAACCGGGACTATCAATCCTTTTAATTAACCGCGCCTCATCTTGATGACTAACAGTTTTTACCATTTTGCTGAGGTTAAGTTGTGGGCATCTTAGGGCCACGAAACAATGAGAAGCGTTGGATCAATCTTGAGATGAATGCCTTTTAAGTGGGCCCTTTACCCAGGAATTACTTACCCCACTTGTTCTTTGGTTAATAAATGCCACATGGCAGTCGGCCATTAGCCCTGGAAACTCCTTTTGTTTCCACCCTTAATCCACCACGTGTTCCCTTTTACTATTCCCACATAACTGCTGGTTACACCTTAGGTGGGCCCTCAACCACTTTTAGAGCCACGTGGCATTCGACACATCGCTATCAAGCTCTACAAAAAGCTGCAGCTGTTATGCCACATCACACCTCCATGTGAATTCCACCTGTCTTTCGCAACTTCGCGAACATTATGCTTTATTTGGCTTGCAGCCGCGAATCAACGCGACCCATTGATCTTTTTCAAACCCGATCATTCTTTAACCAAATAATACCGCTTATCTCTGGGACCTGCAAAACCCTTTCACCACTTCACGAAGGTTAAAACACATTCAGCTTGATCTCACAAAACCACGTTGTCCGTCCGATCAGATGAAACTTGATTGGTGTTTAGCTTTTGTCCAAACCTATATGTCGGGTCCACCTTCGCCTTTCGTTACTTCGTGGAAACTAAGTTTCGAGCACTTTTTGGTCGCAAATCAATGCGGGCCGTCAGATCAATAGAAAATCGCATGATACTTATAAGGCCCAACAGACATTAGAAAAGGTAGATTAAAAGTGAACAAGAATAAAATATTTAAAGGGACTGCCTAGGTAAATGACAAGGGGAGAACACTTTTATGATAAATGGACCCATCACTTAAGTGAATAAAGTAATGCCAAATTAGAAACCAAAAGGGCTTTTCTCAGGTATTGAAGCGACTTAAAACCTAAAACCTGAACCCCTTAGGATTTAAAACAAAATGAAAGAACATAGGCGTACCAGACACAAAATTTTCAAAAAACCTAGCCATTTATGGACTGAGAACATCCATTTTTAAAACAGTGATAATAGGACCATCCCTTTCGGTGAGTCTTTTTGCACCGATAGTGTTATATCCTCAAAGACCTTTTCTTGTCAATGAGAACCATCTCCACTTTCCTCAATATCTTTTATCGATGGAGTTACTGTCTTCGATGAGTCCTTTCTGAAGTTCATCGGTGTTTTCTTTCTTTGATGCCCTTTTTATATCGATGAGACATCGTTGGGTCTCATCGATACTGTTAGAACCTTAGATACTTCGATAGAATGCTTTTAGACTTGTTAGATAACTTATGGGTTATTATGGTATCAATGAAAATGATTATTTCTTCCAAATAGAGATGGCTTCTATTGATGAAACCATGTGTATCAGAGACATGCCTTTCAGTCTCCTCGAAACTCATTCTTATCAAAATCTTTTTGCTATCCACTGGGTTTCATGTCGAAGAGACTTTGGACTTCGGTGACTTCTTTTTTCCTCCCATCGAAACTCATATCCTTATCGATATCATTCATCGATGTAGTTTTCTTCTATTTTATCGATATCACTTTTTCGATGAGAATGCTTCTTTCGGTGAATCTTCTTTATCTTGCATCGATGATATTGTTTCTTCGAAAGCCTTTTCTCATCGGTGGGGGCCACCTCTGCTTTCTTTGCTACCTTTTGTTGGTGGGACAATCCCTTTCGGTGTCTTTTTGCACCGTTAGTGTTATATCCTCGAAGACCTTTTCTTGTCGATGAGAACCATCTCTACTTTCCTCGATATCTTTTATCGATGGAGTTACTGTCTTCAATGAGTCCTTTCTGAAGTTCATCGGTGTTTGCTTTCTTCAATGCCCCTTTTATATCGATGAGACATCGCTGGGTCTCATCGATACTATTTGAATCTTAGATACTTCAATAGAATGCTTTTAGCCAATAAAGAAGTCCTTATCGTTGGGTCCCGCCAAACCTTTTCGCTACTACGCGATAGGTAACTTTCGGGCATGTTGAGTTCACGAATCCACATAGGCCATCTAATTGACTAAGAGTTGCGCGACAATTACAAGGCCCGATGGTCATTAGAAAAGGCAATTTAAAGGCGAATAAAAATTAAAACATTTAAAAGGACCACCTAGGTAAAAAACAACGAGGGGAACACTTTGCATGACAAAAGGACCCTTTACTTAAGTGAATAAAGTAACATGGAAATAGAATTATAAGGGTTTTTTCTCAGACATTTTGAAAGTGATTAAACCTAAGCCCTAAACCCTCTTTAGGACCCAAAGCAATAGAAGTCACAAGGCCATACCAAACCCAAGAATTTCATAGACTTAGCCAATTATGGAAAAGAATGCCCATTTTTTAAACAGTGATAACAGTAACCTCTGAACCTTTATCTCTTCCCTCAAAAATGAAACTTGCCATTTGAATTCCTTTCTCATATTTATTAGCTTAATAATATTTGTTCAATGTTTTTTATCGTTAAAAGATTACCTTCCTTTTAGATAAATTAGTTAGATTCTTATTATGTTGAAGAACATTTAGTTAGTTTTCTCCTTCAACTGAAGTAGTTATGTTTTATTTTGAAATGCTCAATTTTTTGTCTTAATATAGATCACAATTTATTTTCTTTAACTATAGAATTAATGGAATATTACATATGGTGTCAGAGAAACCAAGTTCGACATTGAACCTCAGGCTTTCCACCTATAAACAAAACTATATACATATGCAGGAGCACCATGGTTGAGATAATATGCATGCACACTATATACAAAACCATATTTGCAAGTAAATCTTTTATTCAAATCCACAATATGAAACACAGAGTTTTACTGGAAGAACACAAGTAACCTTATCTCCTTTAGATAATATCACAAGCAACTGCCTACAGAAAGATGCAGTAATCCACAGCATATACACAAAGGAAAGACGACTGATTATATTATGTATGTTCGTAAAATGGTACAATAGTAAGCCTGAGGCTATATTCTACTTCTTCTCTAATGATCCTTATTGTTACAAAAATTCCCTCATTTATATGAGGGTATACATTGTCACTAAGAATTGTGGCTTTTCAGCACATAACTATTAATTAGCACTTTTGTTAACAAACTGGAAGTTTAGCATTCCTATGTGTTCAATGTACTTATCATCTTTATACATTAGAACATCATTGTTTAGTGTCCTCATGTCGCTTTCTATCTGGAAATGATTGGATAGAATATTGTTAACACAAAGTGACAAATCTTTGTCCCGATCCAACTCTGCTACTGCTCGATTCTTCTCATCACTGAACTCTTGTTTCCACTATTCCAATGATACTAACTCACCATTACTATAAAAAGAGGGCACCCTAGGGGTATTCCCATCGTCCAGCCTCTGATGCTCTTTCCTTAATTGATTTGCCAATTCATCATGGGACTTCAAGTGAGCCTCAGCTTCAATTTTCTCACCTGGATTCATCAGACTGTTGTCATTCATCAAGTCTTCCAACCGAGACCTGAGCCTTTCATGCTCTTTCACAGCTTTGACTATTCCAGTGTATGTCTTCCAATAGATTTCTACAACCTACATCATACTTTTGAATCTATGGTCAATGACCTCGAGAACTAACTTATCCATCTTTTGTTGTTCCTTTTTTAGTTGTCGAGATGTCTTTTCGGTCCTGTTCCTCCAATACATAGCGTCTGTCAAGGCATCCATGGCATCTCTGTCAACACCATATGTCATCCTTGTTTGACTGGTACCTGTATCAATCTGAAGCAATCTTGCTTGCAGCCTCTATTTTTCTTCATTGGTTTTCTCATATAGGCTTTTGTATGTACAATTTTCTTGGACCAAAAACTCTATCTGATCTTGGTTCAGTTTAGTGACATCCAAATTTAGTTTGGCAATTGTTCTAGGGTCAGTCTTTCCAACCTGCTACACCATCAAATGTCCAAAATCTTCTTCTGTATCAACCAATATAGGTCTTTTATCTTTTGGATAGATAGCCCACTGTAGAAGAGCCTTCTGATCTGGATCATATCCTGATCCTCTAAAGAGTTTATCAATCTCTTTTGGCATCATTTTCCTACTTGGGTCCTATTTCTTGAGGAATCCATCAAACAACAAGGTAGAGTTCATGTCCCATCCAGAGTATAATAGCACACCAACTTCCTTAAGCAACTGTCTTCCCTGCTCAGGTGTCATTTCTCTCATCACAAGATCCATCTCCTCTTGTAGCTTTTGAAGCTACTGCTCTTCTTCACTATTTCTCATGTTATTCCTAATTTGAGATCCTTTATGTTGATAGAGGAATGCGGTGAACTCCTTGGAAGCAATGAAGTCACTATCAGCAATGAAATCCTCATGCTCCAGGAATCTGATGTCAGCCACTTCTCAGACATTCAGTTGTCCTGTTGCCAAGTCTGTCGGTGTATCCTCTACATAACCAGGGGGGTAATCCTCTGCATAAATAGGGGGTAATCCTCTCAAGGAGTGAATGGAATGATGCCAGATGTGGAAGAAGGAGACATATGAGTCAAAGGCTCTGTATTCCTAATAGTATCAATGTAATCCCTAAAAACATGAGGTGGGACTCCCTCAAGTATTTCCAATTCATGCTCCACAAGTTTGTTGGCCAACTCCAAGGGGTCTTCAATCTTTTGTAGCACATTCTCATCCATTTTCCTTCTATAAAGCTTCCATTTATAAGCCTGCATTACTTTCTCAAACTTTATTCACTTCACTCTAGCCTCTTCTCTGTCAATGTTCTTAATGAGGTCATCCGGTAGGTAAGATTTATGCTCTCCAGCCTTCAGCTTCTGTGATGACCGAGCTATCCTTATGTATCCTTCAAGATCAAAATTGGGCCTTGGATCCCCCATAGCCATGCCATAATAATCCAATTTTGTCTACAGCAGGCCATAACTCTTTGAACTTTTCACAATAAAATCTGAAAATACTAACAACCCAGGTACAATTGATTGTTTTCCATAGCTTGTCAGATTTATATACTCACTATTGACAGTTGCCTCATAATTTCTAGACAAGCCACTCTGTTAGGGACTATAAGTGGTAGTAAGTATGGTCTCCCTTCGAACCCGTATACCTTGACTTGTGTGCAGTCTGAAAAACAATACCAATCTTCCCAATTGTGTTCAATTGAGGGATCTTCAACGAAATCTTTTGGTCTTAGGAGTCTTTGAACCTTTGGTGCAAGGGCATGATTGCACGGGCACCCCAACAGTCTATATAATGGCTTGAAAAAGAACTCCTCAAAATGCTAATATTGATTATTCACATACCTCTGGTCCCATGAAGAAACCCATAGTTGCACTGGTTTTCTCATTCCAGCATTGTCATATGTCCTGACACATAACTCTTCTGGCCATAACCCTTCATCTTGGCCCACATACAATAGCATATGCATAAGTAAGGAATAATGCTTGAAATGAACATTGATGACATCCCCCTTTAACTTTTCTAACCCATGATTCAAAACCTCAACCAAATAAGTAGAAAAATCAGAGAAGTGGGGGTCCTTAGACTGCAAACCGGCACAAATGACCATGGCTGCAATATCCATCAAAGGATGGGCATTTATCCCTAACACTTGGGCAACACAGTAATAAGTATACTTGAAATATGGATGGAAAGAGTTGACATCATAGGGAGCTTTGTCATCTTGACCTAGTGGCACTAAGGACCCTGCATTCCTAGGTCTATTTATAGGGAGTCTCCACATTTTGTAAATGTGCTCTAGGTTAAAATATTCACTTGTTAACTTTTTGAGGTCAATCAATTCTTCAAATCCCTAATCCAACTCAAACACGGTGTCAATAACCTCCTTTGTGATTGCAAGAATTGGCTCACCCATGTAGTTATATATGGTCCTGGTTTTAGGGTCATAATTGTTTGCCAATGCCTTCATGAGCTCCACATTCATGAATACATTAGCCACAACTAACCTTCCTAAGTTCAATCGCCATAAATTGTTGATAGGTTGAGGGGCAAATCTTCTATTGTACCCATTTATGAATAATTCATACCCTCTCAACTCTACCCATATGTCTCCAAGATCCTCAAACCGGTCCTCAAGGCCTTCCTCATCAGCTCTAATCTTCTTGGACCTCAAACTGGATGATGGGCACTAGTCAATCAGGTCCTGGGCCAAAGAACACCCTTCTCTTTTCTGTCTTTTAGGTTTTTCTTTTGTAGCGATAGGTTCTTTTCCCTTTCTAGTCTTATTAGTTTTAGATGATGATTCCATTTGAATTTTGAAAAAGAGGTCTGTGTGCAAACAACTTACTTGGAATTACTGAGCTTTATCTGTGAATTCGCCCAATTCTTGCTTTCAGTTCGTTGCCTGTGAATTCCTTAATGATGTGCCCTTTGATGGTTGATCCACTACTTATGGCGTATTTAATCAGTTAGTAATGGTGCTTTGGACAACGGTCACTCGGGCACACGTTTGAATTTAATGGCGATGTGACCTTCCCTAGGATTTGTTTATGATTTTTGCGGCAATCAATAATCATTTCGATGAGGATATGTCTTTCGATCATTTGTTTCTTTAGTCCATCAATCTCTTTGTTTCTATCGATAATACTTTTGTTTTGAATATTACTTCGATCAAGTATTTTTTCCCTTCATCGAAATACTGTATTCAGTCAGTATGGTTGTCTCCTCATCGAAACATATCGTATATCCATCAGGTCTTATGTCGAAGAAACCTTGGGCTTCGGTGTCCTTTATTTTTCCATCGAAATACTTCTTTCATCGATATCACTATGCCCCATTGATGAATGAGTCTATTATCTCATCGAAGCTTTTCTTTATTTTCCCTTATCGTTCTTCATCGATAAAGTTACATTGGCAAAACCACGCATACCGAGAACATGCCTTTTAACCTCCTCAAAACCTATATCCTCATCGATATCTTTTATCGATGTAGCTTCCTTTTGTCTAATTGATATTATTCTTTCGATGAAAATGCTCCTTTCGGTGGGTCCTTTTTATGTTGCATCAATAGTATTATTTCCTCAAGAACTTTTCCCATCGATGAAGACCCTCTCTGCTTTCTTTGATATCTTTTGTCGATGAAGTTTAACCTCCTCGAAACCTATATCCTTGTCGATATCTTTTATCGATGTAGCTTCTTTTTGTCTGATCGATATTATTCTTTCGATGAAAACGCTCCTTTCAGTGGGTCCTTTTTATGTTGCACCGATAGTATGATTTCCTCGAGAACTTTTCCCGTTGATGAAGACCCTCTCTGCTTTCTTCGATATCTTTTGTCGATGAAGTTATTATCTTTGGTGAGTCCTTTCGATGTTTCCTTCCTTCGATGGCTATTTTATATCGATGATAATTATTATTTTTTTATATAAAAATGATCATCGTCGGAATTACGACGAATACCAAGCTTTTGACCAACAACTTCTTTGACCGTCGGCAGAGTCCATTGGATTGTCGAATTTCTGATGGGCATGGCATCATCAACCAATCTAACACCAAGTTTTCGACAGTGGATTTTGTTGACACTCCGATGAAAATTCATCGAAAATCCAACAAACTGTCGTCAGAAATCAGCTCCAAATGTACTAGTGTTAGATTGCAGTTATCTGCAGTTATCTACCTCATCTAGGTACAGGTTGCTCTTGGTTTTCTAACTCACTAAGCTCATTGCATCTAAACATAACATAATTGCATCATTACGAGTTTTAAAACCAAGTTCACATGAATATAATTAAATAAACATTAACCGAATAAATATGCTATTTAATCTCCAAATAAAACATCATGGTCAGACTGGTTCGAAAATGATTTCTTCAAGTTTGTTTTTTCTAGAGCCAAGTTACACTATACAGATCAAGGAAATATATACATATAAGGAACCCAATTATAGATAATCCATTCCCAACTTGACAAATTATTTCCTTACATACATAAAGAAAAGAAAACCAAAATAAAATATTAATTACTATATATTTATTAATTCGTGATTAATAAAATATAAATAATTAATAATGAATAACAAAATAACAAATTAAGTATCTAATTAGAAAAATATGCATTAATAATAAAATAGAATTTGAAAATTAATTAATGTATATTTGCCACTTATACAATTAATTTTAATTACAAAATAATCATAAATTATTAATTAAATTCCATATCTAAACTTCATTAAAAACTTAATTTAAAATTAACATTCAAATAATATTAAACTATTATATATTTTTTTGATTAAAAAAAATATATTAAAAAAAATCATTTTTAAAAAAATAATATAAAGGGGGGAGGGTACTCACGTGGACCCCCATGTGGGCCCCCCCTTGGTAGCTCAGGCTACCCATGGTAGCGCTGCTACCAAAAGGTAGCAGTCCGCTAGCCTTTTGGTAGCAGCGCTACCATTGGTAGCGCTGCTACCAATAGGTAGCAGCCACTACCTTTGGTAGCGACTACCTCTCGTGTGGTGGGGGTTTATTCCCTGCCACGTGGGTATTATTAAATTTATTTATTATTATTATTATTATTATTATTTTTTAAAATTAGTTACTGTCAAAAACAACAAACTCAGAAACCCAGTCTCAACAAAGACTTCAAAAAAAAAATTCTTTCCAGAAAACAATGAGTTTTTCTAAAATTTTGCATTTTACAGAATAACCCAGAACAAGAAAATTTTCTTTCAATCAAACACCATATTGGCAAAATGAGATTGATTTACACATATTTAACACCAAATCTGCCAAATCCCCAAACTAAATTTCAATTTAAAACTTATTTAAGAGGAGATTCATTAGAGTTTTAAACAAAATTTCCTCAAGAATAGCCAAACCCCAAAATTTGGTTTTAATTTTTGAGAACCAATTTATACAAACAAAAATAACATCTGGAGGTTTGATAAGAGAGCAAGGAGAGTTTGAGTCTCCGATTTCAAGGCAACTCTTCCATTTTCCACACAAATAAGGATTATCTACAAACACAAACAAGTTTCTACAAAAACACCAAAAACAATCTTTTTAAAACAAAGAAACCAATGAAATAAACCAGAGGCCTACCTGGTTCAGCAATCCTGGCAAGATTGAAGGAGAGCCCAATCCTCCAGCTCAAGAAATTCCTTCTCCTCCCAAAACCCCCAAATTTTTCCATCCAAAAACATTTTCCAAAAAAAATCAACCTCCCATATTTTTCCAAAAACCTAGGTTAAATGGGAGAAGTTTTGACCAAAATTTTTATTTTGGATTTAAAATATTTTTATAAAAATAAATCCCCAAAAATCATTCTTTTAAACTATATCAATAAATTAAACATGCTTTTCAATTTAAAATTGATTGTCTCATATAACTGAAATTAACCTTTCTATTTCCAAAATACCAACAAGATTAAAGTAATTCTATTTCAATTAAATTTAAATCTTTCTTTTCCAACAACATAAACATAATAAATTTAACATTAAAATTAACCATTAAATTGAACTTGCTACCAACCTGAATTGAGCAATTCAACTAATGATTAATCACATGAAAAGGGAGCCTATTTAATTTAGTCCCCAAAATACTAATGCAAAAACACACATTAAATCAAATTAAAGATTAAGGATTAATTACTCAATTTAACCACACATAAAACACGCAACCCAAGAAAGTCAACCAGACAGACGACCTACATACCCAACCAAAGGGAATACCGATGACGCTCACTTGAGCACAACTATGGTCAAATGAGGATCTTATGACCACTTAATCCAAAATCTAAGGACCAAAGAGATATACTCAACCCTGCGAATCCAGGTGAAGACAAACCTCGCACCTAGGCGGTACTGTACCTGCAATTTCCTGCAACCAAGAGTCACACAAGCATATATATATATATATACATATATATATATACACACATATATATATATATACATATATATATATACACACATATATATATATATATACATATATATATATATATATATATGTATATATATATATATGTGTGTATATATATATATACATATATATATATACACATATACATATATATATATACACATATATATATATATATATATGTATATATATATATATATATGTGTATATATATATATATATGTGTATATATATATATATATGTGTATATATATATATATGTATATATATATATATATGTATATATATATATACATATATATATATACACATATATATATATATATACACATATATATATATATACACATATATATATATATGTGTATATATATATATATGTGTATATATATATATATGTGTGTATATATATATATATATATATATATATATATAATGAAGGTGTTAGCTCGAGATTAATAACAAGAATTAGGAGAACAATTAAACTTACATAAGAATCAATGTGAAAGCACATTAACAGGTACGCACAATAATCATAATATTTGACTACAACATTACATCATGGTAAATCAACTATCCAAGAATGCCGCATAAAAAGTCAACCAAGGTCAAACCAGTTTTACAAAGCTGACTAGGGTAGGAGCACTACATAATTAATATTTAAATTGTATTTATTTCATTGGTATAGAAAAGTATTTGAATTGTATTAATTAGTTTTATTTTTAAATTGCAAAAAAAATGAGTTAGGCATTTAAAATTTTATGAAGTACATTTTTGAGAAAAAAATAAATTAGAAATAAAAATAAATAAATAAATTGAAAATTGGAAAAATGGCATAAAGGAAAAGAAACTTAGTTTTATTTTCATTCTTGCATTTTGGGAAAATTGGGTTGTCAAACCCTCTTCTTGAAAATTTTCAAAAATTGGTAGATTGTAATTGTTATGGATTAGATGAGCCTAAAGATTGTATTGGATTGTGAATATCAAGAGGCATTTACATTGTGTTTGGGATTCCACTTCGTCTTTTTGGATAGAATTGGAGAAATCATGATTTTAGCAAAATCAAAATGAGAGGTAAATATTGCCCGTCTCTTACTTTTTTGAACTACTTTGGTGTTTGAATGGTATGCTCACCCTTAAGGTAGCATAGGTTCTTTTGTAGATTGAGATTTGAAAAAAAAGAAGAAAAAGATTAGATTATATTAGATTTTAAATAGTTTTCCAATTTAAATTTTGGTGGGTGGTATAATCAAGGAGAATACTAGGGGAGAGGACCCAATAGTTGAATGCATTCTAGTTGTTGTGATAGAAGTTGTTGATTTAATACACATACTTGTTGATTTGATACTCATACTTGTTAATTTAATGTCCAATTTTTTTGACAACATTGCACCGATAGTTGTGATTTTAAAGTTGTTATTGTTGATGATGACTACCAATAATTGAATAAAATGTACCATTAGTTGTAAAAAGAATCCAATCATGTGATGCCATGTTAGCTACACAATTATTGGGGCCTCTTTTTCATGACTATTGGTCTCACTTTTTTTGGGTTGTTTTGGACACCTTGGCAAAAAGCATGCTAATGTGGTATCATATTTGATGATGTGAGTTTGAAACCTTAGTTATAAGAAGGGGACTTGCCAAGTAAGCTACTATAAAAAAATTGGGAGTAATTTGAAATTTCCATGTAGGATATTGAAAAGCATGTAGTTAGGGTGCACAACTACTGGGTCATCTCCCCTATTATTCTTAACAATTAACTACAATCCTTTCATTATTAAAACTTATTTGACATGAGTAAACTATTTGAAATGAATATATGGCTTGTACGGTTTAGTTATTTGAGCCCTATAACACTATGAAGACCACAATAGAGGATCGACAATTAATATTTGGACACCCACAATACTACTATATGTTGTTGGTTCAAACAAAACAAGTGAGTTTATTTGTTGTTTACTTCTTTAGATTTGACTTGTTTTTTAGTGGTATTTCTCTGCTTAGCTTAATCTTCTTTAGTATTCTATATAATGATTTATTCTATTTAAACATCATTCACTTCAATGATTAAACAACTAAGAGCAATTTTATGTATTATTTAGACTAAAAATGATAAATATTTATCTTGTTTTCTTAACTAAAAAGAAGAAAGGTTTTTTTGTCTGCAATGCGGCAAAAGGAATCATTCAATAGGGAAGTGAGAATTCCCCCCGGGACAAAAGACAAATATGTCTCAAAAACTTAGCCAAATCATGCAAGTAAGGAAGATGGTCCCAAGGATGTGAGGTGTCTTGAACAAAATAGGTATGACACCTTAATTAAATAGAATGAAGGAAATACTTCGGCTTGCATGGAAAATGTTTTGGTGGGGGAGAAATAGATAGACAGTGACATGGTGAATGACAATACCATTTTATGTGACAATCCTGATGAGCTTGTTGAGGAGTTGGATGAGGAAATGGCAGAAGATCAACTAGACACCATTGAGGATAGATGCATCTCGCAATCCATGACAAAGGCATCAAGATTTTTGAAATTGGGGCACGAAAAGAAAGGGAAAGGCAAGAAATCACTAAAAGAATTAAGGGAATGAGAAGCCACAAAAAGGAATTATGCTAGCATTAAAAAGTTTCTATCAAGTACCAAGGGAGGAGATCCCTCCCTTGGGAAACAATAAAGATCATCACTTGGAATGTTAGGGGTCTCAGGGCCCCTGACAAGAGACGCCTAGTTAGGCTTCAAATCTAGATAATGTCCACAAACTTTTTCTTTCTTCGAGAAACAAAATTGTCAAGTGAGGGGGGTCAAAAATTCTGGCATACTACAAATGGTGGAATGGGTTCTTTCAACAATCTATTGGATCGGCAAGTGGAATTGGTATCATGTGGAAGGACAAAGAGTTAACTATGGATGTCTTGGTGGTGAATCCTAATTGGATTGCTACCAAAGAATATTCACTCTCTTTAAACGAAAGCTTTATTGCAATTTGTGTATTATTAGAAAAATACATATATTAATAATAAAAAGAATGTGTAAGACGATGCCTTTCAAAACAAAAAATATTGAAAGAAACAATTTAAGTTTGAATACAACTTAATTTTTTTTTATAACTAAATTGATTTTTAATATTAATAAAATAAATAAAATATTTTTAAAAATGATGATAAAATAAATTTGGGAGGTGATGCAAACAGAATCTATTCAGTATTCCTTGGACTCAAAGAATCTATTTTTTATTAGAATGAGAGGGTTTTGCGTGGATTTCATAGGCTATAGCTATTCTGGCTCCAAAATGGCATGCCATGGCATGATGCCGCTCCAAAATCGCATGCCCTCCCATGATGCCATGAGACACATTCTGGGACCCACCATCAGGATGACGTGGAGGTATGTTGCCATTTTGCGGTTGGTGAAAAGTATTTGCACGCGCCTAAGATTTGTTGGTCACTCTCACGGTCACGACGTCATGAGCAACAGCGTCAGGATTTAAAATTGTTTTCAGCACGCCATTTTTTAAAAAAAATTCTTTCCCACCCAACCATATCAAAAAAGAGCATGATGTATTCATTTTCCCATTTGTGACATGGGAGGTGCAGGTCACGGATTGTTGGAGCAAAGCCATGAAAGCAGGTATGTCATTGAAACATGATTTTTCATGGCCTGGGCGCTGTCTCAGACATCCAGAACAAAAAGACACAAGATAAAATACCATTTATCACGTTAAGTCTAACTGCATAGACAGAGGTTTTCAGATCCTTATGAAGCCGCTCTCAACGAACAAATCAAGTAATGTCCTATTTAGGGTATTTCATTTTCATTTTCTTGTTTCGATTGTCATTTCTTCGGCTATTGGGTTCAGCAACCCGAATGAAATCTATTCCTTTTCAGCTAGATGATTTATTGACATGTAATTCCATTATGGTAAATGGGTCATGATCTACATTGAGTGATTTATATCAATTATAATTTTTTTTGGTTGCTTTTACTTCTGTATGGTTTAATCTGACACCATTTTGTTTTTGGCAATTGTACCCAATGACAGTAACAATGAGAAGGAGATTCGTGTGATTAAGCAGAATAATAATGGCGGAAGCGTAAGTGGAAGGTTGTAGCTATTCTGGCTCCAAAACTGCATGACACATGATTTTTTTAATTTTTTTTTGTTGTCTTTGCATTTAGAAAGGAAATTTTAATTTTATAAATGTATTGGTTTTGGTCTTTTAATGGATGCAAATACCACTATGCTTCTATTGTTGCAGGTCAAATTTCTTCTATGCCACAATCTGGACATTGTTTTAGGAATCATGAAATTCAAGTTCTTGTAAGTTTTTTTTTAAATTAATTATAAGTATCAATTTTTTTTTTATAGATTCTAACCCATTCATTGTATAATCATGCTTTGCTATTTGTGATGCCAAAGAAGCAGCCATGAAAAGAAAACTAGATGGGAGTAAGAAAATATGGGACACAAGTGGATAAAAATGGGAGCGAAGCATATTCAAATATTTAAGCAGAGGGAATAGAAGAGTTTATGTTTTAGATTTACAAATTTAAAAAAAATATTGGTACTGGTATCTGTAGGATTGAATAGAGGAGACTGAGTAGATACAAAGATGGAGTGCATAGAGAGAAAAGATGATGCACACCTGATTTGTGGGTCAAGGTGTGGTAAGTTTGTTGGATGGAGTGCATATTATGGAGAGGTAAATACAGAGAATGGGTACAGAAAATGGAAGATTTTCTTTTTTCATTTTATATCTAGTGGCATCTTCATTTAAACAACTGTCAGATTTCTTATTTATGTGGGTTGTGTGTGACATGGTTATTATGAGGTCCAACAACACAATAAAATGTTTTTGATATGTTGTATATGATAGGCTTTTAAATGGTGAAAAGTGCTTGTAGGGGTTGAACAGTGAATTCTTGTTGTGATTTTATCTGTTTTCTCTTTTTTTTAATGGAAGAATAAATATTGATTACATAAATGGTTTGAAAAAAGCACATTTGCAGTGGTGACAGGTTATACAATCTTATGTATTTGATGCTTACAGATGAGTATTTGATATTCAAGATATTTTTTTTTTTATTTGATAATAAAAAGTGAATAATGACTCTTGTGTTGTATTTTATGTATCTTTAAGCACAAAGAAATAATGTTGTTCTTTCTAACATTTTCTATAATCTTTTATTACTCATGTAATTGAAATAGTTTAGATTTTTTTGTTGTCTATATAATTTGGTTAAGGATAAAAATGTTGGGTAAAATTAGATTTTAGTGGCTAAAAGTTCAAATGAGACATTATATTAATATGGGCATCTCAATAGTTGAAAAATGTTTAAAAGTCATCTTATTTTCAAGAAATTGGATATAAGAAAAAATTTCAATAGTAAGGATTCAAATTACCAAATTAATATTAGTCAATTTATTATGAAGAATTTGAATGGTAATTAAGTTTTTAATAAATAATTGAGAACTATTTGTCCAATATATCTAATATTTGTCTTTGTTGCTCTATTTTATGTAATTTTAATTTTTACCTTTGTTCATTGTTGAATGTAAATTCGTCTTGAGTCAAAATTAGTACTTAGGGTATTGAAAAAAAATTCTAGTTTGACAAAAAAACCCTCCATAAAAATGGCAATTTAGATATTGAGTACATAATAAATTTTTAAAATATATAATAGAAATATTAAATGTTAGAACTTTAATGTTAATTATTTTTAAATCATATTTGTAAAATTTAATTAAAAATTTTAAAATTATTTTCTATAAAGCAAATTGAATAATGAATTGAAATCTACCTAACCAAAATTCTACTACCAACTATTTTTTTAAATTTTATTTTTTTTATTTTTAATTAAAAAAGCATATCTAGAATGATTTTAGTTGCCCCAAATTAAATTATGGGTTAATATTGTTGTCTAGCCTTGAGGGTTTGTATTGCATGTTAAAATTTCATCAAATGGTTAAGGCTAAACTTGTCATAGTGTTATTGTGAAGAAGAAAAGTTAATTTCTTAATGTCTAATATTTCAACATCATTAGATGATTAAAAATTAGACAACTTCAATTATTTTGTGGGAGAGGATAATAAATTTGAAAATAAGAATATTATATTAAATAAATATGTAAAGATAAAACATGAAAATAATCAATTAGATAGTAAATCGTGAATCCTTCAAAACCTAAAAAGTCACGTTTTGGGGTGTGCAAACCTCTGATACTTGAAAAGGAAGGTTGTGATACCAAACCAATCATTTGAGATGAGCGATAGGAATGTGCACTTGGAGTTGGAATTGCGTAGATAATAGATGTTGGGTATGTTGTGAAATGTAGATTAATATAGTGTATTTTGAAACACTTTATGTTTTGAAACACATTCTTTTATAAAATTCCCTATACTTTCCTTATAATATGTGGTAAGGGGTTGCTCTTATTATAATAAGCTTCAAAATAAAGAAAGGGAGAAGGGAAGAAAGGAACAAAGATACCTAGAAATGGGAGGGAGGGATAAGAGGAGAGACGAAAGAATAAAGAGAGAGAGAGAGAGAGAGAGAGAGAGAGAGAGAGAGAGAGAGAGAGAGAGAGAGAGAGAGAGAGAGAGAGAGAGAGAGAGAGAGAGAGAGAGAGAGAGAGAGAGAGAGAGAGAGAGAGAGAGAGAGAGAGAGAGAGAGAGAGAGAGAGAGAATTATCTAAAGAAATATCTAAAGAGAATTGAAAATTTCCTTGTCTAGCTTGTTCAAAAGGTTTTAAGTAAATTTTGGTATGCTTCTATACCTTCTTATTTGTCTTATTCACTCAATATCTCTTGAATTATCACCTTCTTGCTTTATGAGGGTTGCCTCCTATGGGATGAATGAAGTTATTGTGATTCACTTATATGTACACTTTGGTGTATTATTGTATTTATGCTACAAAATTGATGAGTTCATATATGATATTTAGAGTTTTAAAGAACACACATGAATTGCTTATTCATTAGATATAGTTGCATATTTGCATTTAGTGATTTCAATGGAAAGGAAATTATATACAATGTTGAGTTTGTTAGGGTTTATAATTTTTTTTTCCAATAATCCGTGAACATAATTAAATATACAATGCTGAGTTTGTTAGGGTTTATAAGGAAATTATATACAATGTTGAGTTTGTTAGGGTTTATAATTTTTTTTTCCAATAATCCATGAACATAATTAAATATACATATGACTATTTCTTGGATCCATTTTTAGGACTACATTCAAATATGACACAATTGCACGGCAGACACGTCCTTTCAAATTTAATCACCCGGACAGCGTATAAATTTTAGTCTTGCAGGGTGAAGAAAATACAAGAGAAGTACAAAGGTGGAAACTCCCAGGAAAGAGAAATGTGACTTCCAGGAGGCCACTAAATATAACCGTTTGAGAGCAAGGAGAGAAAAATATGGAATCACGTAGAAATTTTGGCGGTCTACGTAACATATTTAAGTCTTGCACGGTGGAGAATGTTTTAAAGTCCTTTGGCGCTTGGAATTTTGACCTAGACTATCGTCATTTTGGAGTAATTTCTACGATACACCACTTCCGTTAGGTAGGAATTTTGACCTGGACGACCGTCATTGTAAGGTTTGCGTGATACTAACGCTATCGTACCTCTCACTTCTTTTGATGATTTGATGATACATCACTTCTATGTTTTGTATTAGGTAGGAAAAAGGGTACCTACACTATTCCATCAACAACAGAATATATAATATTTTAATAGATCTAATTATAATATGAACTTTATATCTAAAATAAATATTAATCATAAATAAAATTTGTCATGGTTGGGTGAAAATAATTAGATAGTGGAAGTTTTGGAGTTTGCTGGTTGTGGATGTTTAGTTATTTGGTTAAATTAGGCATTAAAGTGAAAAGGGTGTTGGTGGAGCATATTCAAGGGTGGTAATTAGTAGTGTATTGTGGTTTCTAAAAGAATGTAATTTTGAGGAGAGATAAACTACCAAAGGTCATATGTGTTTTGTTCATACGTGTTTTGTGCTTAGCTTCCTACTTACAACAAGGTTGCATGCAAGAAGCAAAATAAAGACAAAATCTCATTGCTATTTTTCTCTTGCTAATCAAATTTGTGCTCATCCTTTTGAAAAAGCCTATTACGCAAAAATAAAAAAATTGATGATTGAGAAAAAAATTCATGTGTAAGATGGCGACACATTATATCATCTTGCATGCTTTTTAAACTTTTTGTCATTGATCACTAAGTCGAGCTGCTCGGTCTCATAAAGGTAACATGTTCAATGTAAGTAAATAATAACAATATATTATTATTACATGTCAAATATAAACCTTTACAAATTTTTAAAAATTATAATAATTGTTATCCAAAAAAAAAATTCATGAATGAAAAAAACTATAAGATGATGATGCAATAGATCATCTTACATGCTTTTTCTAAGCTTTGTGTTTTTTTTTGCGATAAATCATTACCATTTATTTTTTTATTGGAAAAAGAAAATTCAATTACAAAATCATAGTGTTGTACACAAGAAAGGAGAAAGTAGTCATACAAATCTATTCAAAATGTTGCCCAGCAACAAGAAGTGATTGAAACAAGCAATGTTAACTGCTACCCAGCAACAAGAAAATGGATCAAGTATTTCAGACCTTGTATGGAGTTCAATACTGACAACATAAATATGTTGATTATACTTCTCTAGAACAATCAAAATGACTACAAAGTAGTCCATGACATCTAGAACAAAGGTCTAATACAACAAGCAAAGTAGCCAGTTACAACATAGTACAATGATCTCCAATCTCTCCAATCTAAGTCCTCATATCACCTATCTAAATGCCTTGAATTTTAAACTTTGCCTCAAAATTATTAAGTTGAACTTGCAGGTCCTCAAGTGTCCTTTTGAGCTCTGCATTAACTTGAAATGCAGTTTGAAGAGTAAGGATTTGTGGAGAGAAATCCATACAAATAATCAATTACTTGATTTGAAGGGGGTACAAAGTGTGTGAAAAGGCATCCATGCACATGAATCTCCAAATGTGCTTAAGAATAATGTGTCGTTTGAGTAATAATATTGTGAGTGGAGGAGAGACCAAGAAAAGTATATTTCCAAGTCCAAGCTTGGGGAAATAGCCTAGGGAAAGTGGAGAAGAGTAGGCCCCAAAGGTTTCGAGCATGGGAGTAGAGCCAAAAGGCATCCTTGATAGTTTCTTTTTTATAGCAGAAGGGACAAGAAGGAGGGGGACCGATAAAAGATATTAGATCACTAATAGGGAGTTTGACATGAATAATTTTCCATGCTATCAACTGGGCTTGTGCATCAGGTTTAGATTTTCAGATGAGTGAGCTTAACTTGTTCCATCTTGATCTATTGAGCTTGTAATGCCACTTGAGATTGAGTTGGTGGGATAAGGGAATGGAAGGAAGGAGTTTCTTATAGAGTTTTGAGAGAGAAACTTTGGAATTTCTAATTGCTAGGCCATTTTCAATCTTTAATAAAGTTATCATGACATGGTGACGACATGAGACACCACAACTCAGGCCTAACAAGTTGTTCTATTTTTTGGATAGGGGTCATGTATACTATAGAAAGATTGATCCACATTTTGATTTGTTGCCATGTTTCTAATCAAAATTCAGAGGATCCCATAAGTCTCAAAAAACTTGAATGCCCTTTTTAAAGAAGTCTCTACCTTTGAGGTTTTTAATAGTAGCTAGAGGGCTATTGTTTTCTTGAACCAACTAGTTCCAGCAAATGGAAGAAGAGGCAAAACTCAATCCATGACTCAAGGTCTGAGCATAATAATTTAATTTTTTGGATCTAGTTTGCCAAGCTCTCCAAATGGAGTTGAAGGGTGTTGAACCATATGTTTTAAAATAAGGTGCAAGAAGAAGCTTATCTTTTTAGCTAAGAAAATTCTAAGATCGTCCAATAGTAGTTTCCAAGGAGCATCTCCATCCAAAGCTGTCACAACCCATTTCGTAGTGAGGTAAATGCCCTAGGTATAGGGGTCTATAATTCCTAGACCACCTTTATTTTTTGGTTTGATGCAATGAGTCCACGAAGTAGACAAAATACCTTTGGTATTTCCCCATTTGTCCCAAAGGAAACTTCTAATAAGTCGAGTCAAGTAATTGTAGTAGGTTTTAAAGGGCAACCAACAGGAAGAGATATAGACATGACTAGCTAAAAGGATTTTGTTGGAGACTTGGATTCTATCAGTCATGGAAAGGAACTTGTTGAAGTTTATTTTTTAGTTTATACAAGAATCAATTCCACATCTTGTTAAGTGAAACACCTATACCAAATGGGATACCAAGGTATCTTATTATAGTGCCATGCTTCACCTCACGCTATTAACTAGGAATTCTAAGGTGGTTGAGGGTTGGGATGAGTCATTATGAATTCAATCTTATGCATGGCCAACATAGAGCCTAAAACAGTAACAGAAAGATCTAATATGTCAAACATACTAGTCAGTTCATATGTAGAATTTTGAATGAATAACATACTGTCATCCACAAAATGAGAATTTAGAGTTGTAACATTGTTTGGAAGAGATATTCCTTGAATTAGTCTGTTTGATAGAGTGTGTTGAAACATATAACCAAGTGCATCAATCATAAGGACAGACAAATAAGGAGCAAGGCGACAACCCTGTCGAATGGATTTTTGCAAGGGAAATGAAGGAGAGAGCACACCATTGACAACAACTCTAGCAGATGCATCCATGAATAACATATAGATTTGTTCACATAATTTAGGTCCAAATCCAATCCATTTAAACATTTTAAGGATGAATGGCCAGTAGAAACGTTCATAAGCTTTGTCAAAGTCAAGCTTAATAATTAGTTTATCTTAAGCAGATTGTTGGGCCCATTTAGTTATTTCCCATGCAAGAACCAAATTGTCTAAGATAAATCTTCCTCCCAAGAAACTAGTTTGCTTTGGATAAACAATCATTTGAGAAATGCATTTAATTCTTTGCACAAGATCCTTAGCTATAATTTTGTATGAAGTATTAAGGAGGGTAATTGGTCGCCATCCATTGATAGTGTCATCCTCTTTGCAAAAGCTAGCATTTGCCTAAACTAGCAAGTAGGGGCTTAAATTATCTTAAGGTCAAACCTAGCCCAATCATACTTTCAAGGGATTTAAATCTTGATGGATGGTATAATCGAGGAGCATATGATTATTCTTAGCAACTAAATTGCAACACTTTCATTATTTAAAGTTATTTGACGTGAGCAAGCTCTTTCAAATGAATATATTCCTTCCATAGTTATTTGAGCCCCTATAGTACTATGAACACCATGATAGAGGGTCAATAATTAATATGAAGACACCCACAATATCACCATATCTTGCTAGTGCAAATGAGATAAGTGAGTTTGTTTATTATTTACTATTTCACATTTGACTTGTTTTTGGATGGTGCTTCTTTTCTTAGATTAATCTCTTTACTATTTTATATAATATTTTATTCTACTTAGACATCATTTACTTCAATTGTTAAACAATCCATAACAATTTAATTTATCCTTTAGACAAAAAATGATAAATATTTATCCTATTTTACCTATTTTATTAGTACTTTTTTGGTTAAAAAATTAAATATATTAATAATAAAAAGAATGTATAAAGATAGACCTTATAATACAAAAATCTTGAAAGAAATAGCTAAAGTGTGAAAGAAACAATTTAAATTTGAATACAAGTTAAATTTTATTAATATAACTAATTTTTTATATTAAACTAAATAATATTTTAAGAAACCATAAAATTACTATGGACTACCATTTATGTCTTAATAAATAAGAGGACACATGATAAAATAAATTTGGAAGTTGATCAATGAGAATTTATTCTACAGTTATTCCCTTTCAAATGAGTTTAGGGAATTTTACCCTAATTTTGCCCCTCTACAAAATTCAGATGAAACTACTCTGAAAGAGAACCGTCACTTTGAGGAGGCTATTAATTGTAATATGACACAATTGTACGTGCAAAAACGACCACCTAGTCAGTTGTATATCTTGCAAAATAATAATAACCATTCATAGCAAAGAGAGAAAACTATGGAATCACCTTGGAGCTTTTGGCACGTGTATATATTTTAGTCTTGCACGATGGAGAAAATACAAGAGAAATACAAAGGTGGAAGCTCCCTAGAAATAATGAATGAATGAAAGAATTTTAATGATTTCTATGAGACCCAATGGTCTAAGGGACCAAGATGTACCAAATTATCTTGATTTCAAGATCTTTTCCATGTTGGTCCTTCTCTTATGAATCTTGAGTAAGAGACTTGTTGTTTTGTGAAGCCTCATCTCTTCAAAAAGCTCATTAAAACTATCTACCTTTAATTCATTATCAAACTGGCTATGAATATCTTCATACATTGCACACTCCTTGATTAAATGCAACTCGCTTGCTACAAAAAATGTACATTCTTTTTTCCCAATCTTCTTTGGGCACCTTCCATGTACCCATATCACATCTCAAATGATGAGATCTAGTCCTTAACTGTACAATTAGAATTTTGGCCTTTCCATTAATCACAAATATCAAGTAAACTTTTTCACCATCCTCCTAAGTAGGGTTGAATTATTCAATATAGTACACATTTTTCCTGCCTAGCTGCTTTGTCCACATGGCATTCCTAAATTTCTCTAACACAAACTTTTTTATCTCCTCTTTGTTGCTAGGATAATCATGTAAATATATGTCCCACTTGTTATTTTGTTTCTTCCGTCTTTTTCCTATGACTTAGTGTTGGAAACCAATAACACTGAGGGGGGGGTGAATTAGTATTATACCGGAATGGTAAATTTTAGCCTTAACAAAACATTCATACACCAACCGATATACCAGTATAAATAGAATTGAAAGAAGTAAATCAACCAATAAGCCAAACATATAAATGAGAATCATAACACATAAATTTATACGTGGAAAACCTCAATGAGGAAAAACCAAGGTGGGATTTGTGACCCACAATATCAATTCACTGGCCATATGAAGAGATATTACAATATATTATGGGTTACTATAGACACATAAAATTGTCATGTCTAATTAAATAAATATTTTATTTATTTAATTATCTAAGCTTAATTCTTCTATTAATTAAATAAATCCTTATTTATTTAATTAATTCAGTTATCCTCTTCTAGCCTTATTTCTCATTTAAATAAATACATTTATTTATTTAAATTATCCTTTTCCTAAATTAAATAAATATTTTTATTTATTTAATTATCCCACTTCTTCTATTAATTAAATAAATCTTTATTTATTTAATTAATTCATTAACCTTTTCTACTCATGACACATGTCCTTCATCTCTTAATTCCTACACTACCTACCCCTTTCATTATTTTATTATTTCTTTTACCTACCCTATAATCATAGCTAACCTCCTTTTACACCTCTCAATCTTATCCCTCCATTTCATATAGTGTCTTCTATATAAGGAGATGCTTCCTTCATTATGGGACCCTAATGATTCATTATAATCAATCATCTTGAGGACTTGACTACACTACGATCCTACTTGCAACCACATTATGTTCTTTGTTGAGCTCTTGTGCACATAAAATCTGAGAGCAAATACATCAAACAAGATCAATAGAGATAGGAAGAATGGAGATCCAAACCCTATTGGACATGTGATGGTATAATCTTTGTGATTTCATTTGATTTGCATTGTCTTAGGTAATCTTCATATGTTATAGTGGATCTTTGTTGTTGTTAGGCTAGGGTTTTGTGGTTGAATTCATTTAGCCTTTCAATATTATTATTATTGTTATCCATTTTCACCATATACATTTTGGCACGCCCGGTGGGACTCTTGTCCCTTTTGCATTTAACTTCCTTGTTGCAGATTTTGTATTTTGAAGTTGTAGATCTGACGTTTTTGGTAGCATTTTGATATTTCCGCGTCTGCGTACTTTTGGATAGCATTTTTGATTTTCTAGCACGTCTGTGACATCTGGAGTCGCGTCTGTGTTATTGGCAATATTTTATTTTTGCAGGTTCCAGGAAGCACGTCTGTGTTATAAAGTCGCGTCTACGATGTTTTTATCTGCGTCTGTGTCCGGAAGCCGCGTCTGAGTTCTATAGTCGTGTCTGTGTCTCACAGAACTGCATCTGTGTCACCCAGTCACATCTGTGTTGAGGGTAATCACATCTGTGTTCACCAGTTTCAAATTTTGGATTTTTATTGATTCAGTTTTCGAATTTTGCAATTAGGGTTTCAGATCTGGTTTATTTTGAGCTAACATTTTCAAATCTAGCTAACAAAATTGGTGCAGCTTGTCTTGAAAGCTAAATCATTTGGTTGAAGGCCCCTATTTTCACAAAGTCTTTTGGGTTTAAAATTTACCTAACTTGTGTGCTTGCAGGAAGGGGTGATCATTTGAAACAAATCCAAACTACTAATAAATCTTTGTTGCAGGTCCTTGGCAAGGGTTTTTGGATTTTTATTGTGTGCCTTGTTTTCATAGACTAGCAAACACTTCGATTGGTGCACTAAAAATGAATCATTGTCTTTTGTGTCTTGAACAATAGGCTCTTTTTGTTTAATCTTTAGAGGGCCTGTCTTCCCGTGTGGTCATTAGGACTACTAGTGAGAAGAGAACGACCCAAGTGGTAGCGAGGAAAACCCACCTCTTCCGAACCACTATAAACAAATGTATTCATGGTGAAAACTATGAATAACGTGTGCCGATTAGTTCATACTGACACTATGTCTCCCCATAAACCCGTTTGATCAAATTTATTTGATCAGTTGTAGGGCGTAACCCCTACCAGCTGGGAGCCTTCTGTATTTACAAAGCTGAAAGTGCCGCATGTATGGCCACATGAGCGGATGCTCTTACTAGCACCTTTTTGTTTTAGAAGCCCAAATCCTTCTAGTTGTTGGGGCAGGAGGTCAGACCTCTAGTAGCGGCCCACACACATACGGTTCTTAGTAGAGATACAAAGTTCACCACGGGGAGTTTTCGTGGGGACTGATGCTTGGCTGACCCGAGAAGTGAGTGCCAAGGGTGGAGCCAGTGAGGTCAAGCATCTAAGTATCCGCTCTAAATAGCGTAGCCTCGGGGGTAAAACCCCATGTGGGATCAACAACTATTGTCTTGGCCAACCATAAGAATTGTGTTTGACTTATTTTAAACATTCAAAACATTCAAGACCAAACAACAAAACATTGTGTCTTTTGTGTCTTCAAGTGTATGCAAATAATTTTTACATCAAACAACACACTTTTCTTGGAGTCATTTTTGAGTCTAGACACTTGCAAACATTGGGTCTTCATCAACACTGTGTCCTCTTGTCATGAAAAACAGTCAAATAGTCAGATTTGGTCACAACAAAACGACTTCATAGATTGGAAAAAATTGCACAAATTTTACAGAAATATGACTGTGTCAGACATAATAGCATCTATGTGGTATAACCACGTCTGTGAAGGGCAGAAACGCGTCTGTGTTCCAACAGTCAACATCACACTGCAAAAAAAAAAAAATCTCAGAAACACGTCTATGTCTGACATAATAGCGTCTGTGTGGTATAATCGTTTCTGTGAAGGGCAAAAACGTGTCTGTGTTCCAATAGTCAACATCACACTACAAAAAAAATAATCTCAAAAACACGTCTGTGTTAAACAGAGCTGCGTCTACGTCAGGAAACCACGTTTGTGAAGTATACAGGCGCATCTGTGTTTAGAATTGAAAAACTATTACAGTCCAGCAAACAAACACAGTCAGTTTCAGAATTCTTGAGCTTCCTAGGTCATTTCTCTAGGGTTTCATTTAGCATTCAACCTATCTTTGGGTCTCACAAAATCCATCATTGCTTCACATCTCACTTTACATTCACACTTGTCTAAACTTGAGTCAAAAGGTCACTTGCTTGTCCTCACTATACTTTGTCAACACACTTCATACAACAACACTTTGCTAAGTGGTCCCTCATCAAGGTTTCTTACCTTTGGGTCTCATTTGGTCTTACTTAGAGTCAAGGTCAACTTACCTCATCAAGAGAAACTATCCTCTCTTTGGAAGTCACACCTACTCTACTACATACATACTTGGTCTTACACTTTGGACATTGCAAGTACACTTCAGATTCATTTACATTCCATCCAACTCTTGGTCTTCCATACTCTTTCCATTTTCATCTAGTCTCACACATCTCGGTCAATACCTAGTTCATGGTTGAAACCCATCTTCAAAAATTTAGGAGAGAAACTAAAGAGGCTCAAGAGTCCGCAAACATGAGTTCTTATGAGTATGACAATGATATCTTTTTCAATTCTGATCATACTACATTACCTGACATGGATGCCTATAGAAACATTTCAAATGTTGAGAACATGGAAACTACAAACAACAATGATACACACAATGATGATATGGACAACTTTTCAGTACATTCAGCAGATGTGGAAGAATCCATTATGGATCCCTGTTTCAATCGATTGGTTGAGGAGATAATGAGGAGGGATAGACAATACTTCTTACAAATGATGGCACAAAGTGGAGCCAAGATACCTCATGATTTTGACATGTCTCAAATAATGGAAAATTGACCTTTGCAACAACCTCACTCCAACATGGATCAAAGGAGACCTAATAGTGGAGGCAACAAAGGACCACATAGGGTACCTGAATCACCATCATCTTTGCTTCAAAAACCAGAGGTCCCACATACACATGGTCAAGCATATGATACTCACCTTTGCAGACCATTATGGAAGTCTTGTGGAGAAAAATATGCTCAATCACATATCAATGCTAAGGATCAACCACCAAAGCAATGGGATATTCAAAGGCATGCTCAAAATTTGGACACAAGGAAACCCCGTGTCAAATTTGGGGGCAATACAATAGAACATGACATGCCTGTAGAGTATGGTATACATGGACAAAATAGATATTTCATTCCTCAACATGAATCTATACCAAGTGGTCCATACATGCAGCATCACTATATACCTCCTCCATATGAACATGTGTATGATCAATATCATCCATATATGCAACATGCTTCTTCTCCAATTGGTGCCTCAAGCATGGGGTATGATCCAAGAAGTCGATCTCCACCTAAGAACAATTTGGAGCAACAAATCAGGGACTTACAAAAGAAAATGGAGGACATAAATACACCGAAGCCAACATACACAATGAGAGACATATGTCCTTATCCATTTGACAAGAGCATTCCAATGCCTCCTTTTCCTACACACTTTGTGACACCTAAATTTGATAAGTATAGAGGAAAAGGGGATCCTAAGGCACACATAAGATAGTTTTTCATAGCTTGCATTGAGATAGCAGCAGAAGAGACATATTTGATGAGATTATTCCCACAAAGCTTAGGTGATCAAGCTATGGAATGGTTCTCCCAACTTCCACCTGGAATTAAGTCATGGGGTGACTTAGCAGAGGCATTTATTCAACATTTCTCCTACAATATAGAGACAGACATATTAGTCACTACTTTGTGCAACACCAAGCAAAAAGAGGGAGAGTCTTTTGCATCATTTTTACAAAGATGGAGAAATCTAGCTAGCAGATGCTCTTGTGAAATTCCACAAAAACAAATGGTAGAAATGTTCACCCAAAATGTTAACAAAGACATTGGCTATGATCTAGGCAAAGCTTGTTTGTCCACCTTCAAGGACGTTATTGAAAAAGGCTTAGCGACAAAAAAGGTCCTAATTGAACAAGGAGTCATCAAGATATTCAAGGAAAACAAAGATGACTTTAAAGGAAAAGACAAGCCAAGATTTTGGAATAAAAACAAGAACACAGTCAATGATGGTGTTGTTGATGCCAACACAATGTGACCCAAATTCATCTTTTTGGGATCAAGTTCTACAAACAATCAAGTGAATACTCAAACAACTTCCAGATCATGAAGGAAGTACACTCCATTGGGAGAGCCACTTGAGTCAGTTTTCAAGAAGCTTGTGGCAAAAAAGGTAATCACAGTTCCAGATTTTCCTCCATATGAACCAAAGGTTAAACCAAATTGGTGGACTGATGATAAGTATTGTGAATTTCATAAGAGCAAGGGTCATAAGACAGGAAATTGTCATCAACTGAAGAACATCATACAAGATCTCATTGATAGAGGTGACATTGAGATTGAGGGACATTCCTCCAATCAAGAACATGAGATGTTTAAGGAACCATTCCCAAAGCATGACAAGGGAAAAGCTAAAGCCACAGATGACCAAACCAACTATACCAGAGCATCCTACAACTATGATTCAACTATCAATCACATCTCGATGGACAATTATGTCTCTACCATTATCATCAAGGACAAAGCATCTGAGAATTCTACTTGGAGACCCAGGATTGTCTTAAAAGGTGTTGGATCTTCTTCTGAACCTACCTCTGAATGTCATGTCACAACTCATCGAGGTAAAATCACTTTGCAAGGTGCTCTAACTAAAAACACCGCTTCTTCATCAACCAAACCTGAGTATGACCTTGTAGAACAACTAGGGAAGACACCCGCGCTCATCTCCATCCTTGAGCTATTACGCATATCCCCCTCACATAAAGCTATTCTTGACAAAATCTTGAGAGACACTGCTATTCCTACTCATCTGAACGTGGACCAGTTTCAAGCCATGGTGGGATACCTTTCCATTCCACACTCCCTTACATTCACAGAAGCCGATGATGCCTCCGTAAGTCAGCCACATAATGCACCATTACACATTGAAGCCTTCATACACAAACATCGAATAAAAAGAGTCCCAATAGATGGAGGAGCAGGTCTAAACATTTGCACATTAAGCACTATTAAACAATTGGGATATTCAGATAAAGCTGTGAATTCTACAAACAAAATTACCATCAAGGCATATGATGATGAAGAGCGTTCATCTAAAGGCACAGTCACCTTACCTCTCAAAGTTGGGCCAATTAAAAAGGATGTGGTTTGTCATGTCCTTGATCTAGAGCTTACATACAACATATTGCTAGGACATCCATGGATTCATGAGATGAGCGCAGTCCCATCTACATATCATCGATGTATCAAGTTTCCACACAATGGAGTTGAAGTCACCATCAAAGGTGACCCCAATCCATTCATATATTGCAATAATCTGTGACCTAGATCAGAAATAACAATCCCAGTCAATCAAGAAGTTGTTCCATCTTCAGCATATGTGGATCCAGAATCATTAAAATCTTCTACATCAAAACAAGCAAAGATCAAAGAAAAGTTCAAGTTTAAAGACATGGGATGTGGTGAGTATATATTCCATGTTGATCAACTCCCACTATCTGCTAAGGTATTCAGTCAACAAGAACAACCTACAAAAAAATTGCAATGCCAAGGAATTGGGGGTGAACCACCTAGTGTTGTGGCTACTAAGTCTGAATGCAAATCTCCTCTAGGGGTGCAAGCATCTCTTGATATTAATAGTCCTAAGAATGGTTCCAAAAAGGAATCTATTGAGCATATCACCAGCCCTCTTGAGAACTCACATAGCTTTACTGTTTCATCCACTCATTCCATTTCCACTACACTTCCAGACTTGGATCAACAAGAATTACAAAAGCCTTTACTAATTGGGGATCAAAAATCAAGCTTTGAAAAGAAAAATCTAAATGTCAAAACTAAAGAAAAGTCCTTTAGTTCAAATCAAAATCAAAAGCTATTGGACTCTGCAAAAATCAAAGTCAAGGATAAAAATCCTATGAAGCAAAAAGAACAAGAGTTGATCTCCCCTAATATCAAAATAACTGGGGGAAAAAGTTCTAAAATTTTAAATCAAAAAGCATACTTGTTGATCCTAAGTCTCCATCATGCTATCCTACTTTCACTTCTTATCACAATCATAAGCCTTCATAACTCTTCCACTTGTTCCACACATCCATCCCCTTCTAGCAATACATCATGGACCTTTAATGGAGCTTCCTCGTAGGACTTTGTTATCAGGGATGCCCAAACTTCTTCATTTGACACGCATACGGGCCTGTGTAGTCCTCACACTAGTAATTCTATCTGAGTTCCTTTATCAAGGAAGACAGTCACTCAAGATACACATCATTCAAT
Organism: Cryptomeria japonica; assembly: GCF_030272615.1. Classification (NCBI taxonomy): domain Eukaryota; kingdom Viridiplantae; phylum Streptophyta; class Pinopsida; order Cupressales; family Cupressaceae; genus Cryptomeria; species Cryptomeria japonica. Next base: position 1,428,294 of record NW_026728836.1, on the reverse strand, counting down.
CAAGGAATGTTGTAGTTACAATCATAAAGTCAAGCCTTGCACATTTGAGGTAGGTGACTTGGTTCTCAGAGAAAACCCCCAAAATCAACAAGACAGAGAGAAGAAGGGCAAGTTTGAATCAAACTGGCTTGGTCCCTACATTATTACAGCAGCATATGGATCAGGTGCATATCAGCTCTCAACTACAAAAGGTGAACCTTTGGAGGATCCTATCAATAGCATGCACCTTCACAAGTTCTACACATAGCTCTTTGGAATATCCTAATTCAAAAAATACAAAAAAATAAAAAATTTCAAAAAATACAAAAAATAAAAAATTTCAAAAATACAAAAAAAATAAAAAAATTCAAAAATACAAAAAAATAATAAAAAACATAAAAATTGTTACTTGGTGAAAACCTGGCAAACATGCACCTTGTGACACAAAAAACATTGAAAAATCGAAAAAAGTAAAGAGAAATAATTTCATCCAACGGTGAAAACCACTTCGGTGGTGCCCTGGGCAAGTACCATGGTGAAAACTAGGTCACCAACGCCATGCATAGAGACATTGCTCCTCCCTCCTTCAGGATTTTCTTTCATCACTTCACTTTGCACACACTCACGACCAATTCATCCATAATAAACTCACCCATTCCCATCATGGCTTGTTATTGATCTCCCTAAGATTGGTTAGCCATTCATAATAAACCTCCCTTTTCACCTCCCTTTCCATCCATAATAAATCAGATCCTATCTGTGGCTAAGGCAAATCCTATGTCTAGTGATGGGTGTGGAACTGAGAACATCACATGTTTTGAGGAGTACAGTTTCTTCCAGCTTCCTTCAATCTATCCGCGCACAATCTGCAATAAAGCAACATTTGCATCATAGATCCGCAATAAAGTTTCATCTTCTCCACAATAAAGTATCAGTTTCATGGATTCAGTCAATTTCAGATGAGACACAGCAGCAACAATGGGCTTCAACAAATCAAATCTTTCAATAGACTCAAACAACATATGGTTCAGTGCTATCTATCCTTTCTGTGAAAGTAAACATTATGACCACAATCGAATAAGATTTATACAAGTGACAAGAGACACTAAACTTGAGGACTACAGTGGATGTTGGTGTCGAGTCTTGGTTTTCTTTTGATTTCATCTTTTTTGGTGACATGTCTTTTAGCTTTTCCAGGATGTCTTTGACTAGAGATTCTATCTCCAGGATGTCTTTGACTAGAAAGGCGAGGATGCGGTATCGTCACCTATTTGTATTTGCTGTATGTGGATTGTCTCTTAGTAATGCTATGACTTGTCCAAGGATATGAGGACACTATGAGTCTAGTGTGAACTGGGGCATTCCTTGTTTGTGACTGTCTTATCTCCTTGCAAACAGGTACAATGACTTTCTAGGTCGAACATATACCTCGATTGTCATAACCTACTTGCCATAATAAAGCTCAATGATGATAACACACAAGAAGCTCTTTCAATTTCATATCTTCTGTCTTCCATCCCCCTTTCTTGATTGACTTCCATCATCCTTCTCGAGTCCGCGTAGCCTGCTATCACATGACTAAGTATAATGACACACCAAAAACATTTGTATTTCATGTAGTTGCACTTGCATTACCACATATTAAGCATTTCATACATACATATAGATATCACAATTGCATCACATCTTGCACACAACACGTGTTAGCAATCTTACATTTTCATCATGTAAATTGTTATTTGCATTATCATATTCATCTACATTTCATACATTCACATTCACATATGCATAACATATAAAACATAAAAGAACAAAAAAAAATATATTGCATTGCATCATATACATATTTGCATCCATATCATAAGCATCACATAAGAACATCTCATCACATAGGTACACATGCATATAGCTGCTGCAAAGATGAATCATCTCATATATATATATATAAAGTGTCATGATACAATGATGTCAAAATCATATGGCTACAAAAGCACCTGCAGGTGTCTACAATAGAAAAATGGTACAATACTGATACATAGGGAGCCCTCTACGGCTATGATGAACTCCCTCCCTCGGAGCCGCCTAGCCTCGACGGAATCTGAGCCCCTGAAGGACCTGCCCCAGGATCATCCCACTTGTCCCCTCTATCTAGTGGTGGTGGAGGACCCATAACCCCACCACTCGATGCCTGTCTCCTCCGGCTCCCTCCCGTAGCTATCGCTATACGCGATGGTCTATGGAAGCTCCTCGCCTGCTGATCTGCTAGCACTGCACCATAGTAGAGATCTCGCTAGTAGGCAATCTCCTCCCGTGCTCGTAGGACATAAGCATATCCTGCCCTTGTGTCCTCCGCTGCCTGTCTCCCCACCCTCAGCGTTGTCTCAGCCTTTATATAATGCTGAATAGCTTGATCATGCTCCCGCTTAGTATCTCTGAGCCTCCTCCTGAGCCGATCCCTCTCCCTCTCCAACTCCTGGATCTCATCTGCCTGGCCCTAGCAGATTTCCCTCAGCTCTATCAGCTCATCCTCCTCTGGGTCAGCCCCCTCCGCCTCTGCCTGTGGCTCCCCCTGTACAGGTGCCTGCCCCTGTACCTGTACCTATACTGGTACCTATCCCTGTATCTGTCCCTATCCCTGTACCTATACCTGTCTGGGACCCTATGCTGCTGGCACCTATAGCGGCAATCCACCGCGACCCCTCACCACCCGAGCCTGTCTCTCCTCACCACCCTCCCTCCGAGGTGCAACCCTCCTCTCTCCAACTGCTCCCCTCCTCCTCTATTGGCCTCTACCCCCATCACCTCCACCATCATCATCATCCCCACCCCCATCTCCATCCAATGGCTCTCCTGGATCTGTCAACTGTGGGAATGGATGCTCTACCTAGTATGCTATGTACTCAGCATCCATGTCGGCATCCTCAATCTCTGGCTACATGTCCCAGGGTAGTGGCATCATCTCTACTAGCTATGTAACTGCCTAATCATATGACAATAGGGGCCCAAACTGTGCCTGATCTCCCACAGTCCGTGCATACATGCTTGAGCCCCGTGGCATCCTCTGAATCTTGCCAAACTATCAGCCAACCCTGTCCACTAGCTGCCTCTCTAGCACATAGGGCGTCCGCCCAATCAGATACCTGCTCCGGATGGTGTAAGGAAGCTCAACTACATCATCCTCCCACTGCTTGCATCCCAGATATGGCCTCCATATGACCACATCAATATCGTCTATCACCCGTCGCAAGTGCTCCAACCTGCCAATCCGTGGTTGCGACGTGATCATATCATATAAGTGCACAAAGCTACGTCCATGTCCCCTGCCTCTGAAGTGTATCAGCCTCATCACCGGTAGATGCTCGTAAGCCCATACCTGCAGCAATGTCACCCCGCAGCCCAATCCCACTGATTCGTGGTACACAAACTGATGCAGCTCATAATAGAGGTGTGCCAGCACACATGGTCCCCAAGCATATCTAGTGTGCTACGTCACCAGTGTCTCCAGTGCTCCTCCCCAACCCACAGCCAACCCTCGTGTCGCTCTATCCGGACAGAGGAACCCACTGATAACTCCTCCTACCACTACTGGCAACGCTAACCCTATGGCTGTCATGGTGTCCCACGCCACGTGTCCTGCCCTCATCTCCAGTCCTGGGTCCTGGAATACTCGTCTCAGGGCCTCCCTGTCTCCATCTCGATCGTATGGGATCAGCTCCCCATCGATCGGTGTCCTCAGTATCCTATATACATCCTCAAGGGTGACTGTCATCTCACCCATCGACAAATGAAACGTACAGGTCTCGGAGTGCCATCTCTCCACTAGCACAGTCAACAATCCCATGTTTGCCCGAAACTCAGGCACATATAGAGCATGTCTCAATCCCATCTCCTTAATAGCTGCTCGGTCCTTGAAGGACAGCTCAGGTCGCAACCTTTGAGTAGACGGGAATCTCTCTCATGACTCCAGCATCGGCAAATACTCTCGCAGTCAAGCAAATCACTCATGTCAGTCATAGTGGCATTCCTTGTTTATCACAAAATGCTACTTTTTATCTAAATGCATATGGCTATCTATCCTAGTGACACTCACTATTCATCGCAAAGTGTTGCTTCTATCCTAGTGGTACTCCCTGTTCATCACAAAGTACTACGTGTGTGACACTCACTGTTCATCACAAAGTGTTACTCACGTTTGCACTCCTTGTTCATCACAAAGTGCTACTCATATTTTAGTACTCCCTGTTCATCACAAAGTACTCTATCTTGGTACTCACTATTCATCACAAAGTGCCTTGATCTATCCTAGTCTTCCCTAGAGGACCTGCTTGAGTGTATCCTCTCAGCAGCTTATCCAATCGACAGCGTATGTTCATCATAGAACTGTCGATTTGGCCTAGAAGACAAAAATTCACACTTTTTAAACACAAACGCGCTTACCTGACATAAACGTACTTGAAGACTGCACAGACGCGCTTGAAAAACATAGACGTGCTTGACACACAGAGACGTGCCTATGCTCTGCACAGATGTGCTTGGGCGACATAGTCATGCCTTCTTGGCACAGACGCGACTGACCCTCACAAACGTGGCCGCATTTGACACAGACACGGTTTCACATGCAGACACACCTGGCACAAACACAGACACGCCTCGCGAGCATAGACGCGCCTGGCACCAACGCAGACGCGCTTAAATGTTTTTGACTTTTTTGGGATCCTATTCTAAGTGCATTTATTGCTCTATCTAGCATGCATTAATGACAAGAATAAATGCGTCAAAGTACGAGAAGGTTTTGTGGTACTTACCGGCTCTCCTGCCTCTGCTGGCCTCTGAAATCGACGAACGCGGTCAAATCTATGAACGAAGGCCATTGCTGCTGACTGTTGCTGCTCTTTTCTCTCTCTGCAATCTGCTCTCGTGGATGTGTAGATGATAATGAGGATGTATTTTCCCCCATGGTCTATCTTATAGACTACCCTAGCCCTCGCCTTCGTTTCCCGAGTCAGTCTTCATTATCCCGTGACTCTATCACTTTATCCAGTCAGTCCATTCTAGCCTCTCTTTCTTATCGAGAGATTGTCTGCAACCTTTCCAGACATTTTCATTCAATCTCTCGAGGGGGCATATCATTCCCTTCTTGGGGCAACTCTGTATCAGTTCATATTATCTTCTTTGAAACAACGCGACAAGCCGCATTGTCTCAAAGAGGGGCAAAATGTAGACATCTAAAATTGTCATGTCTAATTAAATAAATATTTTATTTATTTAATTATCTAAGCTTAATTGTTCTATTAATTAAATAAATCCCTATTTATTTAATAAATTCAGTTATCCTCTTCTAGCCTTATTTCTCATTTAAATAAATACATTTATTTATTTAAATTATCCTTTTCCTAAATTAAATAAATATTTTTATTTATTTAATTATCCCACTTCTTCTATTAATTAAATAAATCTTTATTTATTTAATTAATTCATTAACCTTTTCTACTCATGACTCATGTCATTCATCTCTTAATTCCTACACTACCTACCCCTTTCATTATTTTATTATTTCTTTTACCTACCCTCTAATCATAGCCGACCTCCTTTTACACCTCTCAATCTTATCCCTCCATTTCATATAGTGTCTTCTATATAAGGAGATGCTTCCTTCATTATGGGACCCTAATGATTCATTATAATCAATCATCTTGAGGACTTGACTACACTATGATCCTACTTGCAACCACATTCCGTTCTTTGTTGAGCTCTTGTGCACATAAAATTTGAGAGCAAATACATCAAACAAGATCAATGGAGATAGGAAGAATGGAGATCCAAACCCTATTGGACATGTGATGGTATAATCTTTGTGATTTCATTTGATTTGCATTGTCTTAGGTAATCTTCATATGTTATGGGGGATCTTTTTTGTTGTTAGGCTAGGGTTTTGTGGTTGAATTCATTTAGCCTTTCAATATTATTATTATTGTTATCCATTTTCACCATATATAGTTACAACCTAGTGCACACTGCTTAATCACAATAGGAGCCTCACTGACTACATAAAATTCCAGACAACAATCCGAAGAAGTGAGAACTGCTAAGATAGCATCTTCTATGCCAGAATACAGTTTTGGTTTAAGTTATGTCTGTTTCGGTAAAAACCCTAAACCTCTATACCAGAATAACCCTTACAATAAATTCCTCATATAAATAGTCTCTGATATATTTCGCATCATATCACATTTACATATGCATTACATTATATCCCCATCAAATCCTTCTTATTTAAAATGATCTAATTAATCTGCCCTATATACCCTATACAAATTTATGCCTTATGTCGCCTTACAAGGATATATACAATATCATATTACATGTTGGCCATATAACATAAATAAATAAACATTAAAATAAGTTGCCTATGCTGGATCCAAGATAAGTCAACCTCCAATACTGATAACCTTAACTATACCATATCGGCCTACTTTGCCGGTGACCAAAGAAATCTTCTATCCTGTTAGTGTCAGTGTCGGTGCCAATGTAGAGTCTGTGAAGTGCCTTCCAATACACCATATGAAGTCGGAACACAAAATCATGTTGCCATCAATGACAACATAATGAAACGTAACCAAAGGAGTGTCAATTGCCAACAATCTCCCCCTTTGGCATTAATGGAAACACTCATGTGGAAAATGGTCATGGTTTCAACAACTGGTTTCATCCTGCCCTGCTCCCCTTGAGCTGAATATGCAAAGTACTTCAATACTCCAAATTATTTGTAACTCCCCCTAATGTATGCAACTCTTCATTCTTTTTCACATGTATACTACTCCCCCTTTGACATCAATGCCCAAAAAAACCATGTCAAAGAATAAGTACTGTACACTAAATAACTCCAAAAATGTCTTACCGGAGCTTGACCAGTTTCAAGATTTTCAGAGAAGATTTCTCCAATAATTCCATATAAGTATCCCAACTAGTTTTGAATGTGTTAGAGATAGATACAAGTCCACTCAGTAAAAATGCAAGTGATTCTTTCTCATTAACTTATGTTGGTGTGGGATTTCTCAGCATATCCATGCATTCCTTCTTATGTACATAGAGTGAATCCAATCTTGGACTCACCAAACCTCTGAGACTACTGGCTCTCCGAATGATCTTATCTCTTTCCTTTTCAAGAGCATAAATTTGGTTCTCCAAAGTCAAAATTTGTCCATCAATAGATTTTGTCAGTGAAATTAGTCCATCAAAAGAGTTAGTAATACTAGCAATCTTCTGCTGTATCTCTTTTATCTTTTTATCTACATTTGTTGTAAGTATCTTGATATTGCAACATACCCTGTATATATTAGTACATTGTTTCAAAGAATTTTCTATGAAAATTAGCTTCTCCTCAATCTTTTTCTTCTCTCTCTCAATGATCTGATCAAAAGCGGCTTTCTTAGCCAAAGTGAATTTTTCAAGTGCTTGTCGGTTAGAGATCTGTTGTAAGGATTGAAAAACATACTAGATTATGAGGTTTAACAATCTTGGGTAAATCTTTGACAACATGTGTCGAACTGATCTTCACTATGCAATCAAAGTTTACATGACACATCCTCTTATGCCATAACTAGTTTTCATCAATCTGAGCAATCAAACAAGAATTTTCACTAGAGTTCAAATGGAAGATATTTTCTTTGGTCTGGGTTCTGAAAGAAATTTCCAATCCAGATCTATTGCTGATCTTGCATTTTCCATTCTTGAATTGCAAATGAAATCCTCTATCCACCATCTGACCTACACTTAAAAGGTTATGCTTTAAGCCTTCAACATAATAAACATTATCAATATTGGTCTTACCATTCAATGATATTGATCCTTTGGCTTTGATCCTACATGCCTTGTTGTTTCCAAATCTGACTAGTCTACCATCAAATTCTTGCAGTGTTAGAAATTTTCTCTTGTCACCGGTCATGTGATGTGAGCATCCACTATCTATACCCCATTCATCATTTTCTTCAATTTTAGCAGCGAAAGCCTTCTCCTCAGTATGAGTTGCTTCAATGATAGGTTCCGGAGAATCATCCTTGATAGAAATAAAGACCCAATCTTTACCTGAGCTTCCATTATCGGTTCCATTTATAGGTTCATCATCATCATCATCACCAATATAATAACATGATTTATCCTTATTACTTCTAAATCTAGGCCTGTGATATTCCAGATTAGGCTTATAACTCCTCATAAATCTTTCATGATTCCTAGTAGCTCTTTCAAGACATCTAGAAGCAAAATGACCAATATTATTGCATGAAAAACATTTAAAAGGGACTTTTCCTTTATCCTTACTTCCAACCGATCCTTTAGGAATTCATTCTAAGAAATCAAGGCTTCCAACTCTTCAAGTTCTCTGTCTTCCCTTTCAATGCCTCCAAATATTTAGCATACAACTTCTTCCAATCTATCTTCTTCTTACCAGAGGTGGATGCTTTAAATGTAGTTTCAGTTTTAGTAGCACTCTGATCTCCAAGTTCCTCAAGCTCAAGAGCAGTAAATTTCCCAAGTAATCCACCTCTAGTAAAATGGGTACTTGACATTGTTTGAAGTTCATTAATTGCAGTAGCCTTCATATTGTAAGCTGGAAGTAGAACTCCCAAAATCTTTGACACAACCTCATCCTCACTAACTGATCCGCCATAAGATTTGATTCCCATGACAATTTCATTTACTCTATCCATGAAAGAACTAATCTTCTCATCTTCTTCCATCTTCAAATTTTCATATCTCACCCAGAAACCTTCAAATTTTTCAATCTTTATTACTTGGTCACCTTTATAAAGAGTTTCAAGATTCAACCAGATCTTCTTTGCATTCTCTAACTCTATGACATTCAATAAATTTTCATCATATAAGGCACTCAAAAATGCTTCACTCAACAATGCTTCTTTTTCTCTAACATCATTTTAAGCTCTCTTCTATTCATCAGCAAGTGTCGGTATTCCAAAATTAGGATCATGAGGTATATACCCTTTCTCCACTATCTCCCAAACTTTAGCTCCAAGACATCTCAAACGAATCCTTATTCGCTCCTTCCATATTTAATAATTTGTACCATCAAATATGAGACTCTCCTTTCGAAAGGGATTGAATGTAAAACTTGATGCTAATGTCATCGGATCTCCTCAAGCGGTTAAGCTTCTGCAGAGAGGACCTTTCTCTGATACTAATTGTTGGAATGATATGATACTGGGAGAAAACTAAGAGGGGGGTGAATTAGTTTTCTCACAAGTATAGCAGTTAATACAAATTATAAGATTAATATTGGAGCACAACATAATGAAAGATAAAGCATGAAAGCACAATACACATGACACTAATATTTTTTACATGGAAAACTTGCTAAAGGGAAAAACCATGGTGGGAAACCCTACCCAAAATCAGATAATACTTCTGCAGCAGTATGTGAAATAATTACAATGGGGATTGCACTTGCAATCAAGACAACAACCTAGAGCTCACTACTCATCATAAAGAGAGAAATCTCACTGACTTATAAAGCATCAGACTACAATCCGAGAAAAATGAACTCTGAAAGTAGCATCTACTAATGCTTGATACAGTTCCGGTTAAGCATAGATGTCTGCCCTGCAACACAAAATCCTTCTGATCCCTTCGCTGAAAGATATGACTTTATTCACACATAAGCCTTTCTTTGATAATGTAGACATAACCATCAATCCCAAAAACTATCGATACCAAAATTACATGAATAAGTCACCTATAAATATAGATCATCAACCTTATTGATAAGGTCAGCTAAACCCTAAACCCCAAAACCCATCATTACAAAAATTACATCACACGATACCATCAGACCAATATTATGATTTACATTACATAGCATGGACCTAATTCAGATTCTCAAACTATTATATTTGCGAAAATTTCGCTAAGACCAAAATCCAACATGTTTCACCAACCAGTAGAAACCCTCAGTGCAATAACACAAAAAGTCTAACCAGATCCAAATAGAAATATCATAACATCACGCTACCCAATTCAAAATCACCAAATAGTTAGGATACAATCAAGAAGCAACTTCAACATGATAAAAACCAATTCCAAAAGTTGAGCCAAAATCATCTAACCAAATCATCAAATATTGCTAATCGATAAAGCTAACCGTTATCAAGAAATATTAACCGAGAACATAAGCGATAGCTACTAGAGTACCAAATAATGAACCAACAGAATATGGCAAGCATATAACCATCCTAAAGAAGCATCCAAACCTAAATCCAAGGATTTGATCATACTGGATCAGAATCAAAGCCAAAACCAAGATGAACACCAAGTCTAACTAGGATAGGTCCAACCAGGATAACAGAACCATATCCAACTGGGATACACTGTTGACATCAATGACAACACTTAACTAGATCTAGCATATGCCAATAATCCGAGGATAGGGAGAAAGAATAGAGATAGGGAGATATAGGAGGGGAGGGAGGAATAATAGTGATAGGGAGAGGGACTTGAGAGAGAGAGGGAGACAAAATTGAGAGAAAGAAAAAGGGAATGGGAGGGAGAGAGAGAGAGAGAGAGAGAGAGAGAGAGAGAGAGAGAGAGAGAGAGAGAGAGAGAGAGAGAGAGAGAGGGAAATAAAGAGAGACTTGAGAGAGTAAGAGAAATGGAGGGGGATGGGGAGGGAGAGGGAGATAATGAGAGAGAGAGAGAGACACTTAAGAGAGGGGGAGAGAGTAAGAGATGGAGATGCAAGAGGGAGAGAAAAAGAGATCCCAAGTGAAAGATGAAAAGAGAGGGATATACCAAAGAGAGAGAGTGGGTGAGGGAGATGGTAAAGAGAGGGAGAGATACCTAAGAGGGAAGGAAGTAGAGAGGGATAGACCTAAGAGAGAGAGGGGCAAGGGTTAAGGAAGAGAGAGGGGGAATGCAAGGAAGAGACCAAGGAGATAATGCTGATATGAGCATGCTAATTACTGAAATTTAACTATGTCTGAAATTTATATGAATACTCTAAAAACTAGAATCTACATTATATCTCCTAGAGATCTAGAACCACTCGCAAACATCTTGAAAATATATACATAAAATATAACTTAAAGTATATGAAAGGAAAAAGAAAAATAAAACTGTGAAGGAAAAAGACAAAAAAATTGCATGGAATATATTTGGCATGCGCCTTATTTGGCATGCCCCAAATATGGCGCGTGACAAATAAGGCTTGCACCAAATGTATTTTCAATTTTTTCTCCATTTTGTGCACGCCAAATGTGTCTCCTTTTTAAACACCAAGCCTAATGCTTGGATTTACCTAGGGCATCCAACCCAATGGGTTGGACACCCTTCTTAGGCCTCAGACATGTTTTCCAGCAAATATTGAAAATTTCTTTTCTATTTGTGCTCTCCATCAGGTTTTCACGTGTTTCAATGTGATAAAAAAAAACACCATAAAATCATCAAGCTCTCTCTTAGCTATCCAACCATATAGTTCTTTTCAAATTTTGATAATGTTAAGGTCTTCATCCATAATTTCTTTTGTTAGTGTGTTCGATTTTTGTCAAAAACCAACATGACATATTTTGGCCATAGATTTTTAATTGTTTATCCAATTTTGAAAAAAATTACATTTTTAGAAACTAGATTCCATTCTACACAATTTTTTTTTTTAAAATCTTATTTTTGATTAGTTTTCATAATTTTTTGGGGGGAGCATGCTCAAATTTATGTGTTCTAGGATGTGTCTACTTCAGAAATCCGTAAAAATTCAAATATTCATTAAAAAATAACCCAAAAAATCTAGCATAAACTTCAATGTGTTATCTACTTTCTCACTGTAGCAATTTGAAAAATTATAAAAAAAAAGTTTACTTTTTAGGGGCACCACATTTCATGCTATGTTATTTTTTTCTGAAAAAATAGGAGCCCCCTTTTTGAAACCCTTAATCTCCTCCATTTTCAAAACAAATTAGCAGTTTAGAAAGTAGATTTAGAGCACCTACTTTTGTTCTTGTTGCATCTTCAAATTTTGAGTGTACCTATCTTCAATTTCTCATCGAAGTTTAGACTTTGCTGATTTCAGATAAAAAAAAGTGGCATCTTAAGACCCCTTTTTGGTCCCCCATCTTTGTACACTTACCCTTGACATGTGTGAGTAGGGGATCTAAGTACACCTACCATGGATCATGGATACAGATGAAAATGACCTAGGATTGCAAGGTTAATGCCATCTTATATAATACATTTTGAGATTTAATAACAGACGAGAATATTGTTCTAAGGAATTTAATAAATTTTGTAAGAATACAAGTGTTATTATGGAAAACAATAATATGCTACCTTGATGGGATGGAGTTAAAAATAGGATGAACCAAACCTTCATGGAAAGAGCCAAAAAAAAAAAAATTGGTTTAGATAAGGTGGGAAAAGGGTCTCTCATCAAATGTTACAACATCAAAATAAGTAGATCAAAAAATAGCATAGTCAGTTGTACCATGCAACACAAAGAGGCTAATAGAGAAAATAACAAAATAGAACCATAAAAAGATAAGATCCAAACACATAGACTAGATAGAATTTAGATTGTGGAGGTTCATAAAAGCCAAAAGTAAGTCAAGCGTTGCATTGTTTAATAGATGTTCTTGGGTAAAATTTGTGAGCACTTAATGTTACTTGATAAATAGATCTCCTTATAAGGTTCTTGATACAAAACCTTTAAATGAAGTGTGTGTAGGTAAAATACCTTATGTTCCATATTCTCAAGTTCTACTTATGATGATTGTTTTCACATGCCTAAGAAAGAGATCCAAACTAGAACCAAAAGCATAAAAATGAATCTTCATTAGACATAGTAAAAAATGTTAATGGTTATAAGATTTATAATCCTCTAACCTTGAAACTTGATGTCCATCCTAGAGATGTGATTTTTAAGGAATTTAGAGCTATTTTTGTTTCTTAAAAAACAAAAAGATAAAGAAGGAAAAAAGAGAAGGCATTTCAAATTAAGTCAAGAAGATGCATATATGGAAGAACATAGTTATGAATTAGAGGATATAGAAGAAAAAGAGGGTTAAAATAGGAGTTCTAAATGGGAATATCTTGAAGAGATTGCAAATGTAGAAGAGAAAGAAGAAGAATCTTGTACTCCTTTGAGAATATCTATAAGATAAAAAAATTTTGTTAACATGTATAGAGCACCATATTTTTATTATGTATTCATTTGAGAATATCTATAAAATAAAAAAAATTAGTTAACATGTATATCTCACTAGTATATTTCTATTATGTGTCTTCCTTGTTAAGTAGTGATGAAGAACCTAAATCCTACAGGCATGCTATTATTTGAGATGATAGTGAGTCTTGTAAACAAGCCATGTAGAAGAAGATATGATATTAGACTCATGTGACATTGAAAATATTATTCATTTTCCCAAAGGAAGGAAATCCATTGGTTATAAATTGGTCTATAAGAGTAAATTTAGAGTATATAGTTTATTGAAAGTTACAATGTCATACTATTAGCTAAGGGATATTCTTGAAGAGAGGGAATTGATTTCAAAAAACACTCTCTTATTGCTAAATTGTCCTCAATTAGATTTATTTTAATCATAGTTGCTACATATAATACTGAAATAGAGCAAGTGGACAATAAAACTAATATTTTGCATGGGAATCTACAAGAGGAAATTTATATATGTAACCTAAAGGTTTCGAAGTAGAAGAAAGGACCACTTGGTTTGCAAATAATGATTTATTTATAGTTTGAAACAATCATCCTAAATCTTGTGTATGATCCCTTTAAGATGACATATCTAGGGACAACGAGATATATATTGTGTATGAAAATTAAGAGGAATCATGAGCAAAACAATCTTTGGTTGTCTTAAAATAAATATGTGAATATTATTTTTAAAAAAATTTAATATGTAGGATGTAAGCTAATTAAAATTCCTTTACTATTTTGCACTCATATTACTTTAGATATGCATCTGAAATACAAGGATGATTTATATTATGTCTAATGCGTCAAATAATAGTGTTCTTAGTAGCCTAGTGTTTGGATTGTTTTGAACTAGCTATATATTGCCCAAGCAGTGGGATTATTAAGTATGTTTGTATCTAATATTGGCACAAAGCATTAGAACAATGTGAAGAGGGTACTTATTTATTTGACTTATTATATTATCGATAATATATATAATATTGGACATGTAGGGCTTCAGTAATGTAGACTTGGCTAGTGATTTAGATAGTTGGAAGTTGAGTAGTGGTTCTGTTTTAGACTTTATTTGTTGGTATAATGAGTTGCATGAATAAGAGCTAGCTCATTATTGCTCTATCCACCATTGATGTTGCATGTATAGGTGCTACCCATGTCTCTAAAGAGGTATTTATTTACATAAGTTATGTGTAGGTATTAATTTTCATTGTAGGAAAATTTATATTAGTTGTGAAAATTAAAGTGCAATATGCTTAGAAAATGTATCATAGTCAAAGTGCAATATGGTGGTTATTTTGAGGAAGGTTAACACTTGGGAAAATGTTTTTGATTACAGGAAAAGCATGTGTTGAAGGGATCCTGAAACCCTTTACAAAGGCTCCTTAAAAGATAATAGCATTAAGCAACATGAAAAGACAAGCTGCCAAAAAACCGGCATAGTTATGGGCAAAAATCAGCAAAAAGCCCAACAATACCAGCCACATCCAACCATAACATAAAAGAGATAGAAAACAAATTACTTAATGTTTTTTAGGGAATTAGCCAAATTTCCACTAATCCCTTGCAAATCTTTAATATTATCCCTAAGCTTAGGGATATCCTTAGAAGAGGCCACAACAACTTTTTTCATGCTTGCCCTTGTTCTTTTCGCCACACCACCAGGAGCACTTTCCATTGTTCCTGCCTCAATAGCATCCTCATCAATATCTAGATCCACGACAGGTTTGGGGGTGTTGGAACCATCAAGGAACTTGGTAATTTCCTCTAAATTCTTAGTCACAGAGGTAAGGATATCCGGAATCATTAGCAGAAAGTGTTTCATAGCTGTTTTTCCTTCCTCCAGATTATCAATCTGAGCTTCCAGCTTCTCCACTTTTTCTTCCATTCCTTTATTCCATCGTTCCTGGTTTATTTCAGCTTTCTTCCCTTTCTCTTCCTGCTGCTTATCAGTTTTTTCCAGATTCTTGATTCCTTCATAAACCCACCTGTCAAAACCCATATGAGCCTCAATTTGGTTTTTGAGTTTATCCAAAATTATCCCCTCTCCAGCTTTATCTTGATCCCTGCTCGAATTCTCCCTATCCTTCTCCTGCTCAGTTTCCTTGTCCTTCTCCTACTCAATTTCCATTTCCCTTTCCTCATTATAATGTTGTAGACTATCTTACTAAGCTTATGAGAATGAAAAAACTCTCTTGGTGTAGGGAGGTCATGGTCCTCATCTCTTGTATTTGATTGGATTGTTTGTTCCTATCAATGTATTTATAATGTATGATGTCAAGTGGGAGAATTTGTTAGGATTAAGCTGGCATCAACCTTGTAAATGATTTTTCATTTATTATTCCAACATTCTTAATAAGGTATCTCTAGATGCCTTGAGTGTTAATGGTGTAACAATTTTTCACCTACAGTCTATAAATGTATTCATAAGGGATGAAGTGCTTCGATAGTAAAAAAAAAAATTATTTGTAACTAATTTATTAACTCCTCAAGTGAGGGTAGTTAAAAAGGAATGTCCACTGTAGTTTATGAAGGTGACTTTTGGTTTTGAAGAGAGTCATTTTAGGCACCAAGTTTAATAACTCTATAAATTGGAGCCTCGGGATGAAGGTTTTATATCAAATTTTGACAAGTTCATAAGAGGTGTCAACATGAAGACAAATGAAGGAGAAAGGAACTGTATTGTATTGTAATGTTTCTTTTGAAGATAATACATATTTGGCCTCTCTTTTTGGTGGATTTTTTACAAGGGTTTCTCCATATTCAATTTATGTTGTGATATTTTCATGTAGTTTGCTAAGTTCTTATGTTATCAATTTGTTGAATTGAAATACATATGGTTTTCTACAATTAAGATTGAATGTGTTTCCATTATATTATGAACTTAATTTGAGATTTGTAAAATTGATTTTCACATTTCCATCTAGTAGTTGTTTACCTTTTACTCCCAACATTTCCCCTATTGTGTGTTAGTTTTTCAATAATTATCATCAATATAGACGGTCTAAAGCATAGTGATGAAATATAAATATGCAATTCTCAAGAGCAGATCTTTGATCAATTTTATACACTTCCATCATGTATTATATCTTGACCTTAGGAAAAGTTTATATAAATATTTCTTTTAATTTTATATATTATAGTGTATCTTTTGTGAACTCTCATAATATATATATATATATATATATACATTCTATATTACATATCCTATAAACAAATTTTAAGCAAATGAATATCAAGAAATTTAAATTAATTTATATTAAAGTGAGTTGGAATTCCTAAATAAAATGTCATACTTGACAACTTTCTTCCACATGTTTGTATGTATCTAATTGTGTGCTAAATATTAGCACGACTTGGATTCCATCCTTCTACTTATCTGAGTTATCCATAGTGTCATCACCACAAACAAGTGCTTTAAATTGTTTCGATATCTTGTGCAACTTTGTGCTATAACTTTAACTAATACTCTATCTTCTACCCCACCGTTTTATAAAGTTTTGGGAATAAGTACTATTAATGAATACCATGGTTGGAATTTTATACAAACTAGATGCTATGGCACTATGCTTTTATTAAACCCTTTAAAACTGAACGATATAAAAAATTACTCTTCATTCATACAAATACCTCTGGGGTATTAGGTAATACCAAGTTCCCTTTAGAGAAACAACTCATTGCATAGATGTGAGTGATTTATCCTTATAGTCCAATGACTAGAATAAATTCAATGAATCTCTTTAAATGTAAGGACATCGTGTCTATTCCTTGTGTGGGTTGGCCTAAATATTTCTCCCAACTAGGTTAAGTCAAAGTTATTGAAAAAACTCATTTACATAAAAGTATAACATAGGGGTAAGTGCACAAAGATGGGGGTGCAAAAAGGGATCTTAAGATGCCACTTTTTTAAAATCAACAAATATTGGTCTTAGATGGTAAAACGAAGATAGTTACACTAAAAATTTGAAGATGCCACAAGAAAAAGAGTTCTAGTGCTTTGAATTTATAACAAGAACAAGAGTTGTAGTTCTCTAAATATACTTTCTAATCTATTAATATTTTTTGAAAACGCTGAAGATCAAGGGATTAAAAAAGGAGAGTACACTAAGTGGTCCTATTTTTTCAAAACAAGATTAATATAGCATTTGGTGTGCACCCCCTAAATTGTTAATTTTTATTTTAAATTTCAAAAATCACTCCAGTGAGAAATTAGCTAATACCATGTAGTTTATGCCAAATTTTCAACCAAATTTTTAAGGAAGATATGATTTTTTACTAGTTTTTGGGTTGGACACATCTTGAAAAATAAATTTTTGAAAGTGTTCCACCCTTAAATTTTTTGAAAACTAATTGAAAATCATTTTTTTTTAAATATACTTTATTTCAAAATTTGATGAACAAGTAAAAAACTATACTCAAATTACCATAGGTTGGTTTTTTGCAAAAGATGGACACACTTAAAAAACAAATTAAAGATGAAAACTTTAACAAAATCAAAACTAGAAAGATGTTTGAGAGTGATTTAAGATATCTAGGAGTTACAATGTAGATTTTAGGTTTTAAAAGATCTCATAATTTTTTATAATTAGTCAAATTTCAGTAATCAATAGGCTCTAATCAACATTCTCTCTCTTTATCTCCCTCAGGCTCGAGACCCATCTCTCTCTCTCAATCACTCTTCATTTGTCCACTTTCTAACTCTCTATCTCACTCTCTCCTCTCTCCCCCAAGATCTAGTCTACCTCTCTCTCTATTACCATTCGTTCTCTCTCTCTCTCTCTCTCTCTCTCTCTCTCTCTCTCTCTCTCTCTCTCTCTCTCTCTCTCTCTCTCTTTATACACCTTGCCTCACTCACTCCCTACCTCTATTTATCTTGGTCTTTCTCACTCTCTCTCTCCCTCTCTACCTCACCTTCTCTCATTACCCCCATCTCTATCATTGCCTCCCTCCCTCTCTCTTCTACTCTTGATCATGCTCTTATTGTTTATCTACCCTATCTTTTCATTCTCTTGACCATTAACTCCCTCTCTCACCCTCTCTCTCTCCCCCCATCCCTAGGTGTCTTCATCCCTCCATCTGTACCTCTCTACCTCTCCATCCTTATCGCATTACCCATCTCTCTCCCCCCCTCTATCTCTCCCCTCTCTAGTTGTTTCCATCCCTCTCCATCTCTCTCCCTCACCTCTCTCCCTCTCACCTTTGTAGGCCTCTTAGTCACTCACTATCTACCTCTCCCTCCCTCCCTCCTTATCTCTCTTTATCTCCTTTCTCTTCTCTCTCATTTTCTCTCTCCCTTCGCTCTCTTAGTTTTAACCTCCCCCTTCCTTGTATATGATTTAGGTAATTTGGTGTAGCATATAGGGTTTAGTGTGTAGGATTAAGGATATAGCATTTAGGGTTGAGGGTATTGGTATAGGGTTTAGTGTACAAGATTGATGGTACACCATTTAGAGTACATAGGGGGTTGAGGGTAATGCTCAGGTTGATAATTACCTCTATTTCTCCCTCTCCCTCTCTCTCTTTTGTCTCTTGAACCTCTTTCTCTTTCCCTCTCTCCCTTCTTTAAATGTTTCCCTCCCTCACTTTCCATTTCTATACCTCTCCATCAATTTCTCATTACCCACTTCTCTCTATCACTCCCTATCTACCTCACTCCTCTCTAGATTTTCATCTATGCCTCTCACCTCTCTCCCCCATCTTGGTATCTTGCCTCTCTATCTATCCCTTCTCTACTTCCCTCCCTCCCTCTCTGCCTTCTCTCCATCGCCTCTAACACCTCTCCCTTTATGAACTCTCTCCTTATTTTCTCTCTCTCTACTCCCATCTCTCTCTCCTCCTTCCCTCACTCCCTCCATGTATACCTCTCCCTCCATCCCTTCTCACTCCTCTTTGTCTTTGTTCATTTTCTTCTCCTCTTCTCCCTCCCTCCCCTCTCTAGATCATGACCTCTCCCTCCACTTTATATGCTATAGGGTTTAGGGTGTATTAACTATTTAGGGTATAGGTTTTAGGGACTAGGGTGTAGGATATACAATTTAGGGTAGAGGGTTTAGGGTTTAGGGTTGAGGGTATTGGTATGGGGTTTAGGAATTAAAATATATTTGTTTCAATGGATATTAAAATATCTCATTCCATGTGTAGGAATTCAAATTGAAGTTGAATACTTAAGGAATGGATAATTATGAAGGCATTAATAAAATCTAGAAAATAATATAAGGGGCCTACAAATCTCAATAGTTGCATGTTAATTAAAGTAAATTCTTCCTAGTTCATGTATTAGTTTTGATTTAATGAATGCTTGAAAATAAAATCATATTGTGCTTTTCTACTATGAAAATTAATGAATGAACAAAGATGTTGTTTCCATATATTAAGTTTATTGAATTTCTAACAAATTTCATTCATGTAAAAGATCTAAAGTATGTTGATCAAATATAAATATTTGGTTCTATTATAATGATAGTTCCTTTAACCATATATTTGGGCCTTAGGAAAAAAATATATAGAAGTTTCTTCTAGTTCTATAAATTCTAATATATCAAACATTATATATCTAGTTCTAGATTTTTGTATTGATTGGTTGAAACTATGGAGTTCAATGGTATTCATGCAAGATCCTCCCCATATTAAAGTATCTCCTTATTTTACTAGGATGTTTCATTGAATTAAATTATAGGTATTCAAGATAACATTTTTCAAAGTAACCACTATAAATTTTTCTAAAATATCTGAGAGAAAATATTCACAATAGCATATATGTAACAATGTGATGATAATTAATTTCCTTAATTAATTAGATTATTTATGAGTATCAAATTAAGATAATATTGGTAATGTGGACTACATGTTAATACTAAAATAACTTGATTATGAGCATTCATTGTAAGTATATTTCTCAATTTATTATTTGTTTGAATTCAAACATATTAAAAAAATGAGAATCTTAGAGTTTATTGTTACAACTGATAATTGGGAAAAAGTTTGAACGAAGACAAAATATAGCCAATGTAAGTTACAATAAGAATGGAGAAGGGAGGTTACATTAAGGGTACTCATTACCCCATCCATCCTATTTTAAGGAAGATAGTAAATTATTTTTAAAAAAGGTAGCTTATTCTCCAACACCTCAGAGATGATGATTCGGGAGGAGCATGGAGGTTGAATAAGGTAAGTGGAATTTAAATAATATTTCTCTTTAAATAAAACTTTTTACTTACTAAAAGTGTTGCATACAATATTATTTATTGCAAAACTCCCATATAAGAGTTAAGTTTTAGATTAAGTTAATATTTTTTGCACCTATGATATACTGAAGATGTTAGAGTCATCTTGTAGTAGCTAATAATTATTCATTTAATTATTAGTCTATTAAACTCTATGCTTAAGCTAAACTTAGACATTTAATAAATATTGTAGGTATTTAATAATTATTCTAATTATTAAATACACATAATCCCTTTAGGGTTTCTTTAGGGTTTTGCTTTATGTGCCTCCATTCTTCTCTTGTGACAGGTATTTGCATGCAGGTACTCTTGGGATCTCTGAAGTTTTCTCAAATTTGTCAAAAAAAAAAACATTAAATTTTTTTAGAGCAATTTGGACCAAAAGAGATCTCACCATTGGCTCCTAAAGGGCGTTTCTAGTCATTTTGATATATAATTTGACCTATTTCGGTGACAAGGGCATCTAGGCCATGATTTTTTCATTGGCATGCTTTACAAGACACAAAAATCCGTATGACTATACCTACAAATGCGTCAGAAAATTTTTCATCAAAAAAAATAAAAATTAATTTTTTTACCCTTTTTATGCCTTAAAAGGGGTTTTTTTTCTTTTGGCCATAACTTGGTCATACGGAGGCATTTTTTCAAAAACTTTATATGGTCGGAAAGCTCTTTTCGATCTCTCTTCAGATCTAGAGGTTTGATCTTCTGATTTATCTTTTTTGATGTTTTTCTTTGCTGTCAAAGCCAAAAGTTCCTTTTTGCACTTCGGGAGACATAACTTGAGCATCCGAATTCCATTTTTTGAAAACTTTATATTTTTGGAAAGCATGTGTTGTGTACTTTCCATCCATATGGGTTTTATTTCCAGATTCTGCTTCAGGAATATTTTCTTCAAATTTTTTCTTTTTCAGCACTCTGTGGATATCTTGGTTGTTTTAGGTCTTGGGATCTCTTCTCTGAGTAGGATGTCTCTATTTTGGTTCTCCTTTCTATTTCCAGACTTTTTATCATTGTAGCTTCTTTTATGCAAACACACTAATAAAAAGTGCCACCATGCATTGTTTACTTGGGATCATGCACATCTTGTGCCTTATTGTACATGCACTACTTATAAAGTGCCATGGGGGGGTTGATGTTTGTCTTTTGTTTGCCATCTTCCTTTGTCAAGTGAGTGTTCCTTCCATGACATTCGCCTCATGTTGTGTGTCAAGTGAGTGTTCCTTCCATGACAATGTGTACTTTCTCTACGCCTTCGATGTTCCTGGTTCTTCGTCATGCAGTTCTTGTTGGCCGTTCTTTTCAGTGTACTTGTCCCTCTCCCTTTTTAGCATTATGGGGAGGTTTGTCTTGTTGGTTCCATTGCTTCCTTGTTTTGATTGATCATCTCTTCAGGCTTTGGTTTCTCATGCCATCTGTATCTTCGAGTTCAATTGTTTGTCTTTGTTTTCCATCTGATTCGAGTAGTGTCATTTGAGGGCACTCATGCAGATTATAGTCTTCTTTACCTAGTCGTGTTCTATTTTAGTGGAGTTTCTTCAGATCAGTAGTTACTCTTCGACAGTGTTTGCAGCTATTTCCTGTTTCAGTGGTGTTTTTCTTGATTTTCCATCTCTTTTTGGAGTAGAGTTTTTTTCCCACATGATTTTCTCTATTTCTTTGGTTCATAGAGATTTGGTTGTGATTGGGTAGCTCATCAGGGCTTGTTGCCGGGACCCAAATTTGCCTTCATCATGTAGTTGCATTTTTTGCTTCATGCATTTAGTTTTTTAGCTACTCCCTAAGTTCATCTTAAGGGGGGGTGTTAGAGTTATCTTGTATTAGCTAATAATTATTTATTTAATTATTAGTCTATTATACTCTGCGCTTAAGCTAAACTTAGGCATTTAATAATATTGTAGGTATTTAATAATTATTCTAATTATTAAATACTCTTTATCCCTTTAGGGTTTATTTAGGGTTGCACACCTTTAGGGTTGCTATTATCCTTTTATAAGGATTGTATTGTACTTTTTCATTAAAAATTGATTCCATTTCTGAATGATCATTTTCTTCTTCAAAGCATTTATGCTTTTTTGCTTTATGTGCCTTCATTCTTCTCTTGTGACAGGTATTTGCATGCAGGTGTTCTTGGGATCTCTGAAGTTGTATTTTCTCAACTTCTTCAGAAGAAAGTAATAAGCATATCAATAATATAGCAATCTTTACGCACACTGAATCATTTCAAAGCCTCTGGAAGTTTGTTATCTTAATTTATGTATTAATAGTGTAATGAATTTGAACCTTACAGAATCTAAATGTTGCATTGGAAAATGAAGTTTATATTGTAAAATTTTCTAGAATAGTGAGAGCTTGTTATAATTAATATTGAAATTTAAGCGATGTCATAGCATCACTTGGACATTGCTTCTAAATATTTACTATCTAGTAAATGTGGACAACCTTGAACCTTTTTTAATCTTACATATTGGATGATTATTTTACTCATTATTATGGGTAACTGACCTTTATAAACCTCTAGCATGTTGAATGTTATCTAGTTGTAAATTGTTTTAAATAGTATGGTCATAGTCAATATATGTTTTTATAATATTTTAGGCATCATTCCTTAGATCTTAATCAAGGACCTTAATTATCTTACCTTTTTTATTTTTTTATGTATATTTAATATATCATATTCATACATTAGTATATTTAAGAATGTCTACACATACACATTACATTTATATATCTATTAATTATAGATCATACATGTAATATACCTTCTTAATAAATATTATTATTCTTTAAATGATGGAATCTTCCATTTAAGTTTGTACACTTATATCTAGGATTATTTATGAATGTTTGTACTTGAATTACAACTCACACTTGACTACTTGTCGCATGAATGAAGAGTAAACTTATCATCATTCTTAGTAAAATTGATCATGTTATCATTGAGAAGAACCTGTTGGCAATTGACACTCATTGGATTCATTTTGGTGTCATTGATGGCAGCAAGATATGATGGAAGTAATAAACTAGCACTAGGAAGCATATACCGATAGATATCGGCTTTGGAGCATTCAGGGCTACACTGGCACTGACACCGGCATGAACACTTCTTTGGAAGCTAACATCAAGGAGGATTTACTTAAATCATTTTGTAATTATTATTGTTAAGGCTTACATTTTTGTAAATGTATTGTAAGCCGACATAAGGCATATTATTTGTAATAGGTATATAGGTTAGTCTACTAGGTTATTTTTGAAAAAAAAAAAGATATATGATATGTGTGGATATAGGAGAATATAGCAGAACCGTATGATGCAAAATATATGTATGGAGATCATTTTGTATGTGGATGCTATATCATGCAATGATCTGTAGATAGCTTGGAAAGCATTCTTGGAGGAGAAGAGATACCAGTAGTAGATCAGAGTTTATGAACCGGTACAGAGCAGAGCCAGAACCGGAACTCTATTTGGCATAGCAGATGCATTCTTGAGTTCATTTTCAATAATTTACTTTGGCAGTTAGTGAGGCTCTTTAGTGATAAGTAGTATGCTCTAGGTAGTGTGCCTTTCTACAAGTGCAAGCCCCTATTATATGTAATATCTGTTCATATGGCCAGTGAACTGATATTGTGGGTCACAAATCCCACCATGGTTTTTCCTCATTGAGGTTTTCCATGTATAAATTATGTGTGTTATGGTGTTCATTTATGTGGATGGTTTATTTGCTTCTTGTTATATGTTTATTTGTTTACTGGTATATATATGCATGGTCTAGAAAGTTAAAAACTATTCATTCTGGCAGAACACTGATTTACCCCCCCTCTCAGTGTTCTTGGATCCCAACAATTGGTATCAGAGCTTGGTACCTCAGAAGAAGTTTAACAGCTTTAGGAAGATCTTGAAACCAGAATCTTTGAACATGGATATGGAGAAGCAACTTGAGATGGCTCTTGAGGATTATGATGCTGAAAGGATGAAGAACTTGAAATTGCAAGAAGAATTGAATTTTGTAAATGAATTCATTCTTATCCTGCAAGAAAGGTTATCATCTACTCAAGCCAAGAGAAAAGAACTTTTGCAACAACCAAATGATGAGGAGAAGAATTCTCTTAAGGAACAATGACAGAAACTAAGTCAAGTAAACATGCTCATGAAGAATGAAATGTAAGATCTGACTATGAGGTTATCAAAAGATATTGAGGATAAAAAGAAGAAGGAAGATAATCTGGTTATATCTCTGAAGAACAAATTTGATGAATGCGGCAGATTGACTCATGAGAATAATTTGTTAAGAACTGATTTGGAACACTCTTTGAATAATGAACAAGAAGTTGAAAGACAAGTAACCACTCTGAGAGATGATTTGACTGCTGCAAGTGAGTCTAAAGAGAAGTTTAGGATCAGTGTTGCACAATTGGATGACTTATTGAAAAGACAAAGACAGATTGATGATTCTAGAGGACTTGGATTTGTACAAGGTGAAAGCTCCAGTATTGCAAATGATGATCAGACAACCGACATGTAGAATTCATCAGAACAGAGGAAACCGGTAAGGCAATCTAATCCTGATAAATTCAATGGTAGATGTTTTGTTTGCAATAAAATTGGGCATATGGCTAAACAATGTAGGAATAAGGCAAATCAAAACTACAATTTTGTTCTTGGTTAATGCACAAATTGCAAGAAATATGGTCATAGATCAAAAGATTGTAGAATAAATGTTAAATGTCATGCATGTGGAAAGTTTGGACATTTTGCTAATCATTGTAGGTCAAGAAATGATTCCAGATATGTCAAAGCAATTCAGAAGAACAATGTTACATGTTATGCATGCAACAAAATAGGTCATATTGCTAAGTATTGCAGAAGCAAGACTCAACTGGTTAATAATGAGAAAGGAAAGCAGGAGGTAGATGAAATACAACAAGATCACACCAAGAGATGGGTTAGAAAATATGAAGAACCAAGTGGAGATGGATCTATACCAATAACTCCACCAGTAGAACAAAGTATTCCTCCATCGACAGGAAATTCCACCAGTAACTGAGACATAAGGTCCTGGCAAAGTTGGAGTAGCTGGCACAAGTGGACCTTCATCTAGTACAAGAAACAAAGAAACATGAAAAATTAGAAGTAACAATCTTTTAAGTAAAGTCCATTCTTTTTAGATGATTTTACTTGTGCCATCACTTTTTCATATTGTTTTCTTAATGGTTAATTCGATAGAACGAATCTGCTCCTCTTAAAGAATACTGAGGTTGAACACACATCGCATAACCATAGCTAAGCTAATATCTAATTGGTCAAGGTTGTTATCTTTGCCCTCTATAACAGAATACAGGCTCTATTATTCTCTATACATTATTTCCATGTTTAATAAAAATCTAAGTAATAAAGTAGTCATAATACATTCTAGAAATAGCCATAAAGGAAAACTGGAGAAATCTTACTTGATGGAATTATGTGGTGTTTAGACACCAGTCTTCTGGAAAGGAGAACATGAGCTTTCCCAAGAGTTAATGGAATCTAGATGTCTGAGGTCTGAATGACCCGGCTAACCACTTGGCACTGATGGGTCGCCACTAAATAAAAATGAACTTAACAATGCAAACAAATATAGATAAATTTAGAATAATATTATAACACTTCAAAACTATGATCGCTCACCTTTAGGTTACTAGCAGTCGCCAATGCAGTCAACAACAATGATTTTCCTTAGTCTGAAACTTCGCTATTGATCAGAATTCAGAGCCTAGAACCCACCAAATTGTGTTGAGATGGATCTGATATTTGTATGTATTTATACCAATCCTTATATGGTGAATTCTGCAGGAATTTTATATGGTATACAAATATTTGGCAAATCCCACGTAACTACAACACGACTTATGTAATTTTCGAGGTGATTATGGGTTGTCCAAATAATTGGCAAATGCAATATAGTTGGCGAAAGTTGGGGTGAATGGAGACACACATCAACAAAATGTTGGGCAAATTGGGTCCTCCTGGCTAATAAATCTTCACATGCCTATAGGTGAATTATGGTCATCTATTAAGAAAACCTCAGAGAGTGTAGGCAAAAAAATAAATTTACCCTGTGTCCACTGTATATTGTATTGGCGAAATCCTTGCGTAGAAACATTTAATTACATGAAACATATGGCAATCGGGTCATGAATTTGACAGAAATTGATAATAATCTGGCGACATGGCCACCCGCAGTCAGTACAAAATATTTGCCATTTCCCAGGTCGCTGATGTGAAAAATTCGCCATTGGCGAATATTTGCCACTAAAGTAAACTCTGATTGACCCTATTAGTGACTAGTGGCTAGCTTGTTTGTAAGGAATTTAATGGGGAAATGAGTCTTTTAGGCATTGGTTGTGGTGCTAGAGAATAATTTTTTTTGCAATTTGCCTAAGGGGGTGTATTGCAATTGGCAGCACCTAAAGCACCAACACCTAAATTTTTCATTGCCTATAATGCCTACCTACTCCTTTCCAAGAGATATTTATATTTAGCATCATATTTCATGTATTTTGAGATATCAAATGATTATATTTCCATCTTTATGTGATCATTGTAATATTGTAACCCATTGGGTGTGTAGCATTGCTTTCCATTGCTTCACCCATTATATATAGAATAGGTATGTTTGGTGTTTATTTTGAGGATGTCGGTATAGTATATTTCTTCACCTAAATTGGTAGGTTTGAGTTATTCCCCCAATGGTAGTTATATCAAAGTTATTACATTGGACCTTATCTATATGTTATCCTTAATTATACTTGAATTGAGTATGAGGTATGTACTATGTGACCCTGTGTAAATTTGGATTTGAATCAAGGTAATTATAAAATCCATTTGAAAAGTGGACTACCTCTATTTGCATGTTTTAATTTGATGGTTTATTTTTCTTATTTTTCCATAAACACGTATTATTGAAATTAGTTAGTGTATTTTGATTGATAGTTATAGAAAAGAGAAATATCATCGAGTTAATTGTTTGTGAAAATTATTATTTAATCGAATGCAATTCATATTTAAATTGAAATTATTTCATTAGACTATGAAAGTATTTGAATTGATTTAATTATTTTTATTTTTAAATAGCAAAAATAATAAATTGAGCATTTTATTTTTAATGAAATATATTTTTTGAGAAAAAGGAAATTAAATTAGAAATAAATTGAAAATTGGAAAATGGCTAGAAGGAAAAGGAACATAGTTTTATTTTTATTTTTGCTTTTTGGAAAAATTTCAAACTCTCTTCTTGAAATTTTTGAAAATTGGTGGATTGAAAATTTTACATTAAAAGTGATAAACATTTATCCTATTTTAATGACTAATTTTTTCTTAGAAACACATATATATTAATAATAAAAAGAAAGTTTAAAAAGAAGCCTTTCAAAACGAAAATCTTAAAAGAAGCAACTTTCATATTTCAATTTAAAAGAAATAATTTAAGTTTGAGTACAAATTAAAAAATTAACAAATTAACTAAATTAATTTTTTATATTAAATTAAATATTATTTTAAGAAACAATAAAATTACCATGGATTACCATTTATGTCATAATATGCAAGAGGACATATTATAAAATAAATTCGGGAAGTGATGAAATGTGAATCTGTTCTATATTTTTTTGGACCCGAAGAAACCTGGTTAAGTTTTATTAGACAAAGTGGCCGACATATTTTCTCTCTAGACCTTAACTCTGATCTCGGACGTCACGAACACAATTGCACGACAGAGCAAACAGAGAAATAAATACAAGAAAAATAGAAGAAAAATACAAAGGTGGAAAATCGCAGGAAAGAGAAATGTGGCCTCTAAATTCTAAAGTCACACTCCATCCTAATGTCGGTCGTCTAACATATTTAAGTCTTCTGCCGCTTGGAATTTTGACATGGACAACCGTGAATTTGGAGTTATTTCTACAGCTTTTGCTTTGCGTGATTAACGCTATTTGACGAATACACCACTTTCGTTTTCACATTAGGTAGACACCATTCCATCATCAACCCTAAAAAATGGAAGGACAAATTAAGGGTGGAGAAAATCGGCCGAAGCTATTCTGGCTCCAAAACAGACCTTTCGTACAGTGTGATAGCGACGTGTTAGTCAATCACAACCGTTTACTGCAAAATCAAGGGTGTAAAACGCGTGACTAGTCAATCCGTACTGCCGTTTTGGAGCCAGAATAGACACGTCCAAGAAAATCCATGCCTCATAACATTGATTGATGTGACGGGGATAACTCATCCCTCTTAAGGTATTGGCGATCAAATATTGAGAATACTAAGGAACTGGTATCAAATGGGGGGTAAGTTTGAAAACTAAATTGGGGATGAGATGAAGTAGGTAATCAACTTTGAAAATTGGACTTAAGAAACATTTGAAGGGTAGGGAATTAGGATGTTATGGATGGAAATAAATTAGTAATCGTATAAAAGGATGGTTGCAACTTTAATTCTAATCGATTTATTAAAAAAATATTGAAGGAGAGTTGGGATTGAGGGATGATATGTCAAGAGTACTTAGGGAAGGGGAAATTTTTTTTTTTCTTCTTTTTTTTTTGTAAAGGGGAATTTTAATAGATAAATGTTAGAATGAGCAAAATCCATAGAAGGATGATGAAGTTAATAAAAAAAATTAAAAAATGGGAGTAAAAGACATGTTCAACGAGGACTTTTTAGGTATTGAGGTTTGAGGATGCCATGAAATTGGTACTAATGGAGGGACAACTTTGGCACCTTGTCGATGAAAATTTATTTAAGGAACATACATAAATTTTGGAGTTGGTATGAGTGGCATAATAACCTTTGTAGGTATGATAGGTTGATAAATTCTATATAGGCAAATTTTACAAAGTTTAAGACTAGATTGTTGGGATTGGGTGGAAAGGTATATTGAAAGCACGAGGTTTGATAGCTTGATAGACAAAAGAAAATGGAGATGATTGGGATGAAATATTAGGTTGGACAACTATGAAATTATAAAAGTCTAGAAACTTACAAAAATTAAGGAATTAACCAACAAAACTCCAACGCTTAAGATCTTTTCTAGAGTAATTTAGCTCGTATCCTACTAATGTGCAATTGATGTAATATATGTCTCTTTCTTTTCCTTCATAATCTTATTGTGCTAAAAGTGCCCCTATTGTTGTTGTTGTTGTTGTTGCTGATATGTAAAGAAGTAAAGGCTTTCTTTCAATTGGTGGCATGAGAACAAGAGGATTCATGAGATGGTCTTTGAGCATCGAAAAAGCTTGTTAGCACTATTCATCCCATTTGAATGTAATGTTCTTGTGTAGCAAATGTGTAAATGAGTGACACTTGTCTGCAAGTTGAACAATGAATCTTCTGATTGATTGTAGCTTCCCTTCTAATTATCCGAGTTGTCCGATATTCTTTGGTGGAGGAATCTATAAGATAGCTTTGACCTTTGCTAGATCAACTTCAATACCTCATCGTGACACAATATATCCTAGGATATTCTCAAAGGTTATGTCAAAGACACATTTCTTGGGATTCAAATGAACTTTGTATTTTTCTAGTCGAGTGAAGATTTTGTGTAGAACGTCCAAATGGCTTTCTCTTGTAAGTGATTTTCCCAAGAGGTCATCTACATAATCTTCCATTAAAGTGTGCATCATGACATGAAATATTATGGTCATAGCTCTTTGATAGGTAGCACCAACGTTCTTTAGGCCAAAAGGCATGCCATTCCAACAAAAGGTTCCCCAAGGACATGTGAAAGCAGTCTTATGTTGGTGCTCAGGTGCAATCTTAATTTAATTACAATCAGAGAATCCATCCTTGAGTGATAACATTGCATGTCTAGTTGTAAGATCAACAATAAAGTCTATGTTGGGTTATAGAAAATCATCATTAGGATAGGCTTTGTTGATATCTCTGATATCTATACATATCTTGATGCAACCATCTAGTTTTGATAGAGGCACAAGGTTTGAAATCCATTCTATGTAATCTATAGGTCTAATGAAACCAACATCCATCAATTTCTCAAGTGCAACTTTGACTAATGTGCCACTTATGGGTGCATTTTTCTTAAATTTTATTTTACTAGTTATGCACTTGGTGCTGCCATTAGATGATGCATGACAAGATCAAGATCTAAACCAATCATAGCGACATATGACCATGCAAAGTTGAATTAATGTTGAACCTTGAAAAATTTGACAAAACTGGGATGCTCTTGTTCTATCAATGATGTTGCAAGATAGGTATTATGTATATCCTCTTCAGTCCTAATATTAGTTTGCATTTTATCCTCTATAAACACAAGTGATCTCTTGTGGTATGATGCTAAGGAAAGAGTGTCAATCCTTCCATCCTCTGGTCCCTCAGAGAGGTTTTCACCATTAGATGCATCCTTTTTTTTTTACCTTTTCATGGTCTAAGGGCACCACAATGCGGTTTCACTAGAAGACCTTTTATTATTTATTTTTTATATTTTTGCAACTAAAAGGCTTGACACCCTCTCCAAAGTAAGTCATATTGTTGGGTTCAAATGAATCCTTATCTATGGTCCCCAATAGGAAGCTCATATCAAAGTCCAAGGTAATCGATGATAGCCTCGTCATTTTGGAATGTATTGAGTTGTGGAGTTTCTTGTTGGTACTATTCAATAAGTTGAGGGAGAACAAGCGGAAGGCCGTCAATTTGATCAAAGTTGAAAGCGGTAAGGGTAAAGATGCATGAGTCTTCATAAATGCCAATGGTGTCATCAAGATCATCTCTAGTACTCTCCTCATTAGTTTCAATTGTGGAGATAGTTTAAACAACACTACTAGAAGGATATCATATTGGGAGTTATCACCTTTCGTGGTTTAGACCTTTAGCCTCGAGACCTAGAGGGTTTGAGGTCCTCATCTTGGGGTGTTGAATAATTTTGATTTGTTCTTGGCATGACTGATGCTTGTCCAGCTCGAAAATTTTCTTCAAAAGTAGGATCTCTCGACTCTTTGAAAGTTTTCTCAAGATCATAGTCACTAGATGACATATCTGAGCCCCATTCCCATTCATTGGAAACTTTTGATGGACAATATGTTTCAAGTATAGTATCAAATTAGTGTCCAAATAGAGGGAGCACACAATCTCAACTTAGGTTCTATCCTAGTCCTTTGTCCCTTTGTTTCTTGGGTACTTATTAAGGTTGGATAGTTTCCACAATTCCTTGATTTCTCAAGCCAATAAGACCTTTACCATCATATCCCATTTTTTGTAGGAATTTGAAGTCATTTCCATAATTTTCAAGAGGTATCTTAATATTCTCTCGATTTGGTTGTTCCTTTGGGTCCTTAAATAGAATTTTAAAAAGTTTTTCATCTTCCATTTCTCCATGTCTGGTAAAAATTGTGGGATCCCATTTAAAAGTAACAATTGTCATAGATTTTGATGATTGTGGTCTTCCATAAGTCTTAGGGGATTCCATAATTTGTCTAAGATACATGGATTGTTGTAAGCTATATTCTACCAGTCCTTTGTATGTTCAACCTTAGCCTTGATATCAGGTTTCTTGGAAGTAGAAGCTTTTAATGCTGTAGGATTGATATAAGATGAAGATGAATTGGCTTCTTGATTTATAGGCATTGTAACTTTGGGCTTAGGATGAATGTTTTTGCAATAGAGATATGGATTTGCATCAACAAGAATGATAACTTCTATGTCGTTGTGCGGGAATTTGATACATTGATGGTACATAGAAGGAATTACTCACATAGCTCATGGATCCAAGGATGATCCAAGAGTATGCTATAGGTTCTCGATCAAGGTCTAAAACTTGGCAAACCACATCTTTTACCATTGGACCAACTATGATTGTTAAGGTAACTGTTCCTTTGGACATGAGCTTGCACTTTTCATCATCACAAGATTTGATTATCTTTTTCTTTGAATCTACAGCCTCTTTAGAGAATCCTAATGCTAGAATTACTTTCAAGGTACAAATTTTTAGATATACTCCTCCATCTATAAGGACTCTCTTCATTCGATGCTTACGAAAAAAAGTTTCAATATGGAGGGGTGAATTGTGAAGTTGTTGAGGATATGAATCATCTTGTTCGATAAAGGTAAGGTGATGGGGTGAAGATAAGTGTCCCAACATGGCTTGAAACTGATCCACATTTAGGTTGGTAGGTACAAAAGTTTCTTATAATGTTTTATCTAGGATAGCCTTATCTGAAGGGGATATACATAAAAGATCAAGAATGGATATATGGGTTGGTACCTTTCCAATTTTCTCAATAAAATTATACTGATTAGAGGATGAAGCAAGTTTTGGCATGGTACCTCATAGAGTGACCTTACCCTAACAGGTTGTTACTGATGCATGCTAGAAAGGATGCACAAGACACAAGTTCAAAGGTTAGCAATGTTAGTGACAATTAGAAATGAAAGACAAATGAACCTATGATCCTAAGCATTCATATTGTTGGTAAACAGATTTGTCCCTTTCCTAAAATCTTAATAATTATCTTCCTTAAGCAAAAATATAACTTTGTTTCACCCTTTATAAAGGAAACAAACTACCATTGTAGTTGGATGAATTGATTAAAATTCAACCTCTGCATTAGAGGGCAACTCCTTGTATGATTTACAATGAATTTATTATATAAATGAAATGCTAATACTTTTTACTAGAAAGCATTGAAAGGCTTCAACATTCATCCATCAACACAAATAAATGCCTCCAAACTAAGAGAAAAGAATTTCTTTTAAAGAATTTAATGAGAGCTCACAGACTCTGATTCATAAACATGCTCACTGTATAAATTCAAATTATAGCAGAAGCTCAACAATATTGAAGGCTAATCGATACTCTCTTGTGCCTCACAAGGCAAGAAGGATCAAGCAAATCAATATGTATGAGTCTTCTAATAACTAATGATAACCATGAATTGAGAAAAACACAGAGATCACTGATCTTAGAATGATATCATGCTTATAGCAATTTTCTCAAGAAAGATTACTAATCTTCAAACACACAGATTCAAAGACTGCATAACATAGCACTTTATTGATAATCAACCATTCTGTTTTCAGACAATTCATAGAAAAACCAAAATATTATCTAATGCACGAAAAGTCACAGTTTTTTGGAACCATTACAAAGACAAGCTTTTCAGCTTAAGTAGCCTCCAGGCTCATAGTTTTTACATTAAAAAATTACACTTTACTTTAACCAAAGTTAAAGAAATCGTTTACTATAATAGAAAAGAAAACTAAATCAACAGCCACTATGAGACTGACACCTCATTTTTAGATTAACTATGCTTCCAGTATGGCAGAAGAGGTTATGGATATGTCCTCGTTTGCCGCAGAGCCACGCCATTCCAAGTGTGCCACTGAGAAGTTCAAGATGACCTGAAAATAAGGAAGACCAATGTGCTAAATTCTTTGCTTCCACACCTCCTTATCCATGTTCACTTGTGCCACTTTTTCCTTGTGTACCTCCAAATGATCTGAGAAGACTATGAGCATCGATTCGATTTTGGCCACCTTTGAGAAGTCATCCATGGTCAAAGATTTTGTTGTTTGAATGAATTGAATTCTTTCCTGAAAAATCTTAGTCATATCCACAGCTACCTCAATTATCTTGGCATCGTCTTTCATAAGCTGGATGTCAATGCACTTGAGATCCTTCTGGATTGTATCAATCAATTTTGTCAATCCTCTGAGCAATTTGGTGTACTCTTCGTGACCTTGTTTGATGATTGAGTTGCACCATTCCACATTCTTCCTTGATACATACAATACATTATCATCCAAATTTTCTACTGGTTTTTCGGCCAGGAACTTCATCACCCCATATTTTTGTATATCATTCATTTGCATAGGGACCGCCACCCATTTGATCCTTTCTTTCTCCCAAGCCACCGTCTCTAGCTCTAATTCTTTGCTCACAGTTTTGGCATCTTTATAGACTTTCACCAGATTAACGATATAATCTGATCCCTGTTGCATTATAAGATCCAACCATTTATTGAACATTTCTGTAACTACTCTGTTCCTTTGAACCTGGTCCAACATCTTCTGGTTAGCTGGGGATTTGGGATCAAATGATACCAGTATCTATGACAAAGGTTGGGGGTTTGGATTATGGATGGCATTGATACACTCAGTCGTCTGAGTAACAACTTGCTTCAATTCCCTTTTGTCTTTTTCATCCTTCCACGTTCTTGAAATTATCCTTTTTGTGGATGATTCCAAATGCTTAACATCCACAGCATGTGAAGCAACTCCCAAATCTATCTTTTCAACTATAAAATCCTCCTCAGTAGATTTATCTACATCTTTCCCTGGAATTGGTTGGGCTATCTCGGCCGTCCAATGACCTGTTGCTTCATCTACTTCAAGCATTGTCCGCATCTTGAGTTTCTTCGGCTTTGATGCCTTTCCCAAACATCTATTGACCATGTCCTCCATAGGGATTGTAATCGGCACTACACTCTGTTTCTTTCCAACAACAACTTCCAACCATCGTGGTGCGTTTGCAGGCTCTTTAGGTGGTGGAGTTGTTTATATATCGGGTGAAGTGACAATAATCAAGGTGTTCATGGGGTTTTGTCAGATTTCCTCTTCCTTGCTTGTGTCCATTTCCAAATCTCACGTTCATCCAGGTCTTGTGGATCCATTGTTTCCTCTATCTCTTCACTAGGGTCTAGGTCAACAACAACCTATTTCAAAATGGGCTCCCTACTCTTCTTCTTACTCTTAGACTGAGTTACCCGAGCAACTGTGAGACCTCATGGTGACTTCTTTGATCTCCTAGGTTGGATTTTCTCAACAATAGGTCTTGAAACACCTGCAACATTAACAATTTCATTAGTGGAAGAAATGGGAGATTGAGTCACAATGTGTGAATCAATTCTTAGTTCATGCGAGGACAGGTGAAATCCCTCCTTAAACTTTTGGTT
Source organism: Cryptomeria japonica (assembly GCF_030272615.1). NCBI lineage: Eukaryota > Viridiplantae > Streptophyta > Pinopsida > Cupressales > Cupressaceae > Cryptomeria > Cryptomeria japonica. The sequence continues at coordinate 1,392,940 of NW_026728836.1, read as the reverse complement.
TCTCAACCATCTTTCTGTTCTTCTCACAACATTGAAAGTTCTAGCTTGAATACTGCCATCCTCCTTTTTATTCCAATCAATTTCTGGAATTGGTTTTCCTTGAACCTCTGTGTCGAACTCAGGATCTAGGACATCTTCCCTTGTATCTTCTGATAATCCAGATATATTAATCAAAAGCTTCATGGTAATTTTTTGTTGCAAAGTGAACCTTGACCACAATCTTTTCCTTACCTCATATTCATCATTGCAATTATCCTAGTAATCCTCCAACTGAGGCTCATGGAATAAATGGTTATCTACATTTAGGTTTTCATTGGCATAACCTCTACTGTCAATCTTTTTCCTTGCCACATATGGCTACATGTTCATCCTCTTGAATTCTAATTCTAGGTTCAGGGCGTTAGATATAGATTTACAACTATAGTATCCGAGTTCAACAAGGAATACAATTCCAGACTCACCCTTTGTTCCCAATCTTTTATCAATGTAAGCTAGCTGCTTGCTCACCTCTATAAGTACATAGTTGTTGAAGCATACCTAGACAGCTTGAATGGTTGACCCTCAAAACCACCTACCCGTAGGTAAGTAAACCTAGGAAATTGAATAAAGAAACTACCGTATATGCTTATGAACTCCATTGCTTCAATAGACATTCTCCTGTTCACATCCCCCTGGAGCTCAAAAGCAAGTTTTCCCACGAAGACCCCATTCCATCTGTCAATTTGCTTGACATGTCTCTGCTGCTGTAATAAGGGATAATAATTATACACCCTCATCCCATCTACCCAAGGTTCATTAGGAAAACTTGGTCAATCCCTTGTACAAGCTAGTATGTAGAAAAGATAAGAAGGTATATAAAAACCTGACATTCCCACAAAGTTACTCAATCCTTCATGAAGTGTTTCTACAATTACCTGAGACCAATCAAGATACCTGTCACCAGATAACACCACCTGGATGAAAAAGTACATCCAATCCTCCCAGTAGAAAGAATGTGAGTTTCCCTTCACCCTGTTCAGAAGTATCACAATATCCCGCACTTCTGTGATGAAATTCTCTCTAGTCAAGGGCTTTGGCAGCCATGACCCTCCTTTTTGAACTTTTAGGAGCCAATTCCTAGCAATTACACTCATGTACTTACTCTTCTTTTTTGAGAAATAGGCGTACGAGTTCCCAATCGTCAAGTCTTCGTATTCGTCCTTGTGCGCAATTCCCATTGCCGCCATTATTGTTTCTTTGTTGATATTGACTAGAAGCTCACCATGACTAGTTCTGATGCATCTATTCTCTGTGTCATACCTATTCATGCAAGCCATCACCAAATCTGGACATGGTGCGACAAGCAGAAATGCAGCGACTTCAACAAGACCACTTTTCACTATTTTCTCCATCATTGAACCGGTTTGAGGGTTCTTGCCTCTTTCAAAGAAATCCCCTAAATCAACATGAACCAAGGAAGTATCTTTTAGCTCTAATAATATGCTCACTCGACACGAGGTCCGACCAAGCTTCAACAATATTGGCCTCATACTGCCTATCTATACTTCTAACTAAGAAATTCTAAAACAAGGCAAAATTCTACTCCAACAATTTAGAGATTTTATTCCTTTACTGATAAATCTTTAGAACTTAAAGAAACACAGCTTAGGAAGAGTCATCTGAACTTACCCATTACCACCATGAAAACTGGAAACTTCCTCAGGAAATCAGAGCCAGTTTTACCTTCAGCACCTCCAATTTGCTCAAGTATGACAGTCGCAACCCTTACAAACTATGGAAATAAATTGATACATTCCTTTTGATCAGATGAGAAAATATCTATAAAGCCACACATGCTTCATAATGATTTACTCATGTGTGCGAAGTAATAGTGAAATGACTAAAATATGACACCTTATTAATTATCTATCACCTCCGCACAAGTAGTTGGTGCACTCATGATTACTTTCCATATTTAGAATTTTAAAACTACTCAATGTTGGGAATATTCCTTCTTGTTGCTCCACTTTCATTATCATCAAAAGCCTTAGAGTTAGTTTTGAAATGAACTCATGAACCTTGAACCATTGACAAAAAGTTCAGCGGTTCAAGTTCATTTAGGAAGTACAACAATGAATGAGCCGCACACAACAATACCGAGAATGAGCATCAACAATGATTATTAAGCAAAAGCCTTGAACCATTTGAACCGCTTGAGATTTGGTTCAAAGTTCAAGGTCGGAAACTTAACTTAAAATATATAGACATCGCTCGTTATACAACAATACATTGCCGTGACTTACAAAAGACATTTTGAACCTTGAACCAATTAAGGTTCACGGGTTCAAAGCTCAAGACATAAAACAAAAGTGTGCTTGCTCTCACGAAGAAAAAGACCACAAATGATTTTTTTTCCTAAAACGCGCTTTGAACTTTGAACCTATTGAACTTTTAAGAAAGAGTTCAATGGTTCAAGTACGAAGGAGAACAAAAGACCCGACGAGAATAAAGGCACAATAAGACAACCCGCAAGTATGAACATTCAAAAGGGAAAATTGCAGGGGGAATAACATTGGCTCTGACTGGGGACTAGGACTGTGAAGGAACTAGAAATGAGCTCCAAAATCTCTAGTTTCGCAAGCAGACTTTATTTAAAGACCCAAACAGAAACAAAAATAGAAAAGACACACAACTGCCAAACAACCAGAACACTATATACAAAACCATGAGGGACACTCGTTTACAATTGATATAACTTCAAATCCTGACCATTATATGTCAGAGGAAGAGCAGTACCATCTTGATATGCAAGTTTAAATGAATTTGGTCCTTTTACCTCATGAATCAAGAATGGTCCTTTCCAGAGCGATTCAAGCTTTGCATGTGCCCCTTTGGGTTCCCTTCTTCTTTCCTAGAGCAGTACTTGATCGTCTAGCATGAATTTTCGTGGCTTGGCCCACTTGTCAAATATCCTCTTCACCCTCATCTGGTGCTCTGTTACCCGGTCCACTAATTTATCCCTTTCTTCATCAATTCTCATCAAATGCATAATCCGCTTTTCCAAAGAATTCTGAAAATAAGCATCTTCAATGACAGTTTGTAATTTAGTAGTTGCCAGTTCCAAAGGAAGTGCTACCTGAGTGCCTACACCATAGACCAGTTCAAATGGTGACATCCCGATAGCCCACTTTGGCTATGTACGATCAACCCAAAGGGATTCATACAACTTTTTATGCCAATCCTTGAAGTTTTCACTCACTAATTTTTTTCATGATATTTATGAGGTTTTTATTACTGGATTCAGCTTGACCATTTCCCCGAGGATAATAATCAGAGTGAGCAAGAGAGATTCCATGATCATAGAAAAATAAAGAAATCTCGATAGAAGAGAAATTAGTAGCATTGTCAGCCACAATTTTTAGCGGGACCCCAAATCGAACCAGGACGTTCTCTTTCAAAAAGTTACAAACAACCTTCTGAGGATGTCTTTCATACCGGAATGGCCTCAACCCATTTAGTAAAATAGTCTGTAGTTGTCAATATATGTGTATGTCCTGCACTAGAAGTATGTGGTATATAAAGTTGTCATTGAGACCTCATACTTAGTTTTTTAGGAGAAGTGTTGAATGAAATTCTTAGCCAAGTCACCCCAAGAGCTAATCCCAGGAGGTAATCGTGAAAATCACTCCATAGCTTGTCCCCCTAGACTATGAGGGAAGAGGTGAATTAGGTAGGAATATTCATGAGAAACCTATATACAAGCACTGAATAATTCTCTAATATGTTTCTTAGGATCACCCTTTCCCTTGTACTTGTTAAATTTAGGCACATCAAAATTAGAGTGAAAGGGTGGTATGGGTATATTCCTATCAAAGGGATAAGGAAAAATATTTTGAAGCATGTAGTTCTTAAGAAGAGTATGCATACTATCCATTTATTGTTGTAATTCCTTCACTTGTTGTTGCAAATATCATTGGGAGGTGTAATGAAGGTGTTGTAATGACTAGCAAGAGGAGGTACATAACTAGGATATTGGGTACTGGGTGGAGGAATGTAACTATATGGGTCTTTTGGAGGTGATGGAGGAGGAATGCAATTTTTATATTAACCACCTAGAATATGACCTTGGTATTGATTAAAGAACCTTGAATGAGTGTGAGAATCATGAATGTGATTATGATGGGTATTAGAAACATGACCTTGGTTTTGATCATCAAATAAAACATCAGGTTGTCTAGTGGGACCATGACCACGAGACATTAACCTTGGATATGATCATGTTGATTCTCCTTTAATGAAACATGAGGTTGTTTAGTGAAAGTACGAACACAAACCTGACCTTGGTTTGTATCATGATGTCGATCTTAGTGTTGGTCATTAATATGTGTATTGGTAGTTCTTCAACTATGAAGGTCACTAGTATGATATTGCTCATGAGTTCATCAAATACGCATTTGGATATGGATGTCTAGTTTTTTGCAAAAGGCATGAAGGTGATTCAAACACTTGGGTATCTCTATGTCTATTTTAACTAGCATTGACACTATCTTGGTTGACCTCCAAAAGTCGAGACACATCAAAATCAGGAGGTAACTTGACACCATCTTGAGAAATCATTAAGAAATACAATTGTGGATCCTTGCGTAAGATTGTCTCAAGCAAATTGTTGAATTTTGAGTTGGACTCATCATCTGAATCTTGCTCACTACTATAGATTTTGAAATTCCTAGTGTTGTAAAACTCTTATTCATCATAAGCATAAGTATCCATGTCTTGAGATCTTTAAGCTTCCTAGGATTCTCTTTTGAGTCTTTGGGCACTAGTTTCAATCATATAAGATCGAAGTTTGACTTGAGGGAATGGAAAGATGACCAAGGGGTAATGATGGGGCAAATATATGATAATGACCAAAAGTCAGGAGTTTTCCTTGTAAAGGTCCTAAAATGAAATTCCAAATGATGATAGAATTAGGATTATGATAGATATCCATGAATCGATAACTCAAGCAAGATATGACTTCTCGTAACATGACAAATTCCAAGGTAAGGTATCCTAACTCAAGAGACTATAATGGTGTCCTACTTGAAGATGATAGATCTAAAGAAGAGACCACTTGGTGATATCAAAGTTTGATGCAAGATAGTGAGGACAAGAATATAACTTTTAACTTCTCGCAAGGTTGGTGTTTTGGATGAATGGGGGTTTGAAAGCACTAAAAATGAAAAGGTAGAAATGGTGACCTAATGGTTGACTGACTAGGAATCCTAATGAATTAGTTGGGAAACTCTGTCAATCTCTTTAATCAAATACGTAGAAAGATACTAGGGATGCGATGATATATGTCACAAATATGTTTTTAAGATCTAAACACACAATAATAATGTCCAAATATGTATTTTTGCATAAAAATAGACATGACAATAGATATCGAAAACACAACAAGATGTGCCACATACGCGACAAGATGTCTCAGAGATGTGATGGAAAGTACCACAAATGCAATAAAAAGTCTTAGAGACACATTTTTGGGGAAGTTTTTTTTGCTTAATGCCTGTCCAAGTATAAATTTGTTTTTTCGGTATTGAATGTGACCAAATCTAATTCTTTGATGATCATTGTGGCAAGAAAACATTGCAAAAAAGAAGACATAATGGTTGTTGTGTGATTAATGATAACAAGAGTATGGCCTACAATCTTCAAAGCCCAAATTTCCATTGATCTTATCACAAAAGAAGACACACCAAAAATGGGCTATTCATAAGGTCAATGTCCAATGGTAGAAAAATCAGTCCCACACTTGGAGTCTCCTTAAACTCAAAAGCGCAACAACTTAAGGGGCACCTCGCAACCTTGTCTTTGTGAGAGATGATAAGCAGGGGCCTCCAAGACATTATAAAATATAAAATAAATAAATAATAAATATTTATTTAATTAAAGGAGTATTATAGGTGTCTACAATTTACAATTTGCATGGTGTTGTCATTAATGTCACACTTGTGTGTATTAATGACATAGGTAAAGAGGCAGTTGTAGTTGCTTAGTTGTGTTCTTAGTACAATTGTGGTCATTAACGTTGATCTAATTATTAATTGGTATTGTATGATCTGAAAATGAGAGTTCAAATGTTGTTATGATGTCTAGTTGTAATATTCAGTGAGTATGTGGTGTTTCTAAAAGGTGACAATAAATGAAGTTGAAATACACAAGAAAGAGTATTTAAAGTCCTAATGGGAGAATTCTTTGCATTCCTCTGCTTTTGAAGATGATGAATTGCAGTTTTGGATTTAATGCCTATTTTTTGTGGATGTTGCAGTATTATATTTTTAGGTCCTTAGTCCTTTGAATGTTGAAGTTGATTGTTGTAGTTTGTTAATAGTGAGGTTATTTATTAAGACTAGTCCAAAGAGTGCTCTGCATCACTCTGCAGTGTTAGTTCAAGTTTTTTGGCTTGGAGGGCATGTTCTTATTGCTCATGGAATGCTATAGTTAAAAATTCAAGTGTTGGTTTTCTCTGCAACTAAAGTTATGTTGTTTTATTGTTTGGTGCTATCTATTGTATTGGTCTCTAGGCAACTCAGTTGGTTTATCTTATTTGGATCATACTCTTTTGGTCTGGATATTGATTGGAGGTTGAGTTAACGTGTTGTTATGGGTTTTATTGGGGCATGTGAAGGTACATATTAAGTTATTTGCACTAGAAAATTGTTTTGGGATGATTGGCTAGTGTGCTTTATTGTTTATCTACATGTTACATTTGATGTTGACTTTGAAGGATGTGTTGGTGTGTGTAGTTTGTTGGAATTAACTTAGGAAGACATGTTGTGATGTATTGCGGTCCCCTTTATCTCCTAGAGTGGACCACATTTAGTGAAATACTTCATTGTAGTTGACGTTGTGTAATTTATGATTGTCTGTGACCGATGCATTTGATGTGTCGATGAATAAGTTGATCTATATAGATGTGCAAGTGTGTGAATTGAGGTGTGGATTGGTTGAGGGTGATGTAGAAGTACATGTGTTGAAGGAAAAAGTGTGAATATATCAACTTGTGATGTATTTATGATAAGGAGATCCTACTTAGATTCAATTCATCTTTTCTCAATGTTTTTCAAAAAGTATTGAGTCCTTTTGGTAGCTTGGTAGATCTATATCTTGCTTTAGGATCATGAATCTCAATAATGTATGTCCACTATATCTTTCCCTAAGCTTGTGTGCCTTATCCTACAAGTCCAAATCAAGAGTAGTGAGCTTCCTTGGCCTTGTGCCTAAAACATTGTATTCAATCACTTATATTGTGAGTGTGATTATCACTACGGGTTTTCCCACATTGAATTTCCCATGTAAAATTTTGGTGTTCATGTGTTTAGTGTTTGTTGTTTATTGTTTCATCTTTCATTGATGTTTAGTTGGTTAATGATAATTGATAAGTATTTATTACTAAAGAAATTTAAAAGGACTTTGATAAGAATATTTCACCCCCCTTCTTAGTCTTGTGGTGTGTTAAACAATTGGTATTAGAGCAAGGTTCTTCTAAGTAAATCTTATAGGAGGATAGTTACAAAGTACCAAAGTTTGATGGCACAAATTATTCCTTTTGGAAAGCACATATGGAATATTATTTGAATTCTCCATCACCCAAAATATGGGATATTATTAATAGTAGTTATACTAGTCCATCTACTTCGGATGAGATCAATGAGCATGAGAATAATGCCAAGGAAAGAAATGCAATTGTTAGTAGTTTGAGTGACTTAGAGTTATTGAAGGTCATGGGTTACAAATATATAGAGGAAATTTGGGATAAGTTAAGCAAGATTTATGAAGGAGATCTAAAGATCAAGCAAGTCCAGATGCATAATCTAAAGTATAAATTTTAGACAATGAGGATGTTTGAAGATGAGATCATTGAAGGTAACTTGCACTGAGTGAATGAGATAGTAAGTGCAATTGGAGGTGTCGATGGAGTACTAGGAGAAACTAAATTTGTGAGAAAAGTAATGGGACACTGCCTAGATCCTATAATCCTAACCCTAAGTGAGAAGATTTCCTATATTTGCGATAAAAGAGTTAAATTTAGTGATCAAACTTAACAGAGCATGGAGATTCAAATTTTTGTCAAGGTGAGGATCCATTAAGGATAGGTTGTTCATTGATAGACCTTGATTTTGAATGCATGACTCATGGATTAGGAAGAGACACAATGCTCATCGCAAAAAAACCAATAATACGCTCTTCTTTAGTTACAAATTTTAAATTATCATTTTGTAAAACTGACTAATGTCACTTATTGTAATTAAGAGTTATAATTTTGACCCAATTTATAGAAAAGTTAGGTAAATCCTAACTTGTTCCCAACAAGTAGTTATAAAAACCGATTACTTAGATAGTTATGAGTAGTAATTACTAAGGTAGTTGTGAGAAATAATTACTTAGGTAGTTATGAAAAGTGATTACTTAGGTAGTTACAAAAAGTGATTACAAGTTAGTTATCAAAGAGCTAGCATATAAATACAATGCTAATTAAAATGTAAAGGGGACTTTTATAGAGGAGAAATTTTGCAAAAATTCTTAGAGAGATACATTGACGGCTTTTGTGTTTACACTTTGTATAGAAGGGTTCTTGAGTTTGCATAATTCCATGGAAACAATAAAGAATTTCTTTAGCTCAAATGTTCTAGATTAATTTTCAAGTTATTATTACTAATTTTTTGTATGTCAAGTTGGCGATATCTTTTGTCTACGTGAAAAAATCACATCTATTGAATTTCTTGTAATCCATGAAATTGATCTTATTAAGTATATTTAAGATTTGGTATCTTGATTTGAATGTGTTGGAGTTACTCATCTCTTCATATGTTGAGATATTTCATGCTTCTTTCATTGTCATTGCATAAAAAAACATACTTTATCATGAAAATACCTTTGCAATTATTATCAGTTGTGAAATCATATTCAATATTTGAATGTTTGCCAGTAAGGATTTTGTTATTCATCTTCCTTTAGTTTTGTCTTGTCTCCTTTAATACTTTCAAGTTAAAAGCACACAAAACCCATAAAAACACCATCATACGAGAGAGTTGCTCCTCTCAAAAATAGAGGAATCATGCTATTTCATAATAATCTCTCCAAATATTGGAATGATTGTCACTTCTCTTTCGGAAAATAATGTCAGTTTTGGAGAATCAATCACATTGAAAAATTTGTTTACCAATAGGATCAATTTGCACTCAAATGGAAACTTACTATAAATAGTAACCCTATATAATTGTAAGGTTGAAACACCATTTTAAAAATATTTATGGAGGATATTATGAAAAAGAAGAAGAAATATATAAAGTTTAGTTCTAGATTTCACCCACAAACTAATGGACAAACGAAGGTAGTATATTAATGTTTGAGCAACTTGTTGAGATGTCTGGTAGGAGACAAGATAGAAAATTGGGACATGATCCTAACACAAGAAAATTTTGCATACAATAACTCAATAAACATGAGTACAAGGAGAAAACCATTTGAGATTTTGATTGGGGTGCACCCCACAAGAGTTGCTAAACTCAAATTTACCAATATAGAAGGAAAAAGGAGTGTAGTTCAGTAGAGGAATTTAGAAACTAAATGAAAAATTACAATTCATATTGAAGTTGGGAAACACTTATAGACAATGAATAACAAATGCAAAGGTTAAGTACATGAGAGAAGGAGACACAAAGAGTTCCTACTTGGTGATGAATTTAAGATATATCTCAAGAAGGAGAGATTCCTACTAGGCATATACAACAAACTCAAGATAAAGAAGTTTGGTCCATGAAGAATTTTTAAATTTTTTGACTCAAGTAACATGCATGAAGTTAAGTTACCAAATGTAATTGATATATCACCCATATTAAACATTGTAGATATTCATTAGTATGATGAGAGACATTTAAGAAGAGGCAATATAGAAGTTTGTTTCAAGGAGCAACTACCACAATACCAACAAGAGTAGATAGAATAGATGTTGGACAACAAAGTTGAGCATAATACCAAAAATTGATGGTACATGGAATACCTAGTGAAGGAGAGAGGAATACTAGTAGAAGACTCATCATGGGTTTCACAAGTAGAGATGGAATGCCTTGGATTTTATCCACAATTGGTAAAGTGAATGACTCACTTATCAAATAACCTTGGGTGTTTGATGCAGGTGCATCCCAAAAAACTTTAATGTGATCTATTGTGTTACAATCATTTGGCTTGGAACAAAAAACCAAACATATATGACACCATTTGAACAACATATTTAAGTATCAAGGCATTTGGGTCAATTTTTAGAAATATATCACTAAAAAAAGATCATAGTACAAATAAAATATCATATAGTTTATCAAGTGACACATGCAAAACCTTTTTGTACCTTCCAACATAAAATCTAACATATCACACAATAGATAGTGACCAATGAAACTTCCAAATGGGACCCTAGCCTAATTTATTAGTTCTTTGAGCTTCATCATCAAGATTAAGTCAACCTACAAGATTAAGTCAACCTACACATTTCATGAAGCATCAAGTGTTGGGGCACCTTTTAATTGACACAAATAATTGCTAAGGCTTAGAATGAATATCTAAACATCTATTCCATATAAGAGAAAGTAGTCAGGAAGCTAGAGAGATAGTAGTCACTAAGCAAGTTAGGAGTCAACAAGTTAGTGAGTTAGTAACAAGAGTCTTATCCTGAATTCCATATTTTTCATGTAAGCTTGCAATTAGCTTGTGGTGGCTTGTGGCCAATCTGTAATTTATACTTAGAAAGAAAATAAAAATTCTATAATCATTCTACTATGTGAATCGATGATATTTCATGGTGTTAAGATATTTTTGTCGTGTGTAAATCTAGGCTACATGGTTTGATAGTCCTATCTCTAAAACCTTCCTCTGTGTCTGCATTAATTACTATTTAAAGGTTTTATGCATTTTTTAATGAAATGTGAAAGGTAAAATAATGAAAATCCCAAACAAACATCAAAGAGTAGTATGGAACAAATAAATCTATGGTTGAATTAAAATAACAATCAAGAAAGGAGTCGAGATAAGGAAAATGAAGGCTAAAAAGTAATGAATTAAAGGAGTAAAGTTGCATCAAGATAGTTTGAAACCAAAATAGTCTAAGGAGCAATACATAACCTCACTCTTCTTATCCTTGAACAAATCCTTCTTAGTTGATCCCCTTTTTCAAATGTTATTCTTGATTTTGAAAGACTCGTAGAACTGCATGACTTCCTCTCTCTCTAAACACCCTATCCCCTTTATCATATAACAATAAGCTATTAGCAAAATTACCTTTACCATTTTCTACAATTTATATCAAGTTTGATATATCTCAAAATATTGGCTTAATGTACTAAGTAAAAACATGAAATGAATCTATTAAGAGTTTTTTCTTAGTGGTTCAACAACTAGATTACTTAGATATCAATACCCCTGCATTTATATATTGAAGTATGCGTCTAAAGAAAAAGTTGTCATTTGCCTAAGCTACCACAAGTAGGGGCTAAAGATCTTCTAGGATCAAGCTTGGTTAAATCTCACTTTTGAGGGATTTGAATCTTGGTGGATGGTATGATGAACATAATATTATTCTTACTAATCGAACTACAACTCTTTCATTACTATAAGTTATTTGAAGTGAGTAAGGTCTCTGAAATGAGCATATGCCATACATTGTCTACTCATTTGAGCCCCTATAATGAACACCATGATAGAGGGTTGATAATTGACGTATGGACACCTAAAACGTCGATATGTATTACATGAGATAAGATGAAATTGTTTGTGGTTTGACACTTGTGGTTTGACTAGTCTTTGGATGGTGTTTCTTTGAAGCAACTCAATTTAATCTTTTTACAATCATGTATAATATTACATTCTATTAGACCTAATTTTTTTTAATGATCAAACAATCCATTATAATTTAGAGGTCATCCAAACCCAAAAGTAAATATCTGTTTTTCATATTTCTATGAAGTAAAATTAACATCTAATATTAAACTATTTGTTTTTAGTAAGCTAGGAACTTGCCCATTTGTGTCTACAAGGTGGACGAGACAATAGAATAATATGTGCTTTATTCCCTTCCTAATCTGCTTAAGTAAGCAGAATTTCACCCTGATTTCGTCCCTCTAAGATGAAAACTCGCCTGGAAGAGATAGTAAGGTTACTTTCAGGAGTCTATTAAATTCAAAGCGAGGACATGTCCAGTCAATTTTAATGTTGGTTGTTGTAGTCAATTTTTAAGTTACTTCTACAGCTCATATGCATAATATTGTCCGCAACGCTATGGTACACCACTTCCGTGTTTCGCATTAGGTAGGAAAATGGGTGCACCATTCCATTATCAACAGAAAAAAATTAAAGGACAAGTTCATCTTTTACATAAAGATGCATCTATTCTGTAGACTATTTTGATAAAAAAATAATGTATAATATATAATTAAATATTAATCATAAATAAAAATTTGTCATGGTTTCGTGAAAATAATTAGATAGGAAAAGTGTTTAGAGTTTTGTTTGTTGTGGATGTTTAGTTACTTGGTTAAGTTAGCTATTGAAGTGAAAAGAGGGGTTTGCTGAGTATATTTGTGAGTGTTAATTAGTGGTTTTTTAAAAAATGTGCCAATACAAATGTGTTTTGTACTTACTTTACTACTTATATCAAAGTTGCATGTGACAAGCAAAATAAAGGCAGAATCTTATTGTTATTTTCCTCATGTTGATCATATTTGTACTCATCTTTATGAAAAATCTAGCAAATTAAAAAAACAAATAGTGATTGAAAATAAAATCCATATGTTAGATGGTGATGCATTACATCCTCTTTCTAAGTTTTGTGTCATTGTTCACTCAAAGTAAAGTTGCTTGCTTTCATAAAAGAAACATCTTCAATATAAGTAAATAATAACAATATATTATTATGATCTTCAAATATAAACCTTTACAAATTTAAAAAAATTATATTTAATGAATTCTAAATTGCATATACTCTAACCAAATATTTAGAAAATGTATGTTAAAAACTTAAAATCTATTTTATATCACTAGTTGGATTTACAACCTATTTTTTTTATCTATTTATTAAAAATATGTAAATCTTATTATTAATTAATATGTAGTGAGCTTAATGAGAAATATAAGAAGTTTCTTTATATAAAAGATATGGTTACTGAAGATCACATTCTTGAAGTTTCCATATTTTAATCACCTCTAAAGATCACATTCTTGAAGTTTCCATATTTTAATCACCTCTAAAGATCACATTCTTGAAGTTTCCATATGTTAATTTGTAGGCATCAAACTAACGGTTACGTGAATTAGAATTAATCATGACCGCTTTTCTGCTTCTCGAGAAAACGCTTTTCTCCGAAACAGCCGAAAGTCGTGAAGTTTAAAATTATTTTAAATTTGCAGAAAGTGCAAGTGCAAGTGCAAGGTAATGACACAAACTTATTAAAGACGTTTGGTTAATTGCTAAATCATTGACCCGTTGAGCGGCAGGAAGTATAAGAAGAGCCTTTCCCACGCAAACAATAACAAACCACAATCTGCGTTTTCCTGCATCCCAAATAGAATGGCCATCCCTTCACACAAGCTGTTTTTAGTTTTCATGTCTCTTTTGCTTGTCTTCCTTTTCCTCTCTCCACGCTCTTCTTTTTCCCATCCATTACTCTCGACCAGCTGTCTTTCCCATGAATCCCAGGCTCTCCTTCGTTTCAAAGATGCCCTCAATATTTCACTGACTTCATCACGGGTCAATCTGACTTCGTGGGTGAATGGAACAGACTGTTGCACCAACTGGACAGGCATCTCCTGTGACAATCACACCAACCACGTTGTCTCTCTTGACATAAGCTATCTCTTTGCTGAAGGCGTGATATCTGAGAGCCTGTGCCAACTTCGTTTTCTCACATCACTCACTATAGTTGACGTATTCTCTCTTACATCAGGTACTGTCATTCCTCCCTGTTTGAGAAATCTCTCTTATATTCGCTATTTAGATTTATCTGGAAATAGCTTTACTGGGATGATTCCCCCTTTCGTTTGTTCTCTCACCCGTCTTACATATCTTGATCTCTCATATAATAACTTCAATGGAATACCCTCCTGCCTTGGCAATCTTTCTTCTTTAACTGAACTTGACCTTTTTAACAACCAACTTAGTGGAAGCATACCTACTTCTCTTGGAAGCCTTTCTTCTTTAACTGAACTTGACCTTTCTTACAACCAGCTTAGTGGAAGCATACCTGCTTCTCTTGGAAGTCTCTCTTTGTTGAGAAACTTGTATCTTTCTAACAATGAACTGAGGGGGAACATTCCAGATTCCTTAGGCAATCTTTCTTTACTCCAGGTGTTGGATGGTGTTAGCAATCGTTTCAATGAAACCATCTCTTCTTCCTCACTTCCACCTTCTTTAGTTGTATTAGGCCTGTCACTAAATCACCACCAGTTGATTTCAGAAAATTTCTTTCACAAGCTTACAAGGTTAAGTTCTTTGTCTTTATCTGATTGTGTGCTAAATATTAGCACAATCTGGATTCCATCCTTTCAATTATCTAAGTTGTCTTTAATGTCATGTATAATTGATGGTGAATTTCCACCTTGGATCTCAACACAATTCTCACTTGAAAGGTTGGAATTAACAAATGCTAGTCTTGTGGGTGTAATTCCCTCTTGGCTATGGGAAACCAGCCCTCAGTTGTATCATTTAAATCTATCAGGAAATCAACTAGAAGGAAGCCTATCCTCAAATCTTTCAATATGCACACAACTTTCAGAGTTAGATGTGTCAAGAAATGGACTGAGTGGATGCATCCCATCAATATGGCCTTCCAGTATTTCAATATTGTTGCTTAATGACAATTTATTTAGTGGCAAGATTCCTTCAAGCCTGGGCAAATTATCTCAACTCCAAATATTAAATCTTGCAAACAATTTCTTTAGTGGCAATATTCCTTATAGCCTGGGCAAATTATTTCAACTCCAGCTTTTAAATCTTGCAAACAACAAAATAAGTGGAATGATCCCTGCAAGCTTGTCCAATTGCTCTTCTCTCATTGTCTTAAATTTGGGAAACAACAGTTTGAAGGGAAGCTTACCATATGAATTTAGTAGACTAAGGCAATTAAGCTCATTAGTTGTTCATGGTAATATCCTGAATGGATCTTTTCCACCTTCAATATCAAATTGTTCATTTTTACAAGTTCTTGATATTGGGAACAACATTTTTGGAGGTGAAATGCCACCAACAATTGGAAATTTTTCTGTTCTAAGAGTATTGGTGATGAAGAAAAACAATTTTACAGGGAATATTCCTTCAGCCATAGGCCAACTAATATACCTTCAAATCTTGCTCCTTTCTTCCAATCATTTCTCAGGTTTAATTCCACACACAATTGTATCATTGCAAGAAATGGCAATAGAAGACCAAGATGGTATTGTATTGTCCAATTTTTATTATGGGCAAATATATCGGGATGGATTGGATATGACTTCAAAGGGTAGAGAAGAGCACTACACATATATTCTTTCCACTCTCACAGCCATAGATCTATCAAACAATGAATTGGATGGAGGAATTCCTTTTGATTTTGGGAATTTAAAGGGGTTAAGGTTTGTGAACCTTTCAATGAACAATTTGAATGGGACCATTCCAAGTAGTTTGGGAGAAATGGGCCAGCTAGAGTCATTAGACCTTTCAAGAAATAAATTTTCTGGAAAAATCCCTATGGAGTTTACATCTCTTAGCTCTTTAGGTTTCCTAAATTTATCAAACAACCACCTTTCAGGAAGTATACCCCAAGGAACACAGATGAGTACATTTGGAGAATCCTCTTATTCAGAAAATTCTAATTTATGGGGGTGTCCCCTACCCAAAAATTGTTCTTGGCCACAATATATTCCTCGTCCTCCTAAAGTTTCAATTAACAAAGAAAAGAAAAACACTAAATATCCTTTGTATGGAATAGCATTAGGATTGTCATATGGAGTAGCATTTGGAGGAATAGTGTCATTGATCTTGATAAAAATGAGTTGGAGAAGGAAATATTTCAGTAAAGTTGATGCAATCCTTAAAATTGTGTTTCCTTGGATGAAGGACTTGACACTATAAAAGGATACATCTATAAAAGGTGAGTTATTTTTTTTTCTTTGAAGTAATTGTCCTTATTTAAAATATTACAAAGTTTGAATTTAAATAGAAATTAGTACTTAGCTTTTTAGACAAATTCTCATTGGTTATTTTGTCTATTACTTGTGGATTATTTGTACCGCTTTTAAATTTAATAATGTAATTTCCTTTTATTGTTATAAATATGTGTACAAGAATTTACTTTTGCTAAGGCAGGCTTTTTGGTGTATTCTCCTTATTGAAGGCAAAAACACATTATTGGTGGCTTCACCCAACATATTATTGTATATAGTTTGACTGTTATGCTAAATCAAGATAAAAATTGTTCTTTTATAGACGGAGGACCTGGTACTATAAAGGGGCACATCTATAAAAGGTGAGTTATATTTTTATTCTATGAAGTAATTATCCTTATTTAAAATATTATAATGTTAAAATTTAAATAGAAATTAATAGTTAGCTTTTTAGACAAATTCTCATTGGTTATTTTGTCTATTACTTGTGGATTATTTGTACAACTTTTAAATTTAATAATGAAATCCTTTGATTGTTATAAATATGTGTATAGGACTATAATTTTGCTAAGGAAGGCTTTTTGGTGTATTCTCCTTATTGAAGACAAAAACAAAAATAATGGTGGCTTCATCAAGCATATTATTGTATATAGTTTAATTGTTATGCTAAATCCATATAAAAATTATGTTTCCATGGATGAAGGACCCGACACTATAAAAAGGATACATCTATAAAAGGTGAGTTATAATTTTTTTCTATGGAGCAATTATCCTTATTTAAAATATTGCAATATTAAAATTTAAATATAAATTAATAGTTATATTTTTAGAAAAATTCTCATTGGTTATTTTGTTTGTTACTTGTCGATTATTTGTACTACTTTTAAATTTAATAATGAAATCTTTTGATTGTTACAGATATGTGTACTAGACTTTTTTTTGCGAAAGAAGGCTTTTTGGTGCACTCTCCTTATTGAAGACAAAAACATATTATTGGTGGTTTCACCCAACATATTGTTGTATATAGTTTAATTATTATGCTAAATTAAGATAAAAATTGTGTTTCCATAGATGAAGGACCTGACACTATAAAGGGATACATCTATAAAAGGCGAGTTATTTTTTTTCTATGAAGTAATTATCCTTATTTAAAATATTACAATGTTAAAATTTAAACAGAAATTAGTAGTTATCTTTTTAGACAAATTTTCATTGGTTATTTTTTCTACTAGTGGATTACTTGTACTACTTTTGAATTTAATAAGGAAGTCCTTTGATTGTTATAAAGTTGTGTACATGAAGGCTTTTGGTGTGTTCTCTTTATTGAAGACAAAAACACATTAATTACTTGTGGCTTCACCCAACATATTATTGTATATAGTTTAATTGTTATGCTAAATTAAGATAAAAATTGTGTTTCCATAGATGACTTGGACCTCACACTATAAACGAACACATCTATAAAAGGTGAGTTATAATTTTTTACTATAAAGTAATTATCCTTATTTAAAATATTACAATGTTAAAATTTAAATGGAAATTAGTAGTTATCTTTTTAGACAAATTTTCATTGGTTATTTTGTGTATTGCTTGTGGATAATTTGTACCACTTTAAAATTTAATAATGAAATCTTTTGATTGTTACAAACATGTGTACATGACTTGTACAATTTCAGTCGGCCTAGTGGTGGAGAACTTGTTCTTTTAAAAGAGAGGTCACAAGTTCAAATCCCGCAAGGGGGTATGGTATGTACATCTTATCAGCTTCGGCTCATTACCAATTGATAAAAAAAAAATGTGTACATGACTTTTTTTTTGCTAAGGATGGCTTTTGGGTGTATTCTCCTTATTGAAGACAAAGCATATTGTTGGTGGCTTCACCTAGCATATTATTGTACATAGTTTAATTGTTATGATAAATCAAGATTATATAATGTAATGTTTGCAAATATTTAATCTATTGCACATGATTTTGAAATGGCCTACATCTAATAGAAAGCTCGTATATTTACATGAAGAAAGGAATTTTTTTTTAAAAAAATCACTCTGTTCATAAATATGAAAAAAAAATGATTGTGAAAAACCTGATGTACAACAAATAATCTAGTTCTAAACATTCATATGTAATTAATATGAAAATTGGGAAAAAAAAATTAGTTTATGTAAAAGTGATACTTTTCTTCCTTATTTCACAAGATGGGATATATAGTTTTTTTTTTGTTTTTTTTAACCTATTCAGATTATATATTCCTAGGTTCACATTTCTCATTGGCATCATTCTATTCAATGCATTTGTCTACAAAAGTTTAGAATATTTTTGTAGTTTAACACTTAAATCATTGAATGGATTTCTAATGAATACACTATTTTTTTGAAGTAATTGTTGATCTATATAAAGATCATTATGGATCTATATCACACTTGCATCATAATATTAAGATAACTTTCAATTTGATCTTGCTCATATTTCCAAAAGTACTAGTGAAAATATATTTGAACAAAAAGTTGCTAGAATCACATATAATATTTTTAATTGTCTGGAGAAAACTATAAGCTCTACAATGTGTGTAAGTATGCAAGTACCATCTGCTAATGAATTAATTCATTACAAGGTGCTTTCTATTTATTCTATATTTTGATTATAGCAACCATTAAATAAATAATAATAATTTAAGTGAACCATAACTATTAAAAATAAATATTTATGTATTACAATGTTAAAGAAAGCATTAAAAAAAAAGAAAAATGAATAAATAAAAATATTGCATGGTAAATAAATAAAATTATTCAAGTGGTTGAGCTCAAATAATTTTCATGTTAAAATTTTGAATTTGGAATCCCTCAAAAATTTCAACATCAATAAGACAAGGTTGTCCCTTAGCTTCCTTGTTTTATGTGCTCATTGCTAATGCCCTTGGATACCTTCTACATCATACTAAACAACAAAAAATTATCCATGGCATTTCTCTATCAGGTGATGAAGTGGCTTCAAATTCTCATTTTGTTGATGATATCTTATTATTTTCAAAATTCTCAAGAGGAGCTCAACTAACTCTTGAAATCTTAGACTTATACTATGCTTCTTCTGGCTCTCTAATTTCTCCTAATAAAACTAAATTTTGGATGACTATATTTCTTACGACGATCTGACTTCATCACGGGCAAATGGAATAGACTGTTGCACCAACTGGACAGGCATCTCCTGCGACAATCACACCAACCACGTTGTCTCTCTTAACATAAGCTATTTCTTTGCTGAAAGCGTGATATCTAAGAGCCTATGCCAACTTCGTTTTCTCACATCACTCACTATATTTGATGTATTCTCTCTTACATCAGGTACTGTCTTTCCTCCTTGTTTGAGAAATCTCTCTTATATTCGCTATTTAGATTTATCTGGAAATAGCTTTACTGGGATGATTCCCCCTTTCGTTTGTTTTCTCACCCGTCTTACAACCAGCTTAGTGGAAGCATACCTACTTCTCTTGGAAGCCTTTCTTCTTTAACTGAACTTCACTTTTCTTACAACCAGCTTAGTGGAAGCATACCTGCTTCTCTTGGAAGCCTTTCTTCTTTAACTGAACTTCACCTTTCTTACAACCAGCTTAGTGGAAGCATACCTACTTCTCTTGGAAGTCTCTCTTTGTTGAGAAACTTATATCTTCATGACAACCAGCTTAGTGGAAGCATACCCGCTTCTCTTGGAAGTCTCTCTTTGTTGAGAAGCTTAAATCTTTCTAACAATGAACTGAGGGGGAACATTCCAGATTCCTTAGGCAATCTTTCTTTACTCTAGGTGTTGGATGGTGTTAGCAATCATTTCAATGAAACCATCTCTTCTTCCTCACTTCCACCTTCTTTAGTTGAATTAGGCCTGTCACTAAATCACCACCAGTTGATTTCAGAAAATTTCTTTCACAAGCTTACAAGGTTAAGAGCTTTGTCTTTATCTGATTGTGTGCTAAATATTAGCACAATCTGGATTCCATCCTTTCAATTACATGAGTTGTCTTTACTGTCGTGTAGAATTGATGGTGAATTTCCATCTTGGATCTCAACACAATTCTCACTTGAAAGTTTGGAATTAACTAACGCCAGTCTTGTGGGTGTAATTCCCTCTTGGCTATGGGAAACCAGTCCTCAGTTGTATCATTTAAATCTATCAAGAAATCAACTAGAAGGAAGCCTATCCTCAAATCTTTCAATATGCACACAACTTTCAGAGTTAGATGTGTCAAGAAATGGACTGAGTGGATGCATCCCATCAATATGGCCTTCCAGTATTTCAATATTGTTGCTTAATGACAATTTATTTAGTGGCAAGATTCCTTCAAGCCTGGGCAAATTATCTCAACTCCAAATATTAAATCTTGCAAACAATTTCTTTAGTGGCAATATTCCTTATAGCCTGGGCAAATTATTTCAACTCCAGCTTTTAAATCTTGCAAACAACAAAATAAGTGGAATGATCCCTGCAAGCTTGTCCAATTGCTCTTCTCTCATTGTCTTAAATTTGGGAAACAACAGTTTGAAGGGAAGCTTACCATATGAATTTAGTAGACTAAGGCAATTAAGCTCATTAGTTGTTCATGGTAATATCCTGAATGGATCTTTTCCACCTTCAATATCAAATTGTTCATTTTTACAAGTTCTTGATATTGGGAACAACATTTTTGGAGGTGAAATGCCACCAACAATTGGAAATTTTTCTGTTCTAAGAGTATTGGTGATGAAGAAAAACAATTTTACAGGGAATATTCCTTCAGCCATAGGCCAACTAATATACCTTCAAATCTTGCTCCTTTCTTCCAATCATTTCTCAGGTTTAATTCCACACACAATTGTATCATTGCAAGCAATGACAATAGAAGACCAAGATGGTATTGTATTGTCCACTTTTTCTGGTGAGCAAACATATCAGGACAGATTGGATATGACTTCAAAGGGTATAGATGAGCACTACACATATATTCTTTCCACTCTCACAGCCATGGATCTATCCAATAATGAATTGGAGGGAGGAATTCCTTTTGATTTCGGGAATTTAAAGGGGTTAAGGTTTTTGAACCTTTCAATGAACAATTTGAATGGGACCATTCCAAGTAGTTTGGGAGAAATGGGTCAGCTAGAGTCATTAGACCTTTCAAGAAATAATTTTTTTGGAAAAATCCCTATGGAGTTTATATCTCTTAACTCTTTAGGTTTCCTAAATTTATCAAACAACCACCTTTCAGGAAGTATACCTCAAGGAACACAGATGAGTACATTTGCAGAATCCTCTTATTCAGGAAATCCTAATTTATGGGGTTGTCCCCTACCCAAAAATTGTTCTTGGCCACAATATATTCCTCGTCCTCCTGATATTCCTCGTCCTCCTGAAGTTTCAATTAACAAAGAAAAGAAAAGCACTAAATATCCTTTGTATGGAATAGCATTAGGATTGTCATATGGAGTAGCATTTGGAGGAATAGTGTCATTGATCTTGATAAAAATGAGTTGGAGAAGGAAATATTTCAATAAAGTTGATGCAATCCTAAAAATTGTGTTTCCATGGATGAAGGACTTGACACTATAAAGGGCTACATCTGTAAAAGGTAAGTTATTATTTTTTCTTTGAAGTAATTGTCCTTATTTAAAATATTACAAAGTTCGAATTTAAATAGAAATTAGTACATAGATTTTTAGACAAATCCTCATTGGTTATTTTGTCTATTACATGTGGATTATTTGTACCACTTTTAAATTTAATAATGAAATCCTTTTATTATTATAAATATGTGTACATGAATTTACTTTTGCTAAGGAATGTTTTTTGGTGTATTCTCCTTATTGAAGGCAAAAAACACATTATTGGTGGCTTCACCCAGCATATTATTGTATATAGTTTAATTGTTATGCTAAATCAAGATAAAAATTGTGCTTTCATAGACGAAGGACCTGGTACTATAAAGGGATACATCTATAAAAGGTGAGTTATATTTTTTTTCTATAAAGTAATTATCCTTATTTAAAATATTATAATGTTAAAATTTAAATAGAAATTAGTACTTAGCTTTTTAGACAAATTCTCATTGATTATTTTGTCTATTACTTGTGGATTATTTGTACAACTTCTAAATTTAATAATGAAATCTTTTGATTGTTATAAATATGTGTATAGGACTTTATTTTTGCTAAGGAAGGCTTTATGGTGTATTCTCCTTACTGAAGACAAAAACACATCATTGGTGGCTTCACCCAGCATATTATTGTATATAGTTTAATTGGTATGCTAAGTCAGGATAACAATTATGTTTCCATGGATGAAGGACGCGACACTATAAAAGGTGAGTTATAATTTTTTTTCTATGGAGTAATTATCCTTATTTAATATTACAATATTAAAATTTAAATAGAAATTAGTAGTTAGCTTTTTAGAAAAATTCTCATTGGTTATTTTGTTACTTACTTGTGGATTATTTGTACTACTTTTAAATTTAATAATGAAATCTTTTGATTGTTATAAATATGTGTATAGGACTTTATTTTTTCTAAGGAAGGCTTTTTGGTGCATTCTCCGTATTGAAGACAAAAACACATTATTGGTGGTTTCACCCAACATATTATTGTATATAGTTTAATTGTTATGCTAAATCAAGATAAAAATTGTGTTTCCATATATGAAGGACCTGACACTATAAAGGGATACATCTATAAAAGGCGAGTTATATTTTTTTTCTATGAAGTAATTATCCTTATTTAAAATATTACAATGTTGAAATTTAAATAGAAATTAGTAGTTAGCTTTTTAGACAAATTCTCATTGGTTATTTTTCTACTAGTGAATTATTTGTACTACTTTTAAATTTAATAAGGAAGTCCTTTGATTGTTATAAATTTGTCTACAAGAAGGTTTTTGGTGTGTTCTCTTTATTGAAGACAAAAACACATTAATTACTTTTGGCTTCACCCAACATGTTATTATATATAGTTTAATTGTTATGCTAAATCAAGATAAAAATTGTGTTTCCATAGATGAAGGACCTGACACTATAAAGGGATACATCTATAAAATAATTATCCTTATTTAAAATATTACAATGTTAAAATTTAAATGGAAATTAGTAGCTATCTTTTTAGACAAATTTTCATTGGCTATTTTGTCTATTACTTGTGGATTATTTGTTCTACTTTGAAATTTAATAATGAAATCTTTTGATTGTTATAAACATGTGTACATGACTTTGTTTTTTGCCAAGGCTGACTTTTTGGTGTATTCTCCTTATTGAAGACAAAAGCATATTATTGGTGGCTTCACCTAGCATATTATTATACATAGTTTAATTGTTATGATAAATCAAGATTATATAATTTAATGTTTGCAAATATTTAATCTATTGCACATGATTTTGAAATGGCCTACATCTAATAGAAATCTCGTATATTTACATGAAGAAAGGAAATATTTTTTTAAAAAAATCACTTTGTTCATAAATATAAAAAAAAATGTTTGTGAAAAGCTTGATGTACAACCAATAATCTAGTTCTAAACATTAATATGTAAGTAATATGAAAATTGGTAAAACAAAATTAGTTTATGTAAAAGTGAAATACTTTTCTTCCTTATTCCACAAGATGGGATATATAGTTTGTTTTTTTAACTTGTTCAGATTGTATATTCCTAGGTTCACATTTCTCATTAGCATCATTCTATTCGATGCATTTGTCTACAAAAGTTTAGAATATTTTTGTAGTAACACTTAAATCATTGAATGGATTTCTAGTGAATACAATATTTTTTTGAAGTAATTGTTGATATATAAATAAAGATCATTATGGATCTATATCACACTTGCATCATAATATTAAGATGACTTTCAATTTGATCTTGCTCATATTTCCAAAAGTACTAGAGATAATATATTTGGGCGAAAAGTTGCTAGAATCACATATAATATTTTTAAATGTTTGAAGAAAACTATAAGCTCTATAATGTGTGTAAGTATGCAAGTACCATCTACTAATGAATCAATTCATTACAAGGTGCTTGCTATTTATACTATATTTTGATTATAGCAACCATTAAATAAATAATAATAATTTAACTGAACCATAATTATTAAAAATAAATATTTATGCATTACAATGTTAAATAAAGAATTAAAAAAATAAAGTAAAATGAATAAATAAAAATATTGCATGGTAAATAAATAAAACTATTCAAGTGGTTGAGCTCAAATGATTTTCATGTTGAAATATTGAATTTGGAATCCCTAAAAAATATCAACATTTCAACATCAATAAGACAAGGTTGTCCCTTACCTCCCTTGTTTTATGTGCTCATTGCTAATGCCCTTGGATACCTTCTACATCATACTAAACAACCAAAAATTATCCATGACATTTCTCTATCAGGTGATGAAGTGGTTTCAAATTCTCATTTTGTTGATGATATCTTATTATTTTCAAAATTCTCAAGAGGAGCTCAACTAACTCTTGAAATCTTAGACTTATACTATGCTTCTTCTGGTTCTCTAATTTCTCCTAATAAAACTAAATTTTGGATGACTTTAGGTGATCAATCACCCTCTTAGATTCCCTCCCAAAGGAAATTCAACTATCATGGTGTGATCTCAAGAAACCTTGGCATCCCATTTATGATAGGAGTCTCCTTGTTTGAAATGTTGAAATGGTTCATGCTGAAATTAAAAAGGAAGATTGAACATTGGTTAAACACATTTCTCTCAATGGTTGGTTCTATTTAAATTGCTAATTAAATTCTCATAGCCAACCATGTCTACATTTCATCTTGTTGGCTCCCTTCGAAAAATAGATATATTTCAACAAACACAATTGAGTAGAAGGTTCTTGTGGGGAAGATGGAATAATAAAATGGGACATGTTATTGCTTCATGGTCACATTGTATTCAACCAAAAAGAAAAGTGGGTTAGGAGTGATTGACCCCTTTACACAAGGAGTTTTCCTAATTACCAAATGGATTAGAAGAAGTCTTCATGGATCAGCACCGTTGAGGTCACTTATTAGACACTGAATTGCTACCACTAGAGCCAACAATGCTTGGAAAGAAGTTGGGTGGAAAGATCAAATCATTATGGCAAGATAATTTAAAACTCAATCTTCTAGAAAATTTTTAAGCATATGGAAAGTGTAGCAGCTTGTGTTTCCTCTTCTTGAATGAAATGAATAAGACCTTAGCCATGAAATGAGCTTATCATCTTCATCTATTTGGTGGAATAAATTGATATGCTTTGATGATCAACTTGCTCTTTGTTCCCAATTACAAAGTAAGAGCTTATTCAAAAAAGGTGTCTTAGAATTTATGGACATTTGGGACTTCACCTCATCTACTTAGAAAAGAGACTTGCAACTTAAACAAGAGTTCAAACTTGTTAGACAGTTCAAATAACCAGAAGACAACTGGGGGGGGGGGTGAATTAGTTGTCTCAGATTACTGGAACCTTAAGAAATTTAAAAATTTAAAACCGGAACCCAAAACATTAATACTGGAATGCTTAAACCAAATACCGAAATAGTAGATAAACCAATTAAGCATAAACAATAATTAGAGACTAAATACCATCTACGTGACAATAATATTTGTACGTGGAAAACCCAGTAAAGGGAAAAACCACAGTGGGAAGCCTACCCACAGTCAGATAATACTTTTGTAGTAAGTATGTGAATTACAATTGAGGGGCATGCATTTGTAGGAAGGCCAACAACCTAGAGCGCACTGCTCATCACAAAAGGAGTCTCACTGACTATATAGAAATCCAGACTACAATTTGGAAGAATGAATGAATTGCAAAGATGGCATCTCCTATACCTGAAGACAATTTTGGTTAAGTTCAATACCGGAGGACTCAATCCTCTTACATAAACCCAATTCGATCTCCAATTATTGACTAAATCCTCTGCCTGAATGATATTACATTATTCACACATTACATATCCATATGTCTTTCCTATATACTGATATCATCTACAATGAGATCTTACATCATATATATACAAACCCTTGACCATAAACAATCAAGTCGGCCACCACACAATAAACTAATTACATAATTACAAAACATGTCGGCCTTAGACCAAACAAATAATATCCAACCCATAAGACATCTCAAAAAGACATCAAGAGGTCTAATCCACACGTTACATTAAGTCGGTCCGTAACCTAGATACACCGAGACCTAATGTAGGCCCATACATGCCAAAGCAATAATCCCAATCCACCAATTCTTGAACATGATCACCATCAGCATCCCGAATCTCCACCATAAGCCACACTAATACCACTTATGCATATCATCAAAGATCTTCATCAAAGCTCTGTTGATGAAACCCTCGCTGAAACCACAAACCAAGCTTCCAAGCAAACAAGATAGCATCTAATCTCTAGAACCAAAACCAACTGCCTAAATATGAACATGAGTAAGCCAATTCCATAACCAAAACATACCGGAGCATACCTGATCATGCTGGATCTAAACCAACCAGAAACCACACAACCTAATGGGGCCAGAAGAGTGTCGGTAAAGCATCCAAAATAGCTAGTGTTGACATCAATGACAAAACATCAATGGAACACATAATCAATTCCTTCAAATGGCCAATGATCTCCCCCTTTGGCATTGATGGCAACACTAGATGTGAAAAACGTCTAAGTACCAAGAAATGCCAAACAACTCTCCCCCAATGGAAGACAACCAACAATCTCCCACTCAAAGATATAACAATTAAATTCTGAAACAAAGACCAAACTCCCCATGTGAATGATATCTCTGTAAATCTTCATTTTACACATATATCTCTCCCCGTGATGTATACAAATCCTTAAGTTTTTCACATCAACATCTCTCCCCTTTGACATTAATGCCAAAAATCTGGCAAAAATATCAAAGAAAAAATAAAAATTACTGAAACATAAGGATAACTACTCCCCCTAAGCAGTATCATCAGTACTAGAATGAATAATATCTCTAATAATACATACTAGACTGATGCCAAAAAGCATCAATCAGTTCTCTGTCGGAGGGGCAGAAACCCCTAACCTGTCTCTTAGGTACTCAAATGATTCTTTAGACAAAGGTTTAGTGAAAATATCTAAAATCTACTCTTTAGTGTTCAGATAAACCAATCTAACTTCATTTTCTTCCACCCTCTCCTTCAAAAAGTTATACTTGATAGATATGTGCTTTATCTTAGAGTGAAATACTAGATTCTTTGATATGTCAATAGCAACAAAGTTATCATTGTGAATAACTACAGGTCCAATGTAATTCACTTTGATATCCTTCAACATTTTCTTCATCCATAGAACCTGTGTACAGTTAGTACCAACAACAACATACTTAGCTTCAACTGTAGACAAATAAGTACATGATTGTTTCTTGTTGATCCATGAAACCAACTTCTTTCCAAGAAACAAAGCTCCACCAGAAGTACTTTTCCAGTAATGAACATCTCCAGCCCAATTAGCATCTGTATATGCACATAATGTAAAGTCATCATCCTTAGGGTACCACAAACCATATTCAGATGTACCTTGCAAGTATCTAAAAATCTTTTTCACCGCACTCTCAAGATTTTCTCTAGGATCACTCTGAAATTTAGATGCAATACAAACATCATTCATTATGTCAAGCCTAGTCTCAGTCAAATAAAGCAGACCTCTAATCACAAATTTGTATCTTTTAGGATTTACGAGTTTAAAAACATCTTTCCTTGCCAATTTCTCACTTGTATCCATAGGACTACTTACTAGTTTAGAATCTCCCATACCAAATTTATTCAACAATTCCCTAGCATACTTCGTTTGATAGATTAAAATATCTTTATCAGTTCAAGTAATCTGCAAACCTAAGAAAAATTTCATTTCCCCAATCATAGACATTTCAAATTCTTTCTCCATATTCTTAGAAAATTCTATGCACAACTTATCTTCACCTCCACAAATGATGTCATCAACAAATACTTCAATAATCAATATATCATCATCAGTGATCTTATAATATAAAGTATTGTTGGCATTACCCTTAGTAAAACCAAGCTTCAAAAGATATTTATCCAACCTTGCATACCAAGCTCTAGGTCCTTGTTTCAATCCATACAAAGCATTCCTTAGCCTGCAAACCATGTTTGTATCACCTGAAAGTGAAAAAACATCAGGTTGCTCAATATAAAGTTCCTCATCAAGGTCCCCATTAAAAAATGCACACTTAACATCCATATTATAAACCTTGTAGTTTTTATGGGTAGCATAGGCAATAAATAATCTTACAGCTTCAATCCTAGATACAAATGCAAAAGTCTCACCATATTCAATTCCTTCCTTCTAAGAATATCCTTTACAAACCAATCTAGCCTTATTCCTTACAACTTGACCATCCTCATTAATTTATTCAGTTTTAATAACATTCTTATTTTTTAGGTCGGGGAACTAAAGTCAATGTGCTATTCTTCTCAATTTGATCTAATTCTTCTTCAATAGCTTTCAACAAACATTCATCTTTACATGCTTCAATTACTAATACCAGCTCAACTTGAGAAAATAAACATACCTCATTACTTGCTAGTCTTCTTCTTGTCATCACTCCAATATTATTATCCCCAATGATCTGATCTTCTGAATGATTCAATCTCACATACCTAGGAATCTTCTGACTCTATGTTCCTCTTCTCGGTTCTTCAGTTGTTGTTGAATTTTTTGATACTACTGCAGTAACTGGTTCAACATTCTATTCTGGTGAAGGTGCTAGATATAATCATTTCCACCACCGGTTCTTGCTCATAAACTCTGATTTGACTTCTATTCAGCTCATCCACCTTGACATTAGCGCTCTCCATAATTCTATGCAATCTCTTGTTATAACATCCATATGCTTTGCTTTCATTAGAATAACCAAGAAATATGCCTTCGTCACATCTAAGATCAAATTTTCCAATGATATCATCTCTCTTGATATAACATTTACTACCAAAGATTCTGAAATATAACTAAAGGTGTATTGCCAAACCATAATTCATAAGGTGTCTTACTGGTTCATCCTTTGATATGTACTCTATTGAATGTATAGACTGTTGTTCTTACTACTTCTCTCTAGTAGATATGAGGTAGACTAGCTTTCATCATCATTATTCTAGCAGCATCAAAGATAGTTCTATTCTTCCTTTCTACAACTCCATTCTGCTGAGGTGTCTGGGGAGCAGAAAATTGTCTCCTTATACCATGCTTCTCACAAAAGTTATTAAGCTCACTGGATGTGAATTCTCCATCATGATCTGATCTCAAATATTTTATCTTCAATCTCTTCTCAGTT
Source organism: Cryptomeria japonica (assembly GCF_030272615.1). Taxonomy (NCBI): domain Eukaryota; kingdom Viridiplantae; phylum Streptophyta; class Pinopsida; order Cupressales; family Cupressaceae; genus Cryptomeria; species Cryptomeria japonica. Next base: position 1,363,465 of record NW_026728836.1, on the reverse strand, counting down.
TCCACTTTAGCCTTAAATATTCTAAACTTTTCAAAAACCTCAGATTTCTCCCTTAGAAAAGTAACCCACATTATTCTAGAATAATCATCAATGATTAGCATGAAATATCTATCAACTTGAAAACTTTTAACTCTAGCAGGGCCACATAAATCAGTATGAATAAGATCAAGAACATCATTAGATTTATCTTGTATACTCTTAAAAGAGGTTCTCACCTATTTTCCCATTTGACATTCTTTACATGTACCAGATTATAGGGCTTAACAATCTTAGGTATATCTCTAACTGCCTTAGTTGAATTGATCTTTACAATGCAATCAAAATTCACATGACATAGCCTCTTATGCCATAGCCAACTCTCATCAATTTGTGCAATCAAACACGTCTTCTTACCAGAATTCAAATGAAATATATTACCTTTTGTCTATGTACCGGTTGCAATATCCAAACAAGATCTATTAATGATTTTGCATTTTCCATCCTTGAACTGTAATTGAAATCCCTTATCCACCAATTGTCCTACACTCAAAATATTATGCTTCAAACCTTCAACAAAATAAACATTATCAGTATTTTGCTTACCATCCAATTATATAGTTCCTTTTCCTTTGATCATACATGCTTTGTCATCTCCAAATTTAACTAGACCACCATCACATTCTTGCAAAGATAGAAACTTCCCTTTATCTCCAATCATATGATGTGAACATCCACTATCAATTACCCATTCATCCTTGTCTTCAATTTTAGCAGCAAGTGCCTTCTATTTAGGTACATTCTCTTCCAGTGTTAGAACATCTTCCTTGATAGCCAGGAACACCCATTCCCTCCCATTGCCGAAATCACTAGTAGAGTCTTTTGTTGGTTCATCATCAAAATCAGTCACACCTTCCTCATCCGCTATGTAGCATGATTTATTTATGTTTTTCTTCTACTTATACTTTCTCTGATATCCAGGGTTAGGCTTAAATGATCTTCTAACTCTTTCTTCAAATCTTGAATTCCTTTCAGGACATCTAGATGCAAAATGACAAATCTTATTACATGCAAAACATTTAAAAGGTTATTTTCCTTCATACTTACTTCCTACCAGTCCTTTAGGTACTCTTCTAGTAAATAGTTCTTCATTTTTCTTAAACTCATCATCTTCTCTCTTCATATCTGTTGGTGTAAATAATTATTCATCTTGGATATTATTACACTATACTCAAGTTTACTTAGGTACATGCATTTAATAGTAGTTTGGGTATGAGACACTTGGGTGTTTGTGCCACATTGGGATAGTGTGTGTAGGAGAATTTCCACATTTTACCTTGTGTTTATCTTGTCACTACTCTATCATATCCACTTATTGTGGAGTGATAATTCCACCTTCAGTGGGTGATCCACCTCATGTGGAATATTTTATTGTTTCTTCTACCTACCCACACCTATTTCTTACCTACCCTTGTTTCTTATTGAGCCACATGTCATGTTTGTGTGATCACATATCCATAAGCCTTTCCTATATAAGGAGGCTCATCTACATTGTTTGTACGGAAATTCATTGAACATCTTGTAATGATCCAGTTGATCATATTTTGCATCTTGATAGAATACAATTTATTCCTATCATATATTTTGTCTCTCTTATTGTTTCTTTCTATTGCCTCTAGATCTTGGCAAATTCTCACATGGTATTAGAGCCATTTGAGTGTCATTGGTTTGCCAATTGAGAGAAATTTGAGGTTTTGCATTTTGGAGCTTTCTATTACAGGTTATTATTGGATCTTGTTGGGTCAAATCTAAGGTCACCATTGGATTTAGGAGGTTTGAGAAATTAAGAATCGCCTTTTGCTTCATCAAAATCTGAGATTCGAGGCCAAATCTAGAGTCATTTGAAGGTGGAGGGTGGTGACTTATCCCGACAACAATCTGCAATTGTGGATCATTTTTGGCCAAATTCATCATCGCCATTGCGCTCAGAAGGCCCAAAAAACCCAAGATCGACTTTCAATTCATCAAAATCGGCCTCCATTACCCCAAGTTGAAATTGTTTTCCCTCCTGGCCTGCCGTACGGACTTGCAGGTATAGGTCTGAAATTTTTTTAATTTTTTTTGTTTATTTTTTTTTGGAAAATAAAAAAATAAACAAAATTATTTTTTATTAGTTGGGGGGGGGGGGGGGGTGTGGTTACTTATTGGCCCGCGGACCCCGGTGACATAGGTTGCCTTGCGGACCCCGCTTTTTAATTTTTTTTAATAAATAAAAAAAATGTTACTTTCTTTTTTTTTTTTTTAAATAATTTTTTTAATAATAATTAAAAAATAAACTTTTTAAAGTTTTTTTTTCCTTTAATAATTTTTATTAAACTTTTTGTTATTTCAAAAAAAAAAAAAGCCTTTTTTTCATTTTTTTTCTTTATTTTCTAATTAAGTTTTTTTGGGGGGCATAATAAGTTGTTGTTTTTTAGATTTTAAAAATCTTTTAGAAACACAAATACCATGGAATAAGTCAAATTGGGAACACAATTTTTTCTTGTCACTTCATACCTGTCTTCCAGTGCTTCCAACCAACAGTCAAGGGGAAGGGAGGGGGGGGGGTTGATTTTCTCCTTTATATCTCTTGGCCACATCCCAATCAGAGGCGTCTTTTTCTGCAGTATTCTATAGGGCTTCATGGTGGCATCATTTTCATGTTTCCAGATTTGCACTATCATGTTGTATGCTCTTGCATGAGCAATGTTGTACTCGCACTAACATAAAGTGCCACATCTCTTTATATCTTTTTTTTGTTGACTATTTGATGTATTCCTCTTGTACACGTAGATTAGGAATATCTTGTGAGACTTGGTGCATAGCTCTCGTGAGACTTAGATTGTACCAATATTTTTTCCATTTACGAGTATCGAGATGATGCTCAAAGCAGGTTGTCTCCATGCCTGATCTTTATTTTGTTGCATCGAGTGATTCATCGTCATCGACTTGGTAACTGGTTTTGTCACACTTTGACATTATTGGTGCAACATTGCCTCTCTTTCTTCCTTATGGGGAGGTATTTTGGTCATCATCATTGGACCATCTTTGTAGGAGATTCAACATTGAAGGGGGTCTTCACAGTCTCTTCTTCTCATCATTGAGAGAAATGTGTGCTTTCTTCATCTCTCTTTTGGGGGAGAGTTTTTTCTCATTAGTTTTTTCTCTCTTTCTCCATTTATGGGAGATTGCATTTGTATTTGTACATGGGTACCTAACAGGCCATGTAGCCAGGACCCATCTTCCATTGCTTAGTTGTGTATACACCTAAAAATGGTCTGAAGATAATTAATTGAATAAGCAATTATTTAATTAATCTCCCTCTCCAATTTAATTGAATTCATCAACAATTTGATTAAATCCTCCACTTTCATCTACTTATTAATAAATCTAAGGATTTATTAAATAGATTCATCTCACTAATCTCCTTTGATTAATTCCTTCCATCAAAATCATTTCTTCTAATCATTTAATTAATTAAAATAAATCAATTATGAGTTGTTAAAATTAATTAGCCTTTTCCTATTAATTGAATTTCTAAATTCAAATTCTCCTAAGATTTAACCACCTAACCTAACCATTCCTAAACCTAACCCATTATACCTACCCACGTGTTCCCTTTCATCCAACCTATTCTAGAACCTTTGTGACACTTGTCACTAAGTGTTCCCTTTCATCCAACCTATTCTAGAAGCCTCTTGACACTTGTCAGCATAGAGATGACAAATGTTCCCTTTAGTCCAACCCCTTTGCCAACCTCCTCCAGTTTAACCATTGATATCTTCAAATCAATCTTGATCGTTGATTCCTTCCACCTCACCCCTAGCCTTGGGAAATCCTATAAATAGACCCCATTTTGGAGCAATAATGGTCCCAATTCATATCATTTGATCATCGCATATCATCTCATCTTATGCATTGTTACTATAGGCATCTAGCTTATAGCTTATCATTTTAGCAATGTTATCATGCTCAATTTTATCTTAATCTCATCCTCATTCTAGCCTATTTTCTTGAATCATGTAGCTTAATCATGCTATTCTTGCTAGATCGTTCATCTTCATCATTCAAATCCTCCATCTAAGTGTAGTCAAGTCACTGGAATTTGCATAACAAGATCTGAGAGAAAAATTCATACTTGCATTTACTAGGAGGTGATAGATCGCTTAGTTATGGTTTTATCTTTCTTTGATTTAAATTCACTAACCATGCTTGTAATGATCTATTGAGTGCATTGTGTTTATAGGTACAGGTAAAATTTCGTAGAGCACGACATTTTGGCGTTCACCGTGGGGTCGAAATCATCACTTTTGGCCTCTTAATCTTCAAAAAACTTCATCTCTGTCTGGCTTTGGTTTAGAAATTTGTACTAACTACCTTTTCAGCTCGTATTAACTTCCTTTTATCCTAGGATGACACCTCATCCTGACTCGTATTAGGTATAAATTTGTGTCGTATGAGGTTTTATGTTGCAAGTTCTTTATTCGTACTAGGTCTAAAGCTATGTCTTACGAGTCTATTTCTTACAAATTCTTTACTCGTACTAATCATAATTATGTGTCGTACGATCTGGTTTTTGGCTTGTGTTAGAGGTCTAAATATTTGTCGTACTATCTGATAAATCATATCGTACGAGTTTCTGCATATGTGATTTTTTGATAAACTGCATGTTAGGGTTTTCTAATTCTAATCCGAGATTTTCTAACACTAACCCTGACTGGTTTGTGAGATTTTGGTAGCCTAACTCTTTTCTGCAGGACGATTGATGAAGATACGCTTGTCAAAGACATAATTCAAAAACCAATCAATGATTACTAATGGATCTATTTTGCAGGTTGCCTATGAATCTAACTAAACTTTGTGTATTCATTTAAATTTTCTAGGTACACTTCAATCAGGGCTAAGAAATGAACCATTATGTCTTTCATGTCTTTGATGATAGGCAGGTATGATCTCACCTTTCTTAGGTGATCAGAAAGCTAGACTCATCTTTTGCTTTCATTAGTGTATTTCTTTAGCAGGCCTACCCTCCTGAGGAGTAATAACTCTTAGCCATTAAGGCTGGTGAGAGGGGAACGACCTAAGTGGGAATGACTAACTCCAAGTAATCCAACCCACTATAAAATAAATATGTTCTTGATGAAAATCAAGATAGTGGCAGTGCTCGGGAATAGCTCTCCTCCGTACCTTTGAGTATATCAAACCTTCGTTTTCAAGGCTGGGAGACCTGTTAATTGAGTTTATACCTCAACGTGCCAAATAGATCCCTTACTAGTTCTGGTTAAAGTAGAAGCTACCTGATTCACCTACGAAAGGGTGATAATCTTTGTGTAAGAGAGATAGTAACTCTCTCAAGACACTTGCCATATCGTGCCCCCATTAGCGTTTTGAGTCGGATAATACGGCGTTGAGAATCCATTGCATGAGACTTAGCGGTCGTATTCTGATTAGCGATTGGGTGTGTACCTAAGTCAACAAGCAAAGGTTTTCATTCTCAACTAACTTCCTTAGGGTTTAGCATGCTTGGAGTCATTTATCGCATCATGTTTTTGTTGTGTATTCATCCCTAGATCGACAAATTATACATCCAAAAAATGGAAGACATAAGCAAAACATTTAACTTCAGTTATCAAAAATTTAACTAAACAAACATTTTTTATCTCTATCTGGTTATCTGTCGTACAAGTTAGGATCTTTGTTGTACAAACCTGTTTGCATAAAATTTTGTGTCATGCTACACAACATTCTATGTCGTACGAGTCAACTATTTTGTCATATGGTTCAGAAAAGTGTGTCGTACGAGCCTCTTCTTATTACATGAAAACTTTTTCTTTATCGTATAGACTCATATCTTGTGTCGTTCTAAACTGCATATCTAGTTGTATGAAACTCTGCATTTGTTAGTCCAAAGTTGTGTCCTGCATGCCTGTTTCAGATTTATCATTTTTGCCTGATCAATTTGCAGCAAACATAAACACCTATTATCTGTCAGTCTGTGCTTAGATTGTCTGCTTGGTTTGCTTGGTCAAGTTATCACCCATCAAAATCAGACTCTATAAGATAAACACCCCAAGATTTTCAAGTGCTCACCCTCAACAAGTTCAAGATCTAAACATCTCAAAGTGCATTATCACCCTCTTTGATAAACTGATCACTCAAACATAGTTTCTCATCGGGATCAATCATCCTTTATCACAAAACTGAAACATTTGGCCAGGATAATCTTCTCCCACATCATAGGATATATCGTTCCTACTGGACTTGGTTCTTATCAAATAATAACAATTGCACTCCTAAATCGAAGATCGAAAAACTTGCAAACTTTTACACACTTGAATTCTCTTTTAGTGTCATATCACTTTATTGCCTTGAAATTGAATATTGATCACTTATCAAAACAACCTTTTGGACAATTGAATACTAGCAAAATAACACACGTGTATGCCCATTCTAACTAGAGCTCAAAGACGAAAAATTGTAGAGACTAAAATCAAAATGTTGGAAACAAATATAATCATGGAACATGAAGAGGAAATACAAGTTGAAGGAGAAATAACAGACCAAAACATCAGAGACATCAAGAAAGATCCCTAATTCGATAAATTTATGCAAAAATTGTTGTAGGAAGAAAATGAAAAATATTTTCTAATGTTAGCCAAATTTGGTGCTACACTCCCTCAAGACTTTGATATAAACAAATTGACACAAAAGAAAAGTGATCCTCCTCCTAATAACGAACAATATGAGGACATCTTTGGTCTCAAAATGAATGACATGTCAATTCCTCGTAACACCTAAACCAATGAAGAGACTTACATTCCCAAAAGAGATGAAGTAGAATTTTTTTATAACATTTAACCCAATCAAGATACAAGAAGAACTAAGGATGAACCAAGAAGAGATTGAGATCCTCCTAGAATACAAAATCAGGGTTATGGAAGAACAAATCATGTTGATAATCCTTATCCATTCTATAGGATTATGGAAGAACAAAATATGTCCTTATCCATTCTATAGAAATCTAAACATGATACCATTTCCTATAGGCTTTGAAACTCCTAGATACAAAAAAATGATGGAAGCACTGACCCTCAAGATCATATATGAGAATTTTGCACAATGAGTATGGAGTTTGCACATGAGGATACCTACTTAATGAGACTATTCCTGAAAAGCTTAATTGGACTAGCTATGGAATGATTCTCTAAACTTCCACCTAGAATCGGATCATTTTCAGAGTTGGTAGATAAGTTTGTTTCACAATACTCTTATAATATACAACATGAAGTAACTATGCTAGACCTGTGTAACGCCAAACAAAAGAGTGGAGAACCTTTCATGACATTTTTACAACAATGGAGACGGCTAGCTTCGCAGGTATCCTCGTACTATGCCAGAATACGAAAAAATGGACATATTCATTGACAACTTAAACGATCAAATGAGTTATCACTTAAAAATGCAAGGAAATCAAAGTTTCAGAAAAATGGTTGATAATAGAATTAGAATGGAAGAAGTCATGATAAAGAAAGGTGAATTAAAAATATACAAAGAAGGAGTCTATCCTCCTAACAACAACAATAACAACAATCACAATGACAAGCCAAAGTTTTGGAATAGAAATCAAATGTAGTTAATGATAGAATAGTAGATAACAATAATGTAAAACCAAAGCAACTAGTTTTCAATTTATCTACTCACTTAGCAGCTGCACAACATAACAACAATCACCAAAGAGAAACTATTAAAACTTTCTTTCGAAGACAATTTACAGACATTGGTGAACCTCTGGGGTTAGTATTCAAAATGCTTATTGTAAATAAATTGATTTCTTTACCAGAAGAAAGGAACTATGAACCTCCAATAAAACCACATTGGTGGAATGATAATCAATATTGTGATTTCCATCGAAACAAGGGACATCTCATAGATAATTGTCAGAAGTTGAAACATGTCATACAAGACTTAATTGATAATGGCGTAATAACTGTGGATGGACATACAACAAATGAATCTCATACCACCTTTAAAACTCCACTTCCAAACTATGAGAAAGGTGAGTCATCAACAACAAACAATGGTAAGGGTAAAGAAAAGGTAAACTATGCTCATACATATGACAATGTGGTGAATGTGTTTGTAGTTAAAGAAAAACAAAATCAAGAACATGCTCATGCTATCACAAGAAGCAAAGCCAAAGTTGTTTTTCTGGGTCCTACAACAAACACATCATCCACTACAACAAAACAATACAATCTAGTGGAACAATTGCAGAAAACACCTGCCCAAATATCAATCTTGGAACTTTTAAAACTTTCACCCGCACACAAAGAAATCTTGGAAAAAGCATTAGTAGATACCATAGTATCCAAAGATCTTGATATCGACCAATTCCAAACCATGGTGGGACACCTCACAACCCCTCATTGCTTATCATTCACTGAAGAAGATGACATGTCCTTGCAACATCCTCACAATGCTCCCTTGCATATTGAAGTCCTTATTCACGAAATGCGAGTCAAGCGTGTTCTAATAGATGGTGGAGCTGGCCTAAATATCTGTTCATTGAGTCTTGTTCGTGCCTTAGGATATTCAGAAGATGCAGTTGATATCTGGAAAAAGATCACCATAAAAGCCTATGATGAAGAAGAACAATCCTCCAAGGGAATTGTGATACTACCTATCAGAGTGGGACCTCTACAAAAAGACACAGCATGCCAAGTTATAGACTTGGAATTATCATATAATGTATTCCTAGAGAGACCATGGATACATGACTTACAAACTGTACCATCAACATATCATCAATGTGTCAAATTTCCCTATGAGGGACAAGAAATCACAATCTCTGCAGATGCAAATCCATTCCAATACTGCAACAATCTAAAAATGGCTCAAGAAGTAATTGTTCCACATAATAGGGAAGCAACAACGTCAAACACACAATCCAAGGAACAATCATTTGCATCTATTTTATCAAGCATGGAAAAACAAATGCAGCTAAGAGATCAAGGGAATTGAGAATACTCAATATCACAATTACCACTTTCTCCTAAATCCTTTGGAAAACCATCAAACTCTAAACAACAACCAATTGTGAAACATCTTCCGATATTTGATGGAGCATTCATTAGCGCTGGAACCTTATCTGAGGAGACAAAAGATAAAGATGTGCTACAGTGGCTATACAAAGATGAAGTTCAACAAAAGGTCAACAATGTTAGAATACCTACAGAAAAATATGGAAAAGGATTCAACATTCTTCGAAGGATGGGATACACTGGAACATGCCCTATAGGAAAAAGAAAAGAAGGTATCTCAGAACCTATTCGACCTCATACTCAGCAGACTACAGACAAAATAGGTCTAGGATATGTCACTCTACCAGAAGACGCATCTTTTAGTCAACAACAAGAGGAATATGCAAATAGACAAGAACAACTGGCAATTGAAAGAGAAGAAGAATCAGCTAAGCAACAAACAAAAGAAAACATGAAATGGGAAAAGAAGCAATCTTCAAATCACCAAGAGAAACAAATTGCAGATATCTCTCAAGCAGCATCAAATCTCAATCAAAATAGACATGAACCTAATCAAGGGGAACTCATATCAAGATTGATAGAACTCAATCTCAGTCCTGAAGAAGTTGAATACGAAAGAAGGAAAGATATAACCAGAAAAGAAGAAGAAAGGCTATATGACCAAATCTGTAGATTACGGGCTACTAGTGATACAAATTCTAATGAATAGGAATGGGGTTCCTATCACTCTGAAGAATCAGTTGAAGAAAATTTCTTTGAAGAAGATATAGGAGTCGATGTAGTTCACACATATACAGAACAAATGTCAGGAACTAGTTCACTTGAATTAGGATCACATATGGCTAACATGGACTTAACCGAGGATGATCAAGAAACTTCTTATGCGAATTCATTCTAATGAGAGTACCATTCTAGACATCGACATACATACTAAAAACTTTAATATATCTATCACGACCCTTGATATCTTTGAAACATCTCATCCTGAAGATCCCTTTCCTCTAATACACCCTGAGCTTATTGATAGGGAAAATTAAGGACATACTGCCATTAATACCTTTCCAAATGACCATGCCATATCTATATGTCTTAATGCAATCGAACCCGTAACAACTTCCACTAGGAATCTCAAAAATGCATCTTCTAGTCAAGTGGGTGCCAAATCTCCTATTCACAAAAGTGAAAATAAAGAAAACAATATCAGGTCTAATGCTAAAAACCATTTCTTGGCAACATTAGACCAAGAAAAAGTAAAACTAAAGGATGCATCTAACGGTGAAAACCTCCTTGAGGCACTAGAAGATGGGAGATTTGACACTATGCCTAAGCACTATAAAGAAAGGTAATCCATTTTGATCAAACCAACAGAGGTAGTTAACATTGGCACAATAGAGCAACCAAAGATCTTACATCCAGCAACATCTCTATCAGAGGTAGAAATGCAACAATATGTGGAATTCTTCAAATGACGGCAAATTAATTTTGCTTGGTCATATGCAGACATGCCAGGGTTGGATCTAGAGCTTATTATGCATCACTTGAATGTCAATCCAGGATCCAAACCAGTCAAACTGAAATTAAGAAAGATGCATCCTCATATAGCTCTTCTAGTCAAGGCAGAACTAAAGAAATTACTAGATGTAGGATTCATCAGACCTGTAGCTTATCCTCAATGGGTATCCAACATCATTCCTATTTCAAAACTAGATAAAAGCATCAGAATATGCACAGACTTCAGAGATCTTAATAATGCCTATCCAAAGGATGACTTTCCTTTGCCTAACATCGACATCATTGTAGATTTAACTGCTGGACACTCCATGTTTTCTCTAATGGATGGTTTCTCTGGATATAATTAGATCAAAATACAACCTGAAGATCAAGAAAAGACAACTTTCACATGTCCATGGGGTACTTTCTATTGGAATGTCATTCCTTTTGGACTAAAGAATGTCGGTGCTACATATCAAAGAGCTATGACAACTATATTTCATGACATGATGCATACATTCATGGAAGACTATGTGGATGACATATTAGCTAAATCATACAACAGAGAAGAACATATAGAGATACTAGAAAAGATCTTTGATAGGTTAGAACAATACAAGCTACGACTAAACCCTAAGAAATGTGTCTTTGGTATAACTTCAGGAAAGCTATTGGGATACATTATTTCAGCAAGAGGAATCAAAGTAGATCTAGCTAAGGCTAAAGCGATCATGGAAATGGCATCTCCCAAGAATATCATTAAACTAAGATCACTATAAGGATGACTACACTCAATCAGTAGATTTGTTGCTCAACTAGCAGATAAATGTCAACCATTTACACATCTTTTGCACAAACATGTTAATTTCAAATGGGACCATTAGTGTGAAGAAGCATTCAACAAAATCAAGGCATATCTCATGCAACCACATGTTCTAATGTCAACAATTCCAGGAAAGCCATTATTACTCTATGTTACAACTACTGAAACATCATTAGGAGTTTTGCTCACACAACAGGATAATGAAGGAAAAGAATGAGCCATCTACTACATCAGCAGAACACTAGTGGGATATGAGATCAACTATTCATCAAAGGAAAAAGCATGCTTGGCAGTAGTTTTTGCTTCTCAAAAATTACGACACTATCTACTATCTCATTCTATCCAGTTGATAGCTAAAATTGATCCTTTAAAGTACTTACTCAAGAAAGCAACATTAACAGGAAGATTAGCAAAGTGGATCATGATTCTCAGTGAGTTTGATATCAAGTACGTTGAAAGAAAATCTATCAAAGGACAAGTTATTACAGATCAACTAGTGGATGCACCACTTCAAGATGATCATCCACTACAAATTGAGTTTCCTGATGTGGATATTCTGGCAGTCTCTATTAAAACATGGCAATTATACTTTGATGGTTCATATACACAGCACGGATCAGGAGCAGGAATTCTATTCATCACACCACAAGGTCATACAATCCCGAAAGCATACAAATTAAGCTTTCCATGCATAAACAATATAACATAGTATGAAGCATTGGTAACAGGTATCAAAATGATTATAGAATGGAATATAACACAACTTCAAGTCTTTGGAGACTCTCAACTCGTAATTAATCAAATTAATGATGACTATCAAACAAAACATGGCAAACTCATGCCTTATAAAAAGATGGTTGAGGATATCAAAAAGTACTTTGTCAAAATCACTTTTGAACAAATTCCAAGAAATGATAATAAAGCAGCAGACGCCATGGCTACACTTGCTTCTCTATTTCAGACACAGGAAAATCAACAACGTTATGAATTCCTTGTTGAAGAGTTGTTTCATCCTGCCTTTAATTGTCCTGATTCCCAAATCATTTGTCAACCTATTGAACATGATTCCTCCCGCTATGGCCAAACTTACACATACTTGAAAGACAACATCTTATCTCCTAACTTATCGAAAAACCAAAAGAGAAACTTTATTCGCCAATCCTCCCATTTTACTCTCGTCGCGGATACCCTGTTTAAACAAGGTCTAGATGGTACTCTCCTAAGATGTCTCAAACAAGAAGAATCTGAGAAGGCTTTACATGAAGTCCATAACGGAATTTGTGGCACTCATTCAAGTGGTCTTACCCTTTCGAAAAAACTAATACGCTTTGGCTATTATTGGCCGACTATGGAACAAGATTCCTTTCAAAGAGCGAGAACATGCAAACAATGTCAAATCCATGGGAATTTGATTCATGCACCAGCACAAGAACTTCACGCTTTAGCAACATCATGGCCTTTTTGTCAATGGGGTCTTGATCTAGTAGGAAAGATAAATCCTTCCTCATCTAATGGACACAAATTCATCCTTGTAGCTACAAAATATTTTACAAAATGGATTGAGGCTGTACCTCTCACAAACATCACAGGAAAACAAATTGCTGCATTTATCTTGAATTACATCATCTGTCTCTATGGAATACCAATGACCATTATCACTGATAATGGGCGACCATTCAAGAATCAAGATGTACAAGAGCTATGTGAGAAGTTCAAAATCCAACACAGATTCTCCACACCATATTATCCATAGGGAAATGGGCAAGCAGAAGCATCTAACAAAACTATTCTGAAAATCCTTAAAAAGATAGTGAATGATGCTAGGAAAGATTGGCATATTCAACTAAGCCCTGCTCTCTGGGCCTACCGCACTAGTATCCACACACCAATAGGTGCCACACCTTTCTCTCTTGTATATGGATCAGAAGCCATATTGCCAATTGAAGTAGAGATACCCTCTCTACGTGTATCACTAAAAGGTCTCATCCTAGATGAAGAAAAAGAATATCTAGACATCAAGAGTTAGAACTGATCCATGAACGAAGACAAAATGCCTTTGATCATCTAAAGGTATATCAACAAAGAATGAGAAGGAGCTACAATCACAGGTCCAAACCAAGAGCATTTCAAATTGGAGACCTGGTACTCAAAGAAAATCCATGCAATCAAGCAGATCGAGAAAAGAAAAGAAAATTTGAACCAAACTGGTTAGGTCCATTTGTGGTCACAACAGTATTTGGATCAGGAGCATATCAGTTATCAACACAAGATGAAGATTAGCTCGAGGAACCCATCAATAACATGCATCTGAAGAGGTTCTATGTCTAAAAAATCAGAAAAATTAAAAAAATTAAAAAATTAAAAAAAAAGAAAGAAAAAAATCAAATATCAGAAAAAGTGCAATAAAAATAGACAGTGAAAACCTGGCAAACAGGCACTATCTATCCACTAGCTCTTCTGTTTATTATTTCATGCATTTTTTCCACTTGCATTCATTTTCCATCAGCGTTGATCATGATCAAGCCTTTGTACATATGCAGACATCCCAGGTGGCTTCTTGACATGGTTTGGATCATTGAATATATCATAGCAACTTTGTTTCTAAGCTTGGGGCAAAATCCTACACCTAGATGGGGGCAAAACTTTCTGATCATTCTGAGCTTAATCAAATAGGTAGAACAACAGTTAGACAACACCTATCAAGCAAAAATATTGAGACACATCCAATGTTAAACATGAAATCACATTGTTAACCATCAAGCTATCACACGTCAATCTAAGCACATCACACACTTTTCAGTGGATAATATCTTTTTGGATAATGACTTTAACATGATTGTTCAATTTTTCTATATTTCTTTTCATTATCATGATTTCTGAGTGACTCCAAGATGTCTTTGACCAAAGGAACAATGAAGGAACATGATATTTTTCTTGTCTGCTGTCTGAAAATTAATCATTAATATGTGCAAATTTATCTCGGGACATGATCATCAGAGTATCATTGAAGACATTACCAATTTGCATATAGAAACGATAAATACTGCTTGTTTTATGCAAGCAACACTCAGGTCATCTCGGTTCAATTATACCTTGATGCTTGTGCTAACTTGCTATATTAAAATCTAGGAAAGTAATGCTCAGGTCATCATGGTTTAATTATACCATCGATTTTTGCACTCATTTCCCACATTTCAAAAAGCTCAATGATGACAAAAAAAAATGCAAAATAATCCAGTGACTCGTTCAGTCATAGTTTGCATCTCTTTGCATTTTCATTTGCATTTTAGGTTGCATTTCATTCTTGCATGGGATCCTACAAGCTCATTTTATCCAAGATTAAATCTATCATAGGAATCATCAAAGTATCATCACAAGTGTATACGCAATTAGAATAATGACTCATATCTTCAGATATTGTCGACCCAGCAAAAATCTTATGCTATCTCTCTCAACAGAATCAACAATCAACATATCCAAAAATTTCTGCAACTTGATATCAACAAACTATCAGTTCTTTATCTAATCAACCTTATCAAATCAAATCAAATCAATCAAATCTAATCGATTCAATCATGTCTTATACAGGATGTATCCTTCTTGAAACTAGACATTTTGATCATGTCTTATACAGGATGAATCCTTCCTAAAACCAGACACTTTGATCATCGTTGTCTTATACAAGATGAATCCTTCCCGAAACCAAACAATCTGATTCTGATTCATGTCTTATATAGGATGTATACTTCCTGAAACCAGATGTTCTGATCATGTCTTATATAGGATGAATCCATCCTGAAATCAGACGCTATGATCATCTTTATCTTATACAGGATGTATCCTTCCTAAAACCAAACTGAATCTTGATCTTATTAATCAAATCGATCACGAGTTTTCAATCTTACCAATCTAAGCAATCAAGCTAATAGAAGAACTCACATTTTCATCAAACCACAGTTCAATAAATCAAATCAAATCTATTGGGATATCAATCTCGCAAACTTAACTGATCTCCCGAGGGGGCATAATCATACTGGGATTTAGCAATCAAGAGCTGGGGCATCCTACATATCAATATCATCATAAAAAAAAGGGAATTTATTCTTTGAATCAATGCATCATCACACCTCGCTTCAAAGAGGGGCAAAATGTATACACCTAAAAATGGTTTGAAGATAATTAATTGAATAAGAAATTATTTAATTAATCTCCCTCCCCAATTTAATTGAATTCATAAAAAATTTGATTAAATCCTCCACTTTCATCTACTTATTAATAAATCTAAGAATTTATTAAATAGGTTCATCTCACTAATCTCTTTTGATTAATTAATTCAAATTAATTAATTCCTTCCATCAAAATCATTTCTTATAATCATTTAATTAATTAAAACAAATCAATTATGAGTTGTTAAAATTAATTAGCCTTTTCCTATTAATTGAATTTCTAAATTCAAATTCTCCTAACATTTAACCACCTAACCTAACCATTCCTAAACCTAACCCATTATACCTACCCACATGTTCCCTTTCATCCAACCTATTCTAGAACCTTTGTGACACTTGTCACTAAGTGTTCCCTTTCATCCAACCTCTTCTAGAAGCCTCTTGACACTTGTCAGCTTAGAGATGACAAATGTTCCCTTTAGTCCAACCCCTTTGCCAACCTCCTCCAATTTAACCATTGATATCTTCAAATCAATCTTGACCGTTGATTCCTGCCACCTCACCCCTAACCTTGGGAAATCCTATAAATAGACCCCATTTTGAGCAAAAATGGTCCCAATTCATATCATTTGATCATCTCATATCATCTCATCTTATGCATTGTTACTATAGGCATCTAGCTTATAGCTTATCAATTTAGCAATGTTATCATGCTCAATTTTAGCTTAATCTCATCTTCATTCTAGCCTATTTTTTAGAATCATGTAGCTTAATCATGTTATTCTTGCTAGATCATGCATCTTCATCATTCAAATCCTCCATCTAAGTGTAGTCAAGTCACTGGAATTTGCATAACAAGATCTGAGAGCAAAATTCATACTCGCATTTACTAGGAGGCAATAGATCGCTTAGTTATGGTTTTATCTTTCTTTGATTTAAATTCACTAACCATGCTTGTAATGATATATTGAGTGCATTGTGTTTGTAGGTACAGGTACAATTTCACATAACTCAACAAGTTGCATTGTAGACTTTAGTGCATTCCCCTAAGTTTCACTTAAGGGGGGGTGTTGGTGTAAATAATTATTCATTTTGGATATTATTACGCTATACTTAAGTTTACTTAGGTACATGCATTTAATAGTAGTTTGGGTATGAGACACTTGGGTGTTTGTGCCACATTGGGATAGTGTGTGTAGGAGAATTTCCACCTTGTATGGTGTTTATCTTGTTACTACTCTATCATATCCACTTATTGTGGAGTGATAATCCCACCTTCAGTGGGTGATCCCCCTCATGTGGAATATTTTATTGTTTCTCCCACCTACCCACACCTATTTACTACCTACACTTGTTTCTTATTGAGCCACATGTCATGTTTGTGTGCTCACATATCCATAAGCCTTGCCTATATAAGGAGGCTCACCTACATTATTTGTATGGAAATTCATTGAACATCTTGTAATGATCCAGTTGATCATATTTTGCATCTTGATAGAATACATTTTATTCCTATCATCTATTTTGTATCTAGTATTTGTGTTTTCCATTGCCTCTAGATCTTGGCAAACTCTCACAATATCATCCAATTCCTTGCATATAAATATTTCCAATCTTGCTTACTGGTTGATGATGTAGACGCATGAAAAGTAGGTTCAAACTTCACAACTCCAGAAGGTCCAAATTATTCAAGCTCAAAAGTAGATAATTTCCCAACCAAGGTATCTCTATTGACAAAAGTATTAGCCATTGTTCTCAATTCATTAATTGTAGCAGCCTTCATCTTGTAAGCCGCTGGTAGGGCTCTCAGAACTTTAGAAACAATTTCATCTTCACTCAGAGTTCCACCACAACATTGAATTCCTATAACAATCTCATTTACCCTTTCCATGAATGCAATAATCCTTTCATCTTCTTCCATCTTTAGGTTTTCATATCTAACCCAGTAACCATCAAGTTTAGCAATATTCACAGTAGGGTCACCTTCATTAAGAGTTTCCAACTTATCCCATGCATATAGCCTTTGTAGATGATTTATCAGTTAATCCCATTATTTGCTGATTAGAAAGTGCACACAAGAGGGCTTCTCTTTCTCTACAATCATTCTCAAGATCCTTATGCAAGTTTGTTGAATGAGGATTGCCAGATGCCGAGTTATAAGGTGTAACACCATTATGTGTAATCTCCCAAAATCTTCTTACCTAGATATCTCATATGAGTCTCCATCTGAATCTTCCATACTACATAATTTGTTCCACCAAGCCTAGGAATATCTCTCTGAAAGATAGCTCAAGATGAAATAGATGAACTTGAACTATTAGTCGCCATAGGATCTTCCTCAAGCAGTTAAGCTTTTTGTAGAGAGGACTGGAGCTCTGATACCAATTGTTAGACAATTCAAATAACTAGAAGACAACTGAGTGGGGGGGTGAATCACTTGTCTCAAATTACCATAACCTTAAGAAATTTAAAACTTTAATACCGGAACCAAAATGCTTAAACCAAATAACAGAATAATAGATAAACTAATTAAGCATAAACAATAATTAGAGAATAAATAGCATCCATATGACACCAAGATTTGTACATGGAAAACCGGTAAAGGGAAAAACCACGATGGGAAGCCTACCCACAATCAGATAATACTTCTGTAGTAAGTATGTGAATTAAAATTGAGGGGCCTGCACTTGTAGGAAGGACAATAGCCTAGAGCGCACTACTCATCATAGGAGTCTAACTGAATACATAGAAATTCAGACTACAATTCGAAAGAATGAATGAACTACAAAGATAATATTTCCTATGCCTGAATATAGTTCTGGTTAATCTCAATACCGGAGAGCTAAATCCTCTTACATAAACCCAACTCGATCTCCAATGATCGATCAAATCCTTTGCTTGAATGATATTATATTATTTCCACATTATATATCCATATGCCTTTCCTATATCCTGATATCATCAACAATGAGATCTTACATCATATATATACAAACCTTCAACCATAAACAATCAGGTCAGCCATGAGACAATAAACAAATTACATAATTACAAAACATGTTGGCCTTAGACCAAATAAACAATATCCAACCCATAAGACATCCCAAAAACACATCTAGAGGTCCAATCCACACGTTACATTAAGCCGGTCCATAACCTAGATACATTGAGACCCAATATAGGTCCATACACACCAAAGCAACAGTCCCAATCTACCAAGTCTCGAACATGATCACCATTGGCATCTTGAATATCTACCAGAAGCTGCACCAACACCACTTATTCTTATCATCAAAGATCTTCATCAAAGCTCTGCTGGTGAAACCCTTGTTGGAACCACAAACTAAGCTTCCAAGCAAACAGGATAGCATCTGATCACCAGAAAAAAAACCAACTGATTGAATATGAACATGAGTAAGCTAATTTCATAACCCAAACATACTGGAGCATACCGGATCATGCTAGATCTAAACCAACCAGAAACCATACAACCTACCAGGACCAGAAGAGTGTCGGCAAAGCATCCAAAACAACTAGTCACGTGAATATAAGAATGTGAGCACGTAGTCACGTGAATATAGAAAATAACTCTAAAGGATACATCATGTAAACATGCATGGTCTAGTGATGCACTTAGTAATAAGAATGTTTCCATAGCATGAGAAAAAAAAATGGTAGTGTGTCCATTAGTGGCTTATTGTAGAGTGCTATAATAAGCATATGCACCCCTATGTGGAATCTAAAATATCAAGCATATAAAAGATAATAAGATATTTAATCCTTAGTGAAAAAATTAAAATACTAGGCATATTCCCAACATAAAAATCGTAGAGCCATGAAACCATGATGAGTAAGGGCTTATATGAAGGAAGGAGAGAACTTAGCATAAATACTTTTGATTATAATTGAGATGGCTCATAGAAGTATAGTAATATATTATTTTAATTGTCTTAGTTCAAATAAGATCTCTCATATAAATGAGAATATGTAATAAATTGCAGGAACGCATAAAAAGAGATCACACCAATGTAAACAGACATGTAGAGAATAACATAAATGCAAAGAGTGACATTACATATGATGATATTTTTTCCCTCATCATTTATATAGATAATGTACCTCTAATTCCAACTTCATCTTATTAATCATGTTAATTCATTTTTATGAGAAATTATTAATTAATTATTTAAAGTGAAACAATTCGCATGATTTGATTTAACAATGGTTGCTTAGCAGAATTTAAACATTGAAAATCTATTGTAAAATAAATATGCTTTTAAAGGAAATTTTGTGATAGATTATTTGATTATCTTCATAGTTTTAGGATCTAGAAGAGATATAACTATTCAATTATTTCTAACTCGAGAGTGAAATGCACACTAAGTAATTCTAGTTGTTGACATAGAATCTTTACATCTTCCATTAGGGCTTAAAAACTTCATTTCCTCTTTATTTTATTGGTTTCATAAATAGTTTATTTTAGTGAAGGACTCCTACTATGAGTTTTAATCAAAGACACTCTCTTTATTTTATGTTTAAGATTAAATATTGCATTTTTTGTTAGTCTCAACCGGTACTAAGAGGGGAGGGGTGAATTAGTACATTACTGGTTTTAGCTAATTGAAACTTTTACTTTAAGTTTGAACTAATTAACAATTCACCAATGTAAACATTTACTGCAGAAGATTAAGCATACATGAAAAGATACACAAAGACACACAGATTTATCTCATTAAAACCCAATAGGGAGAAAACCACGATGTGAGTAGGAACTCACAAAATTTGTACTCTTCTGGAGTACGGCCGGTTAAGAGCCATCCATGTTAGGAGATTACAAAGACACTGTTAGGTGCCACCTGATTAAGGGATTTTGAACAAGGCTAGTTAGTGCCTTTACCTTGTTGAAGGTAGCTTGGTTAAAGGAATTAGAACATCAATCAAGATGTCACCCGGTTAAGGGATTTTGTTTTTCAATGGGACCTGTTAAAGTCTACCTAGTTAAGGGATTTATGTTGCAGTTGTTAGAAAGCAATAGATAAATGATCTGCTAAAACTGCTACTCATTAGTCTGGTGAGATCACACTGAAGAATCACATTAGATCGGCATCAGTTGTGTTTGTTCTACACAACTCTGATCTGTTGAATGCACTATCAATTCTGTGTTATGCCAATTTGTTGATCCTTGAATATCACACTGCCGGTCCTCTATAAAACTCCACTCTACTGGTCTTCTATCATTCGGCTATGCAATCTCTTAAACTCCCCCTGTGTCCTATTTCACATAATCTTCAATCACCTTAACAACAACCATCTCAAGAATGAGATATGTGTATTTATAGATTCTTTTAGTCTATCGCTAACTTTCCCTCCAAAACATACCTTTCAAAATTTTGTTTTTAGGCCTTAAATTACACCTTTGAAATCATGCAAGAATCTCTGTCAACATAGTCGAACATGCCGATAAGTCCGCCGGTTGACTGAGAGAAGACTCTCAATTTTTCTAGTTGTAACTGAATGTTACTAGTCTGTCGGTTAACAACTCTTACAGTGTACCGATCAAAACCTGTCTAGCTAATTTCTTCTTGTATACCGGTATGTTCTTTTCTTAGCCGGTGAACCTCTTCTGTGCCAATCTACTCACCGCTACCTGATCTTCTTACTTTTTACCGGTGTACTCACTGCTTATCGGTCTACTCACTATCAATGGACTGTGCTGATCTACTCACTAGTTGCCGGTCTACTCATTGCTTGTTGGTCTACTCACTACTGATGGACTGTTCTAACTAAGGAGATGATGTTGCCAACAATGAGAACCATA
Source organism: Cryptomeria japonica (assembly GCF_030272615.1). Lineage (NCBI taxonomy): Eukaryota > Viridiplantae > Streptophyta > Pinopsida > Cupressales > Cupressaceae > Cryptomeria > Cryptomeria japonica. Next base: position 1,342,111 of record NW_026728836.1, on the reverse strand, counting down.
CTATTTATCGGTCATACAAAATAGTATTAGAATGCCAACATTTTTTTCTACAACAAACTCATATTCATTTTTTATTCAGACTATAATTAAACTTAAATAGTGCATTAATGCTTTCTTATACCATTATATTATAGGATTGCTATTATCGATTAGGCTTTTTATTGGTTAATTTTCTTTTTATATATCAATAATATCATGTAAAATAATGTTAATATTTATTATATATTTTGAGTTCAAGAAATATGGTTTCTTTAGTTTTTCCAATCATTACATTCTACATGTTGTTGGCATTTGGCATTAAGTTGTCATTGATGTCAACTGGTAAGTGAGAAGTGGTGATCGATATAATATAAATACACATGAGAGTGAGCCGACAGAATGAAGGTTACCGATACACATGCCTTAGGTCATGTACCGGTAAAGAAGGCTTACCGATAAGGCATAAACTAGGATGAAGGTTTTTTGTGTATTATGATGACACAACAACCGGTGAACATAATAAAGAAGAGGTTGATGGTCAAACCGGTATCATAAACCAAACCGGTAATCAACCTGGGTCAACAAAGTATGTCAAACAAACATAGGAATTCAAGTAAAGGTGGATGTCAACAAGCATGATAGTTGGATGCCAAGTGGAGGTACCACATAGGTCGGTGGAGTGTGCACCGAGGTAACAAATCTGTAGGCAGGTCGATCTTTATGAGGAACCCACAAGTCATGGAGGATGCTAGAAGATTGTGGGTCGAGGAAGGCAAGCTGGAGAAACAATCACATTGATCTTGCAAGAAGATTTGATCTTTGTACCTACCTGATGAAGGAAACAACAAACCCATTAATGGTGAGTGATAGAGGAAAGAAGAAAAGTGTGATGCAAAACTCCAAATTTAGAAAACGCACATTGGAATGCAAAGTTCAGTTGGTGATTGAACGTTCTCATAAAGATCATATCTCTGAAAAGAAGATCGTATCAGAGGGAATCCGGATCGAGTTTGAAAAGAAAAACCTAACATAAGAGTGTTTGAATGCATTCTTGGCGGGAAACCATGAAGATAAATACATGAGCTCAAAACAGAGCAAGGTGATGCTTGTAGTAGAGGCAGAAGAGGAAAAAGGGAAAAAGGATAGCTTGAGTGAAGGGAAGGATCATCTTTCCTTAGGAGTTATTCGAAGAAAGTTGCATAGTGAGTAAGCAAGCAAACCGATGAGGTGTAAAAGAGCAAGACAACATCCAAGTGTGACACAATAAGTTGTGAGATTGTGTGTGTGTGTGTGTGTGTGTGTGTGTGTGTGTGTGTGTGTGTGTGTGTGAGAGAGAGAGAGAGAGAGAGAGAGAGAGAGAGAGAGAGTGTGTGTGTGTGTGTGTGAGAGAGAGAGAGAGAGTGAGTGTGTGTGTGTGTGTGTGTGTGTGTGTGTGTGAGAGAGAGAGAGAGAGAGAGAGAGAGAGAGATCTTACAACCGGTAGTGTGAGATAGAGTGGAGAAGAAAAGACTGTCAACTGACAGTAAGCTTTTTGATCAAGAGTTGCAAAATTCATTTGCAACAAGAATCCATTACTACATCTAAATTGTATTTCAATATATACATCACCAAGTTGGAGCTTGGTGCAAAGGTTGGTACTCCTTGGGTTGGTGCCCTAAATATTTGTAATCCAGTGTTTTAATTGTGAGGCTAGATTGGAGCAGTAGACTCCAGTAGCGTTTCTCACCGAGGTTTTTCCCATATTGTTTTTTCCTCATATATCTGGTGTTTTGGGTTGCATTTGTGTGATTGTTCTCTTTAGTTTTCTCTTTTTGCTTAACCAATTTGATAGTTTAGTGCTTGAGATAATAACCAGTATTTAGAAGTTGCTTTAAGAGTCAAAATATTTAGGAACCGCTGATTTACCCCTCCCTCAGTGGTATTCTGTGTTCAATAATTGGTATCATAAACCGGTTCCCAGTTATTTGTAAACCTTGGGTAGATTCTGGATTTAGAACACAATGGCTAGGAATGAGTCTTATTCCTCAAAAGCCCCTATGTTTGATGGATCCAACTATGCCTTATAGAGCATAAGAATGGAGACCTATATTTCCTCCCTTGGTTTTTATGTGTGGATGTCTGTCAAGGATGGGTATGTTGTTCCTAGTGTTCCTCCCACTGATCCGGATGCCAAGAAGGAGTATGATAATAATGAAAAGGTAAAACATGCTATCTTAAGCAGGTTGTCTGATAATGAGTTTGTCAAAGTCATGCACTGTGCATCAGCCAAGGAAACTTGGGATAAGTTATAGAGGTTATTTGAAGGAGATGCAAAAGTCAAAGAGGCCAAGATGCAAGCACTAAGGCCAACTTGAAGGCATCAAGATGAAGGATGAAGAAAAGATTACAAACTACCTTCATAGATTTGATGAAACTATGAACACCATCAGAGGACTTGGAGAAGAAATTGCAGATGAGATTCTTGTCAAGAAGGTACTTAAATCTCTCACACCCAAGTATGATACTAAGATCTCTGTCATAGAAGAAGCCAAGGATATGAAGACCTTCACAATGGATGAGATATTTGGCTCACTGACAGCCTATGAAATAAGAACAACTAGTGATACTTCCTTAAGGAAAGAAGCAACATTCAATGCCACCAAAAAGGGCAAAGCAGTAGCTACTCATAAAGAATCCAGTGAAGACTCTGATGTAGAGGTAGAAAAATTTGTCAGAAAGCTCAAAAGAGGATCCGACAAGTATAAAGGAAAGCTACCACTCAAATTTTTCAATTGTGGTAAGGTTGGATACTTTGCTGCAAAATGTCCCTACAAAGAAATAGGTGGAGATGAGTCAAGAGAGTTTGGTAAATCTACTGGAAAAGATAGAGAAAGAAATGTCTACCGGAAAGGAAGGAGAGGCTACCAAAACAGAACAACCTATATAGTATTGAGGATGATACAACAGATGAAGAAAATGCATCAGAAGATAACTACCATGAGAATGACAAAAAAGTCAATCTCTTTATGGCACTTGATGAACTGATTGGTGAAGATGATGAAGAAGAGGATATTGAAGTTGAAGTGGATTTAGAAGGTGAGATAATAAGTTCTCTTGAGGAATTGAGTAAAACAAGAAGAGAACTCTAGAAGGTCAAACTTGTTGCAGTAGATGAACAGGGACTCTTGAAGTAATCCCTAGATGAGTCCAGTCAAGTTATATCTGACTTAAAACTGTAGCTGGAAGAAACCAAGAGGTATATGTAAAGTTACATCCTCTGATCTAATGAAGAAGCAAAAGGAGCATCAAGATCTGGAAGTAGAGATAGTGAAGCTGAGAAACGGGCTTGAAGAAAGTAAGGAAGAAATAAAAGTAAGGAGCAAATATGAAGGCAACACTGAAGCCTTAAACAAGATGTTGAGAAAATAGAAACAATCAAAAGATATCGGTGGCTTAGGATTTGAAGAAGGTCAAAGTTAAAACAACAAAAACACATCTGATAAAGAAATAAAGTTCAACTGTTCAAATGAAGGTGAAGAAAGGAAGGTATTCACTGTAGGCAATGATACCAGTAAAAATACATGCAAATGTTGTTGGAAATCTCCACACAAACTGGTATACACAATAAATGAACCAGACGCCACACTCATTGTATTGACATGCAGATCTAAGGAGAAATGCAAGAGTTGACCATGAAGGATACACCAGAATCAATAGCATGAAGGGAAGACCCCCGATGAGGTAGTGTCTTGCAGGACCAAGGCAACCTAACTAGTATGTTTCAAACTTTCATGGTTACTGTTACCGGTGTAATAAATTTGGGTATAGAATAGCTGACTGTAGATTAATCAATAAGCCCTCCATGAGTTATGAAAGTAGAAATTTATTTAATGCACTCTGGGATATGAATGTTGTCTGTTATTAGTGCAATGGATATGGTCATAAGAGTTTTGAACGTAGGAAGAATAAACCGGTGCCCTACAATAATTTTAAGGATTTATCTTTAAGTGAAAATGTGAAATGCTATAACTGTCAAGAGTTTGGACACATAGCAAGGTTGTGTAAAAACATGAGGATCAAGAAGAAGAAGACAAATTCTGATCAATAACTACCAACTGGACCTGAGCACAATATAGCAACTGACAAGAAGAAGGAAACCAAACCGTTATGGGTTGAGAAAGAAAAAGAAAAGGCAGAATCAAGTTTGATAGTGCAGACTGCCTTACATGCTGAAAGGAAAAATCCATGGGTTGTAGATAGTGGTTGTTCCAATCACATGACCAGTGATAAAAAGAAATTTATCAAACTTGAAGACTAGAATGGTGGTTCAGTAAGATTTGGAGACAACTCATCCATCAAAATAAAGGAAAAGGGTACTCTAAGCATCGATAGAAAATTCAAGGCACATGATGTATATTATGTGGAGGGCCTAAAGCACAATCTACTAAGTGTGAGTTAGATGTGTGACAAAGGTTATAAATTCACCTTTGACTCAATGGGTTGCCAGATAAAGAAAGACACTACCGGTCAAGTTGTGGAAAAAGGAAAGAGAATGAATGGAAATGTTTATAATTTGAAGGAATACTATGAGTCCTAATGTATGATGGGACAGGTTGATGAAAGCTAGCTATGGCACCGAAGATTAGGCCACATAAACTTTTATAAATTAGCTACCGTAAGTAGAAAGGGGTGTGTGAGGAATATTCCACTCATCATCAAACCGGTAAGCACATTTTGTGATGAATGTGTGAAAGGAAAGAAAACCAAGGTGAGCTTCAGGACAAAAGAGCACAACACCTCAAGACCACTTGAAATTATGCATACAGATCTGTGTAGTCCAACAAGGACAAGAGCTCTTGCCGGTGAAAGATATTTTATGCTCTTTATTGATGATTACTCAAGAATGACCTGGGTCACCTTCCTCCAAGATAAGTCACAAGCATTTGACAGAATCAAGATCTTTAGGAAAATGGTGGAAAAAGAAAGTGGGTGCAAGTTAAAATGTCTAAGATCAGACCAGGGTCGAGAGTTCACATCAAATGAGTTTGAAGATTATTGTGAAAAACATGGAATTAGAAGGAAATATTCAGCACCTAGGACACCACAGCAAAATGGTGTGGTAGAAAGAAATAACTAGTTAAGGAGATGGCCAGAACCATGTTAAATGAGACCAGTCTGCCAGATGCATATTGGAAGGAAGTTATTCATAAGGCTACATATACTTTGAACCGGGTTCAATTAAGAACAAATAGCAGAATGATACCTTGTGAGTTGTGGTATGACGGGAAGCCATCAATCAAATACTTCAAAGTATTTGGAAGTAAGTATTTTATCAAAAGAGATATGGATGGCCTAGGTAGCTTTGACTCTAGGAGCGATGAAGGAATCTTAATTGGTAATTGATCCAATAGTAAGGCCTACAAACGCTACAACAAAAGACTAAGAAGACTCACTGAGAGTGTGCATGTAAAGGTTGATGAGGACATGTACAAGGGAAGTCAACCACAGGATAATCAGTATGATTATTTCGGTGAGGAAGGTGAGGAAGCTCAGTTAGACGATGAACCAGAAGAAGCATCTAAGAAGGCTCCCAACCGGTATATGTAGTTGAATCACCCAGAAGAGAAAATTATAGGAAACAAGAGTGATGGTGTACAAACTAGAAGAAGACTTGCCATAAATGATGAACAAGTTAACTTCTACCTCATGACTAAAGTGGAACCTTGAAAACAATAGCAATAAAAATATTAATTAGCACTAATACATTTGGGGTTAAATTCCAACGGAGGTTTCCGATGGACAAGGAGCATTGTGTGAAAATTTGATTTTTTAAAAAAAAAAATGCCTGTGTTCGTCAGAATTCCGACGACCTCGGGCATTTTATTAAAAAAAAAAACACACAATGCATTTTCATTTTGAAAGCACAAGTGGCGACCATCTTGCCTCCCTACCCCTCCCGTCGGAGCAATCTCTACACAAGCAAGGTAAGGTTTTTTTCGAATTAATCCATTTTGTGCATTCCTGCAATCTTGGTAATGTATTTTATCATAGGTTGAAAACGATAGGCTAGGGATTCGTTCAAAATCGTAATCCCTCCAATTTCTTGCTATATTTCGATTGTCCTACAAAGGTGGAGTTCAAATTGTTTGAGACCATGCTGTTATTTACTTCTCCTCACCACAAATCGGCTGGGTAATACTTTTGGTATTCATTTGTTTGTTTTGTTTGTTTTCATTTCACAATTCCTGCAAATCATGGCAGATATATATATATAGTATCGATCTTTTATTGCTTAATTTCTCAATGTTGTCTCTACTGTAAATTAAACCCAACCAAATATGCCATTATTTTTGATCTACATTAACCTTGATTATTTTTGTTTAGCACCGATCTGGCGAAGTACATGGGCAGGGATCGATTTGGTTTGTTTGAAGGCTTAATCGGTACCCATGAGGGTAAATTCACACCCTCCATATCTCCCTTTTTGAAACCCTACATCCTGAATCTTGTTGGACAAGAACTGACCTATATTCCAATTCTCTCTCTATTATGCTTTGATGGATGTCCATACCTTGTTTGAAAGCTCCTATTTTGGCACACGCAGGGAGGATGCTAGCAAACGTTTAACTATTTGCTATATGTCTGTAAAAAAATTCTTTCGTTGTCAAGGTAAGGTTTATTTATCAACAAAAAAATTTTGAAAACATTAGTGTAATCTCTGAGATAGTATCCAAAAGATTAGGGTATAAATGAGGGAGAGATGAATGTCAAGACAAAACAAACACTAGTAATGATGAATTCTTATTAAGACAAATCAAAAGCCATCATTAGAATTCTTGACCAAAGACAATATTTTTGGAATCTTAGAGGGGCTCATGGGAGTTGCAACTCTGAAAGTTTGTAATAGAAGTTTGTAATGGAAACAAGTGCATGGACCATTAGCTACCATGATAGTTTCTCACACCTATTAAGGAATAGTCTCCACTCTAGAACCAAAGGTTTCACATGGACATACATCCTAACATGAGGAATTTGTACCATGAAGAGGGCAAATTAGTAGTCCATTGTAAAGAGCCATTACTACAAATAAGAGTGCAAAAGTGACAATATGAGAATAAGGATAGTATGTCATATTGTCATGTATTTTTGTGATGGTATAGAGAAAACTCTAACAAGAGAAAAAGAAAAAGCAATTTCCTAGAAGCTTTCAATTAGTTGGCATATCAATAGTACGGTCCAAATCTTAATGAGCAAGGATCATGCTAGTGACAATCGTAGACTTTGAGGATGTTCCATAAATGGAGGTCAATAAGCTATAGAAAGACAATAATGATCATCAAAAAACAAGGTTTATAGAGTCCATCAGATAGAGACAACCAAAGACAACCAAACAAAAACAATGACACAAGATTCAATTGAAATCGCCTTTTTTCATGCAATCACATGATACAGTGCAACCATCTAAAAACAATGATTAATGACAGCCAAGTTGTTGTAGACAATGAAGATACCTAAAAGATTTTATATCTTGAAGAAAACCTATAGAAAGGACTTACAAGATTAGTCCTATGACTATTGAGATAAGAGCACATCAAGTGACTAGAAGAAAAAAACATATTATTTGTTTAGTCCATTGGCCTTTAGGAAGGCACGAGTCGTAACCGTTCTCAAAACATCACTCATCATTTCAAAAAAAAATCTTTACATTTTCTATTGTAGGAGCAGCTATATGTAGTATTTTGCTTTCAGTTTTAACATCTTTTCACCTTGTGCCAACCAAATGATAGAGAATAAGGAGTGATTGAATCAAAGTTGACATAAAAAAACCCTTCAAAATTGCAAAATGCAAGTAATTTAAATAAATGGCAATGCTAACTCATAATTGTAATGTATCCATCAAATAAAAATGTGTACATTGCATAAAAAAAAATAGAAAGACATAAACTTGTTTGCAAAATGAAAGATAGTATAAAACATAGGGTCTTGCCCAATTTCATCAATTTGTGTTTTAACGATACATAAATGTCAATAAGTGTTTTGAAAATAGTACATTTCATTTTAATCTTGTTTAACAGTCAAATCTAGACTAGATCCTACAAAATCTAGACTGTCTAGTTGTCCTGCTTCTTCTCTTGAACGGGGTTGTGTAGTTCATAAACAGTAGATTAGATGAAAAATGATTGGCCACACGTTCAATCGAGTCACCATACACTGTAATTGTGGTTCGTCCTTGTACATGGGTGTATGTAAACGTGCACAACAATTCAAATTATGGAAGAATCATGGGCCAAAAGATCATGGAAAGATGAATGTGCCACAGTTGTCGACTGACACCCACATGTGGCATGAGAAACCAATTCCAACAATCAATTTGAAAGATCGACATAGGGTCCAAAAAGTGTTGTATTTTGACACGAACATTCCATGCATCCCTATTGGGGTCATCAATAATTTTTAGAACAATGGTTCTTATTACATTATCAGGAAGTGCCAAAAGACGTGACAGATTTTCACTGCTAGCAATAAGAATTTCCAATAACCTGTAGATGAAGAGAATGAAATACTGTAAGTTTTGTGTTAACTATAGCATTCAAAATATGAAACAAATAAAGGCTTCATCTTGATTATAAATAGGGATAGAAAATCACAAACATTCTCTGCAGCACACATGTAATGTACTTAATTGATGTGTCACTTAGATAATGCAAATCACAAGTGTGACAAACCTGTATAGACATATACATCAGTAGAGTGAATATGAGGTTTATATAGATAAATGTTATATGAATATGAATGAAATATAAACATGGAAAAGGAAAAATAGACATTTGAATATGTGGGACTTTTTTGTTTAAAAGACAAATCAGTGAGGTGCCAAGTAAGCCCAAACCGTTAAGTTTGACAGTCCATGTTGGATAAAACGTCATGTATCTCATTGCAAGAAATCAAAACATGGTGAATTGTCAAGCATATCTACACTATCACTGCTAATATGAAATAACGAGTATAAATAAATGCATTGTTTGATATAAAAATATAGCAGCGACCAATAATCAGTCATAAACAGATATGCAAAGTGTACTTCATGCCATGATAATGGCCAACAACAATTTTTCCACAATAAGGCACTAGAGAGGACATCTATCTATATACATAGAGAATGCACGTTGCACCAATTGAATACCTTCGAATTACCTTCGATGGCCACAGATTATCAACCTGCTAACATGGTATTTTATTTTGTCATTTACAGTCAACGACATGTATCTGAGAGAAATCAAAATGTCAACCACTAATAACAGTCCTACATTACTCTTAGAAATCATGTGAATGTTGTTCACCCATAGCACTATCAAAATCCAAACACCTACCTGGAATTCTTTGGGTAGAGTTCAATGATGACTTCAACACCGAGGGAGAAATTTTTGCACCATTTTCATCAACAACAAAACATAAAACATCTAAAAGGACAAGAATCATTGAATGTTCGAATACCCCTTCACTGTGACAGTTTAGAATTAACTTGTGTAGGATGCAATAGACCCAAAAGAATTCACATGAGCTTCCTCTACTTCATCCATTCTCTTCTTCCTCTTCCTCCTCATATAACTTTATGAGGGGATCACAAACAACTCAAAATTAGGGACATCGTATGACATGTCGTTACCACTACTCTATCTACATTGTTGCTGAACTTGAGCATGATCCTTTCTTGCATTAAACCATGGCCACATGTGAATAGGGATAGTTTCTGTTGGATTATTATGTGGACTGAAGTTGAATGTTAGAGCATAAAAATGCTCAAGATCAAGAAAGAATCTCTTCACATAGAATGCATAAGGATAGGTGGATTTTCCTAAAGATTCACATAAAGATAGGTGGATTTCCTAAAGATGAAGGGATAAGACTTAACAAAAAGATGACTTAGGATGATGACAAGGAGGATTCATTTAAGGATATGGCATATTCACCTAAGGGATAGTGTATTCTCCCAAGAATATGGAAAAATTATTGATTGGTGGAATGACATACTAGATCAAGGAATGATACAAGGGTAGATTCACCTAAATATAGGGTAAATTCAGCTAAAAGGGTACCCATGAGATTGTGGTACTGAGTACCTATCTATGGATGGTGTATTTGGATACAAGTATGATGAAACCATGCTTGTGTATGATGAAACAAAGTCCAGATCTCTATTATAGGTCCAACATAATCTCTATTATTTGAGACACCATTTTATTAGCATATCCAATTAGGGTAATTTATGGGTTTAATTATGGATCATGTTGTCTATTTCCATGCACTATTGAACTTATTTGGATGTATTGTGATTATTTTAAATTTGAAGTTATAAATAAATTATGTTTGTACCTTAGAAAGGGTAACTCCAATTGATGTTTGGGCAGATTATTTGAAAACTTATGGTGATTATTGCCCTATGTTATGTAATGGAGTTATTTTTACACTAAGTAATTAACTAGAAAAATGAATTTGTATTGTTGTACAAGTATGATGAAACAATGCTTGTTTGTTTACATGTTTGTGCATCCTATTGAGAACCAACCTCGTTGTTGAGGAACTCAATAAATGTGGTGTTAAGTAGAAGAATGGAAAACTCAAGAAGCTATGGTGACATATTGTGGCATTAGTAGGGATTATCTCTATTGACCACACCTTTCAAAGATAGTATCCCCTAGTTCTCCTCATAGAATGGACCATTGGATGGCTCATAGTGGTATCCTATCCTACATTTATCTTGATGGCATTGCTGATAGTTGGTATGTGGTTCTTGGTATGGGTTTCCTCTTACCCTATTATCTTATTTATATCTATGTTCCAACATGTGGAGATTGATTTTTGTCATGCTATGATGATTTTCATGTTTGCATGTGTTTTGACATTATGCAAATAGATATGATGTCACACCATACTTATGTTTTGATATAGTGTAGGTGATGGTTACATGTTGTTGATGGTAGCGATTTGGGTTCAAAGACACAATTCCACACACACACACAAATATTTGAAGATGCATTTTATATTATTCATTCTTAGTGGCGATTAGTGTTGGAAGATTTGTACACATGTAGAGAGGAACTCATGTTAGATACAATAGGTTGTGTTTGATAACATATGAATGTGCCTCATGATGTATACATATAGCTTTGGTGTGTGACATGCATGCACATTTTTCCATAAGACATATTGCTATGTGGCATGTGCCCTATGCATGTCTTCTTTGTGAGGCACGTTGCTATGTGCAATGTGGCCCTAGGTGTGACTTCTCTATGAGGTGTATTGCCATGATATGTTAGGATTTGTAGTGTGCAGGCCACAAATGCATGCATGAGGGACTATTATTATAGTCATGTTTTTTGGGCATGTAGCCTAGGCATGTCTTCTCCATTAGGTACATGGCCATGCCATGTGGGAGTTTTTGTCTTCATGCCACAAATGCACACATGAGGCACTATTATTGGAGTCATGATGAATCTTCACTCCATTTAGCCACAATTTCTAGTCGTATAGTTATGTAATGTGCACTTTTAAGGACTGTGAAGTTTCCTTCAATTATTGATGATCTGTCATCTTTGTTGCATGGGCCCAACAATTTTATTTTATCTTGTTTGAATTAGTTTAATCACTATTGTGAGTTTTCTCTATTGTGTAGTTATTGTGGCTATGTTTGATTTGCTATTGGAATTGAACACATTTATTTGACTTATTATTGGTACTATTTTTTCTTTCTTTCAATATTTATGATCTTTGGTAGTTTAGTGAAACTCTTGCTATTTTTAAATGTTGCCTTCTTTTTTGTGATGTTATTCCTCACCAAGATCGATGTAGATAACCTTGGATGAGTGCATATAAGGAATCAAACATTGGGAAAATTTGAGGATAGGGGTAAGTGTTTGTTGTATGGGTAGCTACGATCCACTTGTACATTCTTAGTGATTATTGACGGCTATGTCTTGGAGGCTAATCCCATTAAACAAACAAGGGGGAAGTCATACATAATCATATGGATCCTCTCTAGTTGTGTGTGGATTCAAGACCATCATTTCATATGGTTCTTGGTTACTTTGTGAGACCATGGCATCCTCTTAGATTAATATGTGAGCCTTGTATTGTTATCCCTACAATGTGGATGAATAAGTGTATGTTAAAATAAATTCTTTGCTGAGAATACTCAAAAATGTCTCTCAGAAAGTCTGCAACAAGCAAACTTTTAGTAAGAATTTGCAGACACAATGCTCAGAAATTCACACAATCAACTACATTAAATACGTTCTCTATTAAGTTCAATGTTTTAAGATGAAAAAGAAGAGTTAAATGGTTTTGGTTCGATTTGCAATTTTTGTGAAGCTTTTGCACTGAAGTTTCCATAGCCTGATTTGTTTGCCTGTGAAGAAAGACCATGTCAGATAATATCAGTGAAGAACAAAATAAGGAGATAATTGCTAGATTATGGTCTAACTTGAAAAGAAAAGGTGATGGGAAATGTTATTGTCCCTACAAAATTTGTAAGGGCTTAAAGACTAGAAGACTTCTAATCAAAACAACTAAGAAACATTGTAGGTAGCATGGTCACATTGAAGGGGGACATGGTTATCATCCACTGGTAAGTTGTTCATTATATCGTTTTAACAATTTATATACATAAGAAATCACTTGATAATGAGATCATGATCATGGTTTATTTATGCATATCAGTTTTATATAGGTGGAGCACCCTGGAGCACATGGTATGGATCAACAAAACCCTGAGAATATGGTTTTTGAAGTGGAGGAACATGGAGGTGTGAATATCGAAGCTGAAGATAATGATCCCATGGAAGATGACGATCATGCACCAGAAAACACAATTGAAGATGGTGGTACAAATACATTGATCCATGACACATTTAGTACTAGAACAGCTGATCATGATAATCAGGATGACCTTGATGTTCATGATTTACCTCTTCTTGAGAAGGCATATGAGACCCTTTACAAAGGCTCCCAAACGACTATTCTCTCTATTGTATTGTTGTTGGTGAACTTGAAGGTTATGAATGGTTTATGCAACATAACAATCTCACGTATGTTAAGGTGTGTCATACATGTCATTATAGTTAATAAATGGTGAATCGTGTACCATTAATATTCTTTATATTAACACCTCAAACTTTTTTTTTTGCTGTAGATTGATAGGTGAGTTTTTCTTACCACCATCAAATATTCTACCTCGCTCATACCAAGAATTATCTACCATTATGAAAGATATTGGAATGGAGTATCAAACAATAGTTGCTTGTCCCAATGATCATATTATATATCATAAACAACATGAATTTGGAACAGAATGCCCTGAATGTCATAGCAGTAGATATCGAACAGATCAAATAACAAAAAAGGTGCCTCGCAAGGTTCTTCGTTATATTCCCATTATTCCACGTATGCAACGATTATTCAGGTGCACTAGCTTGGCACAATTTATGGATTACCATGCACACAATAGAAGTCGAGATGACATTATTCGAATGCCTGCGGATGGTTCAGCATTTATGGACATAGAGGA